>NC_060138.1:793838715-794503441 GCF_021461385.2 Schistocerca piceifrons | reverse complement strand
CTCATGTCACAGCATCGACGTGCACGGGTCGACTGGTGCGCCCGTCTCGGCTGGTGCCGTCAGAGCATGACTTGGAAGATGGAATGGTGAGCTGTGGTCTTCAGCGATGAAACCAGATTATGCTTACACGCTTGCGCGTACGATGTAGATCTGGTGAGCGCTGTCTCTTAGAGTGCATTCGTCCAAGACATACAGGCTACGCCCCAGGCCTTAAGGTGCGGGATGCAATAAGTTATAACTCTCGTTCACCTTCGTTGTTTCTGGAGGGGTCGTTAACCAGCGCTAAGTACGTGCAGAATTTTGTTAGACCCATTCCTTTGCTGTTCTTGCAACAGAGAGCTGATGTGTTGTTTCAGCAGGATAATGCTCACCCACACACTGCCCGTGAAACTCAACATGCTCTGCAAGATGTGCAGCAACTTGTCTAGCCAGCACAATCGCCAGACTTGTCTCCAATCGAGTAGATGTGGAATGTGACGCGATGAGAAGACTCGCTAAGCAACAACTCTTACAGATCTATGTGACCAGATCGAGAAGGCGTGTGGAATGACGTATCCCAGGACAGTATTCACTATCAGTGCGATCGACTGGATGCCAGAGTCAGCGCCTGCATTGCCGCCTGTGGAGGCTACAACACATACTAAAATGCGTGTTTCAGCATGGGTCAATACCTTTCACCTCAGAACCGCTTGTGCTACTGATATGTAAAAGTAATCGTTTCATGAACTCCATATGCACTGTTACACCAATAATTTGACTGAACTGGAAACCTCTAAAAGAGTGCACAATTTTTTTTTCCTGCGGTGTAGCTTCAAGAAACTATGTACATTCGTTAAGAATTTCTGTCTTGGAGATTAGAATAATGCGGAAAGATGAAAAGTGGCTTCTGGAGAATCTGGAAAATCCATCTCTGTGATCGTGAAATAAAATATAGCTTCCATGTCGAACTTTTTTGTTCTTGTCAGGGCGCACATTCTAATACAAATACGTCGCCACTGCAGTAAGAAAGACTGGCATTCATTCACTGTTTACATCAGCTAGTACCCACACGAAGTGCCGAGTTGGCTGCAAAGCTAACAACGGTGTTGGCCACCCGAAATCATTTACCTTATTAGCACATTACAAATTACTGCCGCTGTTCTTATGCAATATCTGGCAACCGAATGCCCCACTACACTGTCAGGAAGCGTGTTGAATCAGTTAACAAGTTTCCACTCAGAAAAGGGATTTCAGGATCGACATATAGCAGAATAATATTAAACAACACAAAATATATTAAGGAGATTGAACCAAATAAATATCCTGATTACTTTACCAGCTTAGAAGAATGTTGAAACTGAAATTTATAATCATCTGATTAAGCCAGCTTCTGATTATGCCAAGGTGGCATAGATAAAGTATATTCTTTAATTCAAATAGGAGAAAAATATACATTTTGAAGCTAAAACACACTACAAAGGTACAGTCCTGTGATCTTTTACAATCAGCACAAACATAATACAATCCAAGTAATGAAAGATACTAAATTAATTGAACATAATCATTGATTAACATATGAAAATCGCATAAATGTGAACATGGTATTTGATTGTATTTTAGGTTATTTGTAGTTTTCTGATCAAAATACAGTGACAAATGAGGTTCGACACTATATCACAAAACATATGAAATATTATCCTGACTGAATTTTACACATGAGGTGTGCCTGATCTCGTTCAAGCACACCATCCTCCTTGATGCCTATTATCCTAGTAACTTAACAGCGGTGCAAGATCCCATGCATAATATTAGTTAACTAGAATATTTGTTTAAATGAAGTACGTTATCACAGTTATAATCACACAGGCAAGGCTTTGTATGTTGTTCGATGTCCTTATCTGGAAAACTCTGTGAGTTTTGTTTCTGTGTCTCCACTTCCTATGAAATTAATCCGTTTAAGTTTCGCGTTATTGAAGTATCAAAAACATATTTGAGGTACAGATAATGCTAAAGACCATGTTACTGCCAAAAAATAACAAATCGATTCTGTAAAGATACAGCGATATGTTTCTGGAAATAAAAATAATATCTCAGGGACCATACTGTTTGTTTGTGGGATGTCAAGGCAAATATGAAGGTAGACTTCATGTAATATTAAGTATAATATTGTATCAAATAAAATACAAGATCACCAGAAGCATGACATGTGTAGCTTCAGGAGGGAGTAAACATATATGTATTGAAAGGAATTCTGTTTACGTCCTGATAGTCTATTATGCCATCCGTCACAGAGGAAATTTAATTTAAGGACATATACCTCTGAGCATAGGATGATTAAACAAAACAATGTATTAATCGCTCTTCCTGTAGAAGAAAGACAATCACAAAATACTTTTCGTTTTCCGTTTCCTCTGGTAGAGTGAATGCACCTATCAACGACTGTCTAAACACACTTGTGAAGAAGTCCCTGTGGGACATACAGTTCCTTTCGGGTCTCCTCTAGAAGAAGGGAGTGACTTTAATCTATAATTACATGCTTTGGCCCTGGTAGCTAAGCTCGTCGCAGTACCGGAATGTTTCAATTATGTCAAACGATTAGAGGATAAAAGAGCACTCATCCTATCAAATTATTGGCTAACTTTAAAGTTGCTACGAAACAGCACCAATACTTTCATAGTGCACCCATCCGAAGCAACAGCACCCACGAGACTACACTAGCGTGGTAAGATTCCACTCAAGAACTTATTTCTTAAGATCATGAGGGAGCAGGACGATTATGGGCGTAATGTTCTGTCGACGACGACATCATTATGGACGGCCCATGAGAGTAACGACAAAATAACTACAACAGTGCTACAAAACTAGGAAAATCAACACCTAAATTCTTCCCATTCACTCAATGTTGTCATGGTACGAAAAACGTAAATACAGCAAGTTATTCATTGAATCCATAGTTCTTCTGTTTAATAACGGTCAGTTCACCATAACCTGTATCTAAGCGATATGGCCACACACTTCCGGCAGCGAAAGAATTGTGTGGCACGCAACATTAACGAGTTCTGAAATGATATCTGCATGAGGTTAATTAACAGAGAAAACACAAATTTGTTCGGCGGAAATGAGACGAAAACAACTAACTATGCGTAACTGCGATTTGTTTGCTGCATAGAATGTTGAACATGACACATAAATTTGTAAACAAAACTACTCATGTCATTGATAAATATGTGTTACTTTCATGCGTATGCGTTGTTAGGAACATTTGGAGTGTTTTAAAATGTACAGCACTCGTTTAGTAAAACATTCACCCATTTCCACATAATATTTTTATGCATAAACAGTGAGGCATGCACAGTCCAGGCAGTTGTATTTATACAGTTTTCTGTCACCACTACAAGTGCAAGAATAAATTCGGTGAGTAGAATTTTATTCCACAACTGGACTTCACTTTAAGGTGAATATAAAATTTTCAAGGTGTATGGATGTGGCAAAATTAGCTGACTTCGATTTATGACAAAGTTATAATCATGAAGATAAATTAGGAGCAAACTCCTGTAGCGACAGTGAAAAATCATCTTGCTACAAAGTGCCGCTTGTCGAAGACGTTTATGAGACGTTACGTAGTCATCATTCTTTGTTTTCACTTTTGGTCGCTATGTGAAACCATAGTTGTATTTTACACAATGTAACTGCAATTGTACTTCGTAAATGTTGAATAAATCTTGTCAAATACCCAACACCATAATCTAAAACATGCATTAATAATCCTGTCTTGTAACTGAATTAAGCCTTTTCTGTCTCATTATAGCATCTTTAGGAAACTTGAGGACATGAACCTGGTTTTGCGCTGTATGATTTCCATAACATTTCGGCACCCAGTAGTCAGAAGCGTAATGAAGATGAAACTGAGCAAAAGCATATTATGCTGCGTTAAACTCACGGAAGCACAACTTAGTAACACGTAATGTGATTTCTGTGTACTTGAATAACAATCTCGCAACCATCAAACAGCGTGAGTTGTTTATAAGACACGATATTGATACAGCAAAAGACATCTGTTGATTGTCGCCGCTTCTCACTAACGTCATAACTTCACAGCTGTACGGCCTTGCCCATCTAGGCGGTGCTACATCTATTTCGATGAACCACATTGATTTTTTAAATTTCCTGCCATAATTCAGTTAAAATTGTATATCTATGTTGTCACACTGTTTCGCAGCCTTGTTAAATGCGTATATGAGAGACAACTTTAGGTATCGTCGACTAAAGGTATGTATCTTCTGTAATAGTGGTAACGCGGATAATGCTTGAAGACCACCATTCAGCAACGACGAAGAAACAGAAAAGCCATTGAAATGTCAAGTACTTTACACGATGCACTTTTCTCAATTGGTGGAAACGGTGAACATCGTAGCCACAGGTGTACGGACTCTGTAGGTTGTTACCGTCGGTTCCATAAAGCTCGGCACATAGTTCGCTGTTCGCATACCAGCACTACAGCCTTTCAGTTACTTGTCTCTAACGAAATACAGAGAAAGTAAGGCGCACGTGCTAGGAATTAGACAAGCTAAAATGCGTGCGTGAAGGAAAGCAGTTCTCAGTTTGAAAGTCGAATTTATTTTTAGAAATGATCTAGTATTTGTTTTATAGAATTATCTTAGAGCTGTGGCCGTTGTATAGTAGGACTCAAAAGCCTAATGTTCGTTTAAATGCGATTTGCGCGACATTTATCACCAAAAGGTCGTAGAGATGCTTATACAGCAATATGCTCGTGAGCCGGTCGGGGAAAAAATGACGTTTTGAGCCTAGCCTGGGCTTCCGATCTTTAGTACTGCGAGTCTGTGCGAAATTCGTCTTGTGTGACCATCACACTACCCATCCCAATGATTAATTACTAAATTTTAATAACTGTAGATTACAGTCTGTGATTTCTGGAAGTATTCCTTAAGATTTCGACTATTGTGGGAAGACGGGTTTTGTGGTGAGCCCACACAATGATTAAATTCACGATAATTTGACGGCGTTTCAAGAGTACCGTAACAGACTAAAGTTACAAAATAATATCGATTAATGAAGTTGATTACATAATTATCTCAAACTAGGAAAGATTGCTCATTCAGTATGCAGTCACATTCATCTTTACAATCATGTTAACGTCAAAACTCAAGAAACTGCAGCGAAAATGAATGTTTCTTGATCTTCAGATGTTGTCCTTGACATCAGAACTGCAATTTCGTATGTGTGAATACTTCATGAGCAATATTCCTCCAACAGTTGTCAAAGTTCCTGGCAATTTCAGAAAAATCAGTTCTGTAGAAAGTAAACCATAAAAAAATGAACAATGTACACATCTACTAATGTGACGTGGAAACATCATATTCGGCAAAGCCATGTCAGAAATATTGATTCAAAGCAGCACGCTGAGGATGGCGTAGGAACTAGGGAACTGAGCATGAAAACGCTGAGATTGCAACTGCGTATAGTATATAGCAAGAATAACATATTATTTAGCGCATCACACTAAGATTAGATTAGATAAGATTCAGTTTTCGTTCCTTACATCCAAAAATGAGAGGATTCTTGTGGGTGTGGAACATGTCAGAAAGTTGTTGTTGTACCCAGATCCTGTTCCAGGTACTGCCGGGTCTGGGTGCTGACGAGTCCTCTCCATTTGGCTAGGTCCTTCCACCACTTTTCTTACTCCATTAGCTTCCAGGTCAAACCTCTCCTTTCCACAAATATTCTCAATCCAGTTTTACATAGTGTTCTTGGGCGACCTCTAGGTCTTTTTTCATCCATTTTTAGTTCTTCCATAATTTTGGGAAATCTCTGTGAGAAAGTACAACAAAAAAATTTAATATACTCGCTATCATGATTATTTGTCAGGAGATCGTCAAAATAGGTGAATACGTTACAGTAAACTGGAGCTGCTAATATTTACAGAGTTAATACACTGACAGAATGAAACATAGCTATGCAATTTTAATGAATTAATCATACAAAAAATACCTAATATTGACTGTTGTGACTAAGTGCTGTCAAAACTGAAATCTAACAAACATTTTCACTTAAGCTGGTCTAACAGTCCCTACAGACATATTCATCTATAGAGTAGAAGGAATACCCTACCAAAGAGTCTTTCAAACTCTGTTTAAATTGTGCTTTATGTGGAACCAGTTTTGTAATGGTTGCAGGCAATTTATTGAAAATGTGTGCTCCTGAATACTGAACCCGTTTTTGGACCAAGGTAAGTGATTTTAGGCCTTTATGTAGATTGTACTTATTCCTAGATTGATATTATGTCTTGAGCTATTGGTTGGAATAGAGATATATTACTTGAAACAAATTTCATTAAGGAACAAATATACTGAGAAGCAGTGGTTAGAAAACAAAGTTCCTTGAACAGGTTTCTACATGATGTTCATGAATTTACACCTCAAATGGTTTTTATTTCATGCTTTTGGACACTAAAAACTTTTGCTCAGTTTGATGAGTTACCCCAGAATATTATCCTGAACGACATAATAGAATAAAAATAAGCAAAGTATGCAAGTTTTTTTGTATTTACATCTCCTGCATGATATCATTCTCACTGCAAATACAGACTTGTTATGTGCTTCAGCATTCTGTGGTATACCCTTCACAATTTAATTGTAATCCCACAAATTTAACACTACTGACTTCTTTAATCTGCATGGTTTCATATGTTATATATATATATATATATATATATATATATATATATATATATATATATATATATATATGCTGGTAGGAAATCTCTTACATGTTCTGAACTGCATATAGTAGATCTCTTCATTCAAAGTTTATGGCAGTGAATTAGCTGTAAACCATTTATTAATGTCAGGGAAAATTTGATTAGCAGCCATTTCTAAATCTGTACTTGACCTGTTACTAATTACAATGTTTTTATCATCTGCAAACAAAATAAACTTAGACTCTAGCAATGTAACAGACGAGAGGTCATCAATGTCCACAAGAAAAAGCAATGGACCCAAGATGGATCCTTGAGGAACACCAAGTGTAGTTAATTCCCAATCAAATGAAGACTGACTGCTCAACACACAGTATTTTGCAACGACACCGTTTCTTTCCTGTTAGTTAGATAAGACTCAAACCATTTTGCAGCACTGCCTATGAAACTATGATCTTCTAATTTACTTAAGAGAGTGCTGTGATTCACACAGTCAAGGCTTTTGAAAGATCACAGAAAATACCAGTAGCCTCTAATTTGTTATCTAATGAATTAAGTACATTCTCACTTCATGTGTAAACAGCTTTCTCTACATCAGAACCCTTAACATGGCATGCAGGACACCTGCACTGTCTCGGGCGCTTTGTCACAGTTTGCACAGCTTCCACCGTCTGAGGTTCGAGTCCTCCCTCGGGCATGGCTGTGTGTGTTGTCCTGTGTGAGTAAGCTAGTTTAAGTTAGATTAAGTAGCGTGTAAGTTTATGGACCTATGACCTCAGCAGTTTGGTCCCATAGGTTTTCCGAATTTTCCCTTGGTACGGTACACTGCTGCCATTAAAATGGCAACACCAGGCAGGACGGTAAATAACAAAATTTTACACGTTGTGTTTCTGCAGTACAGTAGGTATAATACCTGATTAAATTTGAGGATGATTTAGAGATGTACAATGTGTGAAATTCAGAATACAGATCTGCCACAGTGGCTCATAGTTCGCTAGCCATCGAAAGGAACTGAACTTGTGAGCTTGAATGAGAGATACAGACATGTATGTCCATCATGAGTTCTGTGCCCGAGTTCGCACTGTAATAGAAGGAGGAACACGAAGTCACGTAGTGAGCAAACTTACAGGTGTCAATTTCAAAGTAGTGTTGCATAAAATGACTCTACAATCAAGCAGAGAGAACTTAATAATCAATGACGTTGCTCAATGGTCGGTTCCAATATAAAGGAAGAGACAACAAATAAAGATGTCGTTACTGTAAATTTAGTCACAGTGTAGGTTTTCAGATAATCCTGGCACCCAGCCATAAACCTTTTACGTGACTAAGTACTTTCTCCACTCGAGGTGCAACATACATCAATTAATCAACAAATATCTCCTTTTAATAAGAAGACCCCAACCCACAACGAGGAACAATAACCTGTTAAACACAATATATTGTATACACACACATCAAAAAAAGTTTTGCATCATCCCGGTTCCCAGAACTCCTGAAGATAGACGGTAGATATTGTATCACAAACATAGTCCCCTTGATTGTTCAAAGATGTCACAAACCAGCCCAAAGCTGTAAACAACCATGCATGAGCAACTCCTATTAGACGGAGGGGATCCGACAGTCGATCAGTTCCAGTCATTCCACCAGAAATGAGGTACACTGCTCGTGTTGCCTGTAGATCAACCATGCCTAGACGGTCAATACCGCGGTTCGATCGCGTCCGCATTGTTACTTTATGCCAAGAAGGGCTCTCAAAGAGAAGTGTCCAGGCGTCTCGGAGCGAACGAGGACATCGAAACGGTGCAAAAAAGGGGAGCTCGTTTTGTATTATCATGTAATACGGGATAGAGTGTGGCAGATATGATACGCGAGTTGAGATGGAAGTCATTAAAGCAAAGACTTTTTCATCGCGGCGAGATCTATTTACGAAATTTCAGTCACCAACTTTCTCTTCCGAATGCGAAAATATTTTGTTGAGCCCAACCTACATAGGTAGGAATGATCATCAAAATAAAATAAGAGAAATCAGAGGTCGAACAGAAAGGTTTAGATGTTCGTTTTTCCCGCGCGCTGTTCGGGAGTGGAATGGTAGAGAGATAGTATGATTGTAGTTCAATGAACCCTCTGCCAAGCACTTAAATGTGAATTGCAGAGTAATCATGTAGATATAGATGTAGAAGCAGACATCGCTTGAGTGATCAACATGTTCACCAGACATGAATCCTATCGTACATGCCTGGGATAGATTGAAAAGGGCTGTTTTTGGACGACGTGACCCACCAACCACTCTGAGGGATCTACGCTGCATTACCGTTGAGGAGTGGGACAATCTGGACCAACAGTGCCTTGATGAACTTGTGGATAGTATGCCACGACGAATACAGGCATGCATCAGTGCAAGAGGACGTGCTACTGGTTATTACAGGTACCGGTGCGTAAAGCAATCTGAACCACCACCTATGAACGTCTCGCTGTATGGCGGTACAACATGCAATGTGTGGTTCTCATGAGCAATAAAAATGGCGGAAATGATGTTTATGTTGATCTCTATTCCAATTTTCTATACAGGTTCGCAGAAAATGGTATCCAGATATTTCGTTGAGAAACGAGGAAACATGGCTGCCTGGATGTAGGTCTTTCACTCCCCAAGCATCGTACAAGAAAAATTCAAGGTCTGAGCCGGACGTGATGCGCCATCGCACGTGAAAATTGATAGGATCTTCGAGATGTTTGTAACGACGGGGTCCGTTCAAAAGGCTTGAAAGGGGACAGTGGTAGAAAGAGATCTGTCCCAACTAAAGAGAATATCATCCTCGTGCAGGGATCGATGGTAGCTAGGCCAATCAAGTCCTCGCGCAGACTATCTCTAGAGACTAATATTTCTCAAACGCCAGTGGTTAGAGCTTTGCACCATTAGTTTGGAATGAAGCCATACCACTTGCAGATTATGCAGCAGTTCACAAACGCGGACAAGAAAGCACGTGTGAATGCTGCACAAATTATCTCGGATATGGTGCATATGAAGTCTGACTTTCTGTCCACGTTTTCTGACGAAGGAACGTTCTACATCAGCGGTCGTGTGAACAAGCACAGCTGTGTCATCTGGGTGACCAAGCACCACCTGGAATTTCGAGAACACACGCGGGTTTCCGCCAAGGTGGATGGTTGGTGACCAGTGAGCAAATGTGGAGTGTCTGTATCCTTCTTTCTTGAAGAACAGATCGTCAGGGGAGAGAATTACCTTGCCATGTTCAGCACGTTCCTGAAGGAGAACGGGCACTTACCATTCTCCAGCGAGGCTACTTTCAGCAGGACGGCACACCTGCACATTACAGTCAAGCGGTTCGGCATCACCTGAATGACACGTTCGGTTAGCGTTGGATTGGTAGAGATGATCCTCCCCCATGGCCAGCAGTTTCACCTGACCTGATGTGATGCAATTTTTGGCTGTGGGACATGGTCAAGGATCGTGTCTATGCCAGCAAACCCAGCAGCTTGGACGACCCGAAGCACCGCATTACTGAGGTCATCGCTTCTGTCTCTGCCCGAATGGCTCAGTGAGTCTTATAGTCAACAATGGACACACCTAACAAGTGTACTTAGTGGGATGTGTGCCCAACTGAAACCCAGCAAGCAAATCCCTACCTTGGAAATTCATGTGCTTAAACACCAATTTAATGCTAACATCTTTTTGCCTCACCCACTATATTACTGCGATGTAAATAAACAATCAACTTATATGTCACGGAAAATTACCATGGATCAGTTACGTCACTAGCACAATAGGACTGTGAGCATAGAAATTATTTCTTTCAACCTGGGTGTAAAACTCGTAATTACATTATTAACTTTTGTATGCACCAAATAGGACATGTACAGATTCAAATATTGAAAATTTGCTATTCGATGTACACGCGCCTACAACTGACTCGTTTAAAATTACCCTGTTTAAACAACTTACAACTTCAGAAAAGGGAAACATGGTGACAAAACCAATCAAAGAAAATACCAATATCGCACTTTCAATCGTAAACTTATCTTTTCTCACCTTACTTTCGGTGCCAAAAAGAAATACATATAGAGTACGTATCCATTAGTTTTAAAGTTTGCCTCTATTAACAAGTAGAAGCGTAATTTGTTGCTAGTCAGCGATACGCTCGCAAGGTTTATCAGCGATTATGTATTTTAATGTCAAACTGTTTCTACCCAAGTATCAGTTTGGGACTTTACTAGAATCAATGCTTTCACTATCTTTACTGTCGTAAAGCATACATTCCATAATTTTTGGATACGAACCTTATTACAATTCACTGATTGTAATAGTCTTTAAAATTAATAAGACTTTCATTGCTTTGTTAATTATTTTTCGCTTTTGTGTTTTTTTATCGTAAGTTGAGGACTTACGTTCGTCATACGAGACAACAGATCTCAATGATCAGTAAAAGTCGGTATTTAATTTTCCTCTTAAACATCTTGGCGTTATCATAATCTTTCCCTACAACAACAATACGCTATACATGGGTGATCGAGTGCCTGCAAAACCCACACGAATCGATAATGCATGAAAAAGAACCTGAAACAAATAGCAGAAGTGTCATCAACACTTTAAGCCTTAAATTAAACGAATCAAAAATTATGCCTATTCAGATGTTGACGTATAGCGAACCCACTGCAATACCTGCCTGGAAAAAAAAGGTCACGCGTCACCTCAACACAAGGGAATAGTAGTGCGCTCCCTCTTTTCCTTAACTTTACAAGAATGGTTCCTGTAGTGTCCAGCGTTTACCATTAAATCCAATCTTCACGTCTTCCGTGCTTTTTTCGCTGTAAGATTCCGGCTCACTACCTTTTCGCTTCATAATTACCAATATCCGTTTCTATCAATACAATGAGCTTTCTACCCGCTCACAATTGTAAATTAACACATATTCTGCGGATGTATTATTACTGCAGTACGTATAGATTTAACGCAACAAACTACAATCACTCGCCGAGTAACGTGCTAACCACACAATCTATTTCCCGCTACTAATTTCAACAGAATAGAAATAGGTCACCATTTGCAGACGTAGTGACAATCAATCCAATACCTATAAATGTCCAACAAAGTCTTTACTGTAAGTTCCGATCTTAAACCAGCTGTTTGTACACAGTGCAGAAAACCTTTCGACAATTCACAACCTACAAAAATAAATCTCCCTTAAATATTTTCTAATTACTGGCTATTTACTTAATGCAGTGCGAAGCTATTAAATTGGATGAGTCTGTTTCAACTCTCAATTTTCGATACTTACTCGACAAACTTAAAATTCATATTAACATCAAAGTTAGAACTTCGTGATCCTGTTCAAGTTCCCCTACACGGATCCCATGATTGAAATCCTCTATTTGTCTTGTATTTCGGGATCTGGTACGCTGTAAACCCAACTTGTTCAAGGCCTGACACAACTTTACAGATCAAAAATGGTTCAAAAAAATGGTTCAAATAGCTCTGAGCACTATGGGACTTAACATCTGAGGTCATCAGTCCCCTAGAACTTAGAACTACTTAAATCTAACTAACCTTAGGACATCACACACATCCATGCCCGAGACAGAATTCGAACCTGCGACCGTAGCGGTCGCGCGGTTCCAGACTGAAGCGCCTAGAACCGACCGGCCACACCGGCCGGCCAATAATGGTTCAAATGGTTCTGAGCATTATGGGGCTTAAAATCTGAGGTCATTAGTCCCCTACAACTTAGAACTACTTAAAGCTAACTAACCTAATGACATCACACACATCCATGCCCGAGGCAGGATTCGAACCTGCGACCGTAGCAGTCGCGCGGTTCCGGACTGAACCGCCTAGAACCGCTCGGTCACCACGACCGGCTCACAGATCAAGGGCCAGTAATAATAATAATGGTGATAATAATAATAATAATAATAATAATAATTTTAACAGAACAACGACTACCTGATCAGATCCGCGTAATAATAATAAAAAAATGAAAAAAAGGATACCCCAGTCAGAATTAGAAAACATAAAACAACAAGTACAACAAATACTGGAACAAAATAATGTGCAATCAGATGAAGAAGAAAATACAGTAATGGACTCAAGCATCCCAGAGGAAACAAACAAAGAACAACACGCATCAGTTAAACAATCAGAGGAAAACGAAATCTTAGTGGCTACACCACTACAATTTCATAACCACCTCTACAACCCTTTAGATCACATAACATCAACAGATACGAAGAAAGTAAATTGGAAAAAGAAAACACTACATGGAAAGCACCCATATCATCTAACACTGCCACACATTGATCAAGACGCATCCAACACATGGCTAAGAAAAGGCAATTTATACAGCGAGACGGAAGGATTCATGATTGCAATACAGGATCAAACAATAAACACCAGATATTACAGTAAGCATATTATTAAAGATCCCAATACCACAACAGATAAATGCAGACTTTGCAAACAACAAATAGTAACAGTAGATCACATCACAAGTGGATGTACAATACTAGCAAATACAGAATACCCCAGAAGACATGACAATGTAGCAAAAATAATACATCAACAGCTTGCCTTACAACATAAACTTATAAAACAACACGTTGCCACATACAAGTATGCACCACAAAATGTACTGGAGAATGATGAATACAAATTATACAGGAACAGAACCATTATAACAGATAAAACAACACCACATAACAAACCTGACATCATACTCACCAATAAAAAGAAGAAATTAACACAACTAATCGAAATATCCATACCCAATCCAACAAATATACAAAAGAAAACAGGAGAAAAAATTGAAAAATACATCCAACTGGCTGAGGAAGTCAAGGATATGTGGCATCAGGATAGAGTTGACATTATACCAATTATACTGTCAACTACAGGAGTCATACCACACAATATCCACCAGTACATCAATGCAATACAGCTACATCCAAACTTATATATACAACTACAGAAATCCGTAATTATTGATACATGTTCAATTACCCGAAAGTTCCTAAATGCAATATAACATATACCATAAAGTTGAAAGGAAGTCACGCTTGATCAAGGTCCGCATCACTTTCCATTTTTGACCAGACATTACGTCTGAGAAAAGAAAGAAACAATAATAATAATAAACCCCGTGGGGGGGGGGGGGGGGAAATCCAGCTCATTGTATTGATAGAAACGGATATCGGTAATTATGAAGCAGAAAAGTAGTGAGCCGGAATCTTACAGCAAAAAAAGCACGGAAGACGTGAAGATTGGATTTAATGGTAAACGCTGGACACTACACACCGTCAGGTGGCTTGCGGAGTATGGATGTAGATGTAGATGTAGAGGCCCGGGAAAAGAATAGGCCTCCGGTATGTTCTGCCAGTCGTAAAAGGCGACGAAAAGAACAAATCACTAATAGGGCTAACCTCCCTTTTAGTGTGATTAGTTGGTTCAGGACAGAACGAATGAAGCCTCGGACAAGCGCTGTCATGGTCGGGGACAACGCTTGAACCCTATGCCCGTCCACAATGGTAACGACACTGTTAGCCACACGGAAAATGATTTAAATCCAAATAGAGGTGTTTTGCAGGATACGCTTCCTGCAACTGCTCTAGAAGGGAAACAAAGACAGAGGATGAGATGGTCAGATGAAGTTAACCGGCACCTCATGTTCTGTTATTACCAAGCAACAAACTTAGGAACCAACACAACTGGATAGAGATCACAAGTATACACAACATTTATTACCAGATATCCAGAATTAAAATTTTTAACAGAACAACGACTACCTGATCAGATCAGCGTAATAATAATAAAAAAAACAGGATGCCCCAGTCAGAATTAGAAAACATAAAACAACAAGTACAACAAATACTGGAACAAAATAATGTGCAATCAGATGAAGAAGAAAATACAGTAATGGACTCAAACATCCCAGAGGAAACAAACAAAGAACAACACGCATCAGTTAAACAATCAGAGGAAAACGAAATCTTAAGACAGCCACCAGAACACAACGAAAACGAAATCCTAAGATAGCCACCAGAGCACAAAAAGAACACGAAGTGACACACATTTTAGATATAGAAGAAAAATTTCAGCTGACATATATAGAATACAAAGACACAAATACAGACATTAGACCATTCTTGTATAGACCACCAAATAACCCACAAGTCGAAACAACAACAACAACTATCAACACAATCATACACAACAAAATAAATGAAAATACAAATATGGAAGAGTTACGACTACTGGTTTATATAGGAGCACTCACTACACTAAATGTACACACTAGGCAGAGATCAGAACCAACCAACACACAGAAGAAACCCACAAAACCAGCATGGCAACACAGGCTACAGATCAGAATAGAAAAACTGAGAAAAGACATCGGACAGCTAACACAATTTATAAGAAATGAAACATCAGACAAAAAACGAAAAAGGTTAGGTAAAATCTCACAACAGGAAGCGATAGAGCAACTAGATGAAAAGAAACAGAAATTACAAGCATTGGCTAAACGACTTAGAAGATACAAAAATAGTGAAAAAAGAAGGAAACAAAACCAAACATTCAACACAAACCAAAAGAAATTTTACCAGACAATAGATAACACACACATTAAAATAGACAATCCACCAAACATAACAGACATGGAACACTTCTGGAGCAACATATGGTCAAACCCGGTACAACATAACAGATATGCACGGTGGATACAAGCAGAAACAGACACATACAAGATGATACCACAAATGTCTGAAGTGATAATTTTGCCACATGAAGTCACCCGAGCAATTAATTTTATGCACAATAGGAATGCCGCTGGAAAAGATAAAATAGCAAATTTCTGGCTAAAGAAGTTCACCTCAACACATTCACATCTAACTAAATTATTTAACAGTTACATTGCAGACCCATACACAGTTCCTGATACACTTACACAAGGAATAACTTATATGAAACCTAAAGATCAAGCAGACACAGCAAACCCAGCAAAATATCACCCCATACCAACAATATACAAAATATTAACTTCAGTCATTACACAGAAATTAATGACACATACAACACAGACAAAATTATAAATCAAGAACAAAAAGGCTGCTGCAAAGGAGCACGAAGATGTAAAGAGCAACTGATAATAGATGCAGAGGTGACATATCAAGCTACAACCAAACAAAGGTCGCTACACTACGCATACATTGATTACCAAAATGCTTTTGATAGTGTAGCCCAGTTGTGGTTACTACAAATATTGGAAATATACAAAGTAGATCCTACATTGATACAGGTCCTAAACATAGTAATGAAAAATTGGAAAACCACACTTAATATCCAAACAAATTCAAATAATAACACATCACAGCCAATACAGATTAAGCGTGGCATATACCAAGGGGACTCATTAAGTCCTTTCTGGTTTTGCCTTGCTCTGAACCCACTATCCAACATGCTAAATTATACAAACTATGGATATAATATTACTGGAACTTACCAAAACAAAATCACACATTTGCTATACATGGATGATCTAAAACTACTGGCAGTAACAAATCAACAACTCAACCAATTACTAAAGATATCAGAAGTATTCAACAATGATATAAATATGGTTTTTGGGACAGACAAATGTAAGAAAAATAGCATAGTCAAGGGAAAACACACTAAACAAGAAGATTACATATTGAATAACCACAGCGACTGCATAGAAGAAATGGAAAAAACAGATGCCTATAAATATCTAGGATACAGACAAAAAATAGGAATAGATAATACAAATATTAAAGAAGAACTAAAAGAAAAATATAGACAAAGACTAACAAAAATACTGAAAACAGAATTGACAGCAAGAAACAAGACAAAAGCTATAAATACTTATGCTATACCAATATTGACCTACTCATTTGGAGTAGTGAAATGGAATACCTAGAAGCACTCAGTAGACTTACACGATCACAATGCCACAAATATAGAATACATCACATACATTCAGCAACAGAAAGATTCACATTAAGCAGAAAGGAAGGAGGAAGGGATTTATCGACATAAAACACCTACATTATGGACAGGTAGACAATTTAAGAAAATTCTTTCTAGAATGAGCAGAAACTAGCAAAATACACAAAGCAATCACTCATATAAATACATCGGCTACACCATTGCAATTTCATAATCACTTCTACAACACTTTAGATCACATAACATCAACAGATACGAAGAAAGTAAATTGGAAAAAGAAAACACTACATGGAAAGCACCCATATCATCTAACACTGCCACACATCGATCAAGACGCATCCAACACATGGCTAAGAAAAGGCAATATATACAGTGAAACGGAAGGATTCATGATTGCAATACAGGATCAAGCAATAAACACCAGATATTACAGCAAGCATATTATTAAAGATCCCAATACCACAACAGATAAATGCAGACTTTGCAAACAACAAATAGAAACAGTAGATCACATCACAAGTGGATGTACAATACTAGCAAATACAGAATACCCCAGAAGACATGACAATGTAGCAAAAATAATACATCAACAACTTGCCATACAACATAAACAAATAAAACAACACGTTCCCACATACATGTATGCACCACAAAATGTACTGGAGAATGATGAATACCAATTATACTGGAACATAACCATTATAACAGATAAAACAACACCACATAACAAACCTGACATCATACTCACCAATAAAAAGGAGAAATTAACACAACTAATCGAAGTATCCATACCCAATACAACAAATATACAGAAGAAAACAGGAGAAAAAATTGAAAAATACATCCATCTGGCTGAGGAAGTTAAGGATATGTGGCATCAGGATAAAGTTGACATTATACCAATTACACTATCAACTGCAGGAGTCATACCACACAGTATCCACCAGTACATCAACACAATAGAGCTACATCCAAACGTATATATACAACTACAGAAATCTGTAATTATTGATACATGTTCAATTACCCGAAAGTTCCTAAATGCAATGTAACATATACCGTACAGTTAAAAGGAAGTCACGCTTGATCAAAGTCCGCGTCACTTTCCATTTTTAACCAGACATAACGTCTGAGAAAGTAGAGAAATAATAATAATAATAATAATAATTCTGTAATAATAATAATAATTATTATACATCAAGGAACCATTCTACAGACAAACATACCACTCCACTTCCTTCTTTTTCTTCTGAGAAGCTTCCAGTGTTCTCGATGGCGGCCAGCTCTCGCGCTTAGCGTGATCTTTGCTGTTGGCAGCTAGGGCTTGCCGATGAGCGAGGCTTGCATGATCTCTGCCTGCTACTACCTTCGTCAGGTACTGGCTGCGATCATCCCAGCATCGATTCTACAACATATACAACAGACATATATAAATTATCATACATACACATGTACATATATAATATTTGTTTCGATATTTATTGACAACTGGATACCGAGCAACAGTAAAGGCGGATTACAAATAGGGCTTCTGACCCAGCATAAGTTCATCGATCATAGTGGCTGACGGGTGGTGGCACGTCGTCGCCGCGGCGACTGATATGGAGAATGATTTGGCCAGGACGACAATCGAACATCCTCTGTATCGAGGTAGCTCCGTGGGCGACACCCAGTCTTGCGTTATCTTGTTGAAAGATAACGTTACGGAGGCCTCCAACGTGAATCACAGTCACATGTCAGAAATGCAACGGCTCCCGTCCCAACTACCGGGTATGCGAACCAGAAGTGATCGTAAGATAATGATGGAAGCTGAAGATAGGAATTAAAATTTGTGCGGTGGCCGGAACTCGAACCCGGATCTTCTTTCTTACTAGTTATATCTTTAGCTTATTTAGCCCCTACATTGTCACTGTTAATTACAAGGTCTGGAAGTGATCGTATTCTGTATCCAGTGGCATCCCATACCATGACGACAGGTGATGGCCCCGTATGACGACGACGGAAGTTACCTGTCAGAGTTAGCTGGAGCCTTTATGTACGAATACGTTCGTCGCAATGCTGCACGCAGAGCTGGGACTCGTCTGAAATGACGATGTGGTGCCAGTCTTGTGTCCACCAGCATTGGCATGTATCGCGTCCCAGTCGGCGCGACTTTCCTGCCGCGTCAAAGGAAGCCGCCAAATTGTTTGCCGTGCTACCAGTCCCTGGTGCTCCAAACGTCGCCGCTCTGTCCGTGTGGATACTCGTCTTGCTGCAAACAATCCGGTTCCTGACCCAAGGTACGTGACACGGCTGTGTGATCTGCACGTCTGCGCGAGCAACATGTATCCTATCAGGCTCTAAATCGGTGGGACCATAGGGATTCCTCACAACATTGAGTATGGTCGTCCTGAAGTCATCGATTTCGTATTAGTATGATAGTCGTGGAATCGTGTCCTATGTCAGTAGCAATATGACGGACAATATTGTGATACTATATTACAGATGTGCTACTTAAACTTTTTTTGCCAATTACGTTTATTGTAAATATCATGTATTTGTTTTATCCTGTAAACCTTTTGATACTATGTGTTAATCAGAAATGTAAAATGTATTGTAACTTGTATAAATTAGTCTGTATTATTATGTAATTATTCTGGGTTGATGCCATTAGGAAAAGGTAAAGAAAGCAACAGGCCCTGATCTGGGGGAAGGGGGGAGGGCTGCACACCGACGAGGAATCTGTCCCTGGCGGTAATTTCAGGGGGCGCCAAATTCATATTCTTCAAGAAAAAAACCTTGTTTCACAAAGCGCCTAGCATCCAGCACACGTTGTCCTATAAATTATTCCTATGATTTTCAAACGCATCCCTACTGGGTTTTGAACATTTTTGAACACATTCCGCTACGGTCACAGGTTCGAACCCTGTCTCGGGCATGGATGTGTGTGATGTCCTTAGGTTGGTTAGGTTTAATTAGTTAGGCGACTGATGACCTCAGAAGTTAAGTCGCATAGTGCTCAGAGCCATTTGAACACATTCTAAGTGAAGTGCGATCGAAGAATGTTGTGTGAAGAGGCGTGGCGCTTTGGCATCTAACGACCCAATAACATGTCCGCCTCCGTAGGGTGGTAGTAGTGCTACCGCCCGCCACGCTGGGGGCCCCGGTTGGATTCCCGGCAGAGGACTGGGTGTTGTGTGTCCTTCATCATCATTTTCATCATTTACTCGCAAGTCGCCGGCGTAGCGTTAACTAAAGAGGATTTGCAATACCGCGGCCGAACTCCCCCGAATGGGGCCTTCTGGCTAACAATGCCATACGATCATTTCCATTTACCAAATAAAATGTCTCACATTTTCTCGAAAATATATGTTTCATGCATCAAACGCTTCAGAAATATGTGGATTACAAAATCAACATATTACTAGCGAGGCACCAACAGCATGACAAGTGTTGGCAGATGTAAGAGGCTCCAATAGCATCAAGATCCTGCCTTATAATTGGTCATTGTTGATCAAGGTGTGCCCGCAATATTAAGCGGAGCAACAGGGAAATTGTCGCCGACTGTGAAGGTGACGGCTTAACAGTTGCAGTGAACTGTAAGATAGTTTCATTTTTGTTCACATTTGAAACTTTGTGAGATATTACCCAACGGCATAATTTCAGTGACTTTAATTGAATAACAAGTAAAATACGTAAAATCTGTGGGTACCTAATCTTTTCATTATTCTCATTCATTATCACTTACTTAGGGTTCAGTTTCCTTTCCAGTTACTGAGTATTCGAGTGGCGTTGTTTAAAGCTAAAAGAAGACTAATAAAAGGATTATAGTAGCCAGCTTTGTTACTTGCTGAAAATAAAACTGAAGGTAATTAATAATGAAGTATCAATAAGTTAAATGTTATTTCAATAATATTCAGAGGCAAAGTTATCCTTGTTAACTGAGAGAAGACAAAGTAAAGTAAAGTTACTTAAACTGAAGTAATTCTGGTTCAAATGCCTCTGAGCACTATGGGACTTAACTTATAAGGTCATCGGTCCCCTAGAACTTAGAACTACTTAAACCTAACTAACCTAGGGACATCGCACACATCCATGCCCGAGGCAGGATTCGAACCTGCGAACGTAGCGGTCGCGCGGTTCCAGACTGTAGCGCCTAGAACCACTCGGCCACCCCGGTCGGCAGTAATTCAAAAATGGCTCTGAGCACTATGGGACTTAACATCTATGGTCATCAGTCCCCTAGAACTTCGAACTACTTAAACCTAACTAACCTAAGGACATCACACAACACCCAGTCATCACGAGGCAGAGAAAATCCCTGACCCCGCCGGGAATCGAACCCGGGAACCCGGGCGCGGGAAGCGAGAACGCTACCACACGACCACGAGCTGCGGACGAGCAGTAATTCTGGCGCTCTCAAATTTGAGAAAAGAGTGAGTTACGTATATCTATTTCATCTCTGTGTCTATTGTAATAATGCTATTATGTGCCGGCTTCGCTCGTACATCGGAGTTGCCAACTCGTTGAAAACCAACAGTTGCCTATCAAGGCAGTAAATTTTCATAGCAATTACAATCCATTCAAAGTACATAGCTTGAAATATCTAGGAATCTAGTGTATGTAAATAAACGTTAATTTGAGGTTACGTACATTATTGTAGCAACAAAAGAGCTACCTCCAATCAATCACCTACTTTTCGATAACGAGAGTAAATATCTGTCCCAAATTAACATATCTAAGTATCAACGATATAATACAATTGCTTCCGTTGTTCATTATTATTTCGTAAAGTGTTATGTTGTCAGAAACATGTGTCAACTTTATCACGTCAAACAGTTACCGATTCATTGCCGTCTGCATTATTTCTTAGATACTACAGAGACAGGGTCCAATCGGGCTGACGAACGTATTACATAATTTCTGTATTATTTCAGTCAGATTTCTTGCGTGCTCTTTGATTCACGTGGTATCCCTTTCGTCTTGTACTTAACGTGCGTGAGGGCAACTGTTTTAAGCATTAAGCAAAATCCAAATATGTAGAAAGTGCTAAAGTCGAATAGGTTGTTCATTACAATAACTTCTTGTACATTTCTCTTCACCAACAGGTCAAATTTTTTCAGAGACGATAGCCTTGTCCAAAATTAAATTCATTATATACACGCGATCACGCTCATACTATCACATTAACCGATTAGTGAGGGTGGAGGTTACCTGGACGCAGCCTCGATAGGCCACAATGCTGCCGCTGTGTAATTCTGACTCGTGCTGAAGACGTTTGTTCCTCTTAGACGAGGCACACAAACGACCAACATTCAGATGCGACTTCTGAGTGAGGAACCTGCTACTTAATGCAGGTGGCGTTACTCCTTTCTATTTTGTGCTAGTACACTAAAATGCTAATCATTTGCTAGTTCATGCAGGTAGCTCGGTTAATACCAATTTAACGTTTTTTGCGTGCCGTCTTCATGCGCTTGCAATTGTAATGGCCAGTAGAGCAAATATGCCAGGACGGAATCTATGGGCACGCCTGACAGAATGAACTAAATTTCAAACAGATGATATTTTGGGTTTGCGCAAGGCTGTATAAGAGAAATAAGCCGCCTATCATCGTTCTTGACGATGGACCGAGGAAGGTTCCCACTCCGAACGACGTACAAGTTTACGTTTGGATAGCAGCATCAAACGAACAGCAGTTGTTTGTAGCACAGCTATTTGGACCAATGTTTTTCAGTCGTAATGTCAGTTAATGTTTAGTTCAATTCAATTTATTGCCACGAATTTTAGACCTGTTATCGGAAAAGTCTAAACAGATCGAATATATTCAATAATCGTGGTGAGATACAATGCTTTGTATTACAAACAAATTATGTTAACAGCAACCGTTGGTAATATTACTGTAGAAATAAAACGGAACAATGAAAATAAGAATCATTTGAAAAATAAAAGAAATTAACTTCCAGCTTATGTTACTAGGTACGTTGCTGGCAGCCTCAGAATATCTCGAGGTTTGTCGACTAACTACAGCTATACCTACTTCTAAACATATTGCTCCTGCACTATTTTGTATCGCCCACACAAGTATGTGCGTGTTTCGGCAACCCTCGAGTCTAAGCATACCCTTGTGGGAGTTCACAGCTTTCTCTCTTCCTTTCTCTTGTATTTCGTTAAAGTTTCTCTTCATTAAATTTATGTGAGCCTATCATTATCTATAATGGGAAAAGATTCTCATTATCTGTTGTCATTCTTTTGATATTCATAGCGTCCATTTGGGATTATAGACTGAAAGCTAAGCAGTTGCCTTTTAGATATTCGATGTGCAATCATTAACTGTGGTCCACAAGTTTTGATCACTTACAATTTTTTGCAGATTGTAGCCTTATTGTCTGCAGTCTCTCTAACTGTAAAAGGGGACAACTGAAAATGACGTGGTCAGCGTAACCTTCCTCTCCATATTCGTGCCTTGGTGTGTTACTGCATCCCACTTGATACATGTCTTTGGGATTTGGAATGCGCCCTGTTAACAGCCGCGCCATACCTCGAGGATGAGCAATATCACGCAGTTTGTGCATGTTTCTGATGCTTGGAATTAAGATTTTAAAACTACCTTGTAATGTTTCTAGTATGCTCCGCCCAGGCTACAAGAAACCTTTTCCCGAAAACTCAGCTGTGAGAAAGTGTGCTGCCTATGCTGTGGCGAAAGACGTAGCCTACGCAATAAATTGCGCAAAAATGTGTTTTGTGTAAGGTCTAATATCTTACAGTGACTAAGCAGTTTGAAAAATTGCATTGTACGCGTTACCTTATAGCTCATATCAGATACACTATGTGATCAAAAGTATCAAAACACGCCCAAAAACAAACGTTTTCATATTAGGTGCATTGTGCTGCTACCTATTCCCAGGTACTCCATATCAGCGACCTCAGTAGTCATTAGACATTGTGAGAGAGCAGAATGCGCGCTCCAAGGAACTCAACGGACTTCGAACGTGGTCGGGTGGTTGGGTGTCACTTGTGTCATACGCCTGTACGCGAGATTTCCACACTCCTAAACATCCCTAGGTCCACTGTTTCAACTGTGATAGAGAAATAAAAACGTGAAGGGACACGTGCAGCACAAAAGCGTACAGGTCGACCTCGTCTGTTGACTAACAGAAACCGCCGACAGTTGAAGAGGGTCGTAATGTGTAACAGGCAGACATCTATCCAGACCATCACACAGGAATTCCAAATTGCATCAGGATCCACTGCAAGTACTATGACAGGCGGGAGGTGAGAAAACTTGGATTTCATGGTCGAGCGGCTGCTCATAAGCCACACATCACGCCCATAAATGCCGAACGATGCCTCGCTTGGTGTGAGGAGCGTAAACATTGGACGATTGAACAGTGGAAAAACCTTGTGTAGAGTGATGAATCAACGGTACACAATGTGGCGATCCGATGGCAGGGTGTGGGTATGGCGAATGCCTAGTGAACGTCATCAGTAAAATGAGGAGGCTGTGGTGTTATGGTGTGGTCGTGTTTTTCGTGGAGGGGGCTTGCACCCCTTGTTTTTTTGCGTGGCACTACCACAGTACAGGTCTACATTGATGTTTTAAACACTTCTTGCTTCCCACTGTTGAAGAGCAATATGGGGCTGGCGATTGCAACTTTCAACACGTTCGAGCACCTGTTCATAACGCACGGCCTGTGGCTGAGTGGTTACACGACTATAACATCTCCGTAATTGACTGGCCTGCACAGTGTACTGACCTGAATCCTATAGAACACCTTTAGGACATTTTGGAACGGCGGCTTCGTGCCAGGCCTCACCGACTGACATCGATACTTCTCCTCAGTACAGCACTCCGTGAAGAATGGGCTTTCATTCCCCAAGAAACGTTCCAGCACCTGAACTGAAAGTATGCCTGCAAGGGTGGAAGCTGTCATTAAGGCTAAGGGTGGGCCAACTCTATACTGAATTCCAGCGTTGCCGATGGAGGGCGCCACAAACATTGTAAGTCATTTTCAGCTAGGTGTCCGGATACTTTTGATCATGTAGTGTACATTATTCAGTTCAGTTGGCTTGTAAGTATTTTGCATTAAAGAGCCAAATATGGAGATTAGGTACAAACTGCATACAGCAGTAGTTATTCATATGTTATAGGTCAGTTGCGTGGTGGTTGTAAGAACTGCATGTAATATTCATAATAAAGTACGTAGATAGTTTAAACACAGAAACTTCATATGCACTACAATTAATGGTTAGATGGTACGTAGATACTTTTATACACAGAAACTTCTATGCAGTACAATTAATGGTTAGATGCTTCTACTATTAAGCATAAAGCTACATCACGTACATAGTCGGATTAAGATCTAAAAGGTCTCACTTAGATGCAAAAGTGAACTCTCTGTTGAAAACTACACTTAGACATTCACACAGACAGAAAAGTTAAAGCATCAAAGTTACAACCTGTCACCTTCTAAGAATCCTCTCGCTAATTTCACGGAGCCTTTTTCCACGAGAAGTGCGAAATGCTTTTTACGTCCATTTATATGGCTTTAACGTATTCAAGGTAACAAAGAACTTCGACATTAACGCATGTACATAAGCATGCAGACAGTCACTCTCTGATTTCCCGCAATCAAATGTGAACACAATGTCTCTGCTACAAAGCAGTGAGTGCCGTGCACGAACACTTGTGCGCAGCGCAGATCTGTGGGACGTCCATTACCCTCATGCGACCAACATCCGACTAACTCCGAATGCTATTTACACACAGACGTTTGGATTTCTGTGGCTCCCATGGCGCTTAGTGCTCACCTATCGCAAAGAGCATCTTAGGTCCTTGCCACCAGAGGCATTCGCTTTGTTCTGTGGCACTATTGTGACATGGCAGCTTTAAAGACTTTATCTTTGTGGCAGTCTTTATTTTTTTGCTTCTGTTTATTGAGTCATATGCAACCGCAGATAGAACACAAAATTGCATTCACACACGTTACAGTCTCGTAGAAAACAGAAAATGGCTTCGTATACTTGATGAACGTCATGACTTAATAAAACTTGCTGGAACGAGCACCTTCAGTTTCACAAAGTTTCGCAGTAAACGGCTTTGCTGTGCTTCGAAGGAGCCGCAGGAAAATGATTATTGACATCTCCTTCTTTCTTCTGACAGTCGCAAAGAGGTTTATCTTTGATGTCTATGCTATGTAAGTGGTTATGTGGTGAACCACAGTTGGTACGCATTCCTGTCAAAGTAGTTACCAGTTTCCCGCTTACGAAACTTTTCGAATACAACGGCTGTGTCTAATTATTGATTGGATGGAAGGGCATATCGACCTTAATGGCAAAGTGGAACATGTCAATCTTCTGCACACTATTCCTCAACCAGGTGCCGCACCCTAAACTTGAAATCACAGGATGACAGACTGACGTTCATTAGAGGGCCAGGAACACTGGCTTACTCTGCCAGCTGATCAACCTTGTCACTGTAGATCAATCTTACACTAGTTAGGACAAGCAGAAAGTAAATTCTTAAACATCTCCGTTTAGTTAGAAATCTTTCTCTTGTTACGAAGGTGGTCTGAAAAGTTCTCGTACCGGAATAGAAAAAAAGTACTTACATCACTGAAACTTTTTTCATTTTTCATTTTTCAATGTAGGCTCTTTGTGGATTAATGCACTTGGTCCAACGATGTTGCAGTGCCTCGATCCCATGTCGAAAATGAGTTTCCTCCAGGCCTGCAAAATAGTTGTCAACTATTCTTCGTTTGAAGTGAATCTTCGTCCACCACAAAAAATTTTCAGTTTTGGGAAGAGAAGTCTGACAGAGCGATATCAGGTGAATAAGGCGTGTGTGGCAACAATTCATACCTTAGTTCGTGTAAGTTTGCCATGACGACTGCACATGTGTACGGGTGCGCATTCTCTCGATGGAAGATGACTTTCTTCCTTGCCAAACCTGACCTTTTCTCGCGTACCTTTTGCTGCAATTTGTCCAGGAGGTTAGCATAGTATCCTCCAGTAATTTTTTGCCCAGTAGGGAGATAATCTACAAAAAGTATCCCCTTCGCATTCGAGAACACTGATGCCATGACCTTTCCCGCTGAAGAATTGTCTTTGCTTTCTTTGATGGCGGGGAATCAGCATGTTTCCATTGCTTTGACTGTTATTTTATCTCTGGGGTGTAGTAGTGCACCCAAGTTTCATCTGTGGTCAGAAACCGGCGGAAAAAATCTTGTTAGTTTCTCTTAAAACGGGCCAAACATTGTTCCGATAAGTCCATTCTCATCCGTTTTTGATCCAGCGTCAAGAATCGCGGCATCCATCTTGCAGATAATTTTTTAATTTCTAATCCTTCAGTTAAAATGTGATATACCCTTTCAGATGACATCTGGTAAGCGTGAGAAATTTCACGCACTTTTAACCGGCGATCCTCCATGACCATTTTGTGCACTTTTGAAATGATTTCTGGGGTAGTGGCACATCTTGGCCGACCACTACGCTTATCACCATCTAAGCTCTCCCGACCAAATTTAAATTCATTTGTCCACTTGGCAACAGTTGAATATAGAGGAGCAGAGTCCCCCAGTGTAGTCTGGAAATCGGCATGAATGTCCTTTCCTTTCATACTTTCTTTACGAAGTACTTAATCACTGCTCGAATCTCGATTTTTTTCCGTCTTTGCAAATCACTACGCGGGAACAACAACAGAGCTACGTCACCGCCACAACTATCCCAAGTGCACCGACGTAGCACGTGTTTACAGGCAACAGTTCAATGAATATCACGTGAACAACTCGTTGCGCTGCGCGACCTCTCGTGGTGATTCCGAGAACTTTTCGAACCACCCTCGCGTTTCCACTAGATGGATATTTATTTCACTGGTCCACTTCGGGATTTCAATAGACTACCTTACGTTTTTTGAATCTGAAACTATCACAGATTCTGGAGCCAGCACGACGACCAAATCTAAGTGCTTACCGAATCGTTATCGCTTCCGCTGTAAAAACTGAATCATATAGGGACAGACAATATTACTTAGAATACTTCAGTTGGGGACGAGAAGTGCACATCCTACTGCGGAAGTCCCTTAATATGGAGCGCCATCAGTATATTCATGAACAAAGTGCGGACAATAAAGCTTAATGTAATAACTGAAATTTCATTTGATTGTGAAAAAGCAACTTATCATACAACTGTTACAATAAATATCGAGGTTTTCCTACAGATATCTCAATGGAGTTCCCATTGGGATTATGTTGCTATCTGTTCGAATCCAACCATCGATGGTACCCACTGAGTGCATTGCTGCCACTAACAGAGGGCAAACGTTCCTCGTTTTCGGTGAAGACCATGTGAGCGGAACATTGTCTCTCATTTCCTATAGAAGTGTGATTAATCTATTATTAGACTCGCTGATTCTTATGACATATAATATTTTTTGGCAGGTTCTGAAGTTGAATTTCTCGTTGCTTCAGGGGCATATCCGCGCCCATCGGAACTTTACCATGTCTAGTTCATGAAGTGCGCGTTTAGGGCGTTGTGATATAAGAAGTATCCATAATCGGTGACCGAGCTGACAGAGCCCTTGTACAGGTTCAAGTTCCAGCTGCAGGTCTCATTGTGTTGATGCTAATTTCTGCTTTCTTGATCCCATGAAATATGCGATTCATGTTAAGCTCATTTTAAATGTCATACCTAAAAATTTCTCCGTAGTCACCAGCGGGAAGGAGGGAATTCTTAATAAAATGTCTGAGCTTGTAGATCGTATCCTCCTGCTGTTGAAGTGAACTACAAAAGATTTATCAGTTGAAACTCTTAGGACGTTAACATTCAGACAATGAGTTAACGCTCAAATGACCCTGTATAAAGTTAGGTAAAGAGTTTCAAATTATTGAAGCGCAGAAAAAGGCATAAATCATCTGCATACTAAAGAGTTATAACTCATAGCGAAATGATATCATCCATATCTCGTGTGTATGTTAAAAATAGAAGATGGTTTCGAATTGAGTTTGGAGATAGTCCTCTTAGCGCTGTACGCTGTACGACGACTGAGTAATTTGTTCTGGAGTCTTACGTATATAGTTCTGTGTTCTAGGAATGTTTCAGCGTCAACCACAAAACCTTTTGGAATGTTGATGTCGCTTAATTTTTGTAGTGGAATCGGAATTTGAACATAATCATATGTACACGTAATGGCAATAAATGCTGCCGTGAGATGTTGCCTCGAAGAATTTTGGCCTGGAGAGCGGAAAGACTGTCTAGGGTTCCTTTACCCTTTCGAAACTGGTTTCTGAATGTAGTCTCGAATCCCGCCAACAGTCTAAACAGGCTTTATTAAGACTTAAAGCGGATTGCCGGCAAACCCTGACAATGCCATGGGCCTGTATGACGTTGGACTTCTGAATATTGCTTTAAGTTTGCGTTTATCAGTCAGGAACAAGAGCCTCTTTCATCCAGATGTCGTTAAAAGTGCATAGAAGAATCGTCACAGCACGATCTGCCAGGTTAGAGAGTACAGGATAGCGAACATAATCCATTCCGGAGGTAGAGTTTCTCGAGGACTTCAGGACATTCTTTTAACAGTGAGCTTAGGAAATTGTCGGATACTACGTCTGCTATGCGAATAGCGAGACATCAGACGTAAGAGGGAGATAATTTCTGAAGTTCCTTATTGTATTTCACGCACAAGGAGTCTTGTTATTTCTCTCAACTTTTTCGCAATAATTTATCCAGTTAAGACGTTCTTACATTTAAAAAAAAACTCGTAATCCGAATATCTATTTTCTGGTGTTGCAGATAATGTCCCCAAGATGAGGAGATCTTGCACCGCTGAGGTGCTAGCCGACACTGGGCAATCGCTCTTGAACATTCCGTATACCATCATTAACGGAATTTCTAAGCTGTAACGAAATGGCATGTCGTTTGGCGTTAAAGAGTTCTGGCGCCTCATTTAATAATTTGAGGAATGCGTAGCAGGTTACTTGAACTGGGCCCGTTTCTAGTACTTAGACGTAGCTGCAGTTAGTACTATAATATGTTTTATAGGCACGGAAAAAGCATGTATTCAGAATCAGGATTTGTCCATTGGTTCCAGGTGGTATGCAATGCAATGCCGCTCTTCAGGAGAGATACTTTGTTCTAACAGAGCACGATTTTTATATGCAGACCAGGAATTAAGCAAAACCTAGTCATTTTGACCAGGTGTTGGCCATAAACAGTGCTCAAACTATAGTTGTAGTTCTCCTACGCCCATTTTCCCAACATTGTTTACTGTGACGTAAATATTCCCTACTGTCCTTGCAAGATCGCGCACATGAAAAAGAATCGCAGGGGGCAGAGCACCTCCAACACCTCGCAGCACAATAAATAACTTTCCAGCCAATTTGCCATTCAGATTAACAGTAAGCATAATTGTATACGAATGCATTAAGACATTCGCGGTAGTTGATCTTGATACAACTCTCTTGGTACCTCTAATTTCTAGGGCTTCTTTCATGCGTATTTCATCTTCAAATCCCGACTGGTCGGAGTCGAAAACACATTTCTTATTGAACGATGGAATGTTTGTTTATCTCATCTACAAATTTTTGGCCCATTCCGCAGTTTGCTGTGCATCGTCAAGTTGACGATTTGTTTGAAATTTCGTTATCTTACATGTTCCAATTCTGTAGCACTGTTCGAAATTATGCAACCATACACTGCCTCCCTTGAACTCGCTGTAATGTATGTCTCTAGCAATTTGATATGCATAACGTAGTATGTCACTATCATGCTCACCCTGTAAATTGTATCGAGCATCCTTGTCCTCCCCTGAATATCCATTGTTTTTCTTATGTGCTGCACAGTCATATTGCTGCGGACTTTTTTTTTTCCTATTCTGCGGATGATCTGGAATGTACGTAATTATGTTTACTATCCGCTCCATGGACAACGATTGTCCCTTACTATGTTTCGCTGGATACGCAATTTGTTACTTTCTGTCCGACAAAATGATGAACTACATATGGCTCCACACATGTTTCAATGTCACTTTCAGCTGTAAAGCGCGTCTCGTCATTATTGTACTCCTCACGTATATTTTCCACACAGTCGAATGTATATGACGTCACACATTCTACTGACTCATCTTGCTGAAACTCGAATATTACATCTGCCACTTCTTTCTCATTCCGCGAAATTCCTTGGGTTCCTTTATGATGAAGTGACAACTGTGCGTCCCACTGTGTTTCTTCTCGGGGAGCAATATCCCGATAACAGGAAGAATAATACGAAAATAACTTAATTTGCCAGCCGCTGTGACCGAGCGGTTCTAGGCGCTTCAGTCTGGAACCGCGCGACCACTACGGTCGAAGGTTCGAATCCTGTCTCGGGCATGGATGTGTGTGATGTCCTCAGGTTAGTTAGGTTTAAGTAGTTCTAAGTTCTAGGGGTCTGATGACCTCAGATGTTAAGTCCCAAAGTGCTTAGAGCCATTTGAACCATTTTTAACTTAATTTGTAATACAGATATTTTCAGCCTTGCGGTAGAGGAATTGGTCCGTACTTTCGAAAACGTAACTTCTTTCCATAGACGGTAACGACAACTCCTTCTCCATATGGTCTGTCCAAGCTGATAACAGGGAATCCTCTAATGTTTGAACCACTTTTCAGTAATGCAAGATCCACATATATTTTCAGTGTGAAGGCTAACCAAGCGTTCCATTAGAGGATCCTGAGAACCATTGTTCGAAATAATGCTTACAGTTGTTTTCCAGAAACATGAGACGTCTAATTCTGCCTGGTAGAGAACTGTCCCACAACTGATAATATCAGATAGCAGATGTTATCTAGGAGTTGACTGCTGCCGCCAGTTATCCTAAGGTCTGAGTGGTGACATGGACGACGTCAAGGGGTAGCTCTCGAACTTCCTGAGATTGGAATCCACTACGCCTACTAAACTGTCGATTTACTGGTCTCCGAATAGAATGTTGGGGATTGTTGACTTTATAAGCTGAAGTCCCTGCCTTATTTTTCATTTTAGTCGCTTGCGAGAGTGGCGTCGATTGGCAAACAGTTTCTGTGCGTCAGCCTGAGGGGGAAGCTCTTGAGGTACCGATGGAAGAACGGAAACTTCCTTGTTGATGAACAGTTTCATGAAGAGCTGGTAATGAGCTGCAATCCAGTACAAAAAATATGTCATCCTAATCTATTGCCTGTCAGAGAGCCTCCTGTGACACCTGCATATGTATTGTCATTAAGTCTGTGAACGAAGTGTTGTTGAGTATGGAAAGCTCGTTCTCTTTACGCTTCCTGAGCGAACTGGGACAGTTCTTATCCGTAGTGAGGTGACCCTCTCCAGAATGTAAGCACTGTAAATTAGTAACTATTCAGTGAGTTGAAGGCCGTACACGGCCACATTTACTGCAGAGCTCGAGACTACGACACTGACTGCTGATCTTCGCGAACCTGAGGCATTCGTAACATCGACGGCGAGGGGGAAAATATGAATGCACCTCATACCTAGTCCCACGCAGATTAACCCACTTAGGAAAAAACTACGATTCAAAAGTTAGACGGCATTTTTGGAGTTTCACAATAGTTTGTTTTTCGTCCCAAATTATTTTCTTGAAGAATCTCTTCATGCCAATCATTTGAACAACTTGTAACACACCCGGGAATACAAATGGGTGGGGTGGTACCTTAAACTGGTTGTCGTTTCTGTATTTCTTGGTCGTGCGCCCTGTCCACACCACGTACCTGGTAATCCCGCGGCGGTCGTACTGTTCTGCTCCACACTGCTGCTGGCTTGCTTGGAATTATCTATCGAAACATTCAAGCGAGTTAGGAGAGCCACTCAACGTCAAAACCCAACACTGTCTTACGTTTGGTATGAACAACTATATTCCGAGACGATAAAAGAAAAACGCAGGTTGCACTGTTTACATTCTAAGTCGTAAATGTTTATCCCAATTAACAATCTTGATGATTATCTGTCCACAATATCACTCAGACGAGCGTACGCGTAACCAACACGACGTGGGTGATTGTTGAAGATGCGGAAGCCGAATGATCGAACGAAAGTCCTTACGCTCGACACACATACAGATATCTGGATTATAGTCCTCCTTCACACTAGTAAAGATATAACACTGTTGTGTAAAGTTAAGTTTTCAGTTCTCAGTTCTCACTTGTACGAGCGTGCGCGTAACTGTCGCGGCGCGGCTGATTGTTGATGATGCGGAACGCGATGATCGAACGCACGTCCTCACGCTCGATACAAGACACTGGCACTTGACTGCACTCTTTTATGGTAACTAATTTTTACTGATTCACATCAGTTCATTCTGGAAGACCGAACACGGCGTGGATGATCGATGCTGTGCGACACGCAACGAGAGGATGCAAAAATACGTATCAGCAGCACTGCACATTTTTAAACACTTCTTGACGCACTTTCCTCTGAATCATTTACTTATTTATCACTTTACTGTAATAGCACTTGCACCAACACTTCAACTTCCGTACTAACAATGCTTTTTACATGCAGAGATACCCACAACGCAACATAACAGTTCGGTGTCACGCGCTCGACTCACTAGCCGCGTCTGCCCACAAAGATACTCCACAACTAAGCCAGCGATATGACAATACGCTTACAAAGTGATTCTATTTCGGACAGTATTTGCTGTTCGTCAAATTCTGCAGTGACTACTCGAACAACACCTTCCTCTGGCATCATATAAGTGATGCTAGTCTGTGTTTTCCAAATAAGCCTGATTCTGCTAAATGGTTGGCTTATGAGTGCATCCGTTACTTTCATTTTAATCTTGTTTTTACCAGCAGAGATAATATTAATAACTTTGCTTTCAGTTTCAAGTAATTAAAGTTTATTAATTTCCTAACAGACACTGGATGTGTCTTGCTAACGCTATCTGTTTTGCTTGCAATATAAAAAAGTCAGAGCCACAGTCGTTTTTTTATATCTGCAGTTTCTAACTGTAGCATATTTTTCGTTAGCTTCTGTAATAGTAGCACTGTCATTTTTCCGCATAATGTTTTATGGAGTTCGCCGGCCGCGGTGGCCGAGCGGTTCTAGGCGCTTCACTCCCGAACCACGCGACTGCTACGGTCGCAGGTTCGAATACTGCCTCGGGCATGGGTGTGTGTGATGTCCTTAGGTTAGTTAGGTTTAAGTAGTTCTAAGTTCTAGGGGACTGATGACCCCAGATGTTAAGTTCCATAGTGCTCAGAGCCATTTTAACCACTTTTATGGAGTTCTTTGAGGGGAAACACCCTCTGTTGCGATACTTGCGACATCATTTCCCGTAGCAACTTTTTTCTAGATAATGGGCTGACTGACTACTTCACTGGTTCGTCTCCTTTTTCCATGTGCTTGTTGGACTTCTGCGCTACATCATCACAGTGATTACTCACATTGTGAAGCGCACTGGCAGCTGCCGGTGTAACAGTAGCTTGGTCAATGTCCATACTCTGCGAGAGTGGGTAATTCTCTCCTTCTCCTTATAAGCAACTGTTCATGATGTGTCACGGAGAGCAGCTGTGAAATGGTAGTCAGCTGCCGGACAGCAGCACCATACCAACAGTAACACCGAAGCATTACTTGAGAGGACGGGGTGATTGCCTGCACTGCTCTGCGTGAACAAAGAAGAGCACACCAAGAGAGCGCGCCTCAAACTACCAAAAGACCAATTTCGACAGAAGCAGGAACGGTAATATGCACAAATTTACTGCCTAACTATTAGCGAACAGGTCCAAATTTGTAATAACCTCCAAAAGGGGAGATGGGAACGAAACGTCACTGATGGAGAAGCTTTGTGATGATGTTTCAATGATTACAGGATGGAGTCAAATTTACAAATAACTTGGCAGTATGAACCCAGTCGTCAGTATGACATTTGCACACTTTCTGGCCTAGATGTATGTCGTTATTCTGCCGGAAAGAGTATCCTAAAGTTATTGTACCTCTCCTGAAGCAGGCTAGCTGTCCCGCAACTGTTGTAACTGATCCTTGATATCCTGGCAATGGACGTAGTTGTCGTCCGAACTGGTCCAACACACGTTCTATCGGGGACAGATCTGAAGATCTTGCTGGATGCGCGAGTATTTCAACATCGTGCAGATTGTTCATAGAGACGCTTGACCATGTGTGGACCAGCATTGCACTGTTGAAAAATGGCACCACGGTACTGTGGCATACGAGGTAAATGGTTCAAATGGCTCTGAGCACTATGGGACTTAACATCTGAGGTCATCAGTGCCTTAGAACTTAGAACTACTTAAACCTAACTAACCTAAGGACATCACACACATCCATGTCCGAGGCAGGATTCGAACCTGCGACCGTAGCAGTCTCGTGGTTCCAGACTGGAGCGCCTAGAACCCCACGACCACCGCGGCCATACGAGGTAAACATTATGACGCACCCCCTGCGACTTCAGGGGTTATAAGAGACCCGAGATATCCCTGCCTCTCGTACTGGGCGACTAAAAGGAGTCGCCCACATTTCGGCCCAATTAGTTCAGGTCCCACTTCATGGTTTGATCTCTCACTTCCAAAATTCTACAGAAGTGCGGGCCATTTGGGGAGGGACGCCTTAGGTGGTGCACGAGTTGCCCATAGTGCCGTTAGATTAGATCTCCTGCACCTCTCGTTGTCATGGCTTTGCATGTGCACCTGCAATTGAGCTATTTGGGCGTGGACACCTTCCGGGGTACGTCATCTTCTTTCGTCGTCTACTGTCCTCTTTCGCCCCATGACAATATTGGGTTTCTCTGCGCCCAGTACCCACCACGGTAGCCAGTTCGTTGTGGTGGGGCCGTCTCTGACGACACAGGGATCGCACTACTGATGTCTGAGCAGCAAACTCTCACGTTTGCCAAGGAGTAGATGCCCGTCTTCTTGGAGAATCAGGACTCCTGGCAACGGCCACAGTGCCAGGTGGACTTTGCTGTGGCTGGGTGACGCCCATGGGGAGAGCCCCTGAACGGAGTGGGTGGCATCAGGGCGGATGACCCGCAATGAAGCAGACGAAGTCACTTTTACTGGGGACCGAATAGCCCCAGCAGTCTCTAAGAAAGGGAAGGTAGAATTCAATGCTGCGGCATATGACCCTAAGTCGTTCCCCTCCCTAGCAACACTATCGGAAGAATGTATGGCTACGGAACGAAGAGAGCCGTATTCGTCTCGTTATTTAGTGTGCAGCAAAACCGATGGAAACTCCTTTCTGGATACGAAGTCTCTGATTTTTTGTTAAGCACCCAGAGGATTAATTTGGGGAAGTGACGGCGCTGTCCAAAATGCGCAATGGGTCAGTCCTGATTCAGACGACATCCGCAGCCCAGTCCTGGCCGTTACTCGCCTGTGACAAGCTGGGTGGTATTCCCGTTTCTGTCACTCCCCATAAAAGCCTCAACATGATCCAGGGAATTATTTTTTATCGCGATCTTCTGTTGCAGTTCGACGACTAGCAACGTGCCAATTTAGAATGACGGGGCGTTCACTTCGTCCGGCGCGTCTATAGGGGGCCTAAAGACAATAGTGTTACCACCGGTGCCTTCATCTTGGCCTTTGAGGGTGATTCGTTGCCTGAAAAGGTCAAAGTGATGGTATACCGATGTGACGTCAAATCTTACGTCCCTCCCTCTACGCGGTGCTTTAACTGCTGTAAATTCGGGCACACGTCGTCCCGGTGCAATTCCAGCGTCACATACAGAAGTACAAGACACTGGACAGGCTGTCTTACCGAGAGGCTAAACTAAAATACGAAAGGTTGAACTCTGTTCGAATGCTATCTTCTTTTGCTGCCGCTACGACAGCGTCGCCCTCCATGACGCCATTACGCCCCTCATATAAGCTTACTACAGTAGGCCCCAGGGTCGCCCATCTTTATCCCCCCCTCCTGCTGGCTGGGGGCACGCCATCTTCTGTTGCTCCCAAAGCTTCTACTTTAGGAGCAACGTCCCCAAACACCAGAGACATCGGCCCCTCCTCCCAAACGGAGAAGCAACAGCCTCCTCCAGCTCCTCTCGTGCAGAAGTGGTTCCTTGAGACTCTACAATTCTCAGTCCCCATCTGTGGTCAAGTAGACACCAGCGTGTGGCTGAAAGAGCCACTAACCGCTGGTCGAAGGGCTTCAGGATCTTCCTCTGCCCCTGAAGCTACTTCCGAGAAGCCCTCCCAGCAAGCCCCTAAGGAGCGACGAGAGGGCAAACAAACAAAGAAGAAGTCCGTTAGGAAACGGGACACTCCGTTGCCCCCTGCACCGCCTCTCCCTAACACTTCTGCGTCCAAGGACGAGTTGAAGATTCTGGCATCTCCTGAGGACCTAGATCTCGCCAACGACTCGGATGCAATGGTACTGGCAGCGAACGCTCAACCCGTGGCAGCAGGTGACCCTGAGGCGTAATCTTCCTCCTTGGTCCCTTCATGTCATGACGACAGGAAGCGTCATCCTTCAATGGAGTTGCGGTTTTTTCTCCCACCTAGCTGAGTTACAACAACTCTTAAGCGCTACATCTGCTTTTTGTGTTGCCCTTCAGGAAACCTGGTTTTCCATGATGCGGACCTCTGCCTTTCATGGCTATCGGGGGTATTACAAAAACCGTACTGACTCTGACAGACTACCAGGTGGCGTTAGTATTTATGCCCTTACCTCCGTCTGTAGCGAACCTGCGCCCTTTCAAACACCTTTAGAAGCTGTGGCTGTCAGGGTGAGGACAACATAGGAAATTACCATCTGTAATATCTAGCTCCCTCCAGATGGAAGGCGCCGCACCATGTATTGGCTGCACTAATTTCCCAACTCTGTCCACCTTTTCTACTTCTGGTGATTTTAATGCCCATGACACTTTATGGGTTGAAGCCAAGATTACTGACCTATTAACTCAACTCGACCTTTTCCTCCTCAATACAGGTGCCCCCACACATTCCGTGACACGTGGCACATACTCGGCCGTTGATCTCTTGATTTGCAGTCCCGGCCTTCTCCTGTATATCCACTGGAGAGCTCACGACGACTTGGGTGGTAGTGACCACTTTCCACTGTTTCTGTCCCCCCCTCCCTGCCCCCCACCTCCTCCTAGCGCCACTCATCTGGACACTTGCCCAGGTGGGCTCTTACGAAGGCTGGATAAATTGTTCTCGGGTTTCCAGCCTCGTCAATTGCTTAAAACTACACGAGCTTTCGGCCAAGCACTCCTTGGCCATTGTCAAGTGGTATGACTGCCAGTGGGCTGTTGGTGCGCCCTTATATACGCTAGCTGCCGGCTGTGACGTCACTGGTGCCCGTGACATTGCCATATATGGGCATGTTTTGAGTCGGCGTTCGATGTGCCCTCTTCAACCGCGCGATCGCTGGATCCCACGCAGTGCTGAGCTGCAAGCCACCGTCTCTATTCGGGGTGTTTGCGGTAATTTTTATTTCAATAGCTTCCTTTATTAAACTGTCCCAGAAGCCGTTAGTGCAAGCCACGACAGAGGTATCGTCAAATTTTATGTCGTGACCGTTTTCTAACTCATGCTCAGCTAGCGCAGATTTCTCTGGATAGCGTAGGCGAAAACACCTCTCATTTTCTTTCCTGCGTTGTTCCACAGTGCGCACTATTTGTCCGATGTACTTCAGGCCACACTCACAAGGTATTTCGTAGACTCCAGGTGTTCTGAGACCTACTGCGTCTTTAACTCGTCTCAGCAAGACGCAGTAGGTCTCAGGACACATGGAGTCTTCGAAATACCTTGTGAGTGTGGCCAGAAGTACATCGGACAAACAGTGCGCACTGTGGAACAACGCAGGAAAGAACATGAGAGGTATTAACGCCTACGCTATCCAGAGAAATCTGCGTTAGTTGAGCATGCATTAGAAAACGGTCACCACATAAAATTTGACGATACCTCTGTCGTGGCTCGCACTAACGGCTTCTGGGACAGTTTAACAAAGGAAGCTATTGAAATAAAAATTACCGCAAACACCCTGAATAGAGACGGTGGCTTGCAGCTCAGCACTGCGTGGGACCCAGCGATGGCGCTGTTGGAGAGGGCACATCGAACGCCGACGCAAAACATGCCCATATATGGCAATGTCACGGGCCGGCAGCTAGCGTATATAAGGGCGCACCAACAGCCCACTGGCAGTCATACCACTTGACAATGGCCAAGGGGTGCTTGGCCGAAAGCTCGCGTAGTTTCAAGCAATTGACGCGGTTGGAACCCGAGAACATTTTATTCAATGTTATCGCCACGAGACTCTGCATTCATATCTTACGAAGGCTGATTGGGCCGCTTTCACTACCGCCACCACCGTTGAATCTCCACTGCATGGCAACATCGACGAATTGATCCACGGAGTCGCTACTACCATTGTTGCCGCACCAGAAACGCAATGCCTCAGGTTGCCTGCGGCGGAAGTCAGTGCCTTGGTGGCCGCCGGAAATCGCCGCGGCCATTGGAGACCGTAGGCACGCCCTCCAACGTCATAGGCGCCACCTCATTGCCTTCAAACAGCTTCGTGCCCAGGTCCGCCTATTCATCAAACGACGGAAGCAGGAGTGTTACGAATGATACGTCTCCACCTATGGGACACGAATCTCTCCTTCCCGTGTTTGGACCAAGCTCCATCGACTTTACGGCTTGCGCCACCCTGAGCCATATAATGCTCCCGTCAGTGAGTGGTAATTTCTCAGTGCTCTTGCCGACTATCCTGACACATCTTCTGGTCAAGACCACATCCATTCCCAAATGATTAAGAATCTGTCAGCGGATTACCAGCGCTACCTCCTTGCCGTCTTCAACCACGTATGGAGCGACGGCGAATTCCCGTCGCAATGGCGGGAACGTATCATCGTTCCAGTGCCAAAGCCTGGTAAGAACCGGCTAGGTGTGTATAGCTATTGTCCTATCAGCTTCACCCACGTGCTTTGCAAGCTGCTCGAACGTTGTGTTGGCTCCTTGAGCCTCGAGGCCTTCTGTATTCCTCCCAGAGCTGTTTTCTCCAAGGGCCCTTCATCACCGACATCTTGGTCCACCTGGAGTCTGCCATTCTATCGGCCCCTTCCCGGCGACGACACCTTATTGTCGTCCGTTTTGACCTGACAGTATCCCAGACCGACAAAACTTTGTGGCGGAAGACCGATCGAAGATCAGTCTCTGGCAGGCCAATCTCCTGACAAATAAACTACGTGTTATCAAGGAGACAACGAATATGTGGCGGTCATCCATGCAAGTCAATCGCAGGGACTCCGTTGTCTTTTGCTGGCTCCGCATCGAGCATACTTGGCTAATACATGGTCACCTCCTCAGTCGCGAGAGTCGGCCTCAGCGTCGCTGTGGTTTTCGCTTTACTGTCGTCCACATCTTGTTGGACTGCCCAGTTTTAGCCTCTTTTAACCTTCCCAGCTCCCTGCCTCCGGTATTGGGCGACAATGCCTCAATGGCTGGTGTTGTATTACATTTTATCACACAATCCAAGGAAGGGTGTCTTGCCTTCTCTCCCAGACCTCCACTCTCCATTTTAACTCCTCCTCAATCTTTCTTTCTTGTTTTTGGCCTTGGCGTTCTTCTTGTCCCTATGCGTGTTCAAGCTCGAGATTTTACTGTGTTGCAGAGTGGCTGGCTCATCCTTTTTTATTCTTGTGATCAGTCAGCCTCGGCCATCTGCTATATTCTTTTAATACCTTCCACTACTTTTCCTTCTAGTGTACGTTTTTCTCCTTTTGGTTAACTTCTTCAGTTTCCTGCTTCGGTGTGGTTCTCCGGTAGTTTTCCACCCTTTTCTTTCCTTGACTCCTTTTGGGAATTGTTTTAACTTGAGCCTTGTTTGCATGAAGAAAAAGGGACTGATGACTCTGTAGTTTGGTCCCTTTATACCCCAGACCAACCCAACATCCAACCATCATGACGCAGGATGTCCTGGCGTACCGTTGTGCCCTCAGATTCCGTGAGTTACTACCAGCTGTGACATGAAGCCATGCTCTTGGCGCCCCACACCATGATGCCAGGAGTAGCATCGTTGTGCCTCTCGAAGGCATAGGAAGAATGTGGGGTCCATGACTTGTTCTCGTACGGCAGGCACAGATGTGCATAGGTTACGATGTCCTCGGTGCACTACGCGACGCTCCTCCTTTGTGTAGGTCAGATGTGGTCAACCGTAATCTTGACGATCGGATCACTGTCACATCTGAATGCCCCAAAAATCGGGATATTGCACAATTCGATTAGCCTGCCATATGGTAATTCACGATGAGGCCCCTTTCAAGCACTCTCAGGTGCTGATGACGCGGCACTCCCGTGTCCTTCACAGTGATCACTCAATATCTGATTCTGTTCACTCCCCTTATATGCCCTACCTGTCGTGGTAACAACGCTAAACACTAATAATACTAATCCACTTTAGTGGCCGTTCCATCTGTCTCAGAGAACTGCATCTTCAATTATTTACATAGCCGCCAATGCTGTGTACTACCCTCGAACTGTAACTTGACATCTGCCTATCGGGGGTTGAGGGGAGACCGAAAAAGGTATGCTGCGGGGAGACATGGAATGCGGGAGACAAATCCCGCCTCCATTTATTATAAGTACACAGTACGGGCAGCACAAATCTGTGCTTTGAGCGTCCACGATCTTCTGGTAACCGGCATCCTTTCCGTACTGGAGTAGAGAGTAACCCCAACGCTGTGCCAGCAACCATATCACCACCAATTTTCAAAAAACTCGCAATGAAAATTGTGCAGTTCACCAACAGAGCAGACGCTAGCGTAGTCTGCATGGTCCGCTGCTCAGTTAGCAGCGAACATCTGGAAATCACTACGGTACGAAGTCTCCCGACTGTTACCGATTAGAACTAGAGAATCTGCCTGTCAAGCTACAGTTCCTAGATAGTATATGTATTAAATAAAATTCTCGTTCGACCATGTCTTCTGTGTGATTTACTTTTTCCGACAGTCGTTTTATTTGTGGCACTCAGAAGGCAACCAAGCTGCCGCCGCGGTTGGGCGGGTTGCAGCTTCACAGGGGCTACGCAGCAGAGCATTTCGTTAGATGGCCTGACCCCGTTTCCTGTCTATGTAGATACAAGTTTTCAAACATAGCCCAACTTGGAGACAGTATAGGCTATGTAAAACAATAATATACAGTGGTATTTGGCCAAAATCATATAATCTAATCTTTTCATTGGACATACCTTTACATTGCCCAGTAATACACAATTGTTTTACAAGTCACAGTGAATTTTTCTGCAGTAATTGCCTACAGCAAACTAATTGGAATGTAACTTATTTTATGTTCCAGGACGAATGATTAGTAAATAGCGTTTAATAACTCTATTAAAATCACTGAATACATACGAAGTTAGCCTAGATATTGAGATACGAGATTCGAAACTACTTAATAATTTATCACTTGATGCTATTAAAACAATGGCATCTCAGAGGCGGATACAGTAATTTATTTCTTAACAACAATGCCTTAATGCGCTGTGTTCAAATTTTCACATCCAGTCACCTTCCGAAAAGGCTACTACAGCTGGTTTGGGTCATTTCGTCAGCGATTTATTTCCTGTAGGTCGATAAATATCATTGTTGTTAAAAAAACGTAGATATTGTGAGCAACATGATTGAACAGAATGGGAATGCGACTTATCCTGGCAAAGAGGCATCCTTAGGTGTATGTAAAACTGTAGTACATTCCATTTTTCAAGAAAATTTAGCTGTGAAAAGGATCTGTTCCCGATAGACTCCGCACAATTTGACCGAAGCTCAAAAACAAGTCGATTCATTTGGTGTAAGGAAATTCTAAAAAAAAAAAGTATGGAAATGCATAATTCGTATACAGCATAGCAACAGGGGATGAAAGTTTGAATATATTCGCACGAGCCGGAAATCGAGTGGTAATCAACTGCTTGGATATTCAAAGTGGTAATGAAATCATGAAAATGATTCTTTCGCGAAGCATGTAACAAAATGATTGCATATTATAAGCGCGACCACAAAGTTTTCGTTTGAGGGCGTTACTGCAACGTAAACCCAACATAGTGCGACTCAGATGCGAGTGTATAAGCACCGACATTTAGGCAAGGGTTTAGCGTGGCATTCGTGTCTTTCCTACGAGGGTGCAGTAAATGTGGAAACGTGAATTACGGCGACGTTATTACCAAATGCGTCCAAACAGGACCAACGTCCTGTTATTCTTTTCTTGGCTGCTGAAGGACAAACACCTGAAGACATCCATAGGAGAATGAAGAATGTGTATGGGGCAGCAGTAAGGCGTGCAGTTAAGCCGAAACGTCCGAGGAAACTGCGATAAGGGCTGCTGCTGCTTCATGATAATGAACGTCCCCATATCGCGCACGTCGTAACGCACATGTTATAGTAACCCAAGTGGGAGACACCATAGTAAGTGCCCTATAGTCCTAATCTCTCCCAACGCGCGCAACAGACCTGCGGTCACTTAAAAAAGGCGTCGACTATTCCTATCGAACGAGGATGTGCAGCAGGTAGTTACAAATTTCTTCACGCAGCGAGACACTTGAAACGTCCCCTTAGAAGCGCTGGAAAACCTCTACGTTATTTTTCAGGAAAACCTCTACGTTATTTTTCAAACAGCTGAACAAAACTGAACGTATTCAGACATTTCTCTCTTTACTTATTCTGATCAACACTAAACTGACACACAATATTTTTAGCACAACGCAATCTGACTTCCAATAATCCCTACAAAAGAATGGCTCTGACTGACAATAACCTATACCCTTCATGAATCACTTACCTCACAAAAATCTTCGTTACTCGAACTACAGCGAGCGCCAATGCTGTCAGCTAAATAAAAGATTCTAACTACGGAAGCCGGCCGAAGTGGCCGTGCGGTTAAAGGCGCTGCAGTCTGGAACCGCAAGACCGCTACGGTCGCAGGTTCGAATCCTGCCTCGGGCATGGATGTTTGTGATGTCCTTAGGTTAGTTAGGTTTAACTAGTTCTAAGTTCTAGGGGACTAATGACCTCAGCAGTTGAGTCCCATAGTGCTCAGAGCCATTTCTAACTACGGAAGGCACTAACTACTGATAGGCATAGTCAGCAAATGAAAAATTTTGATAGTGAACAAACAACGTATTTACCTTCATAATGTTCAAAAGTCATAATATATATATATTTCCTTTTTTTGGCGGACACACGTCCAGATCGTCCGTTCTCAAAATTCTGCCATCTCTCTCCCCACATCCACCACTGCTGACGGCACACCTCCAACTGCACAAAGCTACGCGCTGTTCACACCCAACTGCCCAACACTACAATAGCGAATATTTCAACAATGCCAATCAGCCACAGACTGCACACAGCAGAGTCAGTGATTTTCATACGGAGCGCTACGTGGCGTTACCAACATAAAAACCTAAACAGCCTACTTACACACTGTTTGACCAAACAGTTATTCTCAACCTCGTGCATTGGTTGGATGATTGCCTCAGTGCTCACGACGATTTTGTCTCATTGGCATACTGACTCTGGACTGCACGGCCTTCGAGCGAAAACTTTTTGATCGCCCTTTATACAGTGGTTACGCTGGACATGTCGCAACCTTGATTTAAAAGCTCGGAAAACAGTTAAAGCGGAGTGGTGTACAACTTTTTCTTTATCACAAGCCAATATTCTTCAGCATGACATGCTAGTTGTCACACAAAACGTTGTCGATGATTTGATGGAGATAAACATGGAATCAATGTCCTATTGCCCGCATTCTTCTTGTTTGTAGTGGAACGACCTCTTTCTGTCATTGATGTGAAACAAAAATTGAGTGGACTGCGATTACATCATCCCAAGACGCTGTTGAATCCCTCCACCACCATCACAATGGAAATAATGAGTCGAGATTGGTTCGAAGGCATGCAAAAGGGAATAAATTTTAAAATCGATGTTTCTGGAACAAAGAAACTATATGTACAATAAAACTTCTTTTATAGTTTTTGTAAAAAAATGTAAGACAGTTATCTTTGTATAAAATGTAAGTTGTGCTACATTCTCAACAGCAACGGGGAAATCCGTGTACAATGCTGCCTATTTAAAATCCAGCGTCGGGAAGGCTGGAAAATAACGAAATTCACTTTCATACATACACAAATCATCGACCCATAGTACCAACTGTAGGACCTCCTGGTATGCCGATGACCTTGCTCTAGCCACCCAGAGCACTGATTCTGAATCAGTGGAGAACACTTTCACGAATGCCCTTAAACAACTTTCTAGATGTTATAACACAAACCAACTTAAACAAAATTCCGCAAAGACACAAATGTGTGCTTTTCATTTGAGAAACAGGTAACCAAGTACCAAATTAAAATAGTCTGGTTAAATGTCGAACTGCAACACTGTGAGACCTCAAAATATCTAGATGTGAGACTTGATAAGTCTCTTATCTTCAAGAAACACTGCATGAACTGCTAGTCAAAAATTTCCACAAGGAACAATCTTCTACGGAAACTGGCCGGATCACAGTGGGATAGTCAACCCGAAACTATACGATCTACCGCCACGGCACTATGCTATTCTGCGGCAGAGTATGGCTGTCATGTCAGTCATCATTCAACACATGCCAAACAAACAGGTGGATGTAGTTTTCAATGACATCTGCAGAATCGTAACAAGTGCTTGAAATCCACTCCAGTTGAATTGCTTTACCGCTTCGCAGGAATAGCACCATCTCCTGTTCAAAAGGAAATAGTCACGAATGAGGAAAGTAAGAAAGCGAGCAGGAGAGAACGCATCTTCTGTGTGGCCACGAACCGCACCAGCAGCGATTGAAGTCAAGGAGGAGTTCCCTACATACATCGATAACCGTTGGAACTACTGCTGAAAAAGATATGTTACGACTATGAAGGGCTACGCCCTACCTTCCCCCTTGTTGTAAGAAAATGAAACGCCTACAGTCGACATTATGATCTTATTTATTGTGTAGCTACCAGTTTCGGCGCTTCATTGCGTAATCTTCAGGCCGTAGTTGATGCTGAAGGGCCTAACAGGTCCTCATATACACCGCATCAGCGGCCAACATAACTGGCTTACGCAGACTATCTGTAAACTTCGGTGTCAGCATTCCAATTAAAGTTTACAGATAGTCTGTGTAAACGAGTTATGTTGGCCACTGACGCAATGTATATATGGAACATGTTGAACCGTTCAGCATCAACTACGGCCTGAAAATGGTGCATGAAGCGCCTAAAGTACAGATCTAAGTCTGTTCAAAGACTTCTAAGCCATTCATTTCCCACCATATCCAGAAGGTAGAGTTTCTGAAACTCTTTTCCTGCCAGCCAGCAGGCCAGCAACTGGAAGCAGTTAATTCTATAAATTATCTGGGAGTAGGCATTAGGAGTGATTTAAAATGGAATGATCATATAAAGTTGATCGTCGGTAAAGCGGATGCCAGACTGAGATTCATTGGAAGAATCATAAGGAAATGCAATCCGAAAACAAAGGAAGTAGGTTACTGTACACTTGTTCGCCCACTGCTTGAATATTGCTCACCAGTGTGGGATCCATACCAGATAGGGTTGATAAAAGAGATAGAGAAGATCCAACGGAGAGCAGCGCGCTTCGTTGCAGGATCATTTAGTAATCGCGAAAGCTTTGAACATAGCTGCTAAGGTTCAGTGACCGTGTCATTATTATATTGTAACAAATAAACCCTCGGTCACAAATATTAAGTCAAAATTAACCTGGTTTCGACGCTACTATGAGCGTCGTCTTCAGAATTAGACTAACTGTACTAAAACATTAGGTATATAGTACATTAATAAAATTAAAGTTTGTACTGACTCGAAAAGATGCAGTACTTACAAGTCACATATTAAAAAAGATCTAAGCCGGAAAGGCGACGTCATGAACACTTGCGAGACGGCGAGCCGCTAAGGGCTGCTCGTACCGTGGACAAGGGTTGCAACAAGCCTTTCCGGCTTAGATCTTTTTTAATATGTGACTTATAAGTACTGCATCTTTTCGAGTCAGTACAAACTTTAATTTTATTAATGTACTATATACCTAATGTTTTAGTACAGTTAGTCTAATTCTGAAGACGACGCTCTTAGTAGCGTCGAAACCAGGTTAATTTTGACTTAATATTTGTGACCGAGGGCTTATTTGTTACAATATAATCGCGAAAGCGTTACGGAGATGATAGATAAACTCCAGTGGAAGATTCTGCAGGAGAGACGCTCAGTAGCTCGGTATGGGCTTCTGTTGAAGTTTCGAGAACATACCTTCACCGAGGAGTCAAGCAGTATATTGCTCCCTCCTACGTATATCTCGCGAAGAGACCATGAGGATAAAATCAGAGAGATTAGTGCCCACATAGAGACATACTGACAATCTTTCTTTCCACGAACAATACGAGACTGGAATACAAGGGAGACCCGATAGAGGTACTCAAAGTACCCTCCGCCACACACCGTGAGGTGGCTTGCGGAGTGTGGATGTAGATGTAGAGGTAGATGTAAATGTCAATTTGGCAAGATGGGGCTACACTGATCAAAGTTCAGCGTGACTGGAGAAGACGAGACTGTTCATCATATGCTTCAATGCCGACTGTGCTCAGTCTTCTGCATAGAAGACAAATTTAATCAAGACCAGAAAATCATACGCAGTGTCCAAGTTTTGAGCAAAAGTAATATAGTCATAACTGTGTATATAATATGTGTGTTTCTGATTACGAAAATAAATAAATGTGATGTGTCTACACTATAGTAAGAAGAATACATGATTAAATTTGCAAATGACTTTGGAGGTATAAAGGGTCTAACATTTAGTACACAAAGCTGCCAAGTCTGGCAGCAACGATGTCTTTAACCCGGATGAGCATGGAGAGTAACTGACGCTGGGTGAAAGGTAGAGGTGCGTCATTTCATGCTGCTTCAACTCTTTGGCAGAGTTCATCAATCGCCGTGACTGACGAGTTGTGGCGTACCTCTCTCTCGGTAACTCATGACCAGGTGTTTCCAAATGGTGACAGATATGGAGAACGTACTGGTCTGACAACATTCTAACACTTCCTGTGTCGTGATGGGTCAGCACAGCATCAGCAACTTGTGGTCTTGCTTTATCTTGTTTATAAGATAACGTCACAGAGGCCTTCGAAGATAGAGCATAGCCGCTGCCTTAATAGGTGAGAAATGTAACGACTACTGTCTAAATAACTGCCTGCACGCACCAGAAGTGCACGCCGTACCATCACACCAAGCGCCGGCTGGTATTACGATGACGAATGAAATCTGGCGACATTAGTGCTCTCTGGTTATTCCGTATACACTGCTTGCAGAACCTGGACTCATCTGAAAAGACGACGCGATGCCACTCCTGTGTCCAGCACCACTTTGGCAAGCCCCTCTTTCCAGCAGTACACGGAGCCGCCATGCCCAGGGAGGCCACAGAAATGGTCACCGAGCTGACAGTTTGTGCCGCTCCAGTTGCCGTCGTGAGCTGCTTTTCTTGTTAGAAATACGCCCATTTCTGGTTCAAGGTATGTGGCGTGGCTGTACAGCCCTGTGCGGCCAAACGAACAACGTGTTTGTCCTCTCGGGCGCTAGTCATGTGGGGCCACTGAAATTCTGAATGGCGTTGAATATGGTCCCACCGATTTCGTATTCACATGACAGCCGTGGAATCCCACCTAACGTGAGAAGCATTGCCGCGGACGATAAACCGCAGTCTCAACAGGCCACGACCGTGCCGCTGTACAATTCCGACAAATGTGTAAGCTTCATCTTACTCGTGGTTTAAAACGGTCTTCCCGCTGACAACTAACATCCAGGACCACATTCTGAATGAGAAACCCCTTTTGCAATGTAAGTGAAGGTAATACTACCAACATAGTGCGCTGCACTCTTAACGACGAAATTAACTATCGCATGATGTTTCACTGCCATGTTACATAGCTTGGTGGAACTTGGACCATACACAGAAAGAACTGCTACAGTAGGGTAGAAAGGACCTGAAAGAAATACGCGATGAGACCAATAGAAATTAACTTTTTATTCAAAGACAATAATTACACTGAAGTCATTGCGATTTATGATGGTCCCTGCACATTACATGGTTCTTAATAGCGTGTGTCATCACCATGGAACGCTAGCGGACGATCTGCAACGTGCCACCAAGCCGGTTTCTAGGTTCGCAAAGAGTTGCTGTGGTAGGAGTTCCCATTCATCCAGCAGTGCGGTCGACAACTACTGGACGGTCCTTCGTGCTTGTGGACGCGCTGCAGTACGCCTCTCCGACGCGTTCCACAAATAATCGATAGGAGTTAAGGCGGGGGAAAGGGGAAACCAGTCCATTCGGCGAATACTTTCTCGTTCCAAGAGCTAATCCACCTGCGCTGTTCGATGTGGCTGCTCATTGTCATGCCTAAAAATGAGGTCAGGGCCGAATGAACCCCTGAAAAGACGTACATTGCGAAGGAGTAAAGTGTCAGAATAGAGTTGACCAGTTAGTGTACCGTGTTCAAGGGTTTGGGGGTCAGTACACTCATGTGGCGACATTTTGCATCCCCACTCCGTAATACTAGGACCACGAAAACGATCGTGTTCGACAGCGTTCCTGGGTGCCATACGAGGATAAGTCCAGAAGCACTACTCAGACTGAATCTGCTCCCATCCGAGAAGAGCACGCCACCCCACTCCTGGCTAGTTCAATCCCTATGTTGTCGGCACCATCGCAAATGGTGCCGGCGATGAGTGGGTGTCACAACGCACTGGCCTCTGGGCAAAGAGACGAGCCCAAGCAGTCGCCGTCCCAGGATGGGCTGTGAGATTGCGTGCCTTCTAGTCTTGTTAAATGTGGTTGCAATTGCACCCGTTGTTTGACGTGCCTACTGCAGAGTGTAGCAGGCGTCTGCTGCTGCAGTTTGATCGTGGTCGGCAATCTCCTGTCCTCGGGGCAGAATTGATCGTGGTTCGCAACGTTTTCCGCGCACGTGAAACAATGCTGTGAGCAGTATCAAACTCTTGGGCTGGAATCGTCACATTACGTCCTACTTCCAGTTTCTTTATGGTTATTCCCTGTATGAAGTCATCCAGACACTGTCTCCTAGCTATTTTTTAATGAATAACACCGCTGTAGTACATCGTTAATACTCGCTGACTGACAGCCGCTGTCGTTTCTAGATCATTCAACTACCACGTGTTGCGGGGCCAGTCCCATCTGGTGCTATAGTCACGCCACATGACATCCAGCTTTCTGTGCGTGACTGGGACACCTCAGTCAAGATGCTCCCTCACTTTCATTCATTTCAACCGAATGGTTAACACGTTATGCTACTTTATCCAGCGCGTCCTTAAGTTTAGCCGAGCAGTGTAATTTGCATGGCCATGCGTGTAACAGAATCATTCTAATTTTACGTCTGACGTGCGCCGCCGTCACGGTCTTACAATTTCAATTGCCAACGGTGCACAATGTGATTTCTCTAAAGATGTAGTCTAATCTCGAAATCAGTGTACTGAAAACAGGTCTTTCTGAAGTGTGTTTAACGTGTGGGCGGCAGCAGAAATTTCTCCAGAGAGGAAGGGGGGGTGGGGGGAGGCGGGGCAGAACTAAAAAAATGCGATTTTTGATGTAGAGGAATTGGTGAGGTTCGAGACATCTCATTCCACAAGAGTTAAATTTGATACATGACATGAAAATCTTCTAATATCCCAGAGTGATGGTTATTCACTCAATATGCGAATAAAAATCCTATACTCCAAATTCCAGGGGGCGGGGGTGAAAAGGAAGGTAAGAGCTTAGTGCCTCTCTTACCTCCCTCTGCGGACGCCTTTGTGTGTAAGTAACGATCACTAAGAGGTAACGACGTTACGGTGATGTGTGGAACTAAACACCGAGTAAATTATGAAACTACTCCTGTAAACGGCAACGCCAATTTAATCGCTGAATGAGTGAGATCGGTGAAGTGTTTACAGCAGAGCAGTGGTGGGGCTTAGGAGGTGACGGAGCATAATTTCCGAGGAGACTCGTCGCGTTTGTGGCGTCCGCTGAAAGTGGTATGAAATTTGCGGCAAGGAGCAGCGGCGTTCCGCCGTTTTCACAGCTGCTTAGCGTGTTTCACAGTTTGCGGCGCTTCCTGCGACTTGCCGCGGAGAACGGTAGCTCACCCTTGGCGTCGCTTCCCAGCCGTTAGCCACGTTTCAAGGCCGGAACAATGCACGCACACCATAACTGTTTTCTAGAGAGTACAACAGTCACCTACTAGAGAGTTCATCTACGGCGTTATAACGTTTGAAAGAAGTAGCGGGGCAAACACCGTTCCGTACCGCAGATTCAACCGTTGTCAGGGTTCACATAAACGTATTCCAAGGAAAATGAAGACGCCGAGATAAAATCTTCAGATGTACACTACTGGCCATTAAAATTGCTACACCGCGAAGATGACGTACTACAGACGCGAAATTTAACCGGCAAGAAGAAGATACTGTGATATGCAAATGATAAGCTTTTCAGAGCATTCATACAAGGTTGGCGCCGGTGGTGACACGTACAACGTGATGACATGAGGAAAGTTTCCAACCGATTTCTCATACACAAACAACAGTTGCCGGCGTTGCCTGGTGAAACGTTGTTGTGATACCTCGTGTAAGGAGCAGAAATGCGTACCATCACGTTTCCGAGTTTGATAAAGGTCGGATTGTAGCCTACCGCGATTGCGGTTTATCGTATCGCGACATTGATGCTCGCGTTGGTCGAGATCCAATGACTGTTAGCAGAATACGAAATCAGTGGGTTCAGGAAGGTAATACGGAGCGTCGTGTTGGATCCCAATGGTATCGTATCACTAGCAGTCGAGATGACAGGCATCTCATCAGTATGGCTGCAACGGATCGTGCAGTCACGTCTCGATCCCTGAGTCAACAAATGGGGACGTTTGCAAGACAACAACCATCTGCATGAACAGTTCGACGACGTTTGCAGCAGCATGGACTATCAGCTTGGAGACCACGGCTGTGGTTACCCTTGACGCTGCATCACAGACAGGTACGTTTGCGATGGTGTACTCAACGACGTACCTGGGTGCACGAATGGCAATACGTCGGGTGAATCCAAGTTCTGTTTACAGCATCATGATGGTCGCATCCATGTTTAGCGACATCGCAATGAACGTACATTGGAAGCGTATATTTGTCATCGCCATACTGGCGTTCACCCGGCGTGATGGTATGGGGTGCCATTGGTTACTCGTCTCGGTCACCTCTTGTTCGCATTGACGGCACTTTGAACAGTGGACGTTACATTTAAGATGTGTTACGACCCGTGGCTCTACCCTTCACTCGATCCCTGCGAAACCTTACATTTCAGCAGGATAATGCACGACCGCATGTTGCAGGTCCAGTACGGGCCTTTTTGGATACAGAAAATGTTCGACTGCTGTCCTGGCCAGCACATTCCCCAGATCTCTCACCAACTGAAAACGTCTGGTCAATGGTGGCCGAACAACTGTCTCGTCACAGTACGCCAGTCACTACTCTTGGTGAACTGTGGTATCGTGTTGAAGCTGCATGGGCAGCTGTACCTGTACACGCCATCCAAGCTCTGTTTGACTCAATGACCAGGCGTATCAAGGCCGTTATTACGGCCAGAGGTGGTTGCTCTGGGTACTGATTTCTCAGGATCTATGCACCCAAATTGCGTGAAAATGTAATCACATGGCAGTTCTAGTATAAAATATTTGTCCAATGAATACCCGTTTATCATCTGCATTTCTTCTTGGTGTAGCAATTTTAATGGCCAGTAGTGTATTAGTTTTTGAGATCCATTCTCAAGTGAAACATATGACTTTTTCACTTCATATCCGGAAAAAATTTTCATGACTGCGGCATTGTATTGCACGAAGGTACATGTACGCAACGTCCCTTGAATCAGGAAATCGGTTTGTTTGCGGCAAGCCAAGTGTCCATAATGAATAGTGTGACTTCATCTGGAGCACCACTGAGGCCCACGAGAAAGTCAGTGATGCGTTCGTCACCGCACGTGACACTGCCGGTCTTACGAGTGCCAGAGCCGTCTCCAGTGGGGAGCGAGTAACCATGTCAGACAACTTTGATAATTGCATGCAAACTCTCGATAGTTAAGACCTTCGATGCGTACCTTGTCAATTTCATATTGATATCCCACGGACACCGCACGAAGCGGAGCGTTCGCTAAGTGTGGCAGACATGCCAACTACGTCGCAAGTTCGTTACGGAGCCGGTATTTCTAGTGGGGCCCGAACACCACGGACTGTGAGTACGGAGACCTCTGCTGCCGCTTCCCTTGACAGTGGTGCGCTCAACGACGCAGGAGTAGCACCATGTCTTCTTTTCAGACGATTCCCAGTTATGCGTACAGCATCACGATGTACGTATCCATTTGTGGACTCGTTGTTGTCATACGAGTCGAGCACCTACTGTGATGGTGTGGAGTGCTATTGGGTGCACAGCGCTATAAACATTGGATCGCTCAGCTGGTTATTTGGAGGGCAGCTGTTACATTTGTTGGATGTTAAGGACAGTGACAGCACCCTATTTTCGAAGGTCTCCGTGACGTTATCTTTCAACAATATAAGTTCGCCAGTTTCGCCGAAAGTTTAACGTATAGCAGTCTGTTTGTTGTGCCTGTCTGCGACTCAACACCTCTCTGTGGTATGTAGCATTCATCCTTTCTTAATATTGTCATTTAGCTGGTGAGATTCGCAGCAGTAGAGGTCACAAGTGTAAGAGCGTAGTAGTCTAAGTTACAGCACAAGTGTTTAAAGGGTACGAAACCGAAGTAGAAGGTACTTTGGAAGAAAAAGTCGTGGATAGTAAGTATGACCACTGGCGATTCCAAATTTCTGATCCCTGGCATATAGTGGTAATATATGACATGATTCAGCTGGCCCTGCCGCTGTCGCTCTATGTAACCTGCAATCTTACAGCTGGCGTTCATAAACCACGGGCGATTTTTCATATTCTCACGCTCACTAAGTGAAAACTGTTAGCCCTACAGAAAAAATGAACAGGAACTTTTAGTAGTAAATTTAACATAATTAAAATCTGTAACGGGATACGTTGTCGATAGAGGTTGCAGTACAAGTTATTCGACAAAAACGTACAAGCGTGATCTCCAAATGCACCCCCTCCACCACATTCAGCCACCACCGGTCAGGATTTCTAGTATGTTGTTCGTGGCATTTACTTCTACCACAGTACAAATATTCCTTATTCGAACTTTCTTGAGCCCCAGTTACAGGCGTTATTATGCCACCTGTTTAACCGACCACTTACAAATTCTAAAATTGACGTTTGGTATATTTTGTCTAACAATTTTGTTAATTTAAACAGCATAAAATAAACAATTACAACGTTATATTCGTCTGGCCTTTCGACTACAAAACTACTGTGCTTGTCAACGTAATTAATTTTGGTGTAACATATGCAAATATCGTTTTTCTTTCGTTATCCTCACGTTTAAATCAATAATGTTAATGAAGTAGCCGACTGTGGTGGTGGCCCAATCAATAAGACCAAAAAAGGTCGAAGATCAGGAACTGTTCGTATAGTCGAAAATTTTTGTACACTGGTAGGAGGGAGTGCCACGGACAACATGCTAGAAATCCTGACTGGTGAGGGAGAGTGTGGGCTGGAGGTGCGTTTCAAGGCCACTTTTGTACACTTTCTTTAATAACTCGAAAACAGTGACCATCAGCAAAAACGTATCTCAGTGCAAAATTTAGCTACATTATATGTCCTACAAAAAGTCCGGCTCATTTTCTGTAGAACTAATAGTTTGTGCGTAGCGAGCGAGAGAATATGAGAATGTTTCTTGTGGTTTATGAAAGCCAGCAGTAATATTGCGGGTTGCATGACACGACAGCGCTAGGGGCAGTTGAATTACCCACTATAATGTGTACTCTACCATGGATTTCACTGTAAAGCGTGTAATGTAGAGATTACCTGCTAGGAATTAAAGCAGAGGACACTAACAGTAATCTTTTCAGGGCTGGAATCTCATGCAGTGATAGGGGCTGTCTGCAAGATATTGGTTGCCACGCAGCGTTAATCACCACTTAATGGCAGGTGAAATATTTGTTCATCAGTAAATTTAAAATAACAGAAAAATAGCGTTATTAATTAATTTTGTTCTTCCCTTTTGACTTTTGTGTTCACAGAAGAAACGTTAATTCCCAGCTTCTTATTTAAACTACTTTTAAGATTCTTTTTAAGTTAGTAAAAATTGTCTTTTACGCACCCTAGACAATAAGAACCGTTACCGAATGGTGTAAAATCTATTGAGTGATAAATGGAATTTCAGGAAGAAGTAGCGCTGATAGTCCTAAGTTCGTAGCATATTTCATCTTGGCTCTATGTACACGGACTTACAGTGTCATTAACTTAAAGAGTGTCAGAACCCAACATTTCCGGAAAAGAAATATTACAGTGGATCCTTCTGGAAGCACAAGCTTTCATATCTGCAGTCGCTAACTCCCGCCTGAGCTGTGCAGCTCGGTTCGGAGACAGTCAGTTCGCATCTTAGTGGTGGAATAAATCTTCATCTGGGGTATTAGACCTGCAAGGGAAGAAGAACTGATGGTGTATACTCCCTGATCATCAGACTTTCGGCCATTGTACTGGACTAAATTCCAAACCTCTCGGCAGTCTCTAATGGAGTGAGGACATGTGACACTGTTGACCACGATCCGTTCGTTGGATGGGAACGTTAAATTCGGGGCACCCATGGTGCTACTAGAGAAGAATTAGGCTACGTTCTGGCTCTGGGTTTCACATGATCTTTACTCATCATCATACAATACAAAGACAACAACACACACACACACACACACACACACGCACACATACACACACACATTACAGTCACCTACACTCGTACACTTAAAACACAAGTCTTACATAGAGCGAGGAAACGAGCCGTCGTGCGCGGAGGAAGGAAGTGTTTCCGATCAGATGGCGGCGCCACCCCACTCAATTTGGTCTCGCAGCTAACAAAGCCATGGAACTCTTTCCTTCTTTCTTTCTATTGCGAAAATAAGAGAAGGGGAGAGGCTGAAAGCACAGTATGTACCTCAACAGCAGAAACGGGGCCGCCGAGGTGAACGCACCCATAATATAGTCATAAACAGTGTTGATGTGTTGAGCTTCCAGGTTTAGCGCAGGGAATAAGCTAACGGTTTGGAGACCATAACATTTTCTCCATGGCCTTTCCTCTTCTCTCTTGGTGAACATGTGCTGTTGATGAAAATTTATTCAATAGTCCCTGTTCAGGTCGGCTCCTTTCCACGGTACTGATTCTTTCCGATTCTTTGAGATCGCCACCGGTGTGACAGTGTACAGATTTATTAGTTTATAATGTGAGATGGTGTATGTATAGGTCGCGGAAATATTTTATCAGCGACGACGAAAACATTCCTCGGATACCACAACCGATAAATATTTAAGAGAACTATATACATATGTTACTCAAGTAACGTCCACCTGCTTAGCCGAGTGGTAACGGTTTTGCCTAGCATACGGCCATTCCCGGCCGGGTTGGAGATATTCTCCACTTGTAGACTGGGTGATGTGTTGTCCTCATCATCATTTCATCATCACCGACACGCAAGTCGGCTAATGTGGCGTCACCTGAAATAAGATTTGGAACTCGGCGGTAGAACTTTCCCCGGATGGGGCTTCCCAGCCGTCAATACCAGACGATCATTTCATTTTTTACTCAAGTCCATCTCTCCAACAAATTTTTTTTCGTGCCGTAGTTTTGAGTGTTGCCTATCATTACACTGAAGGGAAAGGTTACTGGTAATGCCTATGGAATCATTTTAGGTGAGGCTGTTCATTTACCGACAATAGCTGACTATCTATTTATTTTTTGTTAACACTGATGCGCCAAAACATGACTACCATTGCCCACGGCGGAACTGCATGCCGCCTGGTGGCGTCACGGGCACGTAACTCGGCTTGGGCTGTATATAAGCGGAGCAGAGACGAATGGGGAAACATTCCAGCGGGGGCCGCAAATGAGGAGATAGTCTGACATAAGTGACTTTGACAAAGAACTGATTGTTATGGTCCGGCACCTGAGAATGAGCATCTCTGAAACGACGAAGCAGGTTCGCTGTTCGCGTGCTGCTATTGTGAGCCTCTATGGAAACTGCTTGAAGGACGGTGAAACCAGGAGTAGGCAACAAGGTGTTGGACGTCCGAGTCTTATCACAGAACGTGGAGGTCAGGGGATTGTCTGATCTGTACAGCAGAACAGACGACGATCTGTGGCTGATATTATTAGAGAGTACAGTGCTGGTGGAGACACCGGCGTTTCCAAGCGCTCTGTTCAGCGCACTATGTTGATCATGGCGTTCCTAAGCAGACGACGCCCATGAATTGCCATGTTGGCCCAACGACAACGTCAGTTACGACGCAGTGGGTACGGCATCAAGGAGATTCGACTGCGGATCAATGAAAACGTGTCGCGTGGTCGGATGAATCACCTTTCTTACAACGCCAGGATACTCGTCGTGGATACTTGTCGTCGGGGCGAACAGCTGCTCGAAATCTGCATAGCGCCACGCACGCGCGCAGGAGGGGGCAGTATAATGCTATGGACGACATTCACCAGGACCCCCGTGGGAACTGTGGTAGCAATCGAAAGTACCGTGACTGCTATGAACTATGTTAACACAGTTATGGACCACCTGCATCCCATCATACTTGATGTCTTCCACAAGAGAGGTGGCATCTTCCAGCAGGGTAACTGTCCATGCCGTAAGGTCACAATCGTGCTACATTGGTTTGACGAGCACGGTAGTGAACTGACTATGATGTCTTGGCCACCGAATTCTCCGATTCTGATGTCGGATGCTATCGGGCGCCATCTCCACGCCCATGAACCACAGGCCTGTAATTCACTGAAACGGCGTGACACGCGCTCAGACATCTGGTTCCACACACCTCCATAAACCTACAAAGAACTTGTCGACTCTATGCCACGCAGAATCGCTGCTGTATTGAGTTCCGATTTAAAAGAAATCAGACATCCTTCATGGATAATTATTACAACATGCATAATACATAAGCAATGAATAATAATATTAGTAGATATAGTAATCATTACAAAATACGTAGTTCATGACCAATATGTACTACTACTACTACAACTAATAATAGTAATAACAATAATAATAATAATAATATACAGGGTGTTACAAAAAGGTACGGCCAAACTTTCAGGAAATATTCTTCACACACAAATAAAGAAAAGATGTTATGTGGACATGTGTCCGGAAACGCTTACTTTCCATGTTAGAGCTCATTTTAGTTTCGTCAGTATGTTCTTCCACCTATGCTCAATGGAGCACGTTATCATGATTTCATACGGGATACTCCACCTGTGGTGCTAGAACATGTGCCTTTACAAGTACGACGCAACATGTGGTTCATGCACGATGGAGCTCCTGCACGTTTCAGTCGAAGTGTTCGTACGCTTCTCAACAACAGATTCGGTGACCGATGGATTGGTAGAGGCGGACCAGTTCCATGGCCTCCACGCTCTCCTGACCTCAACCCTCTTGACTTTCATTTATGGGGGCATTTGAAAGCTCTTGTCTACGCAACCCCGGTACCAAATGTAGAGACTCTTCGTGCTCGTATTGTGGACGGCTGTGATACAATACGCCATTCTCCAGGGCTGCATCAGCGCATCAGGGATTCCATGCGACGGAGGGTGGAAGCATGTATCCTCGCTAACGGAGGACATTTTCAACATTTCTTGTAATTAAACCACGCTGGTACGTTCTGTTGCTTTGTGTTTCCATTCCATGATTAACGTGATTTGAAGAGAAGTAATAAAATGAGCTCTAACATGGAAAGTAAGCGTTTCCGGACACATGTCCACCTAACATATTTTCTTTCTTTGTGCGTGAGGAATGTTTCCTGAAAGTTTGGCCGTACCTTTTTGTAACACCCTGTAGAACTAACGATCCCTGGTTCTATCCAACCAGCATTAGATGGAACATAACTACAAGCAGAATGAGTCATGATTCGTACAATTAATATTAAAATTACCCCATGTGGTCAATCCACTCGCCCTGTGGCCGAAACCAAGCTATAGGATTCTGGGGAGCTTGGCCTCGTACGACAGAGAAAGTCGGATTTCTCTGTTAAACTTCTACGAAAATCTCACACATATATAGGCAATTTTAACATCCAAACACTTATTCAGACTGAAAAATTACAGAATCTTACTACAGAACTCAACAGACAGAAAATTCAAGTCCTTGCACTTCAAGAGACTAGATTCACCGATTCTGAAACAACAGACTACAACAACTACCGCATCGTTAAAAGCAAAACAGATAAGAAAATATGCAAAGGAGCTGCATTGTTTGGCATGGCCTTTACTGTGAATAAGGACATCCATGACTCTGGTACAGGTGTAAATCAAATCAGCAACAGACTAATGACCATGCGAATGAAGCACACCAACGAAATACACAATTACTAATGTTCACGCATCTACTAACATTGGCAGCAAAAAAGAACCTGAGAAGACATAAAAATTTTGGGAAAAACCCAAAATTGAAATGTCCAAAATTCCGAAGGAGGACGTAAAAATTCGTCTCGATGATTTCAACGCTCAAACTGGCAAAGAAAGGAAATATAAAAAAAAACAGTCGTCAATTATCCTGCGCACAAATTCACGAACAAGAATGGCATCAGGTTCATCGAGTTGTCCCAAAAAGACAATCTAAAAATCATGTCAACATCGCTTCGTAAGAACCCTAAGAAGCAAAACACGTGGCAATCCCAGGTCCTTCTGCTAGATGAATTTCAGACAGACCAGGTTGCGATCTAACATAAATTCCAAAAAGAAATACACGACGTTCAAGTCCTCAGAGGGGCAAATATAAATTCTGACACTATCTTACCAAAGGGAAAATTAAATTCACATCAAAAAGGAAATGCCGAAGGAAAGTACTAGTAATTCCCAAATTTGATTTTAAAAAATCCAAGAATCAAAAATTACCGAAATTTGGGAAAAGCAACCTACAAACAACTGGAGAGATTTCCAAATGACTATAATACAGAAAGCAAGAGAACTGATCACATTAAAGAAAAAATCCAAGCACCCACGGTGGAATGCAAACTGTGATAATGTAACAGAAGAGAGGCAATGAGCCTTCTTAAACTATAAGTGTAACAAATCATAAACCACACAAGACAAATATTTCGATGTCAGAAGACAAACAGCTAAAATACTTAGAAAAACTAAAAGAAAATATCTTAATGAACAACTAAACTCAACTGAAGGAGACTTTAGGGACCGCAAAACACTTGACCTTTACAAAACGTTTGCAAATCAAATCAAAGAATACATTCCACGAAACCTCTCTTTCAGGAAACAAAATGGAAAATTGGCATTAACTAACAAAGGAAATTGTCAAGAATTAGCCAAATATTTCTCAAAGCTTCTAAATTACTCACAACCAAGTACGAGATTCCCCAGATTACAATCAGAACAGAAGCTTAAAACTTCACTACCACCAACACAAGAAGAAGTTTGTAGTCACATTAAACAGCTCAAAAATAATAAGTAATCGGGAGAAGATGGAATTGTAGCTGAACTACTGAAGAACGTTGGTCCAAGTTCCTTAAAAGAGAGCACTCAAATCATCCAAGAAATTTGGCAGACAGGAAAAATTCTAGAGGATTGGAAATGTGCACTAATTCATCCATTGCACAAAAAGGGAGAGAGATCAGATGTAAGCAAGTACAGAGGCATTTCACATTTGCCGGCCACTTACAAAATTTTATCCGTATGTCTTCTAAGAAGAGCACAAGAACAGCGAGGACATACAATTTCAGACTACCAAGCAGGCTTTCGATCTAGTAGATCGTGCCCGGAACAGATCTTTAATCTCAAAACTGTTTTAAAAATTAAAGCAATCAGGTTGAAACCAATAGCCAGCATATTTGTCGATTTTTAAAAAGCATACTATTCTATAGATAGACAATCTCTATGCAGTATTCTCGAAGAACGCAGACTAGACACCAAAACTTGAAAAATAATTGAACAAACACTGTCAGAAACCATAGCAAAAATAAAATTCATAGATAAGATTTCGGAACAATTCTTAGTTAAAACAAGTGTAAGACAAGGAGATGCGTTCTCGCCACCACTATTCAACATAGTTTTAGACAAAGTAATGGAAGAATTGGAAATGTAAATAAGAAAATGAAACTTTTGGAAGCCAATCGAACTAGGAAGAGGCCAAGGAAATTGCACATTCCATACTTAACTTTTGCAGATGGCTTGGCGATTTTAACCGACAGTGAACAAATCGAGACCCCCAAAGAATGTGCAGAAAGGGTTGGCCTACAAATCTCCTTTGAGAAGATTGAATTCATGTGTTCCAAACTAGATATTCCGAAACTTAAATTGTGGTGAAATCAACAGAGTCAAACACTTTAAGTATCTCGGTGAAATTATTGAACTAACAGGACTTGAAAAAATAGCACAAAAAACAGACAGCAAAAAATCAAGGGAGTGTCTGGACTTGTTTCAAATTTGTATAACAAAAAATGTTTATCAAAAGGCACTAAAATCAGACGCAACACAGTAATCAAACCGACAGTCACATATGCAAGTGAAGTACTCTCACTGAATCGAAAACTAGATTTACAAGAAATTAAGAAAGTAAAGAGAAAGATTATTAGAAAAATTCTGAGACCACGATACACACAAGGTGGATACAGACCACAAACCATCGAGGCAGCATCGAAATTGATATCAGAAAGAGACGAATGAAGTTCTATGGACACCTAGACAGATTACGTGGAAATAGACTAACTAAACCTCTATTCGACTATGTGAAATCCCTTGGGTAGCTGAAGTTAAGAAGGATTTGACAAAAACAAAAACTGACGTAACAAACACATCAGACAGGGATACATTCAGAAGAAAATCGATAAGTGGAAGTTTATATCAGAGATGGAACCAAAACCATACCGACCAAAGTGGACTGAAGAAAGAGAGAAAGCCTTAGGGAAGAAAATGAAGAAATATTGGGAAAATAAGAAGAATCCTAAGGAAGATTGAAAAATCACTTGCTTGTCGTTCTCCAATGGGAAGATTCGCTAATAATAATTATAATAATTTAGAAAGATAGATAGATGTAGTAACGCCTAGTTGGTATTTCATAAATCTCAGTTTCATTAACATTGTGTTGAATAATGTTCTCACTACGTTCTTTTCGTGTGTGAGTAACGACTTCTAGCAGTCATCTATGGCAGAACTATCGAAATAACCAAATCTAGAGAAGTTGACTTGTTTCACAAGCTGCGATATGGCCGCGTATTTAAAGAGTGGTCTAGGAAGTTTTGAACAAAATTTCTTTTATTTTCGTCACTAATCACGTTTGGTCCTTAGACTACCGGTTTCGGTCAGCAATGACCATCATCAGATCTGTTCAAAAAAATGTGTGTAAAATCTTATGGGACTTAACTGCTAAGGTCATCAGTCCCTAAGCTTACACACTACTTAACCTATATTATCCTAAGGACAAACACACACACCCATGCCCGAGGGAGGACTCGAACCTCCGCCGGGACCAGCCGCACAGTCCATGACTGCAGCGCCTTAGACCGCTCGGCTAACAGATGTTTTATAACATGTTCTAATATAATGAAGCCATAATGGCATCGTCATTATTATGTTGTATAACATGTAATGTAATAATGACGATGCCATTATGGCTTAATTATATTAGGACATGTTATAAAGCAGATTTGCAGGTTGTCGCTGCTGACCGACACCAGTAGTCTAAGGCCCAAACGTTTTGCGATCATTAACAGAAATAAAGGAAATTTATTTTAATTTGACTTGTCTAGAAGAGAGCGAGAAACAGCCGGGTAAGACTACCACATGAGTAGGAAGAAAGGAAAGAGAAATAGATAAGGACGCGGAAAGCATGGACAGTGTTGATAATTTGACAGAAATACATGTTCACCAATCGACAGAATGAAAACAGCTGGGATGTGCCGAAAGGGAAGCTACGCATACGGTAACAAGTAAAGATTTAATCTCCTTTTAAATGCAGCGTGGTTGGATAAGACGCTGGTTACTGGGTAGTTTGCTCCAGAGCCTTACGACTAAAGTAGAGAAAGAGACAAAGAAAGATTTAGTATTATGCATAGCTACAGTCAAGATGCTGGACGTATCATATCTTGTATTGCAATTATGAAATAATGTTAGGTATTTGATATACTAGTACAGCTTTGATGCCCCCAGTGAATAAGAAATCGATGAAGAGGACAGCATGTGAAAATCACGTCACCTCTCTGGTCGCATCAATCCTAACTGAGCCTTATGACACACGTGATGGACCATCTGCATGTTAACATTTCTTAAGCAGGCTTTCGTGGCTAGTTCGGGTCGACTGGAGTTTCCTCCATTTGTGCTATGTCGAACTACGTCACGGAAGTAAAGATTCGACAGAACTAGAGACTGGATTAGTTTTTGCTACATTTCGTGTGGAATTTTTTTCTGAATTTCTATGATGTTTAGGAGACAGGAGAGATATTTCCTGCAAGCTGTGACAGTTTGTTCTTCCCAGACTGAATGCTCATCCCACAGATCGTGGTGTTGTGGTTAGCGCCGGTGCCTCTAGATCACGGGGTTACGTGCTTGATTTCCAGCCGAGTTGGAGATTTTCTTGATTCGGAGACTGGGTGCTTGTGTTGTCCTAATTAATTCATCTCTTCTTAATCGATTCGCAAGTTGCTGAAGTGGGATCAAATAGAAAAACTTGCACCAGGTGGTCGAATAACTCCAGACGGGGTCTCATGGCCGATATTGTCATAGATCGTTTCGTTTTCTCTGAACATTCATACAGAATTTCTCCCAAGACGATAACACCACCAGTCCCAAACTTGGAAATGTCCTGTATAAGCAGAGTAGCAGAAAGAGGCTATCGTGTTTGTATTGTCTGTGACCACACAGTCAATGAAACTGTCATAGATGCTCGTTTATCACCGCGGACTATCTACCGAATCTACAAGTAATGGTGTACCACTCTCAGCCACGTAATGTGGCGTAAAAACATTGCTCATAAAAATGTCCTAAACGTCAGGAACCGGAGACCAGTGTCATGCCTTGACCTGTTTCAGACTCTACAGAAATTGGTGCTGTCAGTGAATACAGATCTATCTCGACTAGCTTCCGAGCGAACATCACGAATGTAGCTGTTCGCAATGGGCATTTGGAAGAATATCTCCCTAAAGGCCTTTGCTCACTGCGGCCGATAAGGCTGCACATTTTCAATGGGCCGATTAACATAGAAACTGGACAGTAGCTGACTGTAGTGTCATTCTACCAGTCACGATTTTGCATCTTTTAAAATGATGCAAAGCATCGAGTGCAGTGACGGTACGAAACATGAGTGGAGGGCGCAATTCCGGTCGAGAGTGGTTCTGTGACGCTTTCGGTGCCTTTCTCATACCAGGACTTGGGGCCATTCATTCAGGTTACAGAATTGGATTCTACATACCAGATGACGCATTGCGCTTTCTCCTGGTCTGTCACCACATTGATGCACTCCAAGTCAAATCCGCAAAGGACAAAGGAAAAAAAAGCTTTGAGAGCTGCTAAAGGGTTTTAAAGCAAACCACGATTCTCTATCTCTAAAACACTGGTTACTGATAAGTAACATAGCTTGATGAATCTTGGCCGATATCCAGAAAGAAGCTACAGTATATTGCAGAAGGCAAGTGAAAGAAATACGCAATGACAGCAACAGAAAAGACACATTTATTCGAAGGCGATAGTTACACAGAAGTCATCGCGAATTGTGATGTTTCATACTGTGAGGTAACGGGCGAGTTGTGGCGCCCTGAAAATATTCTAAGTTCGGAGTTGTTGTGGCCGCGCTGGGGACTCTCGGCGGACCGCGGCTCATCGGCGGCCGCGTGGTACCGAGCGTTAGCCGGGGTCCAGGCCAGACCGCGTGGCCGGGAACTCCATGGTGACGCTGTGTCGATGAAGGAGACATGCCGGGAGTACCAAAGATAGCGGACTTTGTGAAACCTTAATGGCAGACATTTCACAGTTCGTATAGAAATTAATAGTAGCCAGATCATGACACCTCAAAAAGGAACATGTACATTACCATTATTTGCACGACGATTCTGATGTTGTGATCAGATTTTCAATATCTTTATTAGTTTAAAGTTTAGTATCTGACTGTAAATTATACAAGTAACACCCAGCAGCGAATTTCCAAAATCTAAATGAATGGTTCATCCGATTTTGTCAATCGATGTGTCTTTAGAAAGTTATTAGTGTAAACCTAAATTGGTATAAATTACAGGCATATAACTTGAATAGTACGTGCGTTATTGGAGGTGAAAGTAGCCGATTACTATCGATCGCGTCAGGCCATAAGTACTCCACAGTTACACGAAAAAAAGGTAGCAGCATGCTTATAAATATATTTACTCATCTATGTCTTCGTTTATATCCGATATATACTATTCATGAAGAAATTGGTCAATTATTTACTGTGTTTTAGAAAGCACAGAGACATTAGGCTACTGGCTTACTTCTGTTCTATTCCTTTGATATATGTTTATTTAATTTGTTTATGTATTTAATCATGTGTGTTAGAGCGTATTTATGGTCCAGCTGTAGGAATATTTATTCAATTTCAAGTTATTTAAATGTAAATCCAGTATTTCGAATGTGTTTCACTATGTTTGTGAGTGTGTGTTGGTTTGGAGACAGGGCAGGAGCGCTCTAGCCAATCATAGCGATCGTTCCAAAAAGGACACGTGGAGAGACTGTAGGGAAGTGGGGGAGGAGCATCGTTTCGAGAGAGGACAAGGAGTTCTGAACAGTGCGGTGCGAGGACAGTACGGAACGACTTGGAGAGTGGAGCCGTTTTGCGTGTCGTAGCGGGAGATAGAAATATTTCGTAGAGCCAACTTGCGCACTTGTGAGATTTCTGTGGCTTCTGCAGTGAGGACGTAGTATGTGTTTAGAAGTGAATATCTTGCGAGCTATGTTGTTGTTCATAACTAATTACGTGAAGTAGGAATCTATTGTTTCCCTGTTATTCAACTTATATTTTATTTAATTCTTGGACCATCGACACTAATAAGTGTTTTGTAGTAATAAATGGCATTCTTATAGGTATGTCTACTACTTTACTCATCATTTAAAGTCGTTAAGAATAGCACCTGCAGATATTATTTAACTGCAATCTTTCATTTATAAATGTCTATTCATTAAAAATTCGCAATTACCGAGTGTTAGGAACCTTCGACCATTCGATTCTTGTGTATATTCATATTGTATACTGTAGACTCAGCAGTATTTGACCTGCAATGCGGCAACTACATATCCCAGCCCCTAGACAACGAAACCAGCCAAAACTTTTAATATTTCAACTCTGAGTCGGATGGTACATAGTTGAGGGTCTCTCCACATTTTTTATTTGAAAGTCCGCACTACACATTAGAAAAAGCAGAGCATAGTTCTTAATAGGGTGTGTCATCATCACCGACGACAATGCATGCTCTGCAATGTGCTGCTATGCTGGCTGCAAGGTTGGTAAGGAGTTCTTGCGGTAGGGCTTCCCTTTCCTCCACCAGTGCGGTTCTCTGGTGGTCTTTGGTGGAAGTGGACTTGTCGTACATCTCCCAAACGCTTCCGACACATGCTCACTGAAATTTAAATGGGGGAACGGGCTGGCCATTCCATTCGCCTAATATACTCTCCTTCCAAGAGCTGCTCCACCTGCGCTATTCGATGCGGTCCTGCACCGTCATCCATAAAAATTAAGTCACGGCAGAATCCATCCCTGAAAAGAGGCAGATGGGAAATGAGTTCAGTGCCACAATTGCGTTGACGAGTGAGTGTACCGTGTTCAAAGATTTGGTGGTTTGTACGCCCACGCAACGTTATGCATCTCCACAACATAACATCTAGATCACCAAAACGATCAGGTTAGAAAGTGTTCTTGGGTGCATTACATGTCCCCACCTTTCCCCATGTGAGGATACGTGGAGAATCACTACTCAAACTTAAATTGCTCTGATCAGAGAAAACCACACGATCCCATTCCTCATAGATCCAGTCCCATCATCGTAGACGGTGCTGCCGATGTGCTGGTGCCATAACGTAATGATCGTTGGGTAAAAAACCCATCCCCACGCAGTCGCCACTGTGGAGCGTGCCCTGCAGTAATGTTAAATGTGATTGCAATTGCGTCCTCTGTTTCATGGGGGTCTTGTTGCCTGCTGCAGTGTACCGATCAACTGGTGCTGTAGATGACGAGGGTCTACCGCCTCCTCTCCTTCGGGCAGCTGTGCCTGTGATTCGGAATGCACCCCATGCAGAAGAGACAATGCTGAAAGAAATACAAATTAAGACGAAAAACGACACACCGCGAAGGAATTATCCGAACGTGACGGAAATCGGTACATGTGACGCACATCTACAGACAAATAAATGATTACAGTTTCAGAAAATTGATGATTTATTCAAGAGAAAGAGCTTTACAAATTGATCAAGTCAGTAACACGTTTGCTTACCTCTGGCTCCTATGCAAATAGCGATTCGGCTTGGCACTGGTTACTAGAGTTTCTCGTTGTCTCCTGAGATGTATCGTACCAAATTCTGTCCAATTGGGGCGCTACATCGACAAAATCCTGAGATGGTTGGAGGGTTCTGCCCGTAATGCTCCAAACGTTCTCAACTGAGGAGATGTCCGGCGACGTTGCCGGCCAAGGTAATCTTTGGAAAGCAGGAAGGCAACCAGTCGAAACTCTCGCCGTGTGCGGGTAGGCATTATCTTGCTGAAATGTAATCTCAGGACGGCTTGCCACGAAGGAGAACAAAACGGGTGTAGCAAGTCGTCGACGCACGACTATTTTGTAAGGACGCTGCGAATGATAACCCAGACCATCGTTCCTAACTGTCAGTCCTTATTGCGGTCGACAGTCAGGTAGGTGTCCCATCGCTGCTCGGGACGTATCCATTCACGTCTTGGGCATGGAACCTCAGTGACTGGAGTAGAATCCTTTTCAGAGATGAGTCCAGCTTCAAACGGAACCCCAGTGATCTGCAAAGACGTGCCTGGAAGCGCCCCACACAGCAGTGGAATACCAACGAGACTGCAGCCCACCATATGGCCCGGCAACGAGGAAAGACGGTCAGGGTGTCATTTCTTTTCATAACAGGACGCCTATAGCTGTTATCCGCAGCACCCTTACAACGCAGTGGTACGTCGTCGATATTCTACGCCCCTTTTTGGTGTCCTTCATGGCAAGCCATCCTGGACTGACATTTCAGCAAGATAATGCCCGTCGCCAGAGAGCGAGAGATTCTACTGCTTGTCCTAGCCCAGATCTACACCTTGGTAGCATTATGGGCAGGCCCACCAACCAGCCCGGGATTTTGAGGATGTAACACTCCAGTGAGACGGAATTTCGCATGAAATCTATCAACCATTGCCTAGACGAATAACTGCTTGCATAAGGGCCACAGCTGGACGAACGCATTGTTGACTTGCTCAATTTGTGAAGCTCTTTCTCTTGAAGAAATCGTCCAATTTTTCTGAAACTGTAATCATCTGTTTGCCTGTACCTCGTACGTCACATCCACACTACTGGACATTAAAATTGCTACACCACGAAGATGACGTGCTACAGACCCAAAACTTAACCGACAGGAAGAAGATGCTGTGATATGCAAATGATTAGCTTTTCAGAGCATTCACACAATGTTGGCGCCGGTGGCGACACCTACAACGTGCTGACATGAGGAAAGTTTCCAACCGATTACTCATACACAAACAGCAGTTGACCGGCGTTGCATGGTGAAACGTTGTTGCGATGCTTCGCGTAAGGAGGAGAAATGCGTACCGTAAAGTTTCCGACTTTGATAAAAATCGGATTGTAGCCTATCGCGGTTGCGGTTTATCGTTTCGCGACATTGCTGCTCGTGTTGATAGAGATCCAATGACTGTTAGCAGAATATGTAATCGGTGGGTTCAGGAGGGTAATACGGAACGCCGTGCTGGATCTCAACGGCCTCGTATCACTAGCAGTCGAGATGGCAGGCATCTTATCCACATGGCTGTAACGGATCGTGCAGCCACATCTCGATCCCCGAGTCAACAGATGGGGACGTTTGCAAGATGACAACCATCTGCACGAACAGATCGACGACGTTTGCAGCAGCATGGACTATCAGCTCGGAGACTGTAACGCCGGAAATGCATATCCTCCTATTTCCATCTATTGTACTATTATTTTTTTTCCTTGTTTTGTTACCTCAAGATATGACATTTCTGTCTCTTTATATATTGTAATTGTTTTACTGTTTGTATATATATATATTTATGCACTCATGTCGATGTATAATTGGTTTGTTTCGTAAATATTATTTGTATTTTTACGCTGGGTCTTGCCTAGGAAAACTGCTATCGAACGATTACATCGATAGGTCGTGTGAAGACTCAAAGTGTGTAGGATCTTTGGTAGTGTTAACTCGGCCGCGTGGAGCGCGGGCAGAACAGTGAGAGTCTGGCGGGAGTAGCGAGTGGAGCAGGTGTTGTGTGACGCTCCCGCGAGTTGCCGCGCTTTCGGGGTTTGGCAGCATGTAATTGCGCTCGACTCGCGATGATAGTTCCTGACATGGTGTCGCGGACGGGAAGCATTAGCTGGCGCACATCAAGAGCCCGTTTCGCCTGGTGACCGTGTCGAGAAGAAGGCGCGCCAACATCCAGCTTCTGCAACAGCGACGGCCGACAATGAGTGACTGTCACCACCTCCTCGATCGACGGCTTCAAACCTTCAATCAACCAACAAGGAAGACTAAAAGCACGTAAAGTTTCAGAACTGTATGGCAGACCTCAGCTTTTCAAATTGTTCCATTTGCCTCGCAAAATTACAGCAACTTAGCATGAACCTTTGTTGCTCATTGTCCCAATTGCATTGCCAAGCAGGGTCCCTTCCTTTTCCGAAATGAACCCGAGTGTCGTTGAAATTCAAACGCCAGCATCATTCGATTTCACTGATTTAATTTCAAAGTTCAGCTGGCTACAATATTTAGATTGCACAAGCACAAATTAAGAGTGCGAGTTTTGTTACCGTATTTTAGTTACCTGTGATTGCAGCTCAGCTTGGTACGTACTAAATTTTACTATTGTTAATAGTTTAGAATCATTTAATTCAAGTTCAAAGTTAAATCTCTTGTTTCTAAATTGCGTAGAGTCAAGTTGCTTTTGAAATGATTGTTGAGGTAGTCCAAGACTAACCGTATTTTACTGGATTTCGATGTGCTTCAGAAAGAAAGCTCACTATTAACTTCAGTCACTAAATTAACTTTCGATTTTCCGGTTTTATTAATTCTTTTGCTAAATTAAGTCAGAGTGTAGCGAAATTTATTACTTCTGACAAACTTTCAGATTTCACACTACACGTGTCAACCTTCAGTTGCCACGCTTCTAGTGTTAATTATATGTGTAATAACCTTTCTTTTTCAGTTACTATAGTAATTGTCCTTAGGACTGGCGACCGTGATTTCCCCCAAATCTCAAATATCTAATTACCGCTAGTTAATTGTTAACGTAACGGCCGCACATTTACTTTCTTTATTAACTTTACCCCTTTTCAAAATTAATTCCCACCAGTTTCATTTGCATTTTTCCTTTCATTTAGATGTAACCCTTTCCTCCCTCTTTACCGACAGGTTAACTTCGGTGACGATTGCTTTTCCAAAACTCCCATTAGGTACACGCGGTTTCATTTTTCACTGTCATTAAGGTCGGTAAGTGAGGGGGAGGTTACACGTGGCGACCTGGTGACAGGACAATCTTCAGATTTGAGGTTGTTCTGGACACGAATTTTCTTTGGTGCAAATGTCGTAACAAAGTACTGGTTACGTACAGGCCGTTACGTCAGCGAGTAATCCTAATTATATTTGAGATTTGTCATTTATATTGAAAATTATTAAAATGAGTGAAGGCAACAATTACCAAAATTTGGTAGACTTGGATACGGAACAATCGGTCGAACAGTGGGAAACGCGCACGGCGGTTCCCATTGTTCAGGGGCAGGCGGCTAGCATGAAAGACGCGACCGCCGAAACGCAACAAAGAGCAGAAATGGAATTCCAAACTTTAGAAAATGTTTCGGAATCGGAAGCGAAAATCAAATCTGTACCCCTTGATGATGAATACGGGGGAACATGTATAGAGGAACCAGCTACGGAAGTAAAACCGGTAGTCTCCGGGAATTTAACTGATTTATTGAATGTTTTGATTAATGAAATCAAGAGTCAATCGGCAGAAATTATAGCTCTGTCTTGCCAAGCAAGAAGCTCAGTCTGAAAAGATTGAACGAAAGCTAGACAATCAGAACAAAGCTATTAATGTTGTTAACAACAATGTTGGAGTTGTTAATACAAAAGTTGATAAAATCAAAGAAGATATTGTTGTAATTAATACCGAAATCGGTAATCTTAAACAGGAAATGATAGGCGTTCAGGTGGAAATTGCGAGCATAAATACTCGTTTTGATTCCGAAATTAGCAGAATCGAGAAAAGTGTAGGAGAAGCAGTTGCTCCGATCATCGAGAATAAGGTGACGGAACAAATTCAATTAGTGAGAAAAGAGGATCAACAGAAGGTGGAAACTTTAAAGGCTTTAGTATCCGAAGTAGATACCAAAGTGACGAAGCAGGCTAACATCTGCGAAGAGAAAAAGAGGGAAGTGGAAACGCTTGCGACAACCACTTGCCAAGTGATTACGAGGGTGTCGGAATTAGAAAGGAAACTTGACGAAAAACAGAGCTATGTGCCAATCTGTGCACATAGTTCGGAGTTGTTGACGAAAGAGGAGCGGTTCGACCCCTTGAAAAAAGGCGGTATACACCCGACGGATTTCATTAAAAATTGTGAAAGAGTTTTACCCAGATCATGGACTAATGAGAGAAAAATTAATGCGGTTATTGATGTGTTGGCTGGTGATGCCAAACGTTGGGGCCTAAACCTCAACATTACGAACGTGGCTTTTGACGAGTTTAAAAATTTGTTTCTGGCTGAATACTGGTCAGAGCAAAAACAGCAAAGTGTCTGGCGCGAATTTGTTGTATCGAGGCCTTTCGATGCGAATTCGCGTGGCTCGATGAAGGAGTTTTGTGAGGGCTGGATCCGCAAGTTGGAATATTTGCGTGATCGCCGCACGGAATCCGAAATAGTCTGGGAACTCTACAAAAAGCTCCCAGATGATACAAAACGCTATGTAGGAAGCAATTACAGGACAATCAATGATTTCCTGGAAAGAGTTGAGGACGAGGACAATTGGCGCAATAATCGCGACAGTGGTGGAGGCCGTGGTAACAACAACAGGAATCACAACAACGATAACTATGGGAATAATGCATACCGCAATCTTGGCAGCAATAACAAAAATGGTTCGGACCGTAATAACAATCGGTACAATGCAAATAATAACAGGAATGACGGAAACCAGTATCACACTAACGTGATACGGGCTTCACAGAATAGTAATAACGCCAGAGGGTGTGACCAGCCGCTTCAGCAGTATCCGGGGAGCGTATCTGCTGGGACGAGACAGGGAAACCATTAGCCGCGCCGGTGAGGGGCCGACCGGGCGTGGAGAAATTTTGGCGGCCCAATAAAAGTAGAAAACCGAGGTGTCGTCGTTATGGAAATTCCGTATGGAATAATCAACGGCGGGAGAGAGTGCCAGTATTAGGAGAAAGGAGTGCGCCCACAAGTAGTAGATCAGCTGTAGACACGGCAGTAGAAAATACATTCACTGTCAGTGAGAACAGTTTAAGCAGTGTTCCGGAAATCGATTATAAAGTGGCAGCTGTAACACCCACAGTGGAACTGGAGATTGAGTTTAAGAATGATTCGCAATTGTTGAGAGAAGATCAGATGTCGGATAAAACGTCCGTCATCGAGCGAGGGGATGCAGAGAGGGATGAGGTCTGGTTAAGGCAGTTCGGTCGCTTATACGACGAACTAAGAGATTATAGGGGCCTGTACGGGAGAAGTGTTTATGGGGAGCGCGGGCAGGATTTGCCGCGTTTCGTCCCGCAGGAAGATAGTATTTGTGAAGTGATGGAAAGTTCTGGCCCTAACCGGCAGACTTTACTAGAAATAGTTGATGTTAATGGGGAGCACGAGCAAGATGCGTCGTGTTTCGTCCCGCAGGAATTGAATGTTGAAGTAGTAACGGAAAGTTCTGGCCCTAACCGGCAGACTTTACCGAAAGTTGTAGTGGTAGAAGTAGCCGACCCATCCGACGCAAACCTCCAGTTTAAACATTGCGAGAGTATTAAGGAGAAAGATTACGAAAATTTTAGTGATAGCCGAACACGATTGGTAGAAAAGCACGTAGAATACAGCGTGTATGAGGTTAGAGCTGACATTATACGGTCAGAAGATAACAGTGTGGGTTGCGCAGATCTAGAGGAAGTAATTGCAGATACTACTGGGCACATTTCTCCAGGTAGATTGGCAGATGAGATTAATCTGACCAAAGTGGAATCAACGAAGGTGACGATTAATGAATTGATAGCAAAGCAACACTCACTAGTTGACGAGTTACAGGAAAAGGTTTCGGTATTGGAGGCGAAGCTACAGACTAAGCCTCAGGACAAACGTGTTGAAATTAAAACTGTATGTGAACAGAGGCTGAAGAAGCCGCCAGATAAGCCGAATTTAGGATCAAAGCCGGATGGTTTTTTCTGGAATGACCTGGATATAGACGAGGATTTACTGTGGGAAAATAAAGAAACAGTCGAGGACAAGTGTAGACAGATAGTAGTGTCCGTTAATATGCACGACCTACAACTAAACGTGTTGATTGACACCAGGGCAGAATTGAGTGCTGTATCTGGGAAAATATTTGAGTTACTGAAAGACAGACCTGGCATCGTAGTTATGCCAGTAACAGGAGTGAAAATTATCGGTGCTACTGGGAAGGCCAGTAAACCGGTCACAAAACAGATTTTTGTCAACTTCGAGATATGTGGGGCACGATTTGAACAAGAGTTTGTCGTCGTGCCAGACTTAACTACGGAAGTAATTATCGGGTTAGATTGGCTATTAAAGTACCGTGCAGTGATTAATTGCGAAAGCAAAACTTTGACATGTACGTCCCAAGATAAAACAATAGTAGTTAGTTTTGACGAGGCAGGAGACGGTGTGCATAGGCAATACCAGCCTATACACATTGTTAACTGGCCGGATGGTATTGATGTAGGTATGAATTTGAACTGCCGTAAAGTGAGGAATCTCGGCATTGACAGAAGTGAAAGTTTAGTGGAAGAGATAATCAAATTCCCTCCACGGATTGACATTAGTATTGGTGTGAAAAAAGATCGTTTGCGAGAAGTAATGAAGCTAAAAGCCGATGCTCGCATACGTCGTCATGACGCTAAAGCGCGTTTTGCTAAGTTTGCGATCGGAGACTTAGTACTTGTAAAAGCTCATGAGAAATCGAGCGAGATAGACAATGAAATCTCTAAATTTAAGTTTGTTTATAATGGACCATATAAAGTCATTGGTATACCTCACACAAATGCTTATTGCTTAGAGTATCCAAGCTCTGGAAAGCTATTAGGTATACGAAATATAGTAGATTTGAAATTGTACCAACCTAGGATCGATTAATACCACACAATGGGTAATTTGTACAATATGTAAATATAGAGTGTAAGATTTAAGGTTTGCTAGATTGCCATGCTTTTGACTGACCAAGGTCATTAAAGAAGTTGTAATTAATAAGTAATTAATTTTGATTAATCAATTTAATTTTAATCAATTTAATCATGATCTAATCAACTGAAAAATCCAAGCTGCTAGTTTAAGTTTTCAGCTGAGTCACAGTAGATTAAGCAATGTAAATATGATTTTGTAACTAGCTGTAAGAATTCATGAATATGTGTTTTACTAGTCATTGCCGATGTACTTAGACGCTGTTTTAAGTTTCAGGCTTGTACATGTGTGATGATGGACAGTGTTGAGTTATCCACTGTGATATTGTTTATGGACTCCTTGAGATTACTCGGGAGTGAGTTTTTCCGAAAGAATTCAGTGAAACGGACGTTCTGGAAACGCCGTCACAAGGGCGAGTGAGATCAAGCGTGCCGCACACGCGGGCGCAACAATACTGGCGAGGCGAGCCGCTGTCGGCTCTTGTGCCGCTGTTGGCTCTTGTGCCGCTGTCGGCATTCTTTGTACTTGCGAGTACGAAAGGCGGAATAGTTTTTCTTCCCGGACAGCTGATGTGAAAGAATTCTGCTGTCAATATTTATGTTTTTTTCGATCTACTGAATATTATTTTCTTGTTTAGCGTTAAGTGGAATCTCATGACGAGATATTAATTATGAAAAGGTTATGTAAAAATGTGTATTCTATGTAATTAATTATTAATTTGCGTATTTTGATCTACCTGTTTTTATGACCATGTACTCTGATTAATTTTGCAAATAGTATTCCATTTCTCATAGTGTTACGAATTTTAATGATTTTGGAATAGCTAAACCATTTTCTATATTTTCTATGAATTTTAATATGTTGTCAACCTGTTTTATTTTGTGCAAGGTGACAGAGTGGAATAAGATTAGGAGTGTCTCCACTCAATTATTATGGTCTAAAAATTGATTTATGGTTAATTAGACGAATGCTAACTTTTGTTGATGTTTTGAGCATATGCATTTCCGCTGTTTCTTTTTTGGGACATTTTCTGAGTCTGTTTACGTTACACGAACATCCTCAGACAATGTGGGGCACGTGTAACGCCGGAAATGCATATCCTCCTATTTCCATCTATTGTACTATTATTTTTTTTCCTTGTTTTGTTACCTCAAGATATGACATTTCTGTCTCTTTATATATTGTAATTGTTTTACTGTTTGTATATATATATATATTTATGCACTCATGTCGATGTATAATTGGTTTGTTTCGTAAATATTATTTGTATTTTTACGCTGGGTCTTGCCTAGGAAAACTGCTATCGAACGATTACATCGATAGGTCGTGTGAAGACTCAAAGTGTGTAGGATCTTTGGTAGTGTTAACTCGGCCGCGTGGAGCGCGGGCAGAACAGTGAGAGTCTGGCGGGAGTAGCGAGTGGAGCAGGTGTTGTGTGACGCTCCCGCGAGTTGCCGCGCTTTCGGGGTTTGGCAGCATGTAATTGCGCTCGACTCGCGATGATAGTTCCTGACATGGTGTCGCGGACGGGAAGCATTAGCTGGCGCACATCAAGAGCCCGTTTCGCCTGGTGACCGTGTCGAGAAGAAGGCGCGCCAACATCCAGCTTCTGCAACAGCGACGGCCGACAATGAGTGACTGTCACCACCTCCTCGATCGACGGCTTCAAACCTTCAATCAACCAACAAGGAAGACTAAAAGCACGTAAAGTTTCAGAACTGTATGGCAGACCTCAGCTTTTCAAATTGTTCCATTTGCCTCGCAAAATTACAGCAACTTAGCATGAACCTTTGTTGCTCATTGTCCCAATTGCATTGCCAAGCAGGGTCCCTTCCTTTTCCGAAATGAACCCGAGTGTCGTTGAAATTCAAACGCCAGCATCATTCGATTTCACTGATTTAATTTCAAAGTTCAGCTGGCTACAATATTTAGATTGCACAAGCACAAATTAAGAGTGCGAGTTTTGTTACCGTATTTTAGTTACCTGTGATTGCAGCTCAGCTTGGTACGTACTAAATTTTACTATTGTTAATAGTTTAGAATCATTTAATTCAAGTTCAAAGTTAAATCTCTTGTTTCTAAATTGCGTAGAGTCAAGTTGCTTTTGAAATGATTGTTGAGGTAGTCCAAGACTAACCGTATTTTACTGGATTTCGATGTGCTTCAGAAAGAAAGCTCACTATTAACTTCAGTCACTAAATTAACTTTCGATTTTCCGGTTTTATTAATTCTTTTGCTAAATTAAGTCAGAGTGTAGCGAAATTTATTACTTCTGACAAACTTTCAGATTTCACACTACACGTGTCAACCTTCAGTTGCCACGCTTCTAGTGTTAATTATATGTGTAATAACCTTTCTTTTTCAGTTACTATAGTAATTGTCCTTAGGACTGGCGACCGTGATTTCCCCCAAATCTCAAATATCTAATTACCGCTAGTTAATTGTTAACGTAACGGCCGCACATTTACTTTCTTTATTAACTTTACCCCTTTTCAAAATTAATGCCCACCAGTTTCATTTGCATTTTTCCTTTCATTTAGATGTAACCCTTTCCTTCCTCTTTACCGACAGGTTAACTTCGGTGACGATTGCTTTTCCAAAACTCCCATTAGGTACACGCGGTTTCATTTTTCACTGTCATTAAGGTCGGTAAGTGAGGGGGAGGTTACAAGACCATGGCTGCGGTTACCCTTGACGCTGCATCACAGACAGGAGCGCCTGCGATGGTATACTCAACGACGGACCTGGGTGCACGAATGGCAAAACGTCATTTTTTTCTGATGAATACAGTTTCTGTTTACAGCATCATGATGGTCGCATCTGTGTTTGGCGACATCGCGGTGAACGCACATTGGAAGCGAGTATTCGTCATCGCCATACTGCCGTGTCACCCGGCGTGATGGTATGAGGTGCCATTGGTTACACGTCTTGGTGACCTCTTGTTCCCATTGACAGCACATAGAACAGTGGACGTTACATTTAAGATGTGTTACGACCCGTGGCTCTACCCTTCACTCGATCCCTGCGAAACCTTACATTTCAGCAGGATAATGCACGACCGCATGTTGCAGGTCCTGTACGGGCCTTTCTGGATGCAGAAAATGTTAGCCCTGGCAGCACATTCTCCAGGTCTCTCACCAATTGTAAACGTCTCGTCGATGGTGGCCGAGCAACTGGCTCGTCACAATACGCCAGTCACTACTCTTAATGAACTGTGGTATCGTGTTGAAGCTGCATGGGCAGCTACACCTGTACATGCCATCCAGGCTCTGTTTGACTCAATGCCCAGGCGTATCAATGCCGTCATTACGGCCAGAGGTGGTTGTTCTGGGTACTGATTTCTCAGGATCTACGCACCCAAACTGCGTGAAAATGTAATCACATGTCAGTTATAGTATAATATATTTGTCCAATGAATACCCGTTTATCATCTGCATTTCTTCTTGGTGTAGCAATTTTAATGGCAAGTAGTGTAGCATTTCCGTCTCTTCCGCACAATTCCTTGGTGGTGCGTCGTTCTTTTCTCTTAGAGTGTATCAAACATCTGGGCTACACCCGTCACACTTTATCTTTCTTCCAATTTCCCCTAAGATTATTTCCCGTGTGAAATCATCTAAATGTTGTCTCCCCTCCATATTATAGTGAAGAATACCACCATAGTGCACCATAACAAGTCGCTGACTGACGCACACCGTCTCTTTCCGTTCCTTCAACTGTGTCACGTTGCGGGGCCAGCCCATTTGGCGCCGTAGTCGCGCTGACCTCACATCGAGTGCCATCCAGTTTTCTTTGAACGACTGAGAGACTTCTGGTAACACGCACCCGCATTTTCATTCATTTCCACCGAGTTAATGTGTTAATTGCACTACTGACCATTAAAATTGGTATACCAAGAAAAAATGCACAAGATAAACGAGTATTCATTGGACAAATATATTATACTAGAACTGACGTGTGATTACATTTTCACGCAGTTTGGGTGCGTAGATCCTGAGAAATCAGTACCCAGAACAACCACCCCTGGCCGTAATAACGGCCTTGATACGGCAGGGCCTTGAGTCAGACAGAGGTTGCATGGCGTGTACAGGTACAGCTGCCTATGCAGCTTCAACACGATACCACAGTTCATCAAGAGTAGTGACTGGCGTGCTGTGACGAGCCAGTTGCTCGGCTACCGATGACCAGACGTTTTCAGTTGGTGAGACATCTGGAGAATGTGCTGGCCAGGGCAGCAGAAAGGCCCGTACAGGACCTGCAACATGCGGTCGTGCATTATCCTGCTGAAATGTAGAGTATGGCAGGGATCGAATGAAGGGTAGAGCCACGGGTCGTAACACATCTGAAATTGTAACGTCCACTGTTCAAAGTGCCGCATATCATCACGCTGGGTGATACGCCAGTATGTTGATGACGAATACACGCTTCCAATGTGCGTTCACCGTGATGTCGCCAAACACAGATGTGGCCATCATGATGCTGTAAACAGAACCTGGATTCATCCGAAAAAAATGACGTTTTGCCATTCGTGCACCCAGGTCCGTCGTTGAGTATACCATCGCAGGCGCTCCTGTCTGTGATGCAGCGTCAAGGGTAACCGCAGCCATGGTCTCCGAGCTGATAGTCCATGCTGCTGCAAACGTCGTCGAACTACTCGTGCAGATGGTTGTTGTCTTGCAAACGCCCCCATCTGTTGACTCAGGGGTCGAGATGTGGCTGCACGATCCGTTACAGCCATGCGGATAAGATGCCTTTCATCTCGACTGCTAGTGATACGAGGCCGTTAGGACCCAGAACGGCGTTCCGTATTACCCTCCTGAACCCACCGATTCTATATTCTGCTAACAGTCATTGGATCTCGACCAACGCGAGCAGCAATGTCGCGATACGATAAACCGCAATCGCGATAGGCTACAATTCGACCATTATCAAAGTCGGGAACGTGATGGTACGCATTTCTCCTCCTTACACGAGGCATCACAACAACGTTTCACGAGACAACACCGGTCAACTGCTGTTTGTGTATGAGAAATCGGTTGGAAACGTTCCTCATGTCAACACGTTGTAGGTATCGTCATCGGCGCCACCCTTGTGTGAATGCTCTCTGAAAAGCTAATCATTTGCATGTCACAGCATCCTCTTCCTGTCGGTTAAATTTTGCGTCTGTAGCACGTCATCTTCGTGGTGTAGCAATTTTAATGGCCAGTAGTGTACTTTATCTGTGTAGGCTTTAAGTTTTGCAGAGCAGTGTTGTTTCCAAGTCAGTTTTAGGAATGCCAGCAGGACTTTATGGACAGCGTGCCATTCTGGGGGTGACCAGTGCCCCCCGCGCGGTGTGGCAGGACGAGCCACGGCGCCGCTTGCTGGGGTTGCCGGCACCTGCTACCCGTCGCCGGGAACACCGTTAGGCCGCCGTCTGCGGCTGCTGGCCGTGCCCTCGTATAAAGGCGGCGGGCGGCGCGGCCCGAGCAGTCTCTCCACAACCTCTGCTGCCGCCGCTGCCGCCGCTGCCGCCAGTCCTGCAGCCACAGCGCGGCCGACCGTCGTCTCAGCTCGGCTCAGACAGTCCGCCTTCTTCGTCGCCTCTCTCCGTGAGTACCAGAGGCTGCGCTCACTAACGGAGTCTAGGCCTGCTGCTGCTGGACGTGTGTGCTCACTTGTGCTCTCCTCGGACTGCAGTCGAAGTGATCTGTTATGTCTCACATGTGTAAAGCGACGAGATCACGTATTTAGCATCCACGACTCTCTAAGCTGTCTTTGCCGGATAAGACTGCTTTTGAAATCCTCGGAAACTCGGGGTGTTTTGGATTTTCTTGATAATGAATATTTCGTTAAAAAGTGATTACAGCAACAGAATTCTTTACTTCCACGTCGAATAAGAGTGCTTACAAAATATATTAAAATGTACACGGTGTTTCGTGAGGAGGCAGAACTGCGTTGAGATCTGATAGCTTGGACTAATCGGAATGAAACAATAGTGCAAGAATATTCTACATTGCGTAATACAGCTATGTGAAATCGTTAAGAATGGAAAAAAGGGGCAGGTAAAAGCAAATTGGCAAATCGTTAGTTACTGTGATTTATAATTAATTTATTTTGCAGCTCACATTCAGAATCTATTTTGTTAACTGACGATTGTGTCTCTACATAGACAGGTTACGAGATTTTAATGATTGCGCCCATTCCGTTGCTGACATTTTCATATAGGTGTATCCTGATACCCGTACGGAATACAGCGTATGTTTGCCTTCCAAAGTGGTCAATACTATCACCTCTTAATGTGCTAAACACTTCGTATAGTAAAACAATGGGAATTCTAGTGCTTGGTTTGACACTACAGGCTCACACCTAGAGTGGTACTACTGGAAGATGGTACCACTTCACCTACCAACACGGTTCATTCACCTTGTGTACAAGCGCCTAATCGTCAGTAAAGACTACAAGCAGTGCGAATTAAAATGTTTCACAAACACGATCCCTTGAGAAAGGGGAAATGAAGATGCGATCTTAGGGAAAAAAACCTTGCATTACCACACGGGATTTGAAACCAGGACGTCTTGCTGTCACTCTCACGCTTAAACGTGTGAACCACAAGCTTCATATATAAGTACTTTTATTCAAGTTGATTCTGTAACAGCATTGGATGATTTGCATTTTTGTGCTGCAGTATAAAGGCGAAACTACTATCTCTATACTAAACCTTGAGATCCGTAAGCATATCTTTTTAATTCTGTTTAATGTGATACATGGGATACATTTTCAGCTACAGCGTAATATACTGCAATGTACTGACGTAGGTAGTCTGTAACTCTCAGCTGTATGACTCAGGGTATTTAAAGACTGTTAGTTCAGAACATGCGAAGTAACTATAGACCCTAGTAACTAGTACGGAGTTTCGTCACCGCTAATTGTCAACGCTGCCTCACACCTGTTTGGCATAGATTCTGTAAGATTGTCGATATGTTCGAGTGTGATACTTTGTCCCTCTTAAAGAAGAGTAATTTCCGAACATGGAAGAGTTGTCAAAATTGCCAGCCTAGTTACAGCACGCCTTCCAAGCGAGTCCCAGACTTATTCAGTACGACTGCTCTCAGGCTTTTGGCTGCTTCTTAATATACTTTTTGTTGACGTTCTTACTTTGCTCTTCGCCGGACCGCGATTGTCAACCAACCGTCGGCCGAAGTATCCGAGAAGCTCGCTCGACCGTGGCATTCGAGGAACACCCCTCACCTCAAGCCATCCGTCCACCAATTCATACCTTGAGGAATAAGTTCTACCTTCCCAAAAAATGGAAGAATCGCGAAAGGCACCAGAGTTTGTCAGAACAAAAGATCGGAGGTTCTCGCCCCAGTATCTTCGAGTCATCGTATAACAGTTTCGAAATTTAGTGGAAGTTCTAACCATAAACGGTTTTGATTCCTGCCTACGGCATTTCTTCTCTATCTCGATAATACTGTGATATTTTACGTAAAAAAGGAGCGTTTGTTTAGCATCATGTTTTGGCAGTTAATTGTGACTCGCGAAAGAACAAAGTTCGACTGCAGTCTGTTTGCTCCAAAACACCTTAAATAAAGACGTAACGTCTGTGTGCAGTTTTAGTAAAGTGAAGAAAGACGGACATCATGCTGGTTGCCTTTTATGTTTATTCGGATTGCCGGTTGCGCCCCTTCCACAGATCACCTTCAGATTCACGTGTAATTACTGTGAATCACAGTTCGTTACAATGTCGAACTCGAGATATTCTTTTCCAGCAGCTCTTATAATGTTGGTTGCGGCTGGGTTTGATTCTCGTATGTAATCCGACAGGCTGCGAGAAGGAATTACTGCTTCTACCTGCTAACAATTGCTCGTGGACCAGCTTCCGATAGTATTCTTTCGATATCTGCCGTGATATTACACTCTGTAACACCACTTTGGTATCTGATATCGCATACCGTAATTGAACAACTTCTGCAGTATAAAGAGGTCGCCGTGCTGCCTATTCTGCAAAATCATCTTTCTAGTATCGAGCATTACCTCCGAATACAGACGCAATACTTGAGCAACGCGAAATTGCTATGTCTGTATAAGCGGCGCGTCCTTTTCCCTCTCTTCCAATAGGAATACTGATTTTTGTGCAACCACGCTTCTTCTGCAACAGGCGCAATGCTTTCCTCACGACGTATCAGGATATCTTAAACACAGCCAGTACTATGTCAGCTAATTGACACTGGAAATAATTGTTCCATCTAGTACCCTGAAACTGGCAAATAGAGCAATAAATTAAAATTCGTGATTTTGCATTTACTTTTGCCCGGGGCCTCGATGTAGATGATATATCTAACTAGTCACCCATGAGCCCATAAGTTGGCAAATATGTTAGAAACTGACAAAAATTTCTTTATTTGAGCAGCTATTATGATTTGAGGAACGCAGGCCACCACGTAAAAGTTAGCGGACGCGGAAACCGAGGCCGGGAACCGCTGCTCCGGCGAAAATTCTCGGCACGCTGGCTGCGCTGATGAAATCGTCTGTGTGAATGTACAGCAGATTGCTGTCAGTGCGGCGCGGTGTTACGTTGCTGGCGGAGATAGGAGGAAGCGGCGACCGATGGGTGCCTTTCTCCGAGGCATCCTGCAGGCTGTGCGAGATCGCCGATGCCCGGCTTCGGCCCTCTGTGAACTGGACGGTATAAGATGCGTGATTAGCGTACGATATGGCCACGTCAGAATCTCCTTGCAGGAATGAACCATGTGCTATATGGCTGACGTATTCTTAACGTGTTGTCGTGGACATCAGTACGAAGACTGATTTGCTGCAGCTACTGTAGCCTATGCTAGCGTTGTTGGTAAAATGTTTGAGCGGAGCGAGGACTACCTACAAATTACACAATGGGTTTTTGTCCGAATTTGCATAGTCAGACGAAGAGTGGGAAATGGATAAATGGGGTGTTAAACTGACCAGTGCGATGTATGATTTTGCAAAAAGTATTTATTTGCTTTAAAGTAAAATTGAGAAAAAACTAACCCTTTCAGACCCTTTGGCGACACTTGTGTACATTAAGATTTGCTGTGTATTAGCTGCAACAGAAATATTTTCCCTCGATGGAAACCTCATGTTCACATTTGTGAATGTTCAGTCACAAATACTGGCATCTGTTGGGCATAACTGTAAAGATATCAACAAGTGAACGTAACAGTGCTCATCTGATTGTGACCGCCAGAGTAGGTTACACGCAAGGGGTTAATTAGTTATAATCCACTGTATAATTGAATATTATTATTGTTGTATTGCGTGGTGATTATTGAACTATCAGTTTATTTTTTGCAACAGTCAATATTACAAAATTAAGTAGTTTAGTCCATAACAAGTAGCCAAGATCACAAAGTATGTTTTGAGAACGGTTAGATATATAAATCTTGCATCTAAAAATCATTCAAACGATCACCTACGTGCATTAGAGCACAAAGAAAAATTTTCCTTCCTCCAGAAAAAATTCGGGTGCCAAAGGGTTAATTAGTTGTTTGAGAAAAACTTTTTGTTCGGAATTTTTATAGACAGACGAGGAGTAGGAAATGGACAAAGGGGGTATCACACTGGACAGCATGAGCTCTAAGAAAACGTTTTAATTGCTTTAAAATAATGATGGAAATTAGGAAAAAATTAATTAGTGATTTGAGAGAAAATTGAAATATTTCACGAACAGCTGCCGCTAGCTACATAAATGAAGTGTTAAAAAGTTCATATCTTCAATACCCAGCTATTCTGAGCATAAAAAGTTACATTGGTGTCATATTTGATGTTCAAAATGGTTTCCTTCGAATGAAGTACTGAATTCAGGAAATTCAGAGGACATCAAACGCTAGGAAAGCAAATGAGGTGTCAATAAGATCATGTTCCCTGAACAAAACTTGAAAACAAAAAAAAAATTGAAAAACAGTCGACTTTATGTTTCCTGCAATCACTGCTGATGTGGTTGAGCCAGGCGGTCGGTGGAGTGCTTGTGTGCTCGTCATGTTTTATAATGTGTGTTTAAAGTTATGTAGGTCGATAAGAATTTCTGAGTCATCATATTTGTACAGCTCTTCAAGGTTTGTTAAGAAGACTGCTGGGGAATTTTCGGTCACTTTATGATGTTCATTAGAAAGAAAACCTCTGTGGCGTAATAAAAGTACCTTAAATACAGCAGTGTTGATTTTTATGAACATTAACATACTGCTATACAAGGCCACACACCAAAAAATACTTCCAGAAAGACTTCCTAGTAATTAAATTCATGTTCTACGGTACGATATTTCTCTTTTTAGGAAACGCCTTCCCTCCTAAAGTCAGTCCGCATTTAATATCGTCTTTATTTCTGCGAACGCTTCTACTACCCTGCGCTGCAAAACTTAAGGAACAAATAGATACAAAATAACATATGAACAACTGGGTGTAAATGAATGAAACTGCGGTAGCATGTTGCCAGAGGTGTCCCAGTCGTGCCCAAAAAGCTGGTCTCATATCGTGCGATGAAAATGACTAGAGTGCAAAAAGGCTGGCCCCACAACACGATGCAATTGAAGGAACGGGAATAGACAGTAAGCGTTAATCAGCGAGCATTCGCGGTGCACTGTGATGGTGTTCATCATTACCAGATGATCCAGAGACAAAATTTGAATGACTTCACTCGGGGACGAATTATAGGGAACCTGGAAGAAAAACGGTGTGTGTTGAGTGTAACCCAGTAGTGTGAACATTGCTCACAATATTGTCTCACGTGCGTGGGGAGATTTCCGAACTACGAGCACGGCTGCCCAAGGTAGAGGAGATGGTCGACTACAGCAGCAGAGGACCGCTACACTGTGCAACAGGCAAAGAGCAACCCACGTCAAACTGCAATTGCTACCACAATTAACAGGACTGCAAGGCACGCACTCTCGCGCCCCACGGTGGCACGGCGACTGTATGGCGGTCTCTTTTCCCGACGACCAGTACGTTGTGTTCCGTTAACAGCCACACTTCAACGGCATTGTTTGCGGTTCAAATTGTTCAAATGGCTCTGAGTACTATGGGACTTAATTTCTGAGGTCATCAGTCCCCTAGAACTTAGAACTACTTAAACCTAACTAACCTAAGGACATCACACACATCCATGCCCGAGGTAGCATTCGAACCTGCGACCGTAGCGGTCGCGCCGTCCCAGACTGAAGCGCCTAGAACCGCTCGGCCACAGCGGCCGGCCAATGTTTGCGATCGGCAGCACGTTGCAGAGGATGCACTGCCGCCTGCGGTGATCGCTCATCCTATTAAGAATCATGCCCCGCCTTTTTTAATGTCCAGGGGACCATCATAAATAGTTGTGTCTTCAGTATAATTATTGTCTTTGAATAACAGCGTTATTTCCGTTCGTCTCACTGAATATTTCTTTCAGTTAACTTCAGTACTGTACTGTAGCAGTTCCTTCTATATATGGTCAAAGTTTCATCGAGCTATGTTCCTTGGCAGTGCCACACGATGTGAAAATTACACTGCTGGCCACCGTAAATGCAACACCAAGAAAGACAAGAGGTAGCACAACAAAATTTATTTTGTAGATAACATGTTGACCAAGTATCAAATGATTACGTTTACAGACGTCTGTGACATGTGGTTCCTGCCAGAATCAGTAGCCAGAGTAGCCGCCATTGTTGGAGATCACCGCTGGCACACGTCTCGGCATTGAGTCAAAGAGAAGTTGGATGTGTTCCTGGGGTACAGCAGCCCAAGCGGCTTCCACACGTTGCCAAAGATCATCTGGTGTGGCAGCTGGGGATGTAATCTGGGTCACTCGTTGAGCAACCATGGACCACACGTTTTCTATCGGCGAAAGATCCGGAGAGCGAGCCGGCCAGGGAAGCAATTCAATCTGGTTATTGACGAAGTACCTTTGGACAATGCGTGCCACGTGTGGTCGCGCATTATCCTGTTGAAATATGGCTGTGGCTGTGGCCGAGCCCTGAAGGTAAGGAAGGACAACTGGCTCCAGCACCTCGGATATGTAGCGCCGGCTAATTAAAGTACCGGCAATGCGTACTAGAGGCGTGCGAGAGTAATATCCAATACCGCCCCATACCATAATACCCGGTGCAAGACCAGTGTGGCGGTGCATAATGCAGCTGTCCAGCATCCTCTCTCCACGGTGTCTCCACACTCGAATCCGACCATCGTGGTGCTGCAGACAGAAGCGTGCCTCGTCAGTAAAGACAACGTCATTCCATTCTGCCGTCCACATCCGTCTGTCATCACACCATTGGCGACGGAGACGTCTGTGGTTCTGCGTCAATGGTAGAGGAAGCAATGGACGTCTTGCGGACAGACCACTCTGCTGTAAACGGCGTCGAATGGTACGCGCAGACACTGGATGATGCGTTACAGACGCAATGTGCTGTGCTATGGTTCGGGATGTCACTGAGCGATCCGTCACTGCCATGCGCACAATTTGCCTATCAGCACGTGCAGTGGTGCACCGAGGTGAATGCGATCGACCGCGTCGGTCCGTCGTACCCTCCTGCATCCAACGGTCACATATCCGCATTACAGTTGTTTGGTTTCGTCCAACACGACTAGCGATTTCTCTGTATGATAATCCACAATCTCGGTAAGCCACTATCCTTCCTCTGTCGAACTTGGATACTTGATCAAAAGATGTTCGCTGTTGTTTACGAGGCATAACTGATCGTCTTGTGAAACAACCACAAGGTAAACACACGTGCCGAACGTACACTCGTCGAAATCGCCAAGACTTAAATGGCGCTATGAGGTGGCGCCACAGACGCGCGTGATGTGCGTCTGCGCTGAAATTCTAATCAGTTGCATATCTCATCGCTGCAAACTCATGGTGTAAATTTCACTTGATTCGGATGCTTCCTTCAGGGTGTTGCATTTACGGTGGCCAGCAGTGTACTTTCGTCCTTACGTTTTGCACACCAGTACACTGCCAGTCTCTCATTTCCTAATCTAATCCGCCAGCATCACCTGACTTAATTCACCAACATTTCTTTAATTTATGTTCTTCTTACAATCTCTTTTTAAGTCTCTGTTCCGTTTAGCTGTTATTCCAAGTCCTTAGTCATCAGCGAAAGAATTATAATGAATTTAATCCGTTTTATAAGGTTTTCCTTGGTCTTCTTTACAACTTGCTCAATGTACAGATTGGGTAACTAGGGTAAAAGGCTACCAGACTGACTCAGACTCTTGTCACTTACTGCCCCCCTTGATGTCCTATGGCTCTCAGTACTGTACACTCTTTTCTGTTCAGGTGTAGATCAACTTTTGCATTACGACAAAGTGATGCTGAAGGCTTTCTCTCGCTCGATTTTATCTACACAGCTCACGTAAATCTGTTGTCTGGAACGATGTGGTAATTCGACAGCTGCATAACAGTGCTAGAGACTAGCGACCAGAGGATAGATCTGCCACTGTACGTTCACGGTCATTGGCGCTCCAATTATGCACAGCATCCAGCTATGACGAAATAGTTCACGGGTGAAAAGCCTCATGTTAGTGTTCAAAGGGCACAATATTTCGGCAAGCGACCAAGTCACCATCATGAGCTCCTTTTTTTAATTTTTTATTCGATTTTTCAAGGCCGAAATGAATTTTATACATGAGATGTTTCTACTTTCTAATGTAATGAACTTCTTTCTTCATGACTTAAATGTTTCCTTACGCATCATTTCTAACTCTCCCGATAGTGATAAAATATTTATTGTTTATAAAATCAAACACTTACTACTTTAGAAATAATGCGTTTTATTTAATTGAAAATCTGCAGAGAGGTACCAAACCTGGACGGGGGAAGAATTTATTTCGCTACGGTTTTCTGTAGCAGACTCGCACACTGACTGAACCGACTGTCTTCGTGAATAGCGAAAGTTGTCTGTCTAAGTGAGAGCTAAAAAAGATCGAGGTCTAATCGGTTGATTGGATTAAGATTAGTAAAGGCTCAATACTAGATTTTCTCCGAAAGCTTCGTAGTCCAGTACGAAGAACGTAATGAGTTTTTGGGACTTGCTGTCTTCTGAATAGCAACGTTAAGTATGTAACATGAACTAAAGCTAATTTGGTGGTCTTTACGTATGTCATTCTAAGCTGAAACGTAAAGGGGTCTCTTGAACAAAATGATCCCTCGATGCCAACCTATATGAATCCTAAAAAAACCAAATTCCGATATTTTCACTTGACATCCTTAAAGCCATCAATCTAGGCAAGCAAGTTGATGCCGTGCTTCCTAACTTCAAAAGAGCTTTTGAGTGCAGGACAGTTTTTAATGAAAATAGTCACATAGAGCACCAAACGATAGTTAAAGAGAAGGGATGAAGACTGAGTTTAAGGCCCCGTCGACGTCGAAGTGATTGGAGGTGGAACAGAAGCTCGGGTGGTGTCAAAGATGGGGAAGGAAATCGGCCGTGCCCTTTAAAAGGATAAAAGGAACCATACCGGCATTTGCCTCGAATGATCTAGGGAAATCATGGAAAACCTAAATCTGGAAGGCCGGACCACGGTTTAAACCAGCGTCCTCCCGAATCCGAGTCCGTCGTGCTAACCACTTCACCACCTCGCTCGGTCCAAACGGTATTTGTGACTGGTTGAGAAATTTGGTGGAGTGAACGTAGCATGTTAAGTTGGATGGATACTCACCGAAGGGAGGAAGGCTGATTAGTGTTTAACGTCCCACCGACAGTGATGTCATTGCAGACAGAGCACAAGCTCGGATTAGGAAAGGATAGGGAAAGAAATCGGTCGTGCACTTAAAAAGGAAACATCCCTGCATTTGCCTTAAGCGAGCTAGGGAAATCACGCATAGCCTCAATCAGGATGGCTGGATGCGGATTTGAACCACCGTCTTCTCGAATGCTAGTCCAGGCTGCCAATCACTGAGTCATCCCGAAAATTCCTGGCATATTTCAACTGTGTGGCGGACCGAGACTCGAACCCGGGACCTTTGCCTTTCGCGGGCAACTGCTCTGCCAACTGAGCTACACAAGCACGACTCACGCCCCGTCCTCGTAGCTTTACTTCTGTCAGTACCTCGTCTCCTACCTTCCAAACTTTACAGAAGCTCTCCTGCGAACCTTGCAGAACTAGCACGCTTCAAAAGAAAGGATATTGCGGAGACATGGCTTAGCCACAGCCTGGAGGATGTTTCCAGAATGAGATTTTCACTCTGCAGCAGAGTGTTAATCTGCCATGAAATTTCATATCAGCGCACACTCCGCTGCAGAGTGAAAATCTCATTCTGGAAACATCCCCCAGGTTGTGGCTAAGCCATGTCTCCGCAATATCCCTTCTTTCAGGAGTGCTAGTTCTGCAAGGTTCGCAAGAGAGCTTCTGTAAAGTTTGGAAGGTAGGAGGCGAGGTACTGGCAGAAGTAAAGCTGTGAGGACGGGGCGTGAGTCGTGCTTGGGTAGCTCAGTTGGTAGAGCACTTGCCCACGAAAGGCAAATGTCCCGAATTCGAGTCTCGGCCCGGCGCACAGTTTTAATTTGCTAGGAAGTTTCATATCAGCACACATTCCGCTGCAGAGTGAAAATCTCATACTGAGTCATCCCGCTCGATAGTAGTCATCGAGAGATGTAGGAGTAACTTCAGACCTGCCCCAGGCAACTGTGTTGGGGCCCTTGGTGTTCATGTTGTATATTAATGATATGGCAGAGCCGCGTGGGATTAGCCGAGCGGTCTGAAACGCTGCAGTCATGGACTGTACGGCTGGTCCCGGCGGAGGTTCGAGTCCACCCTCGGGCATGGGTGTGTGTGTTTGTCCTTAGGATAATTTAGGTTAAGTAGTATGTAAGCTTAGGGACTGATGACCTTAGCAGTTAAGTCCCATAAGATTTCACACACATTTGAACATTTTTTTTTTTTTTTTTTTTTTTTGGTATGGCAGACGATATTAATAGGAACCTCAGACTTTTTGCAGTGATGTAGTTATGTGTAATGGAACACTCTGTGAAAACAGCTTGCTATTCTTACACCTCTAGTTCTTTATTTGAAGCCATTATGCGAGACTATGCGAAACTTCTGTATTTTGAGTTCCAACGTGTATAGCTGTGTACGCTTTATGCAGTCTCAATGAAGCCCATGAATCTGACGTTTTACATATGATTGCTATATCACAATATAAACTTTATGCATAATCTCCATATTTGAATTTCTGATACTGAACACTTAGACAATCTTTTAATTGTACAACATCGGTATGAATGTTAACCAAACGAACGATTACATGCGTAGCTGTGCAAGATTCTTGCATCATGTCTAAAGTAATCACTCAATGGAAAGTATACCTTCCCACTGCAATGAGTACAGAACAACACAACATACTTTTTAACGCAGTTCTCTGAATAGGTAGTACGTTTGTCCTAACAACTGTAACTGACAGACAGAGAGGGTAAATACTATAGGTGAAAGTAATCTGACCCTGTCCGAAACGAATAAACACTCACTGGTACCTAAACGCACTAAACAAAATCCATCTGGCCATAAGAATGATATGCCTTACTTGTGACACAACGGAAACGTAGATCTTCCCTGCACTACATGTGTCTACCTTTATTATAATCATCTGCAACAAGGTAAGCTAGAAGAAATGACGCTGTTTTTGATATTACATAAATAAATCTGACTAGGTGGAATGCAAGTAAGCGTAGCACCATTACATAGCTCAATAATAATTTATCGAATCACTCAAGCTGGAATACGTGTTCACATAATCGTACTTTAAAACTTTTGAATAAGCAAGTGGGATGTGAGGGCTAACTAAGGAGTGACTTAAAAACTATTGTGATTTAGTTATGTATTAGCCATGAACGACTAGCATAAACAGAATTAGAAAATATGAATATATCTACATTGACGATCACTGTTATTAACAATTACTGTTAATTTGGATATAAAACAGAAAGCTCAGAAAACGAACACTTTTGACAAACTTCCTCTTATATTCAGTACTTTGAAGAGTGATGAGATGCTTTCCTGATTTCGTGCGTATTACGAAGTACTTAAGCCGACAATGTTCTAATGTTTCCAGCACTTGCCCGCGAAAGGCAAAGGTCCCGAGTTCGACTCTCGGTCTTGCACACAGTTTTAATCTGCCAGGAAGTTCTAATGGTCAAAACAAAAGTTACAATATTGAAAAAGTTTAAACTGAAAATGCTCCATAAACACGACGTTCCTGGGACGTTATAGGCGAATAGATAGCCAGATATTACCTAATTTGATATGTTCCAAGCTGCAACACCTGCATTCCAAAATCTAGCCTAGACGACACGTTCGGTTCTACAAGCGCTCGACAAAGAAGTGCTGTCAAGCGCGGACTACGCGACAACAATATGAGCTCTGGTATTCAAAGAGTCTCCTCTATACATATTCTAAGGAACACGATGCGTGTGATAATATTGCAAACAAAACTGCCACCCCTCATAATATAGAAACCTTGCATACTGTACTAATATTCAGTCAGATCTTGCTAATATTTCCGAGTGACGCAAAAATTGGCAGCAAGTTTCAAGTCTTCAAAACGGTAAAGTTTTGGACTTCCCAAGATGCAAGGACGTAGTATTATATTACTATGGTATCACTGAGTCGCAACAGGAATATACAGTTTCCTGGATGTGCAATTTCTAGGAATATGAAATGGAAAGACGACGAAGGATCAGTCGTGGGTAAAGCGTGTGGTACACCTCGGTTCATTGCTAGTATACTGAGAAAATGGAATCAGTTCAAAATGGTTCAGATGACTCTGAGCACTATGGGACTTAACAAATGGTTCAAATGGTTCTGAGCACTATGGGACTCAACTGCTGAGGTCATAAGTCCCCTAGAACTTAGAACTACTTAAAGCTAACTAACCTAAGGACATCACACACATCCATGCCCGAGGCAGGATTCGAACCTGCGACCGTAGCGGTCACGCGGTTCCAGACTGAAGCGCCTAGAACCGCTCGGCCGCGCCGGCCGGCAAAATGGAATCAGTCTACAAAGGAGTAACTATCCGGAGCGACCTTAAATGGAATAAAAGCAATAGCGAGAAAAGCCGATGTCAGACTGAAACTCATAGGAGGAATCTTCAGAAAATGTATTTCATCTACTAATGAAGAGGCTTACAAAATACTTATTCGACCGATTCTTGAATACTGCTCATCAGTCGGGGACACATACCACTTTGGATTAACAGAGGAGCTAGAAGATCCAAAGAAGAGCGGCGCGTTTCGTCACGGAATCGTTTAGGCGACGCTTGAGCGTTACGGAGAAGCCCAATAAATTCCAGCGGCAGGCGCTGCAAGAGACGCGTCGTCCACCACAGAGAAGCTTACTATTCAAATTCCAAGAGAGTACTTTCCGGGAGGGGACGGACATCAGTTCCCCACACATACGTATCGCGAAATGATCACGACGAGAAAATTCGAGTCATTAGAACCAATACGGATATTTATAGTCTGTCATTCTTCTCGCGTGCCACTCGCGAGTGGAACAGGGAAGAGGGATCAGATAATGGTAACAGAAGTACATTCCGCTGCACGCCGTCACCTGGCTTGCAGAGCATTGATGTAAATGCAGACATTGCTTACAATACACTGTGTGACTCATCCTGTAACACTGGTCATACGTGCAGGACAGAAACGGAATAGAATCAACAGGGGACAACAGAGAAGGCCACCACGAATGGTCTCAGATTTGTTTGCGTCGCGGGAGAGCGCGAGAACCTGGACTGGCAGACTCTTAAAAATACATGCAGACGCCAAGTAATCCGCCGTAGCCTACTTACACAGTTTCAAGAACCTGTATAGTGTGAAGACCTTAGGAATATACTACAGCCCCCTGCATATCAAACACATATGGAGTGTTGATACAGTATTAGACTAATTATGCAGCGTACAGGGGTATTTAGTTATTTAATAGGCATTGTTCCCGCTCGCCATACGCGAGTGGAACGGGGAAGAAACTGGGAAGTACCCTCTGCCATGCACTTCATAGTTGTTTGCAGAGTACGGATCTAAATGTTTGATCGAGCTCGCAATGTTAGGAGTACTCTGGGTACTCTACAAGGATTGCACAAAAATATGGAAACAAGCGAGAAACGCATGCTTGAACATAAAAGCAAATACTGCCCATGCCTCTGGGTTGAGACGTTGTGCTAGACCACGAACGGCCCCTGTGCAATGTCCGCAACACGTTGCAAACGTCAGTCGTGGTCACAACGGTGTTCTGTGCAATTGTGAGTGTATTATGTCGGAGCTAAGTGAATTCAAACGTGTCCGAGCTGTCGGTGCTCATGTGGTGGGGGCTTCCGTAGCCAAGGTAGCTGAAGTGTTTGGCATTTCTAGAGGCACTGTATCGAAGATTTATACCGCATACAGGGAAAGCGGAGTAACATAGTACTCTAAGCAGCAACACGGACGAAAGCGTCGGTTGAGTGGTCGTGAATGACGGTCATTGAAGAGGATTGTGATGAAAACTAAGGAGACGACATCTGCAAAAGTCACTACAAATAGGTTCAAATGGCTCTAACCACTATGAGACTTAACATCTGACGTCATCAGTCCCCTAGACTTAGAACTAGTTAAACCGAACTAACCTAAGGACATCACACACATCCATGCCCGAGGCAGGATTCGAACCTGCGACCGTAGCAGCAGCGCGGTTCCGGACTGAAGCGCCTAGAGTCGCTCGGTCACAGCGGCCGGTAAAAGTCACTACAGAAATGAACGTTGCACTCTCGAATCTTGTGAGCACCAAAACCACACGAAGGGAACTCCATAATCAGGTAACAGTATGGGGAACAGGTATTCCAAAAACACTCACCAGTGATGCAAATGGTCTTAACAGGAAACAGTGGCGCCGAAGGCATAAAACTGGACTATGGAGCAATCGAAGAAAATCATGTCGACGGCTGAGTGTTGTTCCACACTGTTTCCAACTTCTGGCCGAGTTTATGTCCCAAGAGTGAGACATGGCTTTGGTGATGATTTGGGCTGCCATGGCATTCAATGGAGCCCGTGGTTGCTCTGTAAGGTTGCGTTACTGGAAAGCTTTATGTCATTATTTTTGCTGATCAGGTCTGTCCCTTGGTACAACGCTCGTTTCCCAGTGGTGATGCTGAGTTCTAAAACGACAAGGCCCCTCTTCACGCAGTTCTCATCGTCCAAGACTGGTTTGCGAGCAGGAATATTGTCGAATCTTCTTTGACCACCACAGTCACCAGGTCTCAATGTTACTGAGCCTTTGTGGCCTTCTTTAAAGAGAAGGGTGCTTTATAACGGTTCACTTCCTCTATCGTTACCCGAACTTCCCACTTTTTTTGCAGGAAGAACGATATAAAACCAAACCATACGTCGATTCCGAGATGACAGGAAGCTGTTTTGAATGCCAACGGTTTTCTTGCATCGTAACAGACACGGAATGCGTTGTGTTTTTGGTGTTTCCGTATTTCTGTCCACTGGCCGTATGTGGCCAGGCAGCAGCGCGGCAAGTGCAGCGTGAAATGGCGCCTGCGCTGTCCTGTCGGCGATCCCCGCCAAGAGGCGTGTTAGCGCGCTGCCCTAGCGGTTCCGCGGCCTCGCTAGCACCTCTCCAACACCACCAGCAGCAGCAGCTGCTGAATCAGAGCGCTCCGTGTTCCGTGTACACAGCCAGGCGTGGGACTGCCGTCTCACCTGTTGCTTCCTTTCACCTCGGAGTAGCCGCGGCAAATTCAGCTTCGCGGCGCTCGTGTGTCTGGAATCTGCAGAAGGAAGTTAGAATTTCATGTATCGTCAATGGCGTTGTCTCCGGCCGGTGTCGTCGAGCGGTTCTAGGCGCTTCAGTCTGGAACCTCGCGGCCGCTACGGTTTTAGGTTCGAATCTTGCCTCGGGCATGCATGTGTGTGATGTCCTTAGGTTAGTTAGGTTTAAGTAGTTTTCAGTCTAGGGGACTGATGACCTCAGATGTTAAGTCCCATAGTGCTCAGAGCCATTTGAATTTTTTGAATGGTGTTGTCTTTACAGACGAAGTACGACGGTCGCGCCACGATATGTCCGCTATCAAAGGGCCACAGTAAGGAGAAAGTGACCTTTGCTCATGCGCAACGCGAATAGCGAACTCCTTGCGGCGAAATATCAGCCGTCTCGTTGTTAGTGTGCCAAGGGGGCGAATGTCTGTGGATCGCGTTGTAGTATCGACGTTCGCTGACATGCCCGTTGGGAGAGAAACGTCTGGCCAAACCATGTGATGGCTTCCAAGTTCAAATGGTTCAAATGGCTCTGAGCACTATGGGACTTAACATCTGTGGTCAAAAGTCCCCTAGAACTTAGAACTACTTAAACCTAACTAACATAATGACATCACACACATCCATGCCCGAGGCAGGATTCGAACTTGCGAACGTAGCAGTCGCGCGGTTCTGGACTGCGCGCCTAGAACCGCTAGACCACCGCGGCCGGCGGCTTCCAAGTACCTATGTGTCCAAGCACCACACCTGTTTGAGTTTTGTTCCTTGAGTCTGAAGCTCGTGGCTATACGAAATATTCGTGACTAAAGATTTTGTCATTCATTGCAGCCTTTCGCGACCAGCAATTACATCCTCAACGAATTTTCATTCTGCAGTGGAGCGTGCGCTGATTTGCGAGTTGGGGAGGATGGAGCTGAGGTGCTGGCTGAAGTGCAGGTGAAAGGACAGGTCGTGAGTCGTTCTTGGACAGCCGGTAGAGCACTTGCTCATGAAAAGCAGGTTGGAGTCTGGGCCCGGCACACGGTTTTAAACTGCCAGGAACTTTCATTCATATCCTTGGTGATTTATTTTGGGGCTTCAGTCCTTTTAGTTGTATGCCATTCGGCCGAGGTGTGTCATAATTATACTCCCCTACCTCGTGTATGGAAAGCTACACTTATTTCAGTAAAATTTGAAGGGCTCTGGCTTGTCTGCATAAGTAGCCCAAAAAAGAAACCTTCGCCGTCATCTTTGTTTCCTCTATATCGAGCATCAGGATTGTGACTTTTTCCCGTCTTTCCACCGTTCTTTTTCTGTAACTGTTTTGTTCCAGTCCACAGTCTTTCTTCTTAAACTGGTCTTTACTGAGGCAATCCATCTTGCTATAGGTCTCGCTCCTGCCCTCAAACTTGTCCTCCATCATTCGTACTGGTATTCTTGTGTCTTCCATTCTCTTTGCATTTCCGAACCATTTTAATCTGTTGTTCTCAATTCTGTCACTCAGCTTTTCCACTCTAATTTCGTTCCTGACATCTTCCCTTCTCAATCTCTCTCTCCTTGTTTTTCCCATAATATTTTTTAGGAACTTCATTTCACCGGCTTGGATTCTACTCTTCACCCTTCTTGTCACTGGCCAGGTCTCCGATGTGTATGTAAAGCATGCATGTAAAGTACGCCAAAAAAATATATTTTCGACCAGCTATTGCTGAAGACTTCACAAGGTAATGCAATTCAAGTAGGAATGACTTGCTCGTTTCCTGTCATACTGGTATGATCCGAGGTGAGCATAAAAGAAGTTACATACATACTCCTGTGGAAATCACCGCCTGACAGCATTCGAATACTACTGCGCAAAGGAGATGTCACGCACAGATGAGCACAATAGACAAATGGGAGAAATTGCAACATAATAAGAAGTATGTATAAATGGTGTTGCTGTGTTTGTCACCTACGTTCTGAAAGGCAAGGAAAATGGAGAATAATCTTATGAGATGCTCTTCTCGCATTCGGCGTGCTGCAGTTTGATGAGTAAAAGTTTGGATATCGATTTAATGTTCGTCACATTTGTAATTACTAAACATCTGATGGTGGTGTTAATGCAGATAGTACACTGATCAAAATGGAGTTGCAACATGAAACACCACATCGATAGTTATCAAACTTTATGGAGATATTCATCACTTACTGATATTATATGATAAAACTTTTATTCCATTTGGAACTAATATCCATATCAACATCTCTACGTGTTGTGACTAGAGTTGTAAAACTACCGTAGCCTACTGTAGACTATCCTAAGTATTTCCCTGGTAGCTTCGGTCAGCTGAGATCGTAACCGTATTACCAGTATGTTAGGTGTGTTGCATACCATCGTGCATTACCTCTTTTCGATCGCGTTATTTGCATACGCGATCAGTGTCTTACTAAATTCCCATATAAACGGAAGTTGTGAACCCTCTAGAGACAGTGAGAATATATAAAGGGCCACGTAACCTACGAAATGTTTTTTTTTTCTACACAGTTATCCTCCTGTCTGTTACTTAAAAAAACAATACCTATAGCAAAATTGAAACTGTCATTGTTTAACTCAGGTTTCATTCGAAAATTGTTGATTTCTAACGCGAAAAGAGGGATTTTGCAGTAGATGTATATAAAAAAAAGAATTATACAGATTTGCCATAGAGCGCTAGAAAACGGAATTTCCTCAAAGAAAGGTAAGATTTTAAAAATAGGCAAAAGAAAATATCGCTTCAATACTTCGTCAAGCGTATATAAAAAATGCTTCTGTTATTGCTAAACAACTTTCGCGCTTACAAATTGTAGCGAGAAACTCTTGTCTTTGATCATGAGCTGATGACAAACAACGTCCTACTCAGTAGAAAATAACAATAATAATTACATAGAGTATTTGAGTTTGTACTTGTATACTGTACTTGCACCAAAAATCATGAGTACACAAATTGTTTTGGATACATAAAAGCGCACAAGTTACGCGAGCAGCGTTTTTTTACTCATAAAGTGCAATTTATATTTTTTAAGTATATAAAATACACAATAGACTAACACTGAACTATGTGCGGTTCTAATTATATGGAAAACAAACTAAATAACAAACAAAAAACAAACAGAAGTCGTTGGCTCCCACTTCCTGTCTCACACATTCATTTATGTTTCTTTTTAGCCAGTGCTACTAATACTAGAGGCGATCGTACTATTTACTACGTCATTTATGTACTGTACCAAAAATACGGCTCGGTTGTTTTGGTAGAGCCCAACTCTAGGTGTGACTATCACAGTCAACAATACACTCTAGGCCCCTTTGTAGCATAGAACGAAACAATTTCCAGATGTCGTCCTGACGAATTGCTTGCCATGTCTGAAACACATGCTGTGTCAGTGTCAATTCTTGAAGATTACTGGCTGGAGGCACTATGAATGCCTAATCAGACCAACGGGCAGGCCAATTAGTGACCCACATGTTCCTCAAGGCATTTGTGCCGTGAACTATAGGGTTGGATGTTGCGTTATCCTGTTGGCCAAGAAAAGTCTGACAACATGGTATACCATTTGTGCCACATACAGGCGAGCAATCAGCCTCCTTGCATGAAATACCAAATCAGATCTGTTTTCATGTCCAATAGGTATGCACACAATAATTTCAGGAGTTGGTGAGGTATGGGTGTCGAGAATCGCCGTTTTCTCGTCTTCGCTCACGTTGGCGTCGGTCTGACCGCGCCAAACAGGAGCGAAACTCATCGCTGGATGGCACTGAATGTCGTTCAGTGTCCGAGCTGACTCTAGCTCTACATCATACAGGTCACTGTTGTCTCTGAGGTAGAGTCGGCTTCCTGCATATCAACGATTTTACTTTCTCAAAGGCCGAAAGATGATGATAAGTTGCACGTGCTTGTCCTTTTAAGCCTGCTGTACTGTGATTTCCAACTAAGAAGTTCCATTAACGATAGACACACCCAATAACCATTATGACCTCGCGGTATTCTTCAGCTGTGGGAATGATGTTTTACTGTATTAAACATACTGTAAATAAACGTCTCTAAATATGAAAGTTTAATCAGTGTATCACAATGACATGGATGTACTAGTGTGTCAGTTTGGTAGTGTCTGACGTTTCCGTCAGTGTACAAAGACTAAATTAAAACGACTAATATTAAAATGTTTTATCTTCTGAGGGAGCACTGAATCTAGTCTTGGCATTCGGTGGAGAAGGAAGAAGGAATATTAGGGTTTACCGTTCCGTCGACGAAAGCAGCATTTGCCTTAAGCAGTTCTTGGAAACCACGAGAATTTGAACCGCCCTTATGCCGAATGCTAGTTCAGTGTAACTACCGCGACATCTCGCACGGTCCATTGCTTTGAGTTCCTGGAGATTCACTCCTGCGCTTGCTGTATGGGTCGTCCGTTGCGCCTGTTCTATTAACGAGCGTCTGTTGTGGCTGACTGCCTGCGGCTGCGTGTGCGTCATAACAGACTGGCCGCTGGTGTACTCATGAGGAAAGGACAGCAGATGGGTGCAGTGGGCGCGCACAGTCAACAGAAGCAGGGGAGTGGAGGGGAGGTGCACAGGGCAAGGGAACAGGGAGGGGGAAGAGGTGTCTGCACAAGTGGAGCAGGCTGGCGCTTGCGACACAGGTGCCGCCTCCGGCAACACTTAATTGCGGGCTTCTGCGGGTCAGCCGGCCGGCGGAGGCGGCGGCGGCGGCCTCATCTCATCTGCCACCGGCTTCTGCAACTTCTTGTCGGTTGGGACACAGGTAGCTCACGGGAAGGCGGCAAGTGCAAGTTTCTGTGCGGCTGCCACACAATGAGCTGCCCCACAAGGCCGTAACTTGTCCACTTAGAAGCAGCTGCACGTACACCGGGTAACTGTGCCTCGCTCACTTTGTCAATACGACCCCTTGCCTTTACACAGCATTGTTCTTCTGTCAGTAGCGTTTCTGTGCTGACTGATGGGAATATTTTGCTATGAAGGTCGTCCAGCCAGCCATCGTTTAGACAACGGTAGAGGCCTGCATATGTCTTAAGCCCGTGATCTGGATGTTCTGACGCGTATTTGAACTCCGCTCGCGCAGTAAAGAAAAAAGAAAAGTTCAAATGTGTGTGAAATCTTATGGGATTTAACTGCTAAGGTCATCAGTCCCTAAGCTTACACACTACTTAACCTAAAGTATCCTAAGGACAAACACACAAGCCGGCCGGGGTGGCCGAGCGGTTCTAGGCGCTACAGTCTGGAACCGCGTGACCGCTACGGTCGCAAGTTCGAATCCTGCCTCGGCCATGGGTGTGTGTGATGTCCTTAGGTTAAGTTAGGTTTAAGTAGTTCTAAGTTCTAGGGGACTGATGACCTCAGAAGTTAAGCCCCATAGTGCTCAGAGCCATTTGAACCATTTTGAACAAACACACACACACATGCCCGAGGGAGGACTCGAACCTCTGCCGGGACCAGCCGCGCAGTCCATGACTGCAGCGCCGTAGATCGCTCGGCTAAATCCGCGCGGCAGAAAAAAAAAATGGTTCAAATGGCTCTGAGCACTATGGGACTCAACTGCTGAGGTCATTAGTCCCCTAGAACTTAGAACTAGTTAAACCTAACTAACCTAAGGACATCACAAACATCCATGACCGAGGCAGGATTCGAACCTGCGACCGTAGCGGTCTTGCGGTTCCAGACTGCAGCGCCTTTGACCGCACGGCCACTTCGGCCGGCCACGGCAGAAAAGAAAACTAAAATTCTTTAAAATAAGCCACTCCCGAACGAAAATTATTTTGTACCGAAATGATTAGAAACTTTTGTCAACAAATGGCAGATTTATAAAAAAAAAATGTTCAAATGTGTGTGAAATCTTACGGGACTTAGCTGCTAAGGTCATCAGTCCCTAAGCTTACACATTACTTAACCTAAATTATCCTAAGGACAAACACACACACCCATGCCCGAGGGAGGACTCGAACCTCCGCCGGGACCAGCCGCACAATCCAGGATTGCAGCGTTTCAGACCGCTCGGCTAATCCCTCGCGGCGGCAGATTTATACAAAAAAGTTAATAACAAAAGGAACTAATTCCTCCTGGGACACGAAACGCATTGTAAGGGGTTCACCACCCTGCTGCAGCAAATGTAATCTCGATGTATTGCTCACTGGCTAGAACGACAATTCACGGGCGCTGCCTGAGACATAAAATATCTTTGCTCCTGTTAAAAGAGAGCTGCAATAGAGTCGCAGGTCAGAGCAGTCTCTGCCGCAGTTGCAGTCGCTCGCTGCTGCAGTGTAGTTTAGTCTGTCGCTGGTACAGCGCAGTATACAGTTAGTAGTTGTTAAAGTCACAGTCCAGAACAAATTGTAAAATTTTATTACATCGAACTGAATAATAATTGTGATCAGCCGCAGAGCTAAATGATACCATGGAATGAGATAATGATGAACAAATGAATAATTGTTAATATAATGAAAAATCAACAGTGTAATTAAGTCAACCATCTATTGTAAGGTAAATTGTATTATCTTTATAGGCATTCGCTTATTTAAGTCACTTTTCTGAGATGTTAATTACTAGAAAGACTGACTTTACTTAGTGACACAGCTGCCCAGCTGGTCGTTTGATCACTAAAGAGCACATGACTATGATCTGACAAAAATTCTGGAATATTTTAATTTAGATAAATGACTGGATCGTGACTGGCAATGACTTAAGAGGAAATTATACTTTTATAGTTGACTGGTAAAAACAATTATATTCTGAAATTTTTTTACGTTATTGATAAAGATCTACAATCTATTACACGGGAAAATTGAATATATTACAAATCTGGGTCAACAGGTGCTGACGAACCACAAAAGAGAAGATTGAAACAAATTCATATTAACATCTCAGACAAGTGACTTAACTACGCGCATGCCAATAAAAATAATAAAATTTACCTTACACTAGATGGTTGACTTAATTACTCTATTGATTTTTCATTGTATTAATAATTATTCATTTGTTCATCATCGTCTCATTTCATGGTATCATTTAGTTCTGCGGCTGATCACAATTATTATTCAGTTCCATATAATAAATTTTTACAATTTGTTCTTGACTGTGACTTTAATAACTACTAACTATAAACTGCTGTTTACCAGCGACAGACTACAACTACACTGTAGCAGCGAGCTACTGCAACTGCCGCAGAGATTGCTCTGACCTGCGACTCTATAGCAGCTCTCTTTTAACAGGGGCAAAGATATTTTATGTCTCAGGCAGCGCCTGTGAATTGTCGTTCTTGCAAGTGAGCAATAAATCGAGATTACATTTGTTCCAGCAGGGTGGGAAACCTCTTACAACATCAGAACACTGTTGAAGAAGCAACCAAAAAGAAAGCATGCCAAATTTAAAAGAACTCTAAATCTCTGAGGCTGGAGATGTATTGCTGAAGTTCGAAACTTAGTGCGGACTTCAATACGAGATGCCTTTAATAGTTCCCACAATGAAACTCTGTCTCAAAATACGGCACAAAATCCAAAGAGATTCTGGTGGTATGTAAAGTACAGCAGCGGCAAGACGCAATCAGTAGCTTCACTACACGACAGCAATGATAATGTTACCGACCAGAGTGCCACTAAAGCGAAGTTACTAAACTCGCATATTACTTCACCAAAAAAAGACGAAGTAACTATTCCAGAACTGGAAATAAGAACAGCTGCCTACATGAGTAACTTAGAAACAGTTATCCTAGGTGTGGCGAAGCAGCTTAAATCGGTTAATAAAGGCAAGTATTCTGGTCCGAATGATACACCAATTAGGTTCTCTTCAGATTATTCCGATAAACAGCTCCATACTTAGCAATCATATACAACTACTCGCTCGACGAATGACGTGTATCTACAAACAGGAAAGTTGTAGAGGTCACCCAGTACTTAAGAAAGAATATAGGAGCAATCCGTTGAATTACAAAGCCATATCACTGCCGTCGATTTGCAGGACGGTTTTGTAATGTATAATGTGTTCGAATTACATCGAAGAAAATAATTTACTGACACGTAGTCAGCACGGACTCAGACAATACCGTTCTTGAGAAACCAAACTCTTTGTTCACAAAAAGTAGTTAGTGCTATCGACAGGCGACCTCGAATTAATTCCATATTTCTAGATTTCCAAAAGGCTTTTGACACCGTTCCTCACAAGTGCCTTCCAATTAAATTGCGACCCTCTGGTGTATTGTTTCAGTTGTGCGCCTGGATTGGTGATTTCCTGTCAGAAAGGTCACAGTTCGTAGTAACTGACGGAAAGTCTTAGAGTAAAACAGAAGGGATATCTGGCTTCCCACAAGGAAATGTTACAGACCCTCTGCTGTTCCTGATCTACATAAACGATTTAGGAGAGAATCTGAGGAGTCCTCTTAGATTGTTTGCAGGTTATTCTGTCATTTATTGTCTTGTAAAGTCATCATAAAATCAAAACATATTGCAAAATGATTTTGATAAGACATCTGTATGATGCGCAAAGTGCCAATTGATTCCGAATAATAAAAAGTGTGAAGTCATCCACGTGACTACTGAAAGAGTTCCGTTAAATTTCTGTTACGCGATATATCACAAAAATTTAAAGACTGTCAATTTAACTAAATATCTGGGTATTACAATAACGAACAACTCAAACTGGAACGATTAAATAGGTAATGTTGTGGGGAAAGCTAGCCAAATATTGCGATTTATTGGCAGAGCACATAGAAGATACAACAGGTCTACTAAAAAGACTGCTTACACTAATCCTTCCGTCCTCTTCCGTAATACTGCTGCGCAGTATGGGATCCTCATCAGATAGATTTGACGGAGGGCATAGAAAAAGTTCAAAGAAGGGCAGCTCGTTTTGTACTATCGCGAAATTGGGGAGAGAGTGTCACAAATATGATACGCGAGTTGGAGTGACAACCATTGAAATAAAGGCGTTTTATTGTTGCTGAGATCTTTTCACGAAATTGCAATCTGCAGCTTTCTCCTCTGAAGCGAAAATATGTTGCTAGCGGCAAGATACATAGAGAGCAATGCTCATCGTCATAAAATAAGAGAAATCAGATCTCGAACAGAGAGATTTAAGTGTTCGTGTTTGCAGCGTGCTCTTCGAGAGCTGATCAGCAGAGAAATAGTGTGAAAGTGGTTCTGTGAACCCTCTAGCAGGCACTTAAGTGTTGATTGTAGAGTAGACATGTAGATACAGATGTCGAGGAAAGTGAACATCTATCTCTTACACTGCAAACTGTAATCCATGTCATGCAGCAAAGAAGAACGCTTTCTCTACATGTAAGCAACTTTGAGAGCGTCTTCCGTCACATGTTTTCTGAGTGGTTTGATTCGACTGGCCACGAATTCCTCTCCTGTGTCAACCAGCTACTCTCAGAATAGGACTTATTTCAACGATCTCAATTATTTGTTGCATTTACTCCAATTACTGTCTTCGTCTACATTATTTGCCTCATCAGCTCCCTCTAGTAGCAGAGAAGTTATTACCTCATGTCAAAACATTTTATCATCCAGTCCCTTCTTTAGGTAAGTACTTTCCACATATTTCTTTCCTGAGTATTTTGAAGAGAACCACCTCGTTTCTTATCTTATCAGTCCACTTTATTTTGAGCAACTATCTGTATCACAACATCTCAGACACGTCGGATCTTTTCTTCTCTGGCTTTCCGACTATCCGTGATTCACTTCCATTTAATGCTGTGCTCCAGGAAATTCTCAAAGTGTCTTCCTTGAATTAAGTTCTGTACTTTATACTGGTAGACTTCTTTTAGCGAGGATTTCCCCTGTTTCCTGTGCCAGTCTGCTTCTTATATCATCTTTGCTTCATCTGCCACGCATTATTTTGTTTTACTTCGAAGATAGCGGAATTCTTTCGCTTGTCTACATGTTTCTAAATTCTGTCACCACTTTTGTTAATGTCACCTCTGCTACTCCACATTGCTTTCGACTTCATTTGCTTTACTCTCAGTCCGTATTCTGCGCTCGTTGTACTATTTCATTCCACTGAAAACGTCCTGTATATTTTCCTCATTTTCACGAAGAATACCAGTGTCATCGGCGGAACTTATCATTGACAGTAATATTTCATGCTAAATTTTAATCACACTCCTGGCTCTTTCTTCCATTTTCGTCTTTGATTTTCTATGTACACAGCCTTTTTAATCGCGCTCAATTTACATAAAAATTTCCTTTTTAATTCTGGTGGTGTGAGACATATTTTGTGATAATTTCCACAATATAACGTAAAGCGCGCTGTAAGATAGCATCTTGCTTAGGTGTGAAACTGTCGTTGCTGAGGAAAGCGTTACAGGGAAAAAAGTCCTTTACTAGAAATGGAATTAGAAACTAACCACAATTAAAAATTTGATTCCTTTATAATGACAACGGTTCCGTCGTCGGTTCAGACTTAAAACATGTTCTCATCACATTACAGATTCCGTGAAATTCACTTTCGACAGAACCCCCGTAAGAAAAGAAAGAGATGAAACACTGCCGTAAATTGCGTGAACTTTTTGCACCTTGGATCAAATTTTGCTGCATTAACTAAAGCTCCCGAAAATTGCATTTCAGTTGTCTTAGTTTTAACAGTACGTCAACATTTTTACCAACTGCGGACAACGCTCGTTTATTTTACGTACAGGATAACATACAGAATATGAAATCGTGACTTAGCAAAGGTATGATGGGCATACAGAGATTACAGTAGAAAACAAAATAGATAGTACTACACTAAATGAACTCTTTTGAAAATACGTCTATTAACATTCAACGTAGTTGGAAACAATAAAACACTTCCTAATCTGCGTTCCGTGCTATAGCGTCTAAAGATGAAAACACACTGTGCTTTACAATGAGGTGGCAAAAGTCATGGGTGTTGTGTCTAGACAAGACAGCCTAGACACAATGAGAGGAAGCCGAAAGGCACGCGCTTAAACTCACGCAGGCTGGCGTGAGGTCTGAAACAGGATACGTAATGAATGCTATAAAGAAAAGTACGTAGCTTCTGGAATACTTAACTTTAATCCATAATTGTATAACATCGCTCTTGATGATACATGCTTCATATAATAAATATCAATTGAATACGGCGCCTAGCTAGGTCGTAGCAATTGACTTAGCTGAAGGCTATGCTAACTATCTTCTCGGCAAATGAGAGAGTCTTCGTCAGTGTAGCATCGCTAGCAAAGTCGGCTGTACAACTGGGGCGAGTGCTAGTACGTCTCTCTAGACCTGCCGTGTGGTGGCGCTCGGTCTGCTATCACTGACAGTGGCGACACGCGGGTCCGACGTATACTACCGGACCGCGGCCGATTTAAAGGCTACCACCTAGCAAGTGTAGTGTCTGGCGGTGACACCACAATGGGCTAGTGATTTGCACGTATACAGATGGCGGTAGTGTCGCGTACACGAGGTATAAAATGGCAGCGCATTGGTGGAGCTGTCATGTGAATAGGTTTCCGACTAGATTTTGGCCGTACGACGGGAATCAACAGTCTTCGATCGCGGATTGGTTGTTGCATTAGAAGCATGGAACATTCAATTTCGGAAATCGTTAGGGAATTCACTATTCCGGGAAACACAGTGGCAGGCGTGTGCCAAGAATACCAAATTTCACACATTAACTCACATCACAGACAACGCAGTGGCCGACAGCCTTCACTTAGTGACCAAGAACAGAGGCGTTTGCTAAGAGTTGTAAGTGCTAAGAGACAAGCAACAATTCGTGAAATAACCACAGAAATCAATGTGAGACGTGCGACGAACGTATCCGTCTGGACAGTGCGGCGAAATAAGGCGTTAATGGGACATGGCAGCAGACGACCGACGCGAGTGCCTTTGCAAACAGCACAACATCGCCTGTAGCGCCTCTCCTGGGCCCGCGACCATATCAGTTGAACTCTAGACGACTGTGAAACTGTGGCCTGGTCAGGTGAGTGCCGATTTCAGTTGGTACGAGCTGATGGTAGCGTTCGAGTATGGCGCAGATCCCACGAAGCCATGGACCCAAGTTGTCAGGAAGACACTGTGCAAGCTGGTGGTGGCTCCATAATGTTGTGGCGCTGTGTTTACATGGGCTGAACTGGGTCCTCTGGTCCAACTGAACCTATCATTGACCGGAAATGGTTATATTCAGCGACATGTTCCCAAACAACGATTGAATTTTTATAGAGAAAAGTGCGCCACGTCACCGAGCCACAACTGTTCGCGATTGGTTTGAAGAACATTCTGGGCAGTTAGAGCGATTGCTTTGGCCACCTATCGAACATTTATGGGACATAACAGAGAGATCAGTTCGTGCGCAAAATCTTGCACCCGCAGTCATGGCCGGGTACCGAAGCTGCTTATCTCAATATTTCTGCAGGGGACTTCTAATGACTTGGGTCCACGCCACGTCGAGTTGCTTCGATACCCCGGGCATAAGGAGCTCCCACACAATATTAGGAGGCATTCCACCACTTTTGGTACCTCAATGTAAAATGATACTCGAAATTATTCTTTTCGGATATGCCCTTTAATCTAGAGAGCGATGTTAAAAATTTAGTTTTTGCCACAGAAGTTAAACCATCTTACATGCACATAGAGTTTTCACAGCGTATCAATGGCCGTTTGTTTACTTCTGCATGCCTACATGCAGAGCTGAAGGCCAGCAGCTTTGATCTGGTACACGAGCGGCTGGAGGTCACATACCCCAGCCGGCCAGGTGCTCTGACTGCGCCCGTTTGTCGCCTACTCTGCATAAGACGAACCGTTCTGCCACGTATTTAAAATGTAAAGCAATTATAAAATCTTTGGCAAACAGAAAGGGAGGAAGACCACAGATTAACATACGAATTAGGATGAGGTTTTTAAAGACGGAGATCTAATAGGGTCAGGATGTGAAAGCAAATATCCAACACTCACCTTACGCGATTTAGTGAAAGCATGGAAAACCTAAATTTGATTGTTGAACGTGGATTTTAGCCTTTCTCCTCTTAAAGGCGAGTCCTGTACCACAACTAGTCGAAAGAAATGCCGAGTCCTTTACCGCACTGTCATCTCTACCTGACTCAGACTTGCTTAACAGGAGCCTGTAAGTCTGTAGTTGAAACAGGTGTGGACGTTGCTTTAGAATGCAGACTTGTAACCATTACACGGAACATAGCGTGCACACATAGCTTGCACCCACATCTAACGTCAAGGAAGTGACGTATCTGTACAGCCATGATGCTCAGTACATGGTTCCTTACATCTCGTTTGCATATCTAGCCCCTCCTTGGTATATTTATAACACTATGCCGAACTGATGATGATCTGTGACAGAAATCAGTAATAAATAAAACAACACTGATATAGCAGCTTTCTGCAGTTTTTGTATATCATTAATGAAACATCTGAGAGCCGTGGAACACTGCATGGCGAAAAGTACGGTCGTTGATGATAAACATTTTGGCTGTCACCAGCCAGTGCCTCAAGTCTTCGAGGCACAGTTTACATGCCTCCGTTCGTCATTTTGTGTATCCAGACTTTTCCATGCATAACAGTTCAAAGGTCCTGTATATGTGAGGCTGACTCAGCAACAGTGTGAAATTAGATTTTTATGTGATATTTTAGAATTCGTATCTATTTAAATACAAGGGAAAGCTTACAGAGACTGAAGCTGTGTATGTGAATAAACTGTTTCTAATTGCTCTACTCTTATTGAAATAAAATGAATCCTTTAGTGTAACTCACTAATACTAATATTCACGCACATCTCACTAACGTTAAATATAGAAGTACATTTGACGGATACAAAATCTCATTTTACTAAATTTTATTTTTAAACACATGTGACTAATATTGCATCCACAAATGGAACAGACTGATAATTAATATACAAGCACAACGGAATGATAATAACTATACATCTGACTATAACGAATACCTTCTGTAAAAGGTAGCCAATCTTAGAGATTTTGAGTTTGTTTAAATTTGCATGTTTTTTTCGTTGTTTCTGCGACAGTGTTGTGATCCGTTTTGTGTACCAATGAGGGCCAGCTCCGTTGTTTGTTTAATTACTTGGCATAAATTTCTCAATTTCTGCTGATACTATTTATTTGAATTCAAGCCACACCTGGTCTACACTTACATTGTTAATTTGGAAGCAATGGAGACTGTATCTCTAGGGAGGCATCAAGCGAATATTTGTTGCAATTTTGTCATATGATGACATGATGGAGACCGTGGCTTTTGTTTGAAGACAAATGTTGATGGTGTTAGGACAGCAACCAGCCACAAATTTACTTTCAGTTTCTTTATTCAAAGGCTACCGTTACCGGTTTCGAATCGTTGTAATTCATCCTCAGACGGTTTACATGCTTTCTTTATGACATGTGGTGTGTTTTTTACATATTAATTGTCGTGAAACATCGGTTTCGAGTGTTTGTTTTCATAAAATTCGTCCAGCAGATGTAAACACATTCCCACTGCATTCTTATTGTTGCACACGTAAATTGTTCTCACTGAACACTTAAGATTTGTCACTGAGATGATTTCTACCACGAACCACATGTTTGGATACACGTAAAAGGAAAACGTGGTGCCGAACCCGTAAGACCCAGACTACGAAGCCATGGAAGAATGTCATCTGGTGGGGTGAGTCTTGTTTCAAACTGTTTCCAACTTCAGCTCGAGTTTACTTCCAAAGAGTGAAACATGGCGGGGTTTCGGTGATGATTTGGGCGGCTATACGATGGTACTCCACGGGCCCCGTCGTTACTCCGCAAGGTCGCATTACTGACAAGGACTATGTGACAATTTTGGCTGTTGAGGTCCGTTCCACAGTACAGTGTTTGTTCCCCAGTGGTGAGACTACGCTGCATGATGACAAGACCCCTCGTCGTCGTCCAGACTGGTTTTCTGAGCTTCAGGATGAATCGTCGTATCTCCACTGGCTACCAGAGTCACCAGATCACATTATTATTGAACCTTTGCGGCCTTCCTTGGAGGAAAGGACGTATGATCGCTATCCAGCATCATCGTTAGCTGAACTTGCCGCTATTTTGGAGGAATAATGGGGAAAAACCCTTGAACATAAAACAGGACCTGTACTTATACCATTCGGTGTCGACTGGAAGCTGTTTTGAATGCTAACGGTGTTCTGCGCCGCATCAGGTATTGTAATGTATTGTGTTTGTGGTTTTTCCGTACTTTTGCCCACCCTCTGTATTTTCTTGTTGATTGTATGCTAAAAATGATGGGCTAATCTTTATACAAAAGGTCCGTTTCAACAAAAATGTATCACAGACATTGGCGGCACGTGGTGAACAAGCGTGTAGCAAATCTTCAATTGAGGTTAATAAAACACAAGAGGATGAAAGTAGGAGTACCTTATTCGCACGCAGCAAGATTTAAACTTTCTTTACTTTAGAGTAAAGACACACATGTTCATCACATCTCACACGTTATTCGCCAGAGAACATAGCACTCGGAACCAAAGAAAATCTCAAACCAAAACTCACGAAGTCTAGTTGTCACTTAGATTGTGTATTAAGAAAAAGCTGAAGAAATTACAATGTAGATGATGCACTGCATACTATAAGAGTACCCTTAAAACTCAGTCATATTCTACATACACATGCCATGAAGGTCTCATCTTATCACAATAAACGTAAAAATATCTCGAACCCTCGCTCAAATACCCACAATTCCTGACGCCATACGAGAGAGCATTCTTATCTTGTAGAACCCGCGCGGATTCTGACTCAGTCACTACCTGATAAGACGAATGACTTATGGTTCAACAGCAATCACGTGGCACGCTAAATCTCGAATTTACCAGGAATTTCATCTCAAGAAAGTTACGAATACACCACATACTTCGACGTAACAAATTCTCGAATAGTTACGTAATACGCGTCTGAGAAATGACCACAATAACAACGCGTGAACTCACACAAGGAACACGGCAACCCCAAACAGTATACTGGCACGTTAATTTACGTCACATTTTATGCATGGAAAGGAATAATAAAAACATGAGAGGTAAAGGATTTATGAAATAACTAGCGATGTAATGATAAAACTAGCTAGTTGGTTGGGAGACACGTGGGCTTTGTCGAAGTTTCACTCAATATATTTTAATTATCAATTGTATGAATCAATTTATGGAACTGATTCCAGTAATTAAACTGGAAGAGACATATAGTGGCCAAGATGATGCAAAGTTAATTCTCTTTCGTGCGCGTGAACAACGTGTCGTTTAGGTAATGCAGTACCGCAGGCGAGGTTTATCACAGGTAGCGTCTCTGACTCCAATGTTATCACGAGTGTCTCGTGGAATCTGTGGCCGCGATCGTTCTTCGTTTCCGTTCGTAGTCCTTTACCTAAGAGCCTAAAATACCCTACTTGACGAGTGGTCACAGAGTGTGCTCAGTTCAGCACTCATTTGTCCTACTGAACCACAGCTTAGTAACATTTTTGAACAGCTTGCAAACCAGAGTATGCACGAGAAATGAATGACTATTTACTATTCATGGAGAACTCTCTCTCTCTGCTCATGTATGCCAAATATACATGCGACTTGCATTAAAATAGATACGAATACAATACAATTACATAAAAATCAAATTTTACACTATTATAGAGTCAGCTTCACACAGCACGGAAAATTCACGGCCTTCAGCTTCGCGTATCCATTGTGCTGTTTCACCATCTTGGTCTTTACTTATCTCTTACAATCAGAAAAAAATCCTTGGTTCATCTACAAACCATTCGCCTGCTACATATCTCGCCCCCCCCCCCCCCCCGCTTCTTTTACACACACAATACAGGGTGTTTCAAAGTCTTTGCAACAAACGTCTAGTAGTGATGGATCACGTCATGGGGAACAACATTTATTTAGAGACGAAATGTTCGCTGACGCTTCTCACCGACGCTAAACGTCGTTTAAGACTGTTTATGCCCGAGAGGCAGCAGAGAGTAGGCACTCTGCGACGTTCGTATGCAATGTGTGTTGCCTATCATCCAGTCATCTGCTCCACGTGAAAGGCGGTAGGCCGAGCAAAATAAAAATTGATCACTTGCTTCTGAAATATCTATATCCGCTTACACACTTTTTTTTCGGTTTCCTTGTTGAAAATCACTATCAGTTTACTGGAGTTGGTAGAGTGATAAGCATCTGGTTAGTAGATCCTGCTATTTTGGTGAAATGGCGTCGTCCAAAGACCGATGAATACTAAAGGACGCCTAGCGTCGCTAGGAAGCACCAGCGAACATATTTTCTCTTACAAATGTTGTTCCCAGTGACGTGATCGATTGCCCCTAGACGTCTGTCGCCAAGACTGATCGGTCGGGTACAGGACTCATAATGCATTTATAATACTCAAAATTTCGGATAAAAGTAGATTTCAATGCAAGATGAACAAAGTGAATAATTTTCTGCATGATCAAGAGCGTGATAACGGCGGCTATACTCGCGTTGATATTTACGGTGTTGCTGACCTGGAGCGCAGGAATTTCGCCAGCCGTGGAGGAGCAGCGAAGAATGAGGAAGCTGGCGCCAGCCCAAGTGGCGCGCTGATCCGCTGGCGACACGCGGTGCCGCGGTCGTACTGTGTGGCAGAATGCGGTCTGGCGCCAAAGACAGAGCCGGCGCAGTTGCACTGGCGTAGCCCGTGGCCACACACATTCATATTTCGCGCCGCAGCAGCTTGTGCTTCCTTTCTGCGCGGGAGCCTATAAACATCGTCGAAAGGGAAAAAAAGAAACTCTATAAACACTTGTGACGAAATTCAGTGAGCGGAATTCTTGCTTCAAGTTGCGACATCAAGTAACTCGACCACTCTCGGGAATTAAGCAGCGTGGAGAACGTGACGGGTACCCAGTGGGGCGCACTGGCAAAGGCATGCCGATGTTGCGCGCAACATCTGGCGTATAATCAAGGCAGCGAGGTCTCACTCTAGTGAAATAGATAAGTCGACACTGCTTTGTGGACTTCGGAACCGGACCCCTCCTCACGGCAAGGCAACTAGTGAAAGGAGGATCTGTCGCTGAACAGAGTACAGTGTTGTTGTTTTCCCGAGGAACTTCCTGTGGTAGGAATTGGTCTAGAGCAATTCGACGGGGCAGAATTATAAATAATCTGGCTACTGGCTGTTTATTTGCATCAGTTATTAAAATTCCTGGAGTAAGGGATTTATTTTCTTCTGAAGCAATCACAGAATTGACAGTCCACTGAATTCACGCACACAACACTAAGACAATGTTGATAATACAGAGTGTGAAGTTTTTCATTCTTTCAGCGACAGTTTTCTTTGCGACTCATTTACGCTTCTGTGCATACACTGTTTATGATGTTGCCAGTTCTCCGTTCTCCAACAGCACCCTTGACATCTATCACACATCTTCCACGCAGTTGACCTCGTTTCCCGTTTTACCTCTGGGATCAGCTTCAATGAATTGCTGTGTCCATCTAATCCATTCGTTCTAAATTCCCATACCATAGTAAAGTTTGCCTTTCAACAGCTTCCATTAGATTTATTTCTGCCTAGAAGTACGCTTGAAGTTCTCTAATGCTATATATACAGCGATAACGTATAGCTCATTAGGCAGTTCAGTTGAAGACGAATGGGTAGCCCTAAAAAGGGCAATCACAGAAGGTAAGAAGAAGGGAACTGCGGATAAACCATGGGTAACAGAAGAACACTTCTATTAATCGATGAAAGAAGGAAGTACAATAATGTTCGGGGAAAACCAGGAACATAGAAATACAAGTCACTTACAAATGAAATAAATAGAAGTTATAGGGAAGCTAAGGCGAACTGGTTGCATAAAAAATGGGAAGAAATCGAAAAAGAAATGATTGTCGGAAGGACTGACTCAGCACATAGAAAAGTCAAAACAACCTTAGGTGACATTAAGAGAAAGGGTGGTAACATTGAGAGTGCAATGGGTATTCCACTGTTAAATGCAGAGGAGAGAGAGGATAGGTGGAAAGACTACACTGAAGGCCTTTATGTGGGGGAAGACTTGTCTGATATGACTGGAGAAGAAACACGAATCGACAGGGAAGAGATACGGGATTCAGTATTGGAATCAGAATTTAACAGAGCAATGGAAGACTCGATGTCAAATACGGCAGATGGAATATATAATATTCCACCATAATTTCTAAAATCAGTGGGGGAAGTGGCAACAAAACGACTTTTAACGATGATGTGTAGAATGAATAAGACTGGCGATAAACCACCCGAATTTCTGAAAAATATCATCCACAAAATTTCGGAGACTGCAAGAGCAGACAAGAGCGAGAACTATCAGTTTAACATCTCATGTATCAAAGTTGCTGACAAGAATAATATACAGAAGATTGGAAAAGGAAGTTGAGGATGTTTTAGATGACAGTCACTTTGGCTTTAAGAAAGGTAAAGTGACCAGGGAAGCAGTTCTGACGCTACGGTTGGTAATGGAAACAGGACTAAAAAAAAAATAAAGACACATTCATAGGATTAGTCAACATGGAAAAAGCGTTCGACAATGTCAAATGGTGGAAGATGTTCAAAATTCTGAGGAAAATAGGGGTAAGCTATAGGGAGAAACAGGATATACACAACATGTACAAGAGCCAAGAGGGAATAATAAGAGTGGAAGATCAGGAACGAAGTGCTCGGGTTAGAAAGGGTGTAAGACAGGGTGTAGACATTCGCCCCTATTGTCCAATCTGTACATCGAATAAGCAATGATGGAAATAAAAGAAAGTTTCTAGATTGGAATTAAAATTTAAGGTGAAAGGATATCAATGATAAGATTCGCAGATGACATTGCTAGCCTCAGTGAAAGTGAAGGAGAATTACAAGGTCTGCTGTGCTAAATGCTATGAACAGTCTACTGTGTACAGGAAATTGATTGACAGTAAACTGAAGAAAGGCGAAAGTGATGAGAAGTAGCACAAATGAGAAAGCGAGAAACTTAACATCAGGATTGATGGTCATGAAGTAGATAAAGTTAAGGAACTCTTCTACCTAAGCAGTAAAATAACCCATGGAGGACAGAGCAACGAGGACATCAAAAGCAGACAAGGACTGGAAAAAGTGCATTCCTGGCCAAAAGAAGTCTACTAGTATCGAACGTAGGCCGTAATTTGACGAAGAAATTTCTGAGAACGTGTGTTTGGAGCGCAGCATTGGATGATAATGAAACAAAACTGGAATAGAAGAGAATCTAAGCATTTGAGATTGGTGCTACCCAGAATAATGTTGAAAATTATGTGGACTGATAAGGTAAGGATCGAGGAGGTTCTGCACAGAATCGGAGGGGAAAGGAATACATGGAAAACACAGACAAGAAGCAGGGACAGAATGGTAGGACATCTGTTGAGACGTCAGGAAATAAGTTCCATGTTACTGGAGGGAGCTGTAGAGCGCAAAAACTCTAGAGTAAGACAGAGATTGGAATACATCCAGCAAGTAACTAAGGACGTAGGTTGTAAGTACTACCTGCTGGTCCCGGCGGAGGTTCGAGTCCTCCCTTGGGCATGGGTGTGTGCGTTTGTCCTTAGGATAATTCAGGTTAAGTAGTGGGTAAGCTTAGGGTTCAAATGGTTCAAATGGCTCTGAGCATTATGGGACTCAACTGCTGAGGTCATTAGTCCCCTATAACTTAGAACTAGTTAAACCTAACTAACCTAAGGACATCACAAACATCCATGCCCGAGGCAGGATTCGAACCTGCGTCCGTAGCGGTCTTGCGGTTCCAGACTGCAGCGCCTTTAACCGCACTGTAAGCTTAGGGATTGATGACCTTAGCAGTTAACTCCTATAAGATTTAACACACATTTGAACATTTTTTTTGTAAGTACTACTCTGAGATGAAGAGGTTGGCACAGGAGCGGAATTCGTGGCGGAGTGGATCAAACCAGTCAAAACACTGATGACTCAAAGAAAATTGCATGCCCATCAATGTAGCGCACAAGTTGGAGGACCAGGATTTGTAATCGGCGTTTAAACCTCTAGGAATGTTGGTTTGACATCGGCTAAGGAGACTTTCTTCTCGTTGACAGCCGCCCAGATCGAGTGAAGTGGCGCAGTGGTTAGCACTCTGGACGACGGTTCTAATCTGAATTCGCCCAGCCTGATTTAGGTTTCCGCGAGTTCCCTAAATCGCTAAAGGAAGTGCCTGGATTGTTTCTCTGAAAGGTCATGGCCGATTTCCTTTGCCATCCTTCCTTAATCCTAGCTTCTGCTCCGTCTTTAATGACCTCATTATCGGCGGGATGTTAAACACTGACCTTCCTTCCCTTTTTGTGTGAAACCAAAGATGCATGGTTGTAGAGTGCACTTTGCTTACCTTCTGATAAGAGGTGAGGGAAGCGAACAAATACTTTCTCAGCTGGTTACCTGGTTCATTGGTATAGTCTCTCCGCTAGCGACAAGGTAGCAACCCGGAAGACATAAATTATAACTTCTCTGCTAGACTGACGTGATGTCTTGCGGGTATGATGCAGTATACAGCACGGCGCTCCTGCGGAGGTTATAGATAGCTATGTACCAGCAGAGTAGAGCCTGTCCCATATTGTGGGTGGAAGGACGGGGGGGGGGGGGGGGAGGGGAAGACTACGGTGCTGCTGACTCGTCTTTCGGCTGGATAGTTCAGGGATGTTACTAATCTCCGTGGTAGTGTCACAGCAGAGAGTTAGAAGGATTTGTTGGCTGCTCATATGCTGTACAACAGCAGAGAATGATTAGGGAATGAAGATTATGGCTTCAAAGTGAAAGAGAAAATGATCGCACTCCATAATTTGCAATACAGAGATATAATAAAAGAAGAAAAAAATCGATTTATGGCTTTAACTGGTCTGGTATTTATGATACTTTGCGGGACACAAAATCTGCAGAAGTCTACATACAGGGAATGTCACACAATTCATTTCAGTGGCAACTGCTGTAAAGAAATAACCAGAAGCACAAAGTACCATTCAGTCCTCCACAAGAAAACTAAAAGTAATTACAGTTTATCTTCGGAACACAAGAATTTGTAGTCACCGGCAGGCTGATAACTGAGGCGACAAAGGTCACGTGGTACCTCCTAATATCGTGTCGGACCTCCTTTTGCCCGGCATAGTGCAGAAACTCGACGTGGCATGGACTCAACAAGTCGTTGAATGTCCCCTGTAGAAATATTGAGCCACTCTGACTCTATAGGCGTCCATGATTGAGAAAGTATTGCCGGTGCAGGATTTTGTGCACGAGCTGACACCCAGATTATGTCCCATAAATGTCTGACGGGTGGCCAAAGCCTTCGTTCAAACTGTCCAAAATGTTCTTCAGACCAGTCGCAAACAATCGTGGCTCGATGACATGGCACATTGTCTTCTATAAAAATATCTTCGTTGTTTGGGAGCATGATGTGCATGAGTGACTGCAAATGGTCCCCAAGTATATTAAGTTTATCCATTGCAAATAGCCGAACGTAGCCATTTCCAGTCAGTGATCGGTTCAGTTGGACCACAGGGCCCATTAAACACAACGCACACCATTACGGAGCCACCACCAGCTTGCACAGTGGCTTGTTGACCACTTGGATCCCTGGCTTCGTGTGGTCTGCACGACACTCGAACTCTGCCATCAGCTCTTACCAACTGAAATCGGGACTCATCCGACCGCGCAACGGTTTTCCAGTATCTAGGATCCAGCCGATGTGGTTACGAGCCCAAGAGAGGCGCTTCAAGCGATGTTGTGCTGTTAGCAAAGGCTTTCGCGTCGTCTGCTGCCATATCCCATTATCACCAAATAGCAGCCGCACTGTCCTAACGGATACGTTCGTCTTACGCCCCGCATTGATTTCTGCTTCTATGTCACGCACTGTTACTTGTCTTTTAACCCTCACAATTCTAGGCAAACGCCGCTGCTCTTGGTCGTTAGGTGAAGGCCGTCGGCCACTGCGTTGTCCGTGGTGAAAGGTAATGCCTGAAGAATTCTCGGCACACTATTTGACACAGTGGATCTCGAAATATTGAATTCCCTAACCATTTCCTATCTCCAACTACAGTACCATTCATGGTTCAAACTCTGTTAATTTCCGTCGTGCGGTCATAATCAAGTGGGAAATCTTTCCACACGAATCAACTGAGTACAAATGACAGCTCCGCCAGTTCACTGACCTTTTATATCTTGTGTACGCGCCGCTACCGCCAGCTGCATTTGTCGCATGACTTTTGTCTCCTCAGTGTATTTCCGCCCTCTTTGCGTCAGAGTCAAACGAACGTAATGTAAAGCCACAGGGCTGTGTGTAAACACTGCGGTCGGCGGCGGCGTTTCTAACCGCAAGAATCCAGCGCCCCACCGCCGGCGCTTGTTTCCGCCAGTCGAGCGTCGGCCACAACTAGGCGAGACGGCCGCAGAGATTAGCACCGGCTGCCAGGCGCCGAAGCCGCTGTACAGCTGGCTGTGGGATCTGTAACCAGGGGCGGGGCGGAGCCGCCCCAGCGTGACATAGCGGCTCTAGTGCAGGTTGTCCCGCGTTTCCTGGCTAACACTGGCCTCATTTCTCTTCTCCGCCTAGTTGCTCCTCTTATGAATGTATACAATAAAACAACACAGACTGTATTTAAAAGTTAGTAATTCTCGCGGAATTCTGAAGGTGGCAGGGATAAAATACAGGGAGCGAAAGGCTATTTACAATTTGTACTGAAACCAGATGGCAGTTATAAGAATCCAGGGACATGAAAGGGAAGCAGTGGTTGGGAAGGTAGTGAGACAGGATTGTAGACTCTCCCCGATGTTATTCGTCATGGACTGGGCGGCTGGTCCCGGCGGAGGTACGAGTCCTCCCTCGGGCATGGGTGTGTGTGTTTGTCCGTAGGATAATTTACGTTAAGTAGTGTGTAAGTTTAGGAACTGATGACGTTAGCAGTTAAATTCCATAAGATTCCACACACATTTGAACATTTTGATGTTATTCAATCTGTATATTGAGCAAGCAGTAAAGGAAACAAAAGAAAAATTCGGAGTAGGTATTAAAATCCATGGAGAAAAAATAAAAACTTGAGCTTCGCCGATGACATCGTAAATCTGTCAGAGACAGCAAAGGACCTGGAAGAGCAGTTGAACGGAATGGACAGTGTCTTGAAAGGAGGATATAAGATGAACATCAACAAAACCAAAACGAGGATAATCGAATGCAGTCGAATTAAGTCGGATGATGCTGAGCGAATTAGATTAGGAAATGAGACACTTAAAGCAGTAACTGATGATGGTCGAAGTAGATAGGATATAAAATGTAGACTGGCAATGGCAAGGAAAGCGTTTCTGAAGAAGAGAACTTTGTTAACATCGAGTATAGATTTAAGTGTCAGGAAGTCGTTTCTGAAAGTGTTTGTATGGAGTGTAGCCATATGAAACATGGACGATAACTAGTTTATAAAAGAAGAGAATAGAAGCTTTCGAAATGTGGTGCTACAGAAGAATGCTGAAGATTAGATGGGTAGATCATATAACTAATGAGGAGGTATTGGATAGAATTGGGGAGATGAGAATTTTGTGGCACAACATGACTAGAAGAAGGGATCGGTTGGTAGGACATGTTCTGAGGCATCAAGGGATCACCAATTTAGTATTGGAGGGCAGTGTGGAGGGTAAAAATCGTAGAGGGAGACTAAGAGATGAATACACTAAGAAGATTCAGAAGGATGTAGGTTGCAGTACGTACTGGGAGATGAAGAAGCTTGCACAGGATAGAGTAGCATGGAGAGCTGCATCAAACCAGTCTCAGGACTCAAGACCACAACAACAACAACAACAACAATGTTCGCGGAGAGAATGACAAAGTACACATTGATTTCTAAGGACCAAACAAATCCAGTAAGTGATACAAATGACACTAGCATCGTCTCCAGTATAGCTGGCGCATTTTAGCCGTAGCAATGTAATTTATGCTTAAATGCAATGCTTACTGATTGTGGGTGGCAAATCAGAGTGCGATGTTCAGATAGCTTCATAATCAATCTTTCGAAAACATTTCATCGTAACGATAGCAACAAAAGTGACAGAATTAATTGTATTGTAGTATCGTGTGATAACTGTCTTTTTTTCTTTTTGTTCCGTGTTCGACTACTTTCATCACTGTGAGCCACTACGATCGCAACATCCACATTCTGCTTCGCTGTTAACGGCAAACTTTTTATGATTTTTTGCTGTTGTCTTGACAGCATCTGTTTCATTGTTTCGCCTTCCTTAAATGCATTAGGCAATAGCCAGTTTAGCAAAAACAATGGCTTACCTGAAATTGTGATTGTTTTACTGCCCTTGTTAACTATATATTTTAATTCCTATACGTACCTAGTTATAAGCGCGACCCATAAGGTGCAACGTTATAGTGATAATCAGATAGTTATTAACAGACAATCCATTTAAATAAAAATGTAAGTGTTCGTTCGTTCAGAATCTTTAATCAACGTAAGTTCTTGACAGACTGCTTTTAACACTACGTTGCATTCAAATACGCGCATATTTTTCTATAGGTACGGGAGCGCCATTGATATATAATTTATATGTTTTAATGAAGGGGATACGTTGTTAGCAAAAATCTCTTATTCGTTTGTTCAAATTCTTAAATCTTGGAAAGTTATTCACCGATTGCTTCGAAATTTTGACCCAATGTTGCTCTCAAATACGCACCTGTTTTATATACCAGTATTTTAATATATAAATGAATGTATAATACATAAAAAGGAAACGTTATTACAAAAAAAATCTCGGACAGTTCTTGACGAATTTACTTCTACTCTTTACACAAAATATGTATACATTGATTACAGTATTGTGTAAAAATTAAAGTATATATATCAGGGTGTTACAAAAAGGTACGGCCAAACTTTCAGGAAACATTCCTCACACACAAAGAACGAAAATATGTTATGTGGACATGTGTCCGGAAACGATTACTTTCCATGTTAGAGCTCATTTTATTACTTCTCTTCAAATCACATTAATCATGGAATGGAACCACACAGCAACAGAACGTACCAGCGTGACTTCAAACACTTTGTTACAGGAAATGTTCAAAATGTCCTCCGTTAGCGAGGATACATGCATCCACCCTCCGTCGCATGGAATCCCTGATGCGCTGATGCAGCCCTGGAGATCGGCGTATTGTATCACAGCCGTCCACAATACGAGCACGAAGAGTCTCTACATTTGGTACCGGGGTTGCGTAGACAAGAGCTTTCAAATGCCCCCATAATTGAAAGTGAAGAGGGTTGAGGTCAGGAGAGCGTGGAGGCCATGGAATTGGTCCGCGTCTACCAATCCATTGGTCACCGAATCTGTTGTTGAGAAGCGTACGAACACTTCGACTGAAATGTGCAGGAGCTCCATCGTGCATAAACCACATGTTGTGTCGTTCTTGTAAAGGCACCTGTTCTAGCAGCACAGGTGGAGTATCCCCTATGAAATCATGATAACGTGCTCCATTGAGCGTAGGTGGAAGAACATGGGGCCCAATCAAGATATCACCAATAATGCCTGCCCAAACGTTCACAGAAAATCTGTGTTGATGACGTGATTGCACAATTGTGTGCGGATTCTCGTCAGCCCACACATGTTGATTGTGAAAATTTACAATTTGATCACGTTGGAATGAAGCCTCATACTTAAAGAGAACATTTGCACTGAAATGAGAATTGACACTTTGTTGGATGAACCATTCGCAGAAGTGTACCCGTGGAGGCCAATCAGCTGCTGATAGTGCCTGCACACGCTGTACATGGTACGGAAACAACTGGTTCTCCCGTAGCACTCTTCATACAGTGACGTGGTCAACGTTACCTTGTGCAGCAGCAACTTCTCTGACGCTGACATTAGTGTCATCGTCAACTGCACGAAGAATTGCCTCGTCCATTGCAGGTGTCCTCGTCGTTCTATGTCTTCCCCAGTCGCGAGTCATAGGCTGGAATGTTCCGTGCTCCTAAGATGCCGATCAATTGCTTCGAACGTCTTCCTGTCGGGACACCTTCGTTCTGGAAATCTGTCTCGATACAAACGTACCGCGCCACGGCTATTGCCCCGTGCTAATCCATAGATCAAATGGGCATCTGCCAACTCCGCATTTGTAACCATTGCACTGACTGCAAAACCACGTTCGTGATGAACACTAACCTGTTGATGCTACGTACTGATGTGCTTGATGGTAGTACTGTAGAGCAATGAGTCGCATGTTAACACAAGCACCGAAGTCAACATTACCTTCCTTCATTTGGGCCAACTGGCGGTGAATCGAGGAAGTACAGTACATAATGACGAAACTAAAATGAGTTCTAACATGGAAATTAAGCGTTTCCGGACACATGTCCACATAACATCTTTTCTTTATTTGTGTGTGAGGAAGGTTTCCTGAAAGTTTGGCCGTACCTTTCTGTGACACCGTATATATATATATATATATATATATATATATATATATATATATATATATATATAATAGAGGGAAACATTCCACGTGGGAAAAATATATCTAAACACAAAGATGATGTGACTTACCAAACGAAAGCGCTGGCAGGTCGATAGACACACAAACAAACACATACACACAAAATATATATATATATATATATATATATATATATATATATATATAAGTTGATCGGTTTTTAGCAAACAGGAAGTTTGTATTTATGGCTTGTTGGCGTGTGATTACAGTACTGGTACAGAAACTGAATTTGCAAGAACAATAAACGAAGCTCAAGGTCAAAGAGAGGGGGAAGAGGAAATGGAAAGAGGAATGAGAGGAAATGAACATAGTAAGCGGAATCGGGGAGAGACAGAGAAAGGAGGCAAGAGCAGATGGAGAGAGAGCGGGGGAGGGGGGAAGTACGACTGAAATGAGCACTTGACCTTCGACATTGGACGTTGCCACAGTGACAGAGCGACGCATGGTCTGATGAATCCCGATACCTTCTTCATCACGCCGATGGGAGGGCGCGAATCCGTCGTCTTCCAGAGGAACAGCTCCTTGACACGGAGACAAGCTGGCGACGGCTCCAGTATGCTCTGGGAAACATTCACACGGGTAGCCATGGGTCCAGCGGGCCTCGTGCAATGCACCATGACGGCCGAGGAGTATCGTACACTGGTTGCTGACCACGTACACCCCTTCATGACATCATGGCACTGGCATTTTTTAACAAGACAATGTGCCACATCACAATGCCAGAAGTATGACTGAGTGGTGCGTGGAACACAGTGGCGAATTGCAATTAATGTGAAGGCCTCCCAACTCGCCAGATCTGAACTCGATCGAGCACTTCTGGGATGTGATCGAACGTGGCGTCAGACCTCGTCGCTCCCCTCCCCGGAATTTACGTGAATTGAGTTGTGGTGCCAGCTCCCTCCACCGACCTACCAAGGCCTCATTGCTTCCATGCAACGACGTTTCGCCGCTGTTATCCGAACCAAAAGTGGACATACCGGCTATTAGGTACCTCGTCATAATATTCTGGCTGATCATTATAAATCGAACTATAATTCCGAGATCGCCTCCATAGCCGAATGGTCTGAGGTAGCGAGATATGGCTCGGGATTCACTCGACCCTTGTGAGGCCGAATGAGGAGCTGCTTCAGTAAAGAAGTAGGGGCATCATCAGGATTCATCTGCTGCCAATAACGGGTGGGAGGACTGGCGACATGCTGGTTCCATGCTCCATGACCGTAGATCGCTCCTCGTACTGCTCACTGTAGTTCACCCAGCTTAGTTCGTACTGTGTAGTTGTTGTAGCGGGATGTTACTGCACCACTCTGCTCGGGACCACAGTACAACCGTAAACGCCGTAGGCGAACTAAAGGGAGGGCGGTAAGCGGCAGCCACCTGCTGACGGCCTGGCTCGCATGCATACGCCTGGCTACGCGGGCAGCGCCTGCACTGCAGCCGCCGATGTGCCCCCATTCCTGCGGCGTGCCGGCGCTCCCAGCTACCGGCGTGGGCGGATGGCCCGCGTGGGGCAGCGCCCGCGGTTCCCACGACGCTATGGCCGCACCGTTACCGGATCGTCACGTGACGGAAGATGAGATCCGGCCTTCCAGGAGCGCCGGCGGCAACGGGACCGCCGCACACTCCGGGGACAGCCAGGGGGCGGCCGGCCGCGACTGATGCGACGAGCGGCGCGCGCCTCGCTAACGGCACCGCCGCTGGACGCTGGAGGCTCCTCCTCTCCGGTTCGCGGAAACGACGCCCACCACATCGCCGCTTAACGACCCGCTCCCCGTGCTTTCCTTTCTATGGAAACCGTCTGAGCACTTCTCTAATCAATTGTCTTATTTCGCCGTCTGGATTGGCCAGACGCGGCTGCAACATTTCTGCTGCTGTCGAAAACAAATACGTCACGATACTTCATTTCGTCAAACTCCTGCGCAATCTCTTTTTCACTCCTCTAACGGCGTGATACGTTACTGTGGTGCAGGCATTACAATGTGTACCACGACTGCAGACATGTACCCGCAAACAAACATAAATCAAATGTTGATGGTGTTAGGACAGCTGACATTAACATCATCCATATAGAACAAAAATTCTTCTCAACCAAGCAGCACGTCTCAAACAAAATAATCTACAACAGAAGATATGCTGATGATACAATCTTGCTTTTTGATGGTACAACCAATCAAATAGATACATTAGCAGCAGATCTAAGCAAAATGCACAAACATATTAAATTCACAGTTGAACATGAAACTAATAAAAGCATAAACTTTCTTGACCTGAAAATTTGCAATAGTAACAATAAACATCAATTTAGTATTTACAGAAAACCTATCACCACAGATGTCAGTATTGACAACTCATCTTGCCACCTCCGTCAACAAAAAAAGGCATATTTCAGAACGATGCTACACCGAATTAAAAAAAGTACCAATGAGTGACACAGACCAACAAAATGAAATCAATATAATTAAAACAGTTGCTCATAATAATGGATATAAACCCATAATAATAGAAAAACTTCACAACAAAATGCAGACAAAAACCACAGATCCACTTCACAGCAGTCACTTCAAGCCAAATCAGTGTGCCACAGAAACCAAACCTTCTCGGTGACAAAGCTAAAGTGTTCAGTGAGAAAAATTTACGTGTGTAACAATAAGAATGCAGTGGTAATGTATACACATCTGTTGGGCAAATGTTATGAAAACAAACACTCCAAACCGACATTTCACGTAAGCAACGAAAATCTGTAACGCAACCATCTGTGTATGGCGAGCTTATAATTATGTATTATTTATATTTTAGGACAATTAATCTGTAAAAACACACCACATGTCATAAGGAAAGCGTGTAAACCGTCTGAAGATGAATCACAACGATTCAAAACCGGTAACGGTACCCTTTGAATAAAGGAACTGAAAGTAAATTTGTGGCTGGTTGCTGTCCCAACACCATCAACATTTGTCTTCAAATAACAGACATGGTCTCCATCATGTCATCATATGACAAAATTGCATCAAACATAAATCACTTTACGTAATTTTGTTTTTTCTACGTGATAATTAATTGTACGACGAAGAAATGAACCATGCATTTTTAACTTACGAAAACTGAAAAAAGTTTCTGATAATACTAATTGGGAAACACAATATGGAATTAGATAATCATTAATGACAAAAAAAGTGTGTGTGTGCACTACGTATCCACGAGGTAAATTTTTCTTGAAAACATCGGAATACGCTCATAGCAAATGTTTCGTATTAATATGTAATTTAATTATCAATCTCTTTAATACAATGGTTATTTAGAATAATATAATGTTTACAGAAAAGATGTATCACAAGTCTCGACTGTCGCTGGCCGCTGTATCCCCGATCAATCGCGAAATGGAAACGACAGTGAAAATCAAAAATGTTTCATCTGCAACATTTAACTTCACCTTCCAGTTACTTCTCTACTTAGACATTTATCGTGGCGTGGGGCCAACTTCCCAGTACTCTCGTCACAGAAAGCAGCCGCCTGTGCTCTCAGCTAATTCTCGTTATCTGTGCCAATCTTCTGTCCTCCTAACCAACGTTTCATGTGACCAAAAAGATGAAAATCAAAGGGAGCCAAGTCCAGGCTGTATGGTGGCTGATCAAACACTACACAACAAAAACGCTGCAGGAGCGTCTTTGTTGCAACGCCCACATTCCACTTTGCATGTTCTTAATTGTTCTTCGTAGACGCTAAAGAGTCATAATGCATGAGGCCGCAGTATTGGTCATCACACGTTCCATGAATTCCACCAACAAAGCTCCTTTTCGATCCCAGAACACAGAAGCGATGTACTTTCTGATGGGGTATGTTCGTTTGCACTTCTTTGGTTTACTCGAAGAATGAGAACGCACCCACTGTTTCGGTCGCTCTTTTGTTCCTTCATTTTTGAAATTCACCCATGTCTCATCCCCTGTGACAATTTCGTTCACATATTCTTCTCTCTCATCATGGTAGCGCTGGAGAAACGCAAAGGCGGCTCTCATTCGCTGTGTTTTGTGACGGTTGGACAGCATCTTGGGAACCCACGTCACGCAGAGTTAGCGGCACTGAAGTCACTCACTCACGATGGTGTAGAGAGATCTGACGTTGAAATTTCTGGAAACGAGTAACTCTAAACAGAAATTCTGACCCGAAGATTTTCGTGAATCGTGTGATCCATTCGTTGAACGATATCATCGGTTGTCACGCCCGTACTTCCCTGACCGCCTGCATCATGAGCGTCTCTGAGTCCTGCTACAAAGGGTCTGAACCATTGCCGCACTTTTCTATCACTCGTGAAAGTTTCAACGTACGCATTCCCCGACGAATTTTGGCTACATTGCGCCCCTCAGCATGAACGAATGAAAGTGCTTATGGTATATTTTGGCAGGGTATCCCCTTTCGTGTAGACCGGTCGCCTGGCGCAAGACTTTTTATTCGACGCCACTTCGGCGATTTGCGTGTCGGTGAAGATGAGGACAACACAACACCCAGTGCCCGAGCGGAAAGAATCTCCGATCCGGCCGGGAATCGATCCCGGGCTCTGCCCATGGCATTCAGTCACGCTAACTACAGCGCGAAGAAACTGAATGACAGAGCGCAATTTGCACTTGGCGGGAGACTATTTTCGTAGGCCTGTTGACGTGCTCACTGCGCTCTCTGAACTGTCAAGCTCGACAGGCATACTAGAAACACTATGCAACACACCTACACAAACCTTTATCTGTTTTTCACTAATGTTTTAATTTCACGACCGATCGTACTTTGAAAAGAAAACAGCTCTCGTGCAATTTCGAGCATACTTACGAGTCTTATCAGACAACAGCTTTCATTTTTTTGTAATCTTCAATTTAATACCGATTTTCACTCATATCGGGAGAATATTTTTATTGTCTCACTTTGGGTCCTAGAAGTTCTGCGCATGCCCTTCACAGTGACACCCGAATGAGTGTCCTAGCTAAAGGCGTATAACGCAACACCAATTTATAACTTTACACAAAGCTAATTCGTAACATTCACGCACATGCGCTTATACTGACACGACGCCGTTAGCTGTAAAACAAATACTGCGCGACGAACACGAACAGACATTACCTATTCGCTGTGAACTCAATCACTGTTTACGCATTATTAGTTTCGTAGTTATCAGCTATTCAAATCTTACAGTACTTCGTCACACAGTGAAGTTCGACCGACGATCGAATAGACGTTTCCATGTCAATACAGCAAGCGAAAGTTTATCTACAACTTATGCGTAAACCAACCGCAGTTAAAATAGTCATCGTACATCCAAGGGAAGGTATCGTTGAGAAGGGAGTAAGATGAGGTCCAGGCGTATCCACAGCGATATTCAATCTGTACTAGAGGAAACAGTAAAGGAAAACAAATAAATTTTGAAAAAAAGAAATTAGATACAGGAAAAAGAAATATAAATTTTGATTATTTCCTGCAACCAATGATCCGCAGATCTTAAATGATTCAGAAAAGACAAAAGCTGCGGTATTGACACTTTTTATTATTTTCGGCTAGTTTTCAATTTTTAATCGTATGTTAGACAAATATTATGAGTACAATATGGCTGTTCAGTTCATGCATATCTTAAGTACACACAGGAAAGAACTTGACACGATGCCTCATTGCAGACTGTTAACGAAGGTACGAGGATACGGAATAGGTTCCCAGATATGTTAGTGGCTAGAAGACTTCCAAAGTAATAGAACCCAGTGCGTTGTCCTGGAAGAGTACTGTCAATAGAGTCCCAGAAAAGTGAGACAGGACCGCTTTTATTAACTGTATACATAAACGATCTGAAGACTAGGCTGAGCAGCAATACATGGATGTTTGCTGATGACGCTGTGCTGTACGGGAGGTGTTCTCGTCGAGTGACAGTAGGAGGATACAAGATGACTTACACAGAATTTGTACTTGGTGTGGTGAATTGCAGCTTGCTCCAATTGAATAGTGTAAGTTAATGCAGATGAGTGGATAAAAACAGTCCCGTTGTTAAGTATCTAGGCGTAACGTTGGAAAGCGATATGAAATGGAACGATCAGGTATAGACAGCAGTAAGGAAAGCGAATGATCGACTTCTATTTGTTGGGAGAGGTTTAGGAAAGTGTGGTTCATTTCTAAAGGAGGTCGCGTATATAAGATTGTGTGACCCTCTATGGGTACTGCTCGAGTGTTTTGGATCAACACCAGGTTGAGTTAAAGGAAGACATCGAAGCAATTCAGCGACGGGACTCTAGATTGTTACTGGTACATTCGTTCAACAGGCGAGTATTACGGAGGTGGTAAGTGAGTTCAAATGGGGAATCCCTGGAGGGAAGGCGACTTTTTTTTTCGCGAAACACTATTGAGAAAATTTAGAGAACCGGCATTTGAAGCTGAATGCAAAGTGATTCTTCTACTGCCACCAACGCACATTTCACGAAAAGACAATAAAATACGGTAAGAGAATTTAGGGCTCGTAGGGAGGCATATAGACAGACATTTTTCCCTCAGCTTATTTGCGAGTTGAACTGGAGAGGAAATGATTGGAAGTGGTACGAGGTACACTCCGCCATGCGCCATAAGCTGGCTTGCCGTGAATGTACATAGATAGAAAATCTAGATACAGAAATTCGTATATGAAGCATTACGGTTTTACAACAAAATTTACTTTGTTGTCATCCGATAAATAATTAACACTCATAATTTGTTTAAAGTCAACAATATGAACTATATTGTAAAACCATAGATCTTATTGCAGTCCACTTCCGTGCTCTGTCAGTGCATTTGATGTTTATGAACCCTCCTCCCGTGTTAAATTGATAATATTTGTCTACGAAAAGTTGGTGTTCGGTCTGCGGTCGATATCGGCGTCACTACAGTCAGAGCACTAGCTCAGGTGAGCAAGGGCGGGGCAGGGAGTTAGCCGAGGTCTGTTTGGGCCGTCCCGATACTCGACTAAAGTGACAGCGAGGAAGCTTCAGAGAAGAGCGGGCGAGTGGGCTTCTTACATGTGCGGGGGCGTGGCCGGTGCAGCGCGCCGATCAGCGCTTATTCCACACTTGACCGCGCAGGAAGTGAGAAGAAAGTCTTATCATCCATGAACGAAGACCTTAGGGTTCTATCGCGTCTCTGATATAGACGTCGTTTTGGAAAGAAAACTAGCTCAGTTAGGCAACGCTTCTTGAAGGGACTATCTCAGCACCAGCATGAAATACGGAAACAGGTATCAGCTGATTCAGGATGGCCCTACATCTACGAGATCTACATCTACATGACTACTCTGCAATTCACATTTAAGTACCTGGCAGAGCGTTCATCGAACCACCTTCAAACTATGTCTTTAGCTCTTGAACATCACGCAGGAAAAACGATCACTTCCGAGCGAGCTCTGATTTCTCTTATTTTGTCACAATAATCGTTTCTCCCTACGCAGGCGGGCGTTAGCAAAATATGTTCGCATTTGAATGAGAAAGTCGGTAATTGTTATTTCGTGGAAACATCTCGGCACAGAAAAAGAAAAAAAAATGCCGCCACAACTCGCGTAGCATATCCGTGACACTCTCTCCTCAGTTTCGCGATAATGTAAAACGAGCTGCCCTTCTTTGAACTTTTTCGATGTCTTCTGTCAATCCTATCTACTAAGGATCACATACCGCGCAGCAACACTCCAGAAGACGACGGACAAGCGTAGTGTAGGCAGTGTTCGTAGCAGACCCGTTGCACCTTCGAAGTGTTCTGCCAATAAATCACAGTGTTTGGTTTGCCTTCCCCACAACACCATATGTGTGATCTATCCAAGTTAAGTTGTTCGTAATTGTAGTGCCTAGGTGCTCAGTTGTACGAGAGCATGCCGAAAAGTAATGCCTCCGAAGTTTTTATGTGAAAATTCACAAAGGTTTTTTAGTAAAACGAATGTTTCTGACATTATACATCTTTATTTTTAATGTCTACGTATTTATTTCTCAACATAGTCACCTGGGCGCCGAACACATTTCTCCCAACGATAGACCACTTCGTTGATACCATCACTGCAGATTGTTTGACTTTGGTGACGGAGCAACAATCTCACCTCTGCTTGCACCGCTTCATCACTATCAAAGTGAAATCCTCAAACGGGTTAAGTTTTGGGAACAGATAAAAATGGGATGGAGCCAAGTCGGAGAATGAGCGATGACAGTGAACTCAAGGCGTCGGATTGTTGCAGATGACGCAGCTTTTATGTGGGGTCTAGGACTGTCATGCTGAAGGAGACGATGCTCCATGTGTAGGAGAACTCTTCTAATTCGAAACTCGATTACAGCACGCTGTTTCTTACGCACCGGCATAGTTACGTTACACACTGCCATATTACATACTACAATTCGGAGCCCTCTAGGGGCTGGTGGCTGTAAATATGAAGACATGATTAATAAAGACGTAGAATGTTAATAACGTTTGTTTTATCTAAAAAACTTTAAAGAGTTTTCACATCAAACAATTCAGAAGCATTACTTTTCAGCACTCCCTCGTATTGATACCTTAAAATTTGTGTGATTTGTCCCGTAAACCGAAGTTCAAGGGATTCTCTTTAGCACTCATACTGATGACGTCACAGTTTTTATTCTTTAGAGTCAATTGTCACTTATCGCATCAAACACATACGTCGTTTAAATAGTTGTGCAATTCTGATCTTTTGACGACTTTCTCCTTCCGAACAGGCCATGAAGGCCCAACGGTACTGACCGGCCGCCGTGTCAAACTCAGCTTATAGGCGTCACTGGATGCGGATACGGAGGGGCATGTGGTCAGCACATCGCTCTCCCGGCCGTTATGTCGGAGACCGGAGCTGCTACTTTTCAATCAGTAGCTCCTCAGTTTGCCTCTCAAAGGCTGAGTGCACCCCGCTTGCCAACAGCGCTCGACAGACCGGATGATCGTCCATCCAAGTGCTAGCCCAGTCCGACAGCGCTTAACTTCGGTGAACTGTCGGGAACAGGTGTTACCACTGCGGCAAGACCGTTGGCTTTGACGACTTTGCTATACGGTGAAACGACAGCATCAATTCCTACATGGATTCGGATCATGCTCACTCAGAATGCAGGTTCAGGGTGTTTTGAACAGCGCCCTCACATGCGGCAGGCTGATTTGTCTGGCGGCAGAGCGGCAGCAGGGACTGCGGTGGACGCGGCGTAAGAAGCGGCAGGCTGCTGGCCCGACCTGGGCTCCACCCACTGCCCCGGAGAGGGCAGTCCACGCCCGTAACGGCTCCAAGTGGAACACTTTGCACGACGGACGCCAACACGAAATTTACCACCTCCTTGTCGCTTATGACGCAACACTTTCATGAACAAGTATAAAACTGACGCAGCGCAACCTTGTCTTAACTAATCACGCCATTAACACTGCTTCAGGTCGCTAAATAACAAAAAACCACTTATAATAAATAAAAAGATACTGACGTGTTTCTGACATGGTCCATCATGATAATATCATAACATCAGGAGTAACATTGATAAAAATTATGATATCGAGTGGTAACTCTACTAATGTGGATGCTCAATTGAATCGAAGTATATGATTCTAGTAATTTCACTCGAGATGTTACGTTTAAGATACATTATTCATTAGAATTATCACGTAGTAAATCTTTCACGATAATCAAATACTGAACCGGCTGCTGCTTCCAGAAGCCATAAGTTTTAAAACAAATTTTAGAAAAAATAATGATTTTTCGTTACTTTCTGGTCCAAGAAACAAGACTAGACATCAACGAAGAGATAATGGCAAACCTATTCAAGACGTACCTTGCACTGTCATCTGACTGGAAACTTAAAAACTAAGTATATGTTCTCTGAAACAGTAGAAGCGTTTCACAGTACTTGATCTCATCTTCGATCGCGCCGGCTATTTAAGCTGTTGCGGGTTATTAATACTGTGACATAAGTTTTTGACATTATTAGGTATAAAAATCATAAAGCTGCTAAAGTCTTTATTGTTTTGCCCCTAGTTTCAACAATATGTCTTCATCTAGTGACTTTATAAGCTTAACATGCTGTAAATCACGCGTCCACAAATATAAATATACTACGTATGTATTTAAAGTTAAGCGCTGTCGGGCGTGGTCGGCACTTGGATGGGTGACCATCCAGGCCGCCATGCGCTGATGCCATTTTTCGGGGTGCACTCAGCCTCGTATTGCCAATTGAGGAGCTACTCGACCAAATAGTAGCGGCTCCGGTCAAAGAAAACTATCATAACGACCGGGAGAGCGGTGTGCTGACCACACGTCCCCACTTATCCGCATCCTCCCCTGAGAATGACACGGCGGTCGGATGGTCCCGATAGGCCACTCGTGGCCTGAAGACTGAGTGCTTTTTAAATATGTACTTAGTGCAGTAAAGGTAAGTGATACAGGACTATGGCACTACATTATCTAGCCCACAACCCAGTTGCGTCAACAACACTACGTTTAACCAGTTGAGTGTGATTAGAACAAAAGAAAAGAGAGAGAGAGAAGGAAAACTGTGGACACGACTCGAAGGAGAATATTTTTTTTTACTTTTAGTCACTTTTTATTGCATTCAACACACCGTAGAGTCCTTTGTTTCAATGTGGAAATCTCGTCTGAATGAGGCAAGGACGAGTAGGGCTTAGCATCCCGTTGATGTAGTGGCCATTAAAGACACAGAACGAGCTGTGATAGAGGAAGAAAGCGGTGGCGTCCTTGGGGGGCGGGGGGGGGGGGTTGGTTTGTTTGGGGGAAGAGACCAAACAGCGAGGTCATCGGTCTCATCGGATTAGGGAAGGACGGGGAAGGAAGTCGGCCGTGCCCTTTCAAAGGAACCATCCCGGCATTTACCTGGAGCGATTTAGGGAAATCACGGAAAACCTAAATCAGGATGGCCGGACGCGGGATTGAACCGTCGTCCTCCCGAATGCGAGTCCAGTGTGCTAACCACTGCGCCACCTCGCTCGGTGTGGCGTCCTTCTCAAGAGATCAGTCACGAAATACCTAAGTCTGAATGACCTGATGAGACTTGAATTCCGGCCCTCCCGAATGCGGGTCCAGAGTTTTAACCGGCCGACCAGTGCAGCACCTGGCTCGGAGTCTGGTTTGAGAGCACAATTCCTGTCGCTGATTTACGTTACTCCAGACCAACATGGGAAGATAAAACACTTCACCCTATTGAGCCTACTGCATGTAAGATTGATAGGAATTTATCCTGATTCTAGTAATTATAACATTTGTGACCAATGAATTAAATTTTTTAACAAAGTCCAACATCAACGTACGAAATAAATGTAAGGTTTTCGCGTCTCTCCTTGTGCTCTCGGTGTCTCTACTTCCAGTGATAGTTTTCACGCGGTGCCATTATTATAATAAAGGATATAAATAGCCATTGTAACCCAGTTAGTATCTTGGTTACAAATTTAACAATTAACAGAGTCACAGTAAGCTACTAACAGTCTTTAATCCAGCAGAGTGGTAAGGGTAGAGGACATTCTTCTTCTTTTCTTTGGGCCTTTGTCCCGAATCGGCGCAGGGTTAGCAGGGTTATTAACGGCTTTGGCAAAGTTAGTTTAAGGGTTGGCCGCTTCCCCGCCTGTCGCCACCCTGTTACCCCTAGGACGGAATGTGTGTACCCCAAATGTGAACATGTGAAATTGAACTAGAGGTTTAGAATCGTGTAACTGAGGTGGGACCTGGGTACCAGCCCGGTATTCATCTATTGGAGTGTGAGAAACAGCCAAAAAAATCACATCCGGGCTGACCTCCAAATCGACCCTCGTCGTTAGTCCGTTGGGCGGATTCCAGCCGGGGCTGGTGCACCTCCCCATCCCAGAAACGGTGCTTCGACACGCAGGGCTATCTGGGTGGGTTAAGAGAACAGGATATTATCTTCTGTACTTATCTGTTCCTCTATTGCAGAATGATTGAATGTTTCTGGAAATGGATTCTTAGTCGGGATGATACCTATTCAGTCCCCGCAAAAAGGCATCAAAATATATGGAAATGAAAAATACCTCAAGTGTAAGAAAACACTGGCTGACCTATATTTGGTTTCGAATATGAAATACTCGTTTGGTAGCCCATTTTATCACAAGAGCCTCGAAGATGAAGATTCAGCGTTCTTTGATCTAGAAAATTCCCAAGTAGTACGTCAGCAGGAGAAGTATTACCTCTACCCACTCCAGATCCGTGACGAAGTTGATGAGTATATTCCACTTTTGTCAATGATAATCACTCCGTTATTCTTCGTAGGATCAATACAGACTGTAAACCCCAAGGATAAATTATATATGATTAGTAGCAGTCTGACGTACTGCAGATTATACTCTGTACATACAAGCGCAAATCTCTTTCTGGAAGCTCACGAGCACAAAGTACATGCAGTATCTCTTCAGGGATTCACATCTATTAACAAAGTATAACAAATCACGGTGAAGCTGTTGTACTCCTTAAAGAGACAAAAGATCAGTAAAGAATTCCGGAATTTAAGTAAAGGAGACGCAACACTTACATATATACAGCATTTATGTAATATTAAGGCCATTATGTCGCTACACAACCAGAATATATCCGCAACAAAATTTTCTTACGAATTATACACAGTTTACAGTATGGTCCTTCCGACTGTGTCCTCGTGTTTTGTAAAAAAAAAGTTCTTTCCATAAGACAATGACTGATTCCCAGCCCCATTTTTTTCCATCCAGAGATAGTGCTCCGACGCTGATAATAGCTTAAACACTATCCTCACTTTTTCTTTCATTTATCTTCCCAGTTATAGCACAGACACACATGTCACTGCAAGATCTGTTGTGTTTTGCAGATAGTATGTATTATGCGTGATTCACACTATTGTCAGCGACAGTACTTTCGTATTTCTCTGTGATTCTCTGAGCCGCTTCGTACCATCGTCAATATTTTCTTTACGCTGGCGCTTTCTCTAGAGTTAGTAGATTCCCGCTCACGTGCCTCAAATTGTTTCCTTATTACCACGGTGTGTTACAGATGCAGCTCAGTATTTATTTTACGAGACTTAGATGGCTGGTAGACCACTTTGTCACTAATATTGTCGTCAAAATCACTCGTTTAAAAAGCGTGAGAGTGGCACGCGGTCAAGGAAGAGGTTCATTATAAAACTTGTGAGAAAGTGTGGAAGCGTCCCGGCCGCTCTTCCTCCATCACTTTCTCACACACGGCTGAGGAAACAGTGAAAGTCCACCGATGGTCCTCCTATTTTAGTGGCCATAACCGGCCAGGGAAGAGTACACTTTTACGAGTATTGTCATGTCCTGTTCAGTGAACAGCAGCATGTTGTCAGTTCTGAGTGGTAAGCATTTGGAAAAGAGATCGCCTCTCTACGTCTCACGTCATTTCTTGCAGTAGCGTTTGCTTTGCTAAAGTGATGCGAGAAGCGCTCTACAGCGTCAGCAAACATAGTGACTAGTATTTCCGTTGCCAGATTGCCAGGTGGTCACCATATCGAGAAAAAGAAGACACAAGTAACTTCACACAGGACGTGGAATTGTAAACAGAGAGATAGATCTGAAACCTTTCGATCTGAAAAAATAGTTCATTCCTCTTCCCAACGCATCGAGAACTGTTCGACAACTGTTCATTTGCTTTCATCCTCGCTTGCTGCCGAAATGGCCATTGAGAACTACCGAGCGAAGTGATGCAATGGTTAACATAATGAAATTGCATTTGGGAGGATGACGCTTCAAATCCACGTCCAGTTGTTCAGAGTCAGGTGTTCCGTCATTTTCCTAATTCGCTCCTCGCATATGCCGGGATGGTTCATTTGAAAGGGCATGACCAATTTCCTTCCCCATCCTTGAAATATTCTTAACCCGCGCTCCATCTCTAACGACTTCAATGTCGACGGGCCGTTAAACTCTAATTTTACTTTCTTTCCCATTGAGAACTTAATGCACTTTTATCTGATTGAAAACTGGATGACGAAAAATTATGAGAGGCTTTGTTTCTGTTGGCTCGAGACATCAAGCCACAGAAACCATTTAGCGTGTCACCTTTTTATTAAGTTGCTGGTCCTTATGAAATTTCGGGTTTCCCACCACTGTTCTCCCGCAATGCAGTTTCTTCTTTTTAATATTTAGTCTTATCCACATCTTGATTAAAGATGCACATCTTTCAATCTTTGTTTGTCGCTCAGCATAGTGAGTCATGCAAGATGTGACACACAGTTGACGAGTATTTCCTGAATAGTTCGAGTTATGAAACGAGGTTTCCAGCAAATGGTAATGCTGGGAGGGTTACGAAATTTTATAAACTGTTTAATCACCCGAGATAATGCGTCAGGTAAGGAGTTTCAAATGGAAAGGTATGTATATTTTAACCACATTCTAAAGCTCTTGAAAAGACGAGTACAGTGATATGACCCTTACTGCTGTCTGCCCTGAAATGTTTCGCAAAGATATCTGAGAAATGTGGTAACAATAGCCGCAAGGGCGGTCAGAAATAGCTATGGAGACGTAACCACCGCCCAATGGGATACTGTTCGCAGGTTCTGTCGTTACATGCAGCAGGAAGGTAGACGAGATTGTATTTCGTCTTGGCCCTATCTTATACGACAGAGGTAAGGCCAGCTAGAATTTTGTAAATGGAACTGTATGTTAACTTTTACCGTATTATAAAAGGCATAAGAAAACCGTTCCAAATATGTGTTTGTTTAAGCAAACAGTTTTTCTTAGAAACATCTGCATATGCGTCACGTAGAGTTTGTTCTAATTCTGTGACGTAGTTGTCGGTTGGCTACTTGTCACCGCTGAAAGAGAAACATCACCTGCTCAACCTCTACAAAAGCAACGCGCTCTACCCAGAAAGAAAAGGAATGGCTTTATTCGATTTTGCTTTGCCGGAAATACATGATCTGTCTCTGCCCCGAGATACCCGAGTACTTCTTAAAGGATTTACAGATGTTCTGTAAAATACCTGTTGTCGGATAATTGTGACCACAGTTACAGTTCGAAATACTGTAATTAAATTGAATACACATGTCAATAAATTAATAATTTTGCTGATAACCGAATAGTGACTATTTGTCACCTACAAAACAAATAATTTTCGTAACGTAACGTGGTATTATGCTTTGCCTCAGAATGCGTTCCAGCTGTTTTCATAGGCTGCGATGCACATTTCCAATCGCAGAACAGGGGAGATAGTGTCAGCTGACGATATATTGATGCATGCTCCGACAATTCATCGACATATATCGTCTAGCGTGGTTGTGGTTTAATGATTGATTGAGAATTTTTAAAGCTCCCCACAAAAAGAAATCAGATTTGGGAACCAGGCCTACCATGTTACTGCAGCGTTCCATCCTACGCAACGATCAGAAAATTACTAATTCGTTATGTATGTTGCAGCACGATAACAGTGAACTGGACACTGAGTATGTCGGAACCCATCGATAATGGTATCTCTTCTAGAACAACGGACAAGAAGTTTCCATTTAACACCCTTTGGCTGAAGTAAGAACCCACAACAAAATTTCCCACGATTTTGTCAGATGCGTTTCGCCTTAATTTCTTAAGGAATCATCAGTGTCCTGAAATACATTGAAATTTTCATATGTATGTAGCACTTTCAACTTACTAATTCTGTTTTGTACATGTAAGATGCAAACACTTCTGATTTAGGCATCTACAGCTCAACATATGTTTCATTACTTACGTTGTATGTTGATATTGCTCTACATGTGCTCTTGTTATACTGACGGTGAAAATGTTCTACCTGTAGCACTAAAAAAATTTTCAGCGCAGGATACAAATTGCCATTTTCAGTGCTACAAGCAGAGTAGCAGATTCACCAGCAGTACAGAAAGCGCACATTTATAGCTATATCAACGAACTCAGTAAGTAACGAAATATACATTGAGCAAAAGATGCCTACTTGAAAACTGTTTGTATCTTAGATGTAGAATAGCAGCATAGATAAGATGAAAATCTACAGGGTGTCTATAATTAAAGTTACAGTGCAAAAGCGCTATAGAAGGAGAACCATTGTTCATAATTATGTCAAATTTTAAGAGCATATTATTGGCACAGAGGGAAACATGAAGGAGCAATAAAGAAAAAAGAAAAAAAACGAAAATTTTACAAATAACTGCACTGTAAGCATCAATGGGGTGAGCTGCAAATGACATATCATTCGCAATACGACGGCGATGGTTTCAGCCGCACATTACGTCATCCGTACTGTTCAGTGTGCATGGTTGCACAAGTTTGGTAGCCAACAGTTGTGGCAGTGTCAGGTACGTAAGCCCACACACCACGGCAAGGCCGACCCACATCGGATGGGAGGAATGGGTTTTTAATCGTTCTGAGGTCAAAAACCAAATAAAAAGCCATATGAAGTAAGTTTTAAATTGTGCTGGGGAGAAGCCCGCTTTAAAAGCAATATGTCTTCGGTTTTTAATTGTCCTGGGGCCAAAAACCGCTTAAGAAGCAAAATGACATTGGTTTCTAATTGTCATGAGACAGGCGCAATGCTATCCACTTGTTTTCTGCCACAAGTTGAAATCGGGAGACAGCATGTTCCACAACAAGTTTGAGTGTCTCGAGAGTCACGTTCAGAAATCGTTGCGCAATCTGTGCCTTTTATTCAGCTCCGTCAGTAATTGGAGCACTGAACACATCTGTTAGATAGCATCATAGTCCGAAGTCAAATGGATTAAGATCAGGACTGCCAAGTAGCAGGAAAATGACAGGTGATAATTCTAGTATTTCAGAAATGCCTCTGCAGCAGCCGTTTGACAAGCTGTGCAATAAAAATGATCCTACTCATACATTTACGCTGTTGAAGACCGCAGGACTTATCTTCTCGAAAAAATACGGTCCTACGATAAACGATGCCGTCGACCCGCACCACACAATCACCTCTGCAGAGTGAAGTGATACCGGTTGATGTGCTTACATATTTTCCGTTGTCCATATTCTGCTATTCTGTGTATTGACATGTCCTTGGAGATGGAAATGGGGTTTGTCTGTCCACAGAATGTTCCATGGCCATTCACTGCCCGCTTCCATGCGAGCAAGAAAGTTTTGTCTTCCTGGTAGATCACCAGGAAGCAACTCCTGGACATGAGTGATTTTGTACACGTATGCACCGTGCTCGCAAGCATGTCCAATGGTCGGACAATTCCTCGTGCAATGCACTTTGTACACAACCACTCGACCCCTCCTGTAATGCTGTGGTCACATCTTTGATGGACGTCGGATCAACTGCTTTCCTCCCTCTACTACACTGCACTTCAAAAGAAACTGTCATTGTGAATTTTGTAATAATTTTCTCCAGACCCTTAGCAGACATCGGACCAAATGCCCATTTTCATGCCTCTAAGCGACCGAAACTTCTGCAGGGCTACTGGCACGTAGTCACCGTTCTTGTAAAAGAGCTTCACTAGCAGCGCACGATTGGAGACAGTCATGTGGAGTGTCTCGGTCGCAAACTGAAAAACAGCCGTGTGCCGCGCGTCTGTTGGTGTGCATATTCTAACGCTTAGAGCGCCATCTATTGGTCAAATTTTCATTAATTTTTTTATTTCACCACATTTCCCCCTGCGTCAATAATATGTTATTCAAATTTGACGTCATTCTGAGCAGTGGTTCTCTTTCTATAGCATTTTGAAACTCGACGTTTAACTATGGACATCCTGTATATGTATTTCAGGCCACTGATGACGCGTTAATAAACTGAGGCGAAACGTACCTGGCAAAACAAACATTGGATTTATTCAGTTGCTTATGTACGGCCCTAACCTAAACGGTATTAATATAATATTAGCGGCAACGAGGATTGCCAGGTCAACAACACTGAAGTTGAAGTTGTTAAATGACTGCAGTCTTTGCACGGTCGTGATCAGGATCCTCAGCGACCACTAACTAGCTGTCTGAACTGGACCGCATTCGTATGAGAGGCCGTCAGTTTATAACTTAAGCAACGTAACAAAGCAGAGACACGTACAAATTCTAGTATTCAGATTAAAATTCTGTACCCAGAAATTACAAACACCCAAATGAGCATCGGAAAAAAACGTGCAAACAATAATTTTTATGAATTAAATTCGTATTACGAACATTTTTTAAAAATGAAGACATTAAAAACAAAAACCTATCCGTAACCAGTAATATTAAATTATATTAGCATATGCAGCTAAATATGGAAATTGCGGAAATTATTTTGGTCATGATTTGATCTTGCATTACGTGACTGCATTTATTGTTTAGCAATTGTTAGACTGTGAGGCTGTACCATTTAACTGAAATACGGCCTTTTTTTTAGCGTTATGGTCCTAATTTAAAACACAGTTTTGCCTCTCGAGGTGAAAATGTGTAATAGACGGTGGCATAAAAACAAAAACAGGAAATATTATTTGTTGTGCAAATGTTAGACGAGGCAGCAGAGCAAATAATACGGAATACCTTCTTACGTTATTAATGAGGAGAACGTCGCATATTCGCTGATATGCTTATAAACTGAGATTCAAATATGTCAAATTCTGACAGTTATTTTATTGAAGAAAGCAACTGATTTTATTTTGCGACCACAGACCAAATTCCATACGTTAAAATGAACCCTCGCTTATAAGTATACGACATTATTTACACTTAAAAAAGGAAGCGCAAAGACAGTGTCTGCTAGCAGACAAATTTAAACTTTGAGGTTGTCTAGATTACATTTGGGGAAACAATTAATTTTCCCAGGAAACGTATATGCTAATTGGAGGAACAACTGTTCACAGTCGTGTCCAACTCCATTAGATCTGCCAATTCGTAATGAACCGGAAAACTTGACACTCGCAAGTTGAATATCTAAACGTGATTATTGGCAGGAACTTACTCGTCACGTGGTAAATTGTCACCTGTTGTACCACAGTACTTTTTCTGTTACATTCCAGGAATGAATTTCGGAAACTTCATTAGGTGACTCAAATCTAAAAAGTAATACTGGATACAGTACACTGCAGTTCAAAGATACTAAGCAGAAAATAGACCTGTGTTAGAGGAGGAGCTCTGTATCGAAACGGCCGTGCGGCTGCTGCTTTTACGGAGAACAAAGCGCGCTCTCTCGCGAGTGGACAGCGGCCAGCGACCGGCCACGGTACAGTTAGTGAGACGCGGCGCAGCCTCAGACTCCGGACACACACGGATAGCGGTCTTACGTGACTGATGCCGGCTGGGAATGTGTGTCGCGCCCGCAGGAGACTGCCTCCAGCCGCTTCCTGGCAACCACGACACGCCAACTGCGCGTCTTCCTAGTCTTGCTGCAGCGCTCGGGCTACTTTTCCTCAGGCACACAGGTTCATAGAACTGGCTACTCTACGCTGCAAGAACCAGTGTTACTGTTCCAACCATGCGTTGAACTCTCCAGCGATCACATGCGTCGTCACTTCTCGTATGACGCTATTACGTTTTAATTGTTCTTACCTGCGAACAAATTATTTTTCAGTTTGTTTATATTGTTGAATAGTGGTTCATGGTGTGGGTTCCTGTAGCCATGTCCTAGTTCATGAACCACGGGCAACGTATGAGTGGCCAAGTAAGTGGTCCCGACAGTCGGGATACCGGTTACTTTGGAATAAGGTTGGGCATCTCGGACATATTCTGAGTCGTGGTCACCTTTGTGCTCATACGGCAAAGACTACCAAATCCACCGGTTAGTCCCTCAGCCGTTAGGGGTAAAACCCAATGGGACTCGGGGCAAGTAAGGCTAGCAACCTGCTTCCCTGGTACTTTAAATATGATGCTGGCAACAATCAGAGCAAAATGCCTCGGACCTTTGGAGGTGACGGAGTCCCACCTCTAACTGACAAACCAGGGACTCCTAAGATACGACTTGGCAAACAAATGGTAATGAGATGGGGAGCTATTAAGAAGGTAGAGCTGGCAGAGGCTGCGAGTAAGATGGGGCTGGACGTTTTAGCTGTTAGTGACATTCGGGTAAGGGGTGAGAAAGAAGAAGAAGTGGGAGAATACAAGGTCTACTTGTCAGGAGTCAAAACAGGAATAGCACAATGGGGTGTAGGGCTTTACATCAGGAAAGAAATGGAACCCAGCGTAGTTGCAATAAGGTATGTAAACGAACGACTGATGTGGATAGATTTGACAGTGTCTAGCAATAAAATTAGGATTGTGTCAGTATATTCGCATTGTGAAGGGACTGATCAAGATAAGATGGATAGTTTTTATGAGGCACTCAGTGATGTAGTTGTTAGAGTAAAGGACAAGGACAGTGTTCTGCTCATGGGCGATTTTAACGCCAGGTTTGGAAATCGAACAGAAAGGTATGAAAAGGTTATGGGTAAATTTGGAGAGGATATGGAGGCCAACAGGAACGGGCAGCAACTCTTGGATTTCTGTGCCAGTATGGGCTTAGTAATCACAAACTCCTTTTTTAAACATAAGAACATTCACCGGTATACTTGGGAAAGCAGGGGAACCAGATCTGTCATTGACTATATAATAACAGATCAGGAATTCAGGAAGGCTGTGAGGGACACACGTGTATTCAGGGGATTCTTTGATGACACTGATCATTATTTAATCTGCAGTGAAATTGGGGTTGCGAGGCCGAAAGTGCAGGAGGTCAGGTCCATATGTAGGAGGATAAGAGTGGAGAAACTTCAGGATAAGGAAATCAGGCACAAGTACATAACAGCGATCTCAGAAAGGTACCAGTTAGTTGAATGTAGTCAATTACAGTCATTGGAAAAGGAATGGACAAGGTACAGGGACACAGTACTAGAAGTGGCTAAAGAATGTCTTGGAACAGTAGTGTGTAAAAGTAGGAGGAAGCAAACATCTTGGTGGAATGACACAGTCAAGGCAGCCTGTAAAAGGAAAAAGAAGGCGTATAAAAAATGGCTACATACTAGAACTCAGGTAGACAGACAAAGTTATGTTGAAGAAAGAAACAAAGCCAAACAGATAATTGCAGCATCCAAGAAGAAATCTTGGGAAGACTTTGGAAACAGGTTGGAGACATTGGGTCAAGCTGCTGGAAAACCATTCTGGAGTGTAATTAGCAGTCTTCGAAAGGAAGGTAAGAAGGAAATGACAAGTATTTTGGACAGGTCAGGAAAACTGCTGGTGAATCCTGTGGATGCCTTGGGCAGATGGAGGGAATATTTTGAAGAGTTGCTCAATGTAGGTGAAAATACGATCAGTAATGTTTCAGATTTCGAGGTAGAATGGGATAGGAATGATGATGGAAATAGGATCACGTTTGAGGAAGTGGAGAAAATGGTCAATAGATTGCAGTGCAATAAAGCAGCTGGGGTGGATGAAATGAAGTCGGAACTCATCAAGTACAGTGGAATGTCAGGTCTTAAATGGCTACACAGGATAATTGAAATGGCCTGGGAGTCGGGACAGGTTCCATCAGACTGGACAAAAGCAGTAATCACACCAATCTTTAAACATGGAAACAGAAAAGATTGTAACAACTACAGAGGTATCTCTTTAATCAGCGTTGTGGGTAAAATCTTCTCAGGTATTGTTGAAAGGAAAGTGCGAGTATTAGTTGAGGAGCAATTGGATGAAAATCAGTGTGGGTTTAGGCCTCTTAGAGGTGGTCAGGACCAGATCTTTAGCTTACGACAAATAATGGAGAAGTGTTATGAGTGGAACAGGGAATTGTATCTATGCTTTATAGATCCAGAAACGGCATATGACCGGGTTCCTAGGAGGAAGTTATTGTCTGTTCTACGAGATTATGGAATAGGAGGCAAACTTTTGCAAGCAATTAAAGGTCTTTACATGGATAGTCAGGCAGCAGTTAGAGTTGACGGTAAACTGAGTTCATGGTTCAGAGTAGTTTCGGGGGTAAGACAAGGCTGCAACCTGTCTCCACTGTTGTTCATATTATTTATGGATCATATGTTGAAAACAATAGACTGGCTGGGTGAGATTAAGATATGTGAACACAAAATAAGCAGTCTTGCATATGCGGATGACTTAGTTGTGATGGCAGATTCGATTGAAAGTTTGCAGAGTAATATTTCAGAGCTAGATCAGAAATGTAAGTACTATGGTATGAAGATTAGCATCTCCAAAACGAAAGTAATGTCAGTGGGAAAGAAATATAAACGGATTGAGTGCCAAATAGGAGGAACAAAGTTAGAACAGGTGGACGGTTTCAAGTACTTAGGATGCATATTCTCACAGGATGGCAACATAGTGAAAGAACTGGAAGCGAGGTGTAGCAAGGCTAATGCAGTGAGCGCTCAGTTACGATCTACTCTCTTCTGCAAGAAGGAAGTCAGTACCAAGACTAAGTTATCTGTGCACCGTTCAATCTTTCGACCAACTTTGTTGTATGGGAGCGAAAGCTGGGTGGATTCAGGTTACCTTATCAATAAGGCTGAGGTTACGGATATGAAAGTAGCTAGGATGATTGCAGGTACTAGTAGATGGGAACAATGGCAGGAGGGTGTCCACAATGAGGAAATCAAAGAAAAACTGGGAATGAACTCTATAGATGTAGCAGTCAGGGCGAACAGGCTTAGATGGTGGGGTCATGTTACACGCATGGGAGAAGCAAGGTTACCCAAGAGACTCATGGGTTCAACAGTAGAGGGTAGGAGGAGTCGGGGCAGACCAAGGAGAAGGTACCTGGATTCGGTTAAGAATGATTTTGAAGTAATAGGTTTAAAATCAGAAGAGGCACCAATGTTAGCACTGAATAGGGGATCATGGAGGAATTTTATAAGGGGGGCTATGCTCCAGACTGAACGCTGAAAGGCATAATCAGTCTTAAATGATGATGATGATGATGATGATTTGTTTATAATGCCACGTTAACATTGGAAATTTCTGCGAAGGCATTTTATATTTATTATAAGAAAAGTGTCAATGAAACTTGCGTCGAAGATTTTTGTTGCAAGAATAACCCAGCTACAGCAAACTTTTTAAAGTGAATGACGTAAAACTTTCCTTTATTTTGTTTCAGTTTCTCATCCAGTGCAGTAAGATGTTATCGTTCAGAGAATCTATCGATGTAACCATACATACAGTAGCACAAAGAAATGAGTAATCTAAGAAAAAACATTAGAAATTAATTTGAAGCGGATGTCTCCCTATCGCAATTACTGTTCCATCTTCCACGGGTCAAGACAATAATTAGTTCGATCCAAAATTTGTCTTCCAAGTCATGAAATGAATTGTATTTCTTCAGCAACATCGTATCACGTCACAGAAGGCCTTGAAAAAGTACTGAATTGTCGACGGAGCATCCTATTCTCAAAAGCAAAGAGAAAATGTAGAATAAAAAACGAGTAAGCATACTTCATGAACGAGGACATGTTAAATATTAGTACGTGTGCAACAACACAGTTATTGGAGTATTATGAAATGTTGTGGGAATTACGCTAAATTAATTTCAGTCGAATGTCTGTCTATCACAACTCCTGTTCCATCTTCTATGGAACAGGACAAACATATAATTATTTCAGTCCGAAGTGTTTCTTGCTAATCTTGTAAAGAAGGCATTGCATTAAGCACGGAAATAGTAACAGTGTATGAGAACGAAGTCTTTCGCGACGGCACTTATACGCAAAGCATTCTCGGTTTTCTTGCCGCGTCAATTCGGGATAAAAACTCAGGCTTTCGATGATGGCCTCCATCGTCATCGTCAGGAGCAACTGACTATGACGATGGAGACTATCGTCGAAAGCTTGATTTTTATCCCGAATTGACGCGGCAAGAAAACCGAGAATGTTTTACATACTATCAGCGTATCTCATAAGCAAAAGTAAATGCATAATGCATCACGAATAAGAACTGAATGCACTTCCTTTATTTACTAGAGCCCGTTAAGAATCAGTACACTACGAACATAACGTTTATTATGGAACAGAGTTGAAAGCAGTGGGAGTTATGCTAAGTGCTAAAAAACTGGTTTCTATGCATAAAGTAAAAGACCAGTACATTAGCTCAAACGGCGGATTTATTTACGGAAATCTGTACCTCTGCGGATCCGCAGGGCAGCGGATTCAGCACACTGCCTTCAGTCATCACGTTAGCTATTACTTTCTGTTAATATGTCCTTAAGCACTATTTGTATATCGAGGATTGTGGAGTCGACAGCCAGTTTTCTTGTGTAGAGTTCATGCCACGTTTTATGCCTCGGAGCAGGCACCAGAGGAAGAGAACGGAAATCCGTTCTGCTAATGACTGGAATCCTATGTTCGACCCTTCAATGTCCACCTGTAGCTTTTCCGGAATATCATCCTGACACATTGAAAAAAATGTGGATTGTGCAGTGAAATTTAATTACTCTGACTACAATAAAGACAGTCAGATTTTCCTTGACCTTGTCGTAAAAGAAAAGGACAATAGTTGTCTCCTGAAGTGCATGCCAAATTCTTATTTAGGTGCGTCACGTATTATTTTATTTATCCACTTTTTGTTCTGATGTTCAGACTTAAACTTGCCTAAATACTCGTTTATCAAATAGTTTATACCACCATCACGTACTGTTATTATTATTATTGATAATTTTTGAGTGAAATGATCGCATCTCATATTATTATCGATATTCTGTACAATAATTTGGGCTGTGGGTTGTACCTGTTGTGCTAGTAGCCTAGCGACGGTGCTAATGAAGAGCCGATCGCAATTTTACGAAGTTCATAAAGCTATATATTCAATAATGAGTCAATAAAGAAGTCACAAATTGGGATAGACACATCAGAGCCGCGTGGACCAGCCTGAAATTTATTTATTTAATTATTTATTTAGTTTTGAACATACTCCCCTTGTAGACTTAAATATTTATCCCATCGTTCGACAAAGTGTTAAAAGCCTACAGCATAGAATCATTGCGGCAGAGTTCGCATCTAATGAGCAACGTATCGGGACATAACAAGTTTCTTTCGTTACCAACATTGCTGCAACCCACAACACCGATGTGTCCTGGGGGTGGCGAAATATCCCCGGACTCTTTTTGTTTGTGACTCTTCATTGTCCTTTGCTGAATTCCTGTACCCCATTGAACACAACTTCCCAGGAAATAAAGTTCTAACAATTTATGGGACGAATTTCCCTGTGGGGATGCTCTGCGAACTGTCAGTCCCTCGGCTCACAAAAATCGCGTTCTTCTAGTCGGGTACAGACTTACGGCACACCCGCCATCTTGGTCTGACTGCAGATCACTAAGCACTGGGCACACAATACTGTGTATCGGCTTCCTTCCACACGACATGTGCTACCACCTTCTAGATATGTATAGGCGCGAAATTGAAAATGATATGCTGTATTCTGTCGTTTACGACTTATTTATGGACTCACCCTCGTAAGATACACATAGCTTGAGCTTTTTCCTTCAGCTATCAACTTTGTTCAAAAATACTTAAAGTTCTACTGAATTAGCACTTAAAAAAAAACAAGCTTACTGTTACACTCATTTAGTTAACTACTTATCATCAAATGTGAACTCTCCGAATAACACCGAGCCAGGCGCGGCGGTGAATCATCGGACTCTGAGGGACTGAGCTTCCGACCGACTATCCATGTTAAAGTTTTCTGTGGTTTCCGTAGATAACTCCAAGCAAATCTTCATTGACTTCACGACACTGTGACAGCACAGCTCCTGCCCTCTTTCCCGAGGAAATGTCGTTGGCAATATCGGGGATCGAACTTGACATTTTAATGCGGCTAACTATTCATACACGAAGTCGGGAAGAAGGTGAAATGCAGTACGCAAAATAAATGCTGCCTGGCATCAAAACTGGGATGGATGCATTTGGTTTCGTATAGGAAACTCCATATACACCTGCAGAGTCCTTCACGGTTCACAAACGCACTGCATTTTGCGCCTTCACCTTTCACATTTAGCTGCGCGCTGGACGAACGATCGTTCCAACGTACAGAGCAAGAACTGGTAGAACCACACCGTTCTAACGCCTGGCTAGAAAGCGGCATGTGTGACACTGTACGTTCCACTGTAGCGTCTAGTGTGATTCATATACACCAAGGTCTCGCCGGTTGGAGAGGTACTCCAGTGTAGTCACACGCTATACTGACGGCGTTGGTTTTCCATGACTGTATCATATGCAGGCTTATGTATATTTACCGTATTAAATTAATGTAACCAATAACACACATACTTGTGACTGATTCAGATAAATACGTATAACCTAGCTCCAGTGCTCACTACTTACTTGTAACAAAATATAGTGTTATAATTAGTCGATTTTTCGAGTAAAGGAAAACCTAGTGTTAGAAGGAAGCTGGGCTGTTCAAGTGCGATTTAGACAGCTAAAGCTATCCGGAACTCAGTAGAAGCTGTGAAAGACGGTTGTACCCTACAAAAAAACTGCATTTAATAAGCATTCACTCGCCTGCAGTTTCAAAGCGCTTGGTCTGCGCCGATCTTATCAGAACCGAAATGGCTTCACCTATCTTTCAATGAGCGGTACGCTGGAACTTAAGTTGCCCCTTAAAGAGCAGTTCGAAAATTAAACAACAGGGCAAATTAATGTTTGGAAATCACAAGATTGAAGAAAGGAGTTGGTAGAGGTCTTCCTTGCCATGTTAAAAGCTATGATTAGCGACTTGCGGCAAATGGAACCTAAGGTAATCTAAAGTAAGACCACTAGGCGAAAATCGGTAGAAAATTTGTCCGAAGATCGACAGTTGGGTGCAGTACATGTGAAAAAAAAACGAGCTTCATGAAAATAAATGAACTGATGTGTAGAGTCGGTAGTAGGCTAATACGAGACTATTTGATGATGACCCCTTCGCATCTGTAAAAGTGTCGCCGTGGGTGAGTGTAGGGGAATTCAGGATGTCTTGGCAAAAATTTCTATTTGGTGCGATTAACAATGGTTTGTTTTCAATAGGTACTGGTAGGAGAAACATTGCAAAAAGTGTCATAATGTCCTCGCAGGAAATCAGTTATCACTGGTTGTAAAACAGACTTTTTTACTGTCGTCTCATCCTTTTTTTTTATTTTTTGATGACCAGTAACGGATCAACCTGAACCACACTCTGGGATGATAACGTCGGTTACAAGAGTGACCCGTTCAACTTATCAGCAAAGTTTACCTGTTGCTTCACAGGTCAGGGAGAGAAAGTGTGCGGTGGGACATCTGGAACATGTGTGCTGCGCATGAAATCGGTGAAGGGGTGCTTCTGCTGCCCTCTGCTCGCAGCGGTGGTTAACAGACGACTGGTCTGCGCAAGGCACAACGCTAAAGCAGTGACCTCCAGAGGGAGCAGGCTTTCAGCAGTGCCCTGGGTACGGACACTGTCCGCCCTTCAGATTAACCATTTTTGTAATTTTTTTATGGTGGTCTTACCTTTGACAAACTCCAGGTTGTAATCAGGTATTTCCAACAACAATATTCAGAAAAAAATATTAATTCGTGTGGGTCTACATCTTTCATTCATACGTGACTATAGTATCAGATGCCACCTATCGGCGTTTGCTGTTCGGGCGGTCTATATGGACAACGTGGATTCTACCGAGCCACTAATTTGTCCTGTGATGCAGCTTGTAAACTTCGCTGATAAGTTGGATGCTTTACTCTTGTAATCGGCATGATCAGATCTGAGGATGATTGGTGTTGAACCAAAACCAGTCATTTTGAAAACTAAAAGCCGGCCGAAGTGGCCGTGCGGTTCTAGGCGCTGCAGTCTGGAACCGCGAGACCGCTACGGTCGCAGGTACGAATCCTGCCTCGGGCATGGATGTGTGTGCTGCCCTTAGGTTAGTTGGGTTTAACTAGTTCTAAGTTCTAGGGGACTAATGACTTCAGAAGTTGAGTCCCTTAGTGCTCAGAGCCATTCTTTGAAAACTAAAGCAATGGAGACGGACAATAAAAAATCTGTTTTAGGAGAAACATTCCTATAATTTTCGATTACGGTATCAATGGTGTGTCACTTGACGCAGGCGCATCGATTAAACATCCAGTCATAACGTTACGAAACGGCAGGAAATACAATGGATACATGAAGTCAGTGGTAAGTTAGGTGAACGGCCGAATACTGTTACTTGAAAATGTTCTCAGATGGTGTAGCGCATATATCAAGGACATGGCGTACAGTACGCTTGTGCGACCCATTCTCGATTACTGCTCGTCATTTGATATTTTCTCTTTTCATATAAAGGAACTCGTCGAACCAATTCAGATCCGTGTTACTAGGTTTGTTAACGACGGGTTCGATCGATACGAGAGACTCATAGCAATAGTCGGGAAGATTAGGCGTGGATCCTTGAAGGACGGAAGACGATGTTCTGTCAAAAAGCCATTGAGGACGTTTAGAGAAGCAACATTATCGACATATTGCAGACCGACTCTAATGCTTACATCTGTCATTTCGTCTAAAGACCACTAGAAGAAAACAACAGAGACTATGGCTCTTACAGATGCACACAGGCAATAATTTTTCCCCCGCTCCATTTCTAAGTGGAAAGAAGAGAGAAGACTAGTAATCGCATAAATGCCCTCTGTCATGCACTTACACTTACGCTGTATGTAAATGTAAATGATTCCTGCAGAGTGGACAGAATAAAACCCGTCAAAATTACGAAGTGATCTATTTCAGTGGACAGTTTCACTTCTACAACTACGTCTATGCTCTGCATATCTTTGTGAACTGTATGGCAGAGGGTACGTCCCACTCTACCAGTTATCTGTTCCATTCAGCATGAAGCGGGGGAAGACTGATTGTTTGGAAGTCTCTGTGCGTGTTACAATTAACCTAATCTTGTCCTCACGATTCCTACGGGAACGACACTTAGGAGGTTGCAGTATATTCCTGGAGTCTTCATTTGAAGCCGGTTCATGAAACATTTTAAGTGGGCTTTCTCGGGGTAGTTTACATCTATCTTGAAGAGTCTGCCAGTTCAGTTCTTTCAATATCTCAATGACACTTTCCCATGGGTAAAGAAACCTGCCCTTCGCTGTATTAGTTACATACCTCCTGTTATTCCTATTTGGTATGGATACCCACCCACTTGAGCAGTATTCTAGTGATTTCTAAGCAATATCCTTTATAGAGTGACTGCATTTGTCCACTATTTTACCAATAAACCGAAGTCTAGCACCTGATTTATACACAGCTGAGCCTATATGATCGTTCCATTTCACGTCCCTACAAATTGTTACACTCAGGTATTTATAAGAGTTTACTATTTCCAACTGTGTCTGATTAATATTATAGTCATAGGATACTATTATTTTTTTTCGTTTGTGACATTTGTTTTACATTTCCGAGCAAGCTGCCACTCATTACACCACTTTGAAATCTTATCAAGATATGACTGAATATTTATGCAGCTTCCTTGTGACAGCTCTTCAGTATGTAACTACATCATTTGCAAAATGTTACTATTAATATTGTACGCAGTGTCATTAATATACAACATGAACAGCAAGAGTCCCAACACACTTCCCTGGAGTACACCCGAAGTTACTTCTATATCTAACGACGACTTTCCAGCCAGGTCCTCTGTACCGTAAGATCGTCCACCCAGTTACAAATTTCGCTTGATACCCCATACGATCGCGCTTTCGATAAAAAGCGTAGACGTCGTACTGCGTCAGATGGTTTGAAAACAGAAATGCTGCGTCTACCTGTCTTCCTTGGCGCAAAGATTTGAGTATGTCATGTTAGAAAAGTGCGGGCTGGGTTTCACATAATCGATGTTCCTGGAATCCACGTTGATTGGCTTGGAAGAGGTCATTCTGTTTGAGCTCGGAATACGTTCTAGGATTCTACAACAAATTGATGTCAAGGACATTGGGTGTTAGTTTTGTCAGTCTTGTCTACTACCTTTCTTGTAAACGGTTGTGATCTGTGCTTTCTTGCAACTACTGGACACGGTTTTTTGTTCCAGGGATCTATGATTGATTGTAGTTGGAGGGGTTAGCTCAGCTGCAAATTCAATATAGAACTGATATGGATTCCATCGAGTCCTGGAGCTTCGTCCAGTTTTAACGATTTCAGCAGTTTCTCAACACCACCCCTATAACTAGCATGTAATTCGCTCATGCTTTCGGTGGCACGAGTATTACATTGGAAAAGCCCAATTGAAATTGGTGTTAGGCATTTTTGCTTTTGCTATGCTACGCTCGATTTCAATTCCTGTTTCATCCGCGAGTGACTGGACACTAATTTCGGTACCACTAACAGACTTTACATATGACCAGAATTTCTTTGGGTTTTTTATGAAAGGTCGTTTGACAATCTTCTTCTCCGCTAGTCATTGGAGGCATCACACATTGCTCTCTCGCCGGCCGCGGTGGTCTCGCGGTTCTAGGCGCGCAGTCCGGAACCGTGCGACTGCTGCGGTCGCAGGTTCGAATCCTGCCTCGGGCATGGATGTGTGTGCTGTCCCTAGGTTAGTTAGGTTTAAGTAGTTCTAAGTTCTAGGGGACTGATGACCACAGCAGTTGAGTCCCATAGTGCTCAGAGCCATTTGAACCATTGCTCTCTCGACAGCCAAACGCATTCCATTCTGCATCTCTCTGTCTACAGCCTTATGCTTTGTTTTAAACCTACTACGCAGTAGTCTCTGCTCCATTAGCAGTTCCTTTACAGTGACTGTATACCGTGGAGGAACCCTCCTCCCCCAGTGTGAACTATTCTGTCCACATGCTTCTGACCTACGACTAAAAGTTTCAAGTGCCTCACTGAGATATAACGCAATTGTTTTTCATTTTGCATTTAGTTTACTGAACATATATATCTTTCTATATGGTGTAGCTCGGCAGCCTTCTTAAACAAACCCGACTTCTTTCGAGTTATTCGGATGATACATTTATCTTTTGTGAGTAATGCGTACAGTCACGTAAGTGCTTTTACAGGCTTACACTACCTGATAGAAAGTATCTTGACGCTCGTAAGTAATGCAGAACTGACCGGTAGATGTCACGAGAGGCCAGTATAAAAGGTGGAGAGGAGTACCGTCTTGTCAGTAGACAAGCAGAGTGGATCGCTCAGGTGAGTTCAGTGACTTCGAACGTGGGCTGGTCGTTGGAGGTTTCCTGAGTAGCAAATCCATCAGGGACATTTCAACCCTTCTAAAGCTGCCCAAGTGATTGTAAAGTGCAAAGGCGAAGGAACAGCCACAACTGTAACAAGACCAGGCGGACCTCATGTACTGAAGGACAGGAACAGTCAAGCATTGCGGATGGTGATTGCAAAAAATCTTATGGAATCAGCGAAAGTGTGAGCCCAGCTAGCACAATGACTGTGCATGGGGTCGCAACGGTCGAGCAACTCCTCATAAGCCACAGACTTCTGCAGTCAGTGCTAAGCGACGCTTAAGATGGTGTTAAGAGAGACACCACTTGACAGTGGCTGACTGGAAACGAGCGATTTAGAGGGATAAATCACGCTATACTCTGTGAAAAACTAATGGAACTGTTTGGGTTTGCTGAGTGCCTGCAGAACACTACCTGCCATCACGCGTAGTGCCAACAGCGAAGTATGAAGGAGTTGGTGTTAAGGTACGAGGGTGTTTTTCGTGGTTAGGGTATGGTCACCTTCATCTACATCTACATCTACATGATTACTCTGCTATACACAATAAAGTGCCTGGGAGAGGTTCAGTGAACCACCTCCATGCAGTCTCTCTACCGTTCCTATCTCGAACGGCGCGCGGGAAAAAGGAGCACTTAAATTTTTCTGCGCGAGTCCTGATTTCTGTTATTTTATCGTGATGATCACTTCTCCCTATGTAGATGGGTGACAACAGCATGTTTTCGCCATCGTGGGAGGAAACTGGTGATTAAAATTTCATGAGAAGATCCCGTCGTAACGAAAAACGCCTTTGTTTTCATGATTGCCACTCCAATTGACGTATCATGTCTATGACACTATCTCCCCCATTTCCCGATAATACAAAACGAGCCGCCCTTCTTTGTACTTTGTCGATGTTATGCGTCAGTCCCACTTGATGCGGATCCCACATCGCACAGCAATACTCCAGAATAGGGCGGACAAGTGTGGTGTAAGCAGTCTCTTTAGTAGACCTGTTGCACCTTCTAAGTATTCTGCCAGTGAATCGCACTCTTTGGTTCGCTCTACCCACAACATTATCTATGTGATCGTTCCTATTTAGGTTATTTGTAATTGTAATCCCTAAGTATTTAGCTGAATTTACAGTCTTCAGATTTGTGTGACTTATCGCGTAATCGAAATGTAGTGGGCTTCTTTTAGTACTCATGTGAATAGCCTCACACTTTTCTTTATTCAGGGTCAATTGCCACTTTTCGCACCTTACAGATATCTTATCTAAATCATGTTTTGGTCATCTGATGACTTTACAAGACGGTAAATGACAGCATCATCTACAAACAAATTAAGACGGCTACTAAGATTGTCTCCTATACAGTTAATTTAGATCAGGAACAATAGAGGGCCTATAACACTTCCTTGGGGAACGCCGGATATTACTTCTGTTTTACTCGATGACTTTCCGTCTATTACTACGAACTGTGACCTTGCTGACAGGAAATAACGAATCCAGTCGCACAACTGAGGCGATATTCCATAGGCACGCAGTTTGATTAGAAGACGCTTGTGAGAAACGACGTCGAAAACCTTCTCGAAATGTAAAGACATCTCCTGTCGATAGCACTCATTACTTCATGACTATAAAGAGCCAGTTGTGTTTCGCAAGAACGATTTTTTCTAAATCCGTGCTGACTATGTGTCAATAAATCGTTTTCTTCAAGGTACTTCATAATGTTCGAATACAGTGTATGTTCCAAAACGCTACTGCAAATCGACGTAGCCGGCCGGGGTGGCTGAGCGGTTCAAGGCGCTACAGTCTGGAACCGCGCGACCGCTACGCTCGCAGGTTCGAATCCTGCCTCGGGAATGGATGTGTGTGATGTCCTTAGGTTAGTTAGGTTTAAGTAGTTCTAAGTTCTAGGGGACTGATGACCTCAGAAGTAAAGTCTCATAGTGCTCAGAGCCATTTTGAACCAAATCGACGTTAGTGATGTCGACCTGTAATTCAACGGATTACTCCTACTTCACTTTTTGGGTATTGGTGTGACTTAAGCAATTTTCCAGTCTTTAGGTACGGATCTTTCCGTGAGCGAGCGGTTGCATATAATTGCTAAATATGGAGCTATTGTATCAGCAATTCTGAGAGGAACCTGACTGGAATACAATCTGGACCAGAAACCTTGCCTTTCCTAAGTGATTTAAGCTTATTGCGCTTACGAAAACGTTAAATGCAGAAGGATACGAAAACATTTTACTGCATTGCTTACTTCGTATGGTATATGTACAGTTCGGAGACGATGACTGTTTGTATTAGCACAACAATGCATTCTCTCATAAAGCAGCATGTGTGATGCGACGGTTTGTGGACAATAATATTCCTGACATTGATTGGTTTGCAAAGAGTACGGACGTGAACCCAATGGAACAAATTTGAGATGAGTTAGAACGTTGAAGTCGCTCTTGACCCGAGCGTCCAACCTCACTACCTCCTCTGGTTTCGGCTCGTGGGAAAGGATGGGCTGCCATTGCTTCACAGACCTTCAGACATCTCATTCAAAGTGTTCGCAGCAGATTTCAAGGCGTCATAAAGGTGAAGGGTGGTGGACACACTCCCTCACTGACGTCCACTAATAGGTGTCCGGATACTTCTGATCCGATAGTGTACATTCTCAGTGCCTACGACGAGAAATTAGCCTTCAACTGCGTGCTTTAGATGCCACATCTAGTAGACGTCCACGCTGACGTGGTTCGACAGTATACATCGTACGTCATAGAGATTACGAAAAGTACGAGCCAAAGGCGGTATTTTAGCAGTCGCGGATTCCACGATCGAGTTAGCTGACGCTGAGGTGGCGCTCTACGAGTTCCGTGACGTCACTTCACGTTGAGAAGCCATTTTGTTACGTAAAACTCAAAGTAAGTCCTGCAATATGTTTGTGATGTATCACGTAAAGTAAAACCAATAGGAAACAAGAACGCTCCGTACGTCACAAGCAGGAAGTTTGAGGCACGCAGAAACCAGGGCACCATGTGCATTTGTGTTAGCAGAAGCCCCGTATTCAGTGATTTTTGTGTTATAACTTACACCTTATGAATATATGGCGTTTCTAAGCATCAGAACATTGAACTCTCGCGGAAGAATCGTTATTGGAACGATTTGTTGTAATAAAACGACGGGAAACGCATATTGGCGGTTAAAGAATTTTCGTCATTAGTTATTATCGCGTTATAATTGGTGTGTTATCACGGTAAGCCATCTTGAGGCAACTTCGCATTGACGATTCATGAAAAACGTGTAGTTCTTGGTGATTTGTTATAATTAGCGGCCGCGGTGGTCGAGCGTTCTAGGCGCTTCAGTCCGGAACCGCGCGACTGCTACGGTCGCAGGTTCGAACCCTGCCTCGGGCATGGATGTGTGTGATGTCCTTAGGTTAGTTAGGTTTAAGTAGTTCTAAATTCTAGGGGACTGATGACCACAGCTGTTAAGTCCCATAGTGCTCAGAGCCATTTGAACCATTTATTGTAACTAAATGTAAATTAGTAACTTTTCGGCGATTAAAATCTGGGTAGTAGTATACGATAAAATACGAATTTGTTCATTTCGGAAGTACATCCTAGCACAGTAAGCAGAAACGGAGTGAAGTATTCAACGATTAACTTGATGGGGTGTGATGTGACGCTCGCCCAGACCAAATCCCGAGAGCAATGTCGAACAAAATGAAAAAAAAGAAGCACCATGTTACAAAACAGAGGTTTGGTCGGTACTGGGTTCGAGTCCTGTAGTATATTTTTTTCACCGTCACGTTTTGCAAAAGGTTGTGGGACTTTCTTACGAAATTAACAGAAATAATTTCCGTAACACTTGATGTTATGTAAATTTAAGTGCGTTCTCTGTCAGGAGTGAGTTGGTTCGATCTGGTGAACTTTTATAATCTGATGTCATCACTGACTGGACATGTATCATTCCTTTTTGTTTTATTATATGTTCATAGACATTGGAGTTTCTATTTACGTATACCGTAGACACAACAACATGACTAGCATATGGACAAGGGAGGAAATGTGCGTTTTAATAGAGCTGACGTAGGAATTTTAGGCGCGACCAGTTTCGTGAACAAACTGTATGGTTTGCGAGAAAAATAAAGCCGACAACTGCCGCTGTAGAACGCTGAGGCCGCAGAATAACGTTAACCAGCTGGTCCCGTCCGCCTACGGCGCTGTCTCTCGTCGGGTCGGATGACCCGTCTGCGTGCACTTCAGCGTTAGTCGCCTAGTCATGCGTGCTACTGCCGGCTGCAGGCTGGGCTCCGTCTGCAGAGAGGACAATGCCCCAGCGAGTGTTTGGGAGTGCCGGCCGTGTCTGGGCGCGCGTGATTTCGGGCAGCGGGTCAGCGCTGCCTGCTGGTAACGTCACGTAACGGTCCGGGCCGCCGCCACAGCAGCAGGTGTCTGCCCGAGAGCGGCCGCGCACACGCCGCTTAGCTAGACTTCGGATGCCGCCACAAGGGCCGCGAGGATCGGACCCACAATGACTGACTCCCTTTGCACCGATTCTATTTATATCGTACAGCCCTTGCGAGGGGAAGGTATACAATTCTCGGAATGACAGTGTTATATTTACCCAATACTCTTAGGTGTCAAGGTGTGGTACGAAGAAAGCCCCTTACTACCGAAAACAGTTCCTGTTATTGAGGTGGACAGCGTGCACGCCGCAACTACATAGCCCCGTCAGAAAACCACATAGGCTTAGGCAAACTACGGCAAAACTGAACACAACACTTATCACCAACAATGTATTATTAGAAATTGTACGCACCCGCTTTTGTGTGTGTGAGAGTGTTACTGTGTTCGTTACCCGTTCTCGCTGGAACACCTGGACTGATTTTGATGAAATTTGGAATGGAGATAGCTTATGCCCCTTGTTAACACATAGGATACCTTATACATACAGGGTGGTCGGAAATTCCCGTTACAAACTTCTAGGACATGTAGAGGGTAATGAGTACATAAATTCTGAATAGGAACCCATGTCGGAAACGTATCGTTTCCGTTCTACGACAGTTTCAATGCAGATGATTATCTCATCCACACCCACGTGAGGAATGTACTTAGGTGTGACCCACTACAATTGTTGCAATCCATTTGAGAAGAATACTGACTCGTTCCGTTATTACTTACGCATTTGCATTACAACTTACACCTTATGGTTTACATTAGTCGACAACAACAAGAACCCAGCATCTGCGGCACCAGCCGCAACGTACCGATGCATTACAAAAGCGGCTCGATGTGGTGACCATCAACGTTGTTACACATATTGTACCTCCGAAGCATGTTCTGGTACACTCTCTCCACCCCACCTGGCCGGCCGGAGTGGCCGAGCGGTTCTAGGCGCTACAGTGTGGAACCGCGCAACCACTACGGTTGCAGGTTCGAATCCAGCCTCGGGCATGGATGTGTGTGATGTCCTTAGGTTAGTTAGGTTTAAGTAGTTCTAAGTTCTAGGGGACTGATGACCTCAGAAGTTAAGTCCCATAGTGCTCAGAGCCATTTGAACCATTTTTCCATCCCACCTGGTGTCTCTTCAATGTCTTGTGCACCAGCCAGAACTCGCGTCAGCAGATCTTCCTCTGTCTCTATAGGTGTCTCATAAATTAGGCTCTTCATACGACCCCACAAGAAGTAGTCCATAGGGGTTAAATCCGGCGATCGTGGCGGCCACGCGGTTGGACCACCAGGCCTATCCATCTTTCACCATACAGTCTGTTGAGATGTCTCCGGACAGCCAGTGAAAAGTGAGGTGGTGCTCCATCATGCTGAAACGACATTTCCTGACGGACATTCGATGGCACAGCTTCCAAGAACGGGTCCATTACGTGTCGTAGGAAGACTAAGTACGAGTATGTGGGACCGGGAGCTTGGATGGAGGGAGGTATGGTCCAGTCACATGACCGTCCAGAATACCTGCCCACACGTTAATTCCAAACCTGTCTTATAATCTCTGAACATGGGTGGCATGAGGGTTTTCGTCCGCCCAGACATGGCTATTTCGAGCATTCAGAACGCAATCTCTCGTGAACCTACGTTCATCTGTGAAGAGAACTCGAAATGGAAACAAGGGCGCGTCGATGTAACGGTGCAGGAACCATGAGCAGAAGGCGACGCGTTGTGGAAAGTCTGCTGGACCAATAGCGTGTACCCTTTGTAAGTGGTACGGATGTAATTGTTGCTCATGGAGGACGTCCAAGACGGTATTGTGTCTAACAGTCATTGCACGCGCAATTGTTCGCGAACTCGTTGACGGGCTATCTTCAATGCGACGCAGTATACCTTCTTCAAATTCTGGAGTGCGGCGTCGTCGTGGCGCACCACAGTCCTGCCTCCGCACGGTGAAGGTACCCGTTTCTCGTAGCCGTTGTGTAATTTGGGCAAACAGTTTGTGCGATCGAGTGTGACGGTGTGGAAAACGTTCGTGATACAGCCGACTAGCAGCTCTTCCGTAACCTCCAGCTTCACCATACACAAGGAGCATGTCTGTGTATTCCGCAAATGTGTACTGCACCGTGTTTCCTCTATCGGTGAAACTCAGGAATTGACTCGGTCTCACAGCAAAGCAGAAAATAAGTCACATCTTGGTATCGTTTGATGTAGTACACGTCATCGTGTCTACCCTGTTGCATACCAGGACAGGGAACTCTGAGACGTTTCTCTTGCCCTAAGTAGACGTTGACGAGGTACACATCTGAGTTGAAACTGTCGTAGAACGGAAACGATACGATTCCGGACATGGGTTCCCATTCAAAATGTTATGTACTCACTAGCCTCTACGCGTCCTAGAAGTTTGTAACGACAAGTTCCGAGCACCCTTTATAACTACCTATCAAATGGGTTGGGTTGGAAGTGAAAAAGAAGTGTAGCCCACGACGCGCGGATCCCCAGGCTTTATTAATCCATTATTTGCGAAAGGGAGCACTTTGTAACTTGCTACAAACTTTACACATTACTTGAAACCTGTAGGGAGAAACTTTTTCTCGCTGACAACCTCCACAGAATGGTGAAAGGAAAAAAAAAAGTTAATCGTTTACTACATTTTCGCTGTTCGTACAGTAAAACTGCCGCATGAAGCAAGTCGTTTCAATTTATTACATCTTTACTTCTAACTTTGTCCGCGACACATTTTTCAGGTAGTATTCACATACACCACTGAATGTACCAGCAAAATTATGTCATTGTACGGCATATGGTTTAGGAAATACGATATCATAAACACTGACATGCATATACAGCTGACGCTTCATGTATGACGTTTATTTCTTTACTACTAACTATATTTGCACCATATTTCGCGGGCAGTATCCACATGTGGAGTGATAGGCAAAATAATATGAACAGTGGTAGTAAGGGGATGGTTGTGTTTGACGGTCAACAACGCAGGTAAGGCACGTGTCGCGCTGGACTGTGCGTGTTCAGTACGGGCTAGGCACCAGTGCAGGTTGTTTGCGAGTAGTGCACACTTCGTATTTGCATTCAGAGGCCGAGGTCAACGGGCAGTGAAAGACCTAACAGAGTTCCAAAGAGGGCAGATTGTGGGGGCTCGATTAGCTGGAGCATCAGTAACCAAGATAGCCAACTTATTAAATGTTTCAAGAACAACTGTTTCAACAGCCAGGACAGTGTACACAAAACATGGAAAGACATCGTCGTTGAAACGTAACAATGGGCGCAAATCAAAACTAAATGACAGAGATCGTCGTACCCTAACATGAATTGCGTCAAAACAACACAAAACTACGGCGGCTAAAGTGACTACAGGGCTAAATAGCGATCTTCGAGACCCTGTATCTATGGACACTGCCCGCCGACAACCCCAAAAAGCGAATATTCATAGACGAGCTGCGATATCGAAACCGTTAGTGACGACATCCAACGAAAAGAAGCGTAAAACATGACGTCAGGAGCATAAATCTTGAACGGCTGATCAGTGATAACAGGTCATATGGCCCGACGAGTCAACGTTTTCGTTATTTCCAACATCGGTCCAGGTTTACGTCTGGAGAACACCGAAAGAAGCCTACAATCCTGATTGCTTGATTCCAACGATTAAACATGGAGGCGGAAGTGTGATGGTATGGGCAACCATATCATGGTACTTTGCTGGTCCCATCATTACTCTCAAAGGCCGTGTTACAGACAACGATTACGTGAACATTTTAGGTGATCAGGTGCACTGATTCAAATGCTGTTCCCAACAATGATGCCATATTTCAGGACGATAATGCACCCATTCACAAGCCAGAAGAGTACAAACGTGGTATAAGGAGCATGCAACTGAACTGCAGCGTCTTTCCTGGCCAGCACAGCTCCCGGACTTACACATTATCGAAAGCTTGTGGGCTGTACTGGAGCGCAGACTCAGGAGCAGATTTCCGCCTCCCACGTCCCTACAGGAGTTAGAAGAGCTTCTGATCGAAGAGTGGCATAAAATTCCACTGGGGACTACACAACCTTTATATGCCAGTATTCCAAGAAGAATCGCAGCCGTATTACGGGCAAATGGAGGTCCAACCCGTTGTTAACAAACCATTCCCAAGTAAGAACAGGTGTTCACATTATTTTGCCTATCCCCTGTACCACTGAATATACCAGCAAAATTATATCTTTGTACGACACATAGTTCAGGGGATGTGACGTGAAATATTGAGCTTCATGAAAAACTGCCGCGTCAGGCATGACGTTTTAATTTACTACGTTTTTACTACTAACTCTATTCACATCATTTTTCGGCTACAGTATCCACATATACCACTTAAAGTACCTACAAAATCTTGTCATTTTACGACACAAAGTACAGGAGATATGACGTCACAAACATCGAGCTGCGAAAATATGAAACTGCAGGGCGAAATTCACTAGAGATACAGGTGAAATGTGTACAAATACGTGTGAAATATGTTAAGTACATCTGAAAGATGTATCGCATGTGAGTACGCGGGAAAATTCAGGAGTAAAAAGGTTTTTCTAAACCCCCTGGAACTAATTCATCCAAATTTAGTATACATATTACAAGTAGTTACAATCTGGAAAGAAATAATAGCACACGACGTCGTTCAAACTCAGTGAGGTGTTGATAATGGCGTCTTTACCGCCTTAAAGGCATTCTTGACTAACACCAACTCACCACGTGTTGTCTTAGAGGTAACTAACGCTCACGACCATTACAGGTGTATTTAAAGCAAAACCTGATTTGCATCCTCATAGTGGCGGTACAAGCGCCACTCTCATGCGATTGGCACGAAATATCGGTAGATATCAAAGGTGTAGAAACACGTCTACTAACTTTCGTTTGTGTCGCACATCTCCTTTTTGGTGGTGCGATATTTTTCCGTCAATGTAAATATTCCTGAGACCCTCTCTCGCTGAATAAATAAAGTCGTGACGATGCATGCAGGTTTTATTTCAATCTTTTTCCCCCTTCTATTAAATCAACTTGAGACGCATCTCAGATCGACGAAACTTTATTTAAGAATTGGTAGAACTGTGATTTTGTTTACAGCCTTGTTTGTGGATGAACTACACTTCTTTCGAATTCTTCAGATAAATTTCAGTCTGTTATTGGAATTATCTATTTGTGTGCTGTTTGCATCAGGTGTCACTCTTTGGACCAAGAGCTGATCAAATTAATAACTGAAACACGTAAAATGATGTCGATGTATGCGGTTGGCTTAATCCTCAAACTTGTCTGATAGTTTAAAAAATATTTCCTAAGCCTTGATAGCAATGACGCCATCAACACAACTCTACAACGATTACAACGATTGCTCTATTTTCACTGAGCTGAGAAATTACATATGTGGATCAGGTATGACTATATAAAAGACTCGATTTCTTCAAAGAAGCTCCTTCGATGCACATGACTAGGGAGAAACATTACACTAGCTGTCACTGGGGAGAAACATTACGGTAGCTAGCACACGTGTCGTGGTGCTTTTTGACGCTTTCCTACGTGTCCCAGAGAAAACGGTAAGCCTGTTAAGGGCGAAAGTACGGCGGTAGGCCTCGCTGCCTGTCGACGACGAGATTGTGGCATTTCTGACAAGAAAATTTTCTATAAAATACAATAGTAAGCAGAGTCGCGACACTGGATCCTGTTCCGTCAGGTTTCGGCTCCAGCTAGAAAGTCGAGGGTCAAGTAGAAAGAGAAAAAGATTCTTTAGTTTGACGTCGGTATCAAGCTATGCGGTCACAGTTTGGGACGCCTCCACAGTGCTGTGAAGGGATCTTGGGCCTTGTTTCAGAATGATGGTTTACTAGTCCCACCATTATTACAGTGCTGGAATTCTCAGTTCGAAAAGCAGCACGAAGAGTAGAAAGCCGTGGAATTACCACCTCATAACTAGATATGTCAACTGTATCTTCAAGACGAACTAACGGAGCAGCGTAATATCAGCGGAAGCAAATATCAAAAATATAGACAACTACTTGGCTTTCTGGAATGCATACGGTTTGTCACTGCTTGCGCCACACTCCGACCTGCGACCACTAAACGGAAATATCAACTGCCACGTAGCCACCGTCATAAGAGATCATGTATACCACGTAATGCGATTGGTGCGACACAAATGGCGTGAATAAACATCTGATAACGAAGAAGGTAGTTTGGAAGTAGCGAAGCAGCTTAAAAATATGATTACAGTTTTTCGTGTACAATATTTGTTAAATAAACGCGGATAAGGCAGTCAAGCGTGAAAGAGAAGAGATAAGCTGATGCCACAAAGCGGCCCACAGTTCTAAGAAACGTCCTATGAAAGTTCAGGTAAGACGCTCTGGTTACCAGACAGTGTGTAGTCAAAGGTACTGGATAGCTCATGTGATTCAGCATGGACAATTGATAATGTATAAATCATTATTATCACGGTTCAGAAACCAACACTAAGCATACGTAATTCAGAAGGATCTGTTCTGAAAAATCACGAACAGCAGCATACCATTGAAAGAGACACCGCGACAGCTACTGCACTGGTTCTAATTGTGTACGATGTTAATTACATCTATGAAAATAAATAATGATATATGACTTATTACGACAACTCATTACATGCAATACCAGATAAGGGCCACACTTCACGTCTCTCTTTTGTCCTGTCACAAAAACGTTTTTTTTAACGAAGTGCACTTATTTGTTTACTTCTGTGTGTGTGTGTTTGTTTCTCCTTTTGTTCCCTTACAAAAAAGTTGTTTTAGGAAGTGCACGCGTGTGTTTGCTTTTGTGTGTGTGTGTGTGTGTGTGTGTGTGTGTGTGTGTGTGTGTGTGTGTGTGTGTGTGCACGCGCGCAATAATAAACCCATAATTTGCACTTGCAAAACTGTTTATAACACAAAAGAAAGACAGCAGATGTCACAAAGCAAAGCACAGCATACGCTAATACGACAACAGTGAATTTTTTTTATCAAGCCCTTGAGCTCTACATTCTTTTATATTCTCCAGATGAAGGAATACAATAACATTACTTGTCCTTACTCTAGACCTGGTCTGAGTATTTTACTATAATTCATTAGTGAGAAAATGTCATTCACTTATCTTTAATTCAAGATCACCGAAATGTCTGGTAAGCTGATACCTGATAACGAGAAGTTCTCAAAAAAGCTATTATAATTTGCAGGTGACTAACGTTCCTGGCCCACAGGATTCGGCACTCAAACTGCCTCTCGCTTCACAGCCACAACAGATCTCCCACTCTCTCGGCTTCAGGGTGAGTAAAGCAACGAAAAGCCGCGCTTTATATCGTAGTAAATCATTGAATTAATAGCATGACTGTCTTACATATGATTATTCTGATAGCTTAATTTCTCAAACTATGTTTAGTCCGTGGCTTGGTAATTTTAAAGATCGTTTTTGCAGATCAGTGTACTCATTAGTCGCCTGAACAGGCTGGTCAATCACTTTCTCTAAGCACTTCAACTGACTGGACCTGTCTCCTTTAGAAAAGAAATGAAAGGAAATTTAATGTATTAAAACCGACGAAGAAGTTGATTAAATTGAACGGTTGGAGTACAACACTGTATGAAAATGAAAGTGAAATGGGGATCGTAGGAAACTGGGAAGTATTTGATGCGTGGTACTAGACGAATCCGACAAAAGCTAAGTATAAGGACAACGTCTGTGACTAAGAGGTATCAGAAAAAATAGACGAGCAAAAAAGTGTACGAAAACCTCTAATCATAGGAAGGGACAGATTTAAGAGGCGGGTGTTACGGCTTTAAGGCATATATGGCGTTAGAAGGAGAGGTAGAAGAGTAGAAGCGAGTCACTGTAGGCAATACAGTAGAAAGCAGTTTATCGAGGCTATTAGGAAATTGAGGTAACAGGAAAGGGTAGTTACTCAGACTCCAAGAGAATGCATTTGTCACGCCGCGACATTGGAGCTCGTACAGCAATGCAGCCTCGGCAGTGTTGAATGAATGGAACGAGTGTATAGAAAGCGATACTCTGCATCGACGAGAGGATAGTCGAGCTCTCTGTGTGACCACAGAAGAGTATGACTGCCATTCCGCCTGCATGGCGGCTAAAAAATGTCCTGGCCGTGGACACTGTTTTGTCGATGCTGGAGTACTGCGACATCTGTGGACCTGCCTGCGTCGACAGTTCTACACCATGTGCTGCAGCATCCATTTGCACACGATTCCACCGTCCAGAAATGACAAACGTCCCAAGCTTTAATGGGCACGTGACGATAGTCTGGTACAATTACAAAAATAATTATCTTAGGCCAAGCCCTGCAATGATCAGAGAGTAATGGAAGGCGCTATGGTGACGGCAGTTTGTTGAGGGCAGACGAAAAACAATAAGTGTGACTGACAGAGGCGCATGTGAATATAATGTGAGATGTCGCCCCCTACGTTTTGAGAGGGCAATTTGAGTAGCTACAAGGGCATCAGGGATGATTTGCAGCTAGAGGTGTTGCCACTAGATCCGGCAACCGCACAGAAATGCTCGCCACATTCGAGGAAGAATGTACCAGACTTCTTAAAAAATGATGGATTCCACTCCTGCTCTGGCGTGCGCGCTTCTCTGATATGTTTCCCATCGAACATGTTTGGGATATTGACAGTCAAATGTTCTGAGCCATTAGGCCGAGTCATATTTCTCACATTTCTGTGATGTCTCCAGATGATTGAACACTGTCGAAATCTAGCGCCTCATCGATGTTTCCCTGCGCTTTTCGAAAGAATTGTTATTACTGGGTAAAGTTCCTGTGGCTTTGTCGTTGAGAAGGTGCAGATAGATAGTTGTGAATTAGAAGTGGAATGATACCAAAACAGACTTACTACGGTCGGGGAAAAGTTACAAAAGAGCAGATAGACCATAAATAATTTGCAGGAGACTCGGTTGCAGATGTGGTAAAACCGGTTCCCGTCAGACGACTGAAGTTAAGCGCTGGTTGACTGTGCAATCTTCCGAGCGCTGTTGGCAAGCGGGGCGCACTCAGCCCTTGTGAGGCAAACTGAGGAGCTACTTGATTGAGAAGTAGCGGCTCCCGTCTCGGAAACTGACATACGGCCGGGAGAGCGGTGTGCTGACCACATGGTCCTCCACATCCGCATCCGGGTGACGCCTACAGGCTGAGCGTGACACGGCCAGAGTTTAGTTCGGTTGCAGATGATGCAGCTGTTATTTCTACAGTTTCAAACACTATCACTATAAGCGGTGGTAGTCTGAGTGACACTGTGTCAAGTGGACCAGTGGGTGAAACGTCTAGTACAGCTGCGGCACGTAGGGCAGACTGCTTGCCTGTGCTTGAAGAAGTATTCCATGAAAGTCATCAAACTGATTGTGGCTGCAAATATGGATTTATAGGCAAGAACTAAAGTTGACTGGGAACCCCAGTCCTTTGGCAAATGTCTACCTACTGATGACGTATGTTTACTAATAGAATTTGACATTGCTAATTTCAAGCAGATGTTTTCAAACTTCTTCGGCACAGATTTTGTCCTTCGGATTCACGAGTATGAATATTTACCACCTCATTACTGATTTTATTTCTCGTTCGATCTGCCAGATAAATTTTACAAAGAAGAGATAAGATTAATATAAACCACAATAAACGTTTGGAACTTACAATGTGGTAACAAATCATATCAGTTATTACATTGCAATTATGCCAGGGAAACTACACTATTACATTAAATGGAACAAAAATCACATAAATTGAAGAAACTAATTACACAGTAACATTAAGATTATGGAGCCATTTCTTGGCATTGTCCGTTAGCTTGTGGAGCGACATCAGAGAGCCGTCTCTGAAACCATGAATGTTACAAACCAGAAGATGGTCCATTGTTTGTACCTCGCCACAGTCACAACACGAATCGTCTGTATAGCCCCATTTGGTTGTTTACTGGCTGCATCGTCTAACTCCCGTGCGAAACCTGTTTAGAGCCGACCAGTGTTTCCTGCTGAGATTGAAGCCTTCAACCCTTTTAGTTGGGTCGTGGATTAGGTGATGGTTTACCACGACGCCTCTTCTCAGACCCTGCCATGCATTCTTCCATTCAGCATCGAGACCCTCTGTGCCCAATGTTCTGCTCCAGACGATAGGTTTCCTGGACTTCAGTCTCGTGGGTCCTCCCATGTCAGCATGGATGGGTAGCCTTGGGTTTGCTTCAATTTTTTCTACTATGTCCTGAGTTGCTTTCTCTCTACGTATGGAAGCAGGAGCGATGTTTGCCAACACCGGAAGCCACTCAACAGGGGTTGGCCTGAGAGTGCCGGTGACGGTTCTCAGAGTGGCATTTAGTTGTACATCCACGATTTTGGCGTGGGGGTTTCTGCTCCAGACTGGGACACAGTATTCTGCAGCGCTATACACCAGTGCCAGTGCAGCAGTTCGTGGAGTGGCAGCATCACAACCCCAAGTGGTGCCTGCCAGTCTGTTGAGCAGGTTATTTCTCGTCTTTAGCTTTTGGGCAGTATCAGTTAGGTGTTGTCTGAAAGTCATGCTGCGATCTAGCTTAATACCGAGATATTTTGGGAAATTCTCGTGGCTGACAGCTTTACCATTTATAACCAGGCGCAGTTCCATTCTCGCTTTCTTGTTGTTTAGATGTATGACGGTGCTTACTGTTTTTGTCACATTGATTTTTAGACGCCATGTGTCATATTATTTTTTCAGTGTAGTTAGATCTTCATTTAGTGTTGATTCCAGGTTTTCAAACGAGTTACTTTGCGCTGTAATAGCTAAATCATCTGCGTAGGCTAATTTACGTGAGTGCAGATCAGGCAAATCTGCTATATAGATGTTGAAGAGCCATGGAGCTAAGACTGATCCTTGCGGAAGACCGTTTTTTAGGATATGGCACTTGCTGGTTTCACCATTTAATTTGACCTTGAACTTCCTTTTGCTCAGCATGTTGTTCATCAGCTTCAACGTTGTTTCGCATTTGCCTCGTTACTGATGCTGATCCTAGAAATACGTAATAAATTGTGCAGCTTTATTGATTACTGTTCCCAAAGAGTACTTACTGACAAGTGCCGTATTTCATTGTTACGCTGGGTAAAACATTTTGTCATTTAAAGAGATCAAGGCGACCAGCAAACCGTGGAGTCCTGTTTAAACGAGGCGTGTAGCGTTCCTTCGTCGATCAATATTTTTAATGACGTCACACAGAGAGGATGCTTTGAGTGATAACAAAGTAATTATGGCTTCAAAAGACATAAATCTTACAGAAAAGTTGCGCAAATACGACGTTGCTGCAAGAAGCATGGAAAAACTTGAGCGTGGATTACTTCGGTGCTCACGCTTTTGGAGAGTCTGCGGCAGCGGTAGTGGACTGGTGAAGCTGCTTTGCTCGTCTACCTCAATCACGCAACGCGATTTTGTAGCGTTTCTATGGCAACCAATTATTGTTTTCGCCTGCAGCCGTCTGCACTTCGCAGTTGAAAGCTGGCAGATTGCATGCCGTCCACCAGAGAGCTTCTTTCGCCGAGTCTAGGGCAAGTGATACAAGTGATACGTGCCCGCGTGGCCAGAACTGCCGGAGCGATGGCTGTGACATGAAACAGTCGTCAGATGCTACTATACGCGCACTGGTTTTGCCGTACACGCTGCGTGTTTTGCGGGAGTGGTGGGGGAGGGAAGGTAGGGGAGGTGAGAGGAGAGACGCGGAGGCGGCACCCGGAAGCGGCAGGCAGCGCAGAGCGGCCGGTGGCATGTGTGTCAGCGGGGGACACACTGACCCCCGCAACGTGGCCGCCTCCACCAGCAGCAGCACTCTGCCCGCCGCCCGCGCTCCTGGTCACTTTCCTCGCAGCGCCGCACTTGCAATCGGCCGCTGCTTTCACGCAGCGAACCCGCTTCTCTGCTCAGCTAGGCGCCGTCATTGTGTGCTGTAGGGTACATATTGCTCTAGACACGCGCGCCCACACACACACTCACACACACACCTCCTGCACCATTCACAGACGGCACGAAGAGAAGAGACTGTCGTTATTCTAATTTTGGTACATATTGCTCTAGACACGCGCCCACACACACACACACACACACACACACACACACACACACACACACACAGACCTCCTGCATCATTCACAGACGACACGAACAGAAGAAAGACAGTCGTTATTATAATTTTTTTTTCTTTGCAACTTTATTTTCGTTCAGAAAACTTTAGGGTTGGTTCAAATGGCTCTGAGCACTATGGGACTGAACTTCTGAGATCATCAGTCCCCTAGAACTTAGAATTATTTAAACCTAGCTAACCTAAGGACATCACACACATCCATGCCCGAGGCAGGATTCGAACCTGCAACAATAGCGATCGCGCGGTTCCAGACTGTAGCGCCTAGAACCGCTCGGCCACCCCGGCCGGCAAACTTTAGGGATGTAACTAAAAAACGATATGAGTGATAAGATTCGCTTATGGTACTGCTATCCTCAGCGAAGAAGAGCTGCGTGACTTGTTAAAGAGAATGAACAGCCTAATGATCGAGCACTATGGATTGAGAGCAAACCGAAGAAAGAAGACAGTGATGAGGAACAGCGGTAATAGGATTAGCGAGAGATGTAATATCAAAATTAGGGATCACAAAGAATACGATTTGGAGGACTCTGCTACCTTAAAAGCAGAGTACCACCTGGCGGACGAAGTAAGGAGGATATAAAAAGCTTTCTAGCACAGGCGAAAAGACCATTGCTGGCCAAAAACTGTCTACCAGAATTAAACATCGGGCTTAACTTAAGGGAGAAATTTCTGAGAACGTTACTAACAAGGGAATATCCCCATCGCACCCCTCTCAGATTTAGTTATAATTGGGCACAGTGGATAGGCCTTGAAAAACTGAACACAGATCAATCGAGAAAACAGGAAGAAGTTGTGTGAACTATGAAAAAAATAAGCAAAATATACAAACTGAGTAGGCAACATCAATGATAGTGTGACCTCAGGAGCGCCGTGGTCCCGTGGTTAGCGTGAGCAGCTGCGGAACGAGAGGTCTTTGGTTCAAGTCTTCCCTCGAGTGAAAAGTTTATTTTCGTAAAGTTATGATCTGTCCGTTCGTTCATTGACGTCTCTGTTCATTGTAATAAGTTTAGTGTCTGTGTTTTGCGACCGCACCGCAAAACCGTGCGATTGCTAGACGAAAGGACGTGCCTCTCCAATGGGAACCGAAGACATTTGATCGCAAGGCCATAGGTCAACCGATTCCTCCACAGGAAAACACGTCTGATGTATTCTATACGACACCGGTGACGGCATGTGCGTCACATGACAGGAATATGTTGTCGAGCCACCTAACCTGTACACTTGGCGAATGGGTTAAAAGATTCTTCTGCCTCGCCCGATTTAGGTTTTCTTGTGGATGTGATAATCACTCCCAAAAAAGTGATGAAAACATAAGAGTTTGTCACATAAACCGCAACAAATGAATGCAACAGTTTCACACAGTTTTCCCTGTGCTCTGTCAAAACATATGTTTTCAACGTTTTCAAATTTTTCTGTGTGTAGACCGTCAAATCCTGCATATGTCCAAGCAAATCTAAACATGTCCTGGAATTTTGGAGAGCGAAGTTGATTATGTGTGAGTGTCTGAACTTTGATCATTGTCTGAAAACAAAAAAATTAAACTCTACACTCGAGTGGAGACTTGAACCAATGACCTCTCGTTCCGCAGCTGCTCACGCTAACCACGGGACCACGGCGCTCGTGAGCTCACTCTGTCCTCGATGTTGCCTATCTTGTGCATGGACTACTCAGATTGTATATTGTGCTTATTTTTTTCATAGTTCCACACAACTTCTTCCTGTTTCCTCAATTGATCTGTGTTCAGTTTTTCAAGGCCTATCCACCGTGCCAACTTGTAACTAAATCTGAGGGCGGTGCGATGGGGAGGTTCCCTTGTAAGGTGCACAGAATTGTATGGATGTGAATCATGGATTGTGGGAAAACTCAGACAGAAGTAAATCGAAGCATTTGAGGTGCTATAGATGAATTGTTGCTTCTTATCACTATTTAAAGTAACTTCAGCTAATATAGTTTCATTTTCACAGCATCCATTACAGTTGCAGTCACATCTCACTCCTAACATCGTCCCTACCCTGATCTGCCTCAAGGCGGATGACCAGTTGAACCAGTCACCAGAGCTTCGTTTCATCCGGCTACTGGAGAATGAAGCATCCTATTTTGTCATCTCTGCCGTACCGCACCTCTTCCACCAGTGCTCTCTTCCACAAAAGTCGTGGTCTGATATCCTTCGGAAGTAGAAAAGCTTCCCCAGTTCCTAATTTTTCTTTTTTCACTTCGTGGTAGCTTCTTAGCAGCAGGAGGTATTCAGTTCTGCTCCAATGTCCTCGTTGACCTGTTGTCTCAATCGGAACTGCTTGGCAAGATACTTCCCAGTTGCTCGTTCTGGGCCACAAGGAATAGTTAGCAGTTTGCCACCATTTAGGAAGTGGATTGTTTGCTAATAGATGGTGCTGCTGTCTAGTAGTACTGGCAGTTGCCTTCTACACTATGCATTAATACGACCTCGCACAATATTGTTCTGCCACCAAGATGCATTCACCAAGTAAGACCATAATCAAAACAATCCATCAGTAACTCCCGTGCGCGTGCAGTACAGCAATGCCGCGACTGCCGGTCGGTCTGGCCGTGCGGTTCTAGGCGCTACAGTCTGCAACAGCGCGACCACTACAGTCGCAGGTTCGAATCCTGCTTCGGGCATGGATGTGTGTGATGTCCTTAGGTTAGTTAGGTTTAAGTAGTTCTAGGGGACTGATGACCTCATAAGTTAAGTCCCATAGTGCTCAGAGCCATTTGAACCATTATCTGCGTGAGCTGTGCATGGTGTAGCGTGATGCTATTTCGAGATTTAAGTCCCTCGAAATCTTCGCCGTCCACGCAGTATCATCTTAAACGTGTTGTAGCAGAGGAATATCTATAGATCACCTCCTTTACCATCAGTGCGACTCTTGTTTAGATCTAAGTAAAGAAAAATGTTCGTTAAGTCAAGTAATTGGTTTAGTAATAGTTTCCTATGCAACAAGATAGGTCTTGGCTGACAAAGCGCCATCAGTTGAGTTTAGCGCCCTCTGTTTAGTATCAATTCTCTTTACCTTCCTTATCCTGTTCTGTATCAGGGCCATCATTCCACCATTCTATCTTTCCCTATCCTTTTCCTCTTCACATTAAGGCCCAACTGACAACACTGTTTCCAACTGCCTCTCTGCTTTCCTACAATCCACCCTAACAGCTGCCGTCATCTCCACAGTTATAACCGAACAGCCCCTGCCCTACCAAAGACACAGCGCCTAACGGTTTTCCTTCCTCTAAACATACTTTCTCACTGAAAAGCTTTCAGAAGTGTAGTGCCTCATTCTAAGCTCATCGCCTTCCTTCAAACATCTTTTTATTTCTTTTTATTTTGTTTCTTACTTCTCCTGCGAGATAAATCACTGAAGAATTGTGTGCGATTCTTGGCTACTAATTTTCGACACACTGTACTGTTATATTTTTTTTAAAAAATTGTACTTGTTACAACGCTAACAGAAATCTCGACAGCTTAAGCAATGCATTATGTTATGGAGTAACAATTATGAGTTGGATCATCTCATACAAGGACTTGATATTGTAAGGTTAATTAAAAGTAATAAAATAGCCTGTCTGGAACATGTCGTAAGGATGGAAAACAACAACTACAGAGAATGTCCTATGAGGGAAACCGAAATGAAGAAGATTAAAAGTAAGACCACGTAAGCGATGGCTGCACGACGTGGAAGAAAACGTCAGAACCTTAGGATTCAGAGGGTGGAGAAGGAAAATAAAAGGGAGGGCAGAATGGAAGGAAGAAGTTAAAAAGGCAAAGACCCACGTGGGTTTGTGAAGCCACAAGAAGAAGACGAAGATGATGAAGAAGAAGATGTTACGGAAGTCTCTAGCAAACAGGTCATTGCAGTATTTATATAGATTCCGACAACATTTTCGTGTAAAACTACTGTGATACCACTTTCAGTAGTGAAATTGACTTTAGAGGTTAAAATAATGAACTCATATTCGGGAGCAATGGGATCAAATCACACTCCACGCATCCTGATTTCTTGTTTCCGTAGTTTCACTAAATCACTCCAGGCGAATACCTGCATAAAATTTTGATAACATTTTTGGAAACAGTGATCAATAGAATATTACATTTTAACTAAAATTCAGTCTTGATCACAACACTTATGTCTCAATAACATAGGTGACCGGTTTCGGTTATATTTATATAACCATCTTCAGACCCATGGCTTCCTTGGAGGATGGTAGGCGGAGCTCTCCTCAGCTGCTACGAAGTCAACTAGTTGACTTGTGATCAAGACTGAACTTTAGTTAAAATAGAATACCTGCATGATTGCTTCAAAAACGTCGAGTTTTAATTTCCCGTCCATCCTTGCCGGAACGATCTTTCGTTTCGTGACTTACGACCTCGAGTCATAGGGACGTCAACCTCCAACATTTTCAACTTCCTTTCCCCGCCTTCTTCTGTCCTTGTCCATCGTACATTGTTCTCCGTCTACGGTGACTTCAACGTCAATATGAAATTAAATACTAACGTCAAGTTTACCACTCTTTAAAAAAAAAAGTAGATACTATACCGATAAGAAAATCTCGAAATCCAAATGAAGAAGAAGTTACGCGATACAAAAACTGTTGAAAAATAATCTTTCCTAGTCTTATAAGTTAAGGAAATCGACCAGTGGCCTTGAAGCGTGTGCCATTGTCCGACCAACTGGTGTGCTCTGAACGAAAGTGACGGGACATTAATTTCTGGACATCTGGCAAGCGTGGCACCGGAACTTGCGCGTTAAAACAAGCCAGACTTTCAGAGAAGGAAAAGACGCGGCCGATGGCCGAAAGAATAAGACGACTATGTAACAAAAACTCTGTATTAAGCGAGCAGATCGATGAGCTGAAGTAGAAGCAAACGCTATACTCGTACGCCTACACGGCAGCGAACAGGTTCACATCCCCGCCTGATATGCCGAGACACACTTTCCGTGATTGTTATAAAACCGTTAAGAAAATGCTAGGATGGTTCCCTCAATAAGCTGGTAGCCGATACTCATTCCTCTCGCAATCCGCCTTTCATGGGCCCCTTGTCTACGGAACGTCAGCCTTTCTTCTCTTTTAGGCGAACGCGCATTAAAAATAAGAATAAACTACACTACTGGACATTAAAATTGCTACACCACAAAGATGACGTGCTATAGACGTGAAATTTAACCGACAGGAAGAAGATACTATGATATGCAATGATCAGCTTTTCAGTGCATTCACACAAGGTTGGCGCCGGTGGCGACACCTTACAACGTGCTGACATGAGGAAAGTTTCCAACCGATTTCTCATATACAAACAGCAGTTGACCGGTGTAGTCTCGTGAAACGTTGTTGTGATGCCTCGTGTAAGGAGGAGAAATGCGTACCATCACGTTTCCGACTTTGACAAAGGTCGGATTGTAGCCTATCGCGATTGCGGTTTATCATATGGCGACGTTGCTACTCGTGTTGGTCGAGATCCAGTGACTGTTAGCAGAACATGGAATCGGTGGGTTCCGGAGGGTAACACAGAACGCCGTGCTGGATCCCAACGGCCTTTTATCACCAGCAGTCGAAATGACACGCCTCTTATTCGCATGGCTGTAACGGATCGTGCAGCCACGTCTCGATCCCTGAGTCAACAGGTGAGGACGTTTGCAAGACAACAACCATCTGCACGAATAGTTCGACGACGTTTGCAGCAGCATGGACTATCAGCTCGGAGACCACGGCTGCCGTTACCCTTGACGCTGCATCACAGATAGGAGCGCCTGCGATGGTATACTCAACGACGAACCTGGGTGCACAATGGCAAAAAGTCATTTTTTCGGATGAATCCAGGTTCTGTTTACAGCATCACGATGGTCGCATCCGTGTTTGGCGACATCGCGGTGAACGCACATTGGAAGCGCGTATTGGTCGTCGCCATACTGGCGTATCACCCGGCGTGATGGTAGGGGGTCCCATTGGTTACACGTGTCGGTCACCTCTTGTTCGCATTGACGGCACTTTGAACAGTGGACGTTACATTTCAGATGTGTTACGAACCGTGGCCTACCTTTCATTCGATCCCTGCGAATCCCTACATTTCAGCAGGATAATGAACGACCGTATGTTGCAGGTTCTGTACGGGCCTTTCTGGATACAGAAAATGTTCGACTGCTGCCCTGGCCATCACATTCTCCAGATCGATCACCAATTGAAAACGTCTGGTCAATGGTGACCGAGCAACTGGCTCGTCACAATACGCCAGTCACTTCTCTTGATGAACTGTGGTATCGTGTTGAAGCTGCATGGGCAGCTGTACCTGTACACGGCATCCTAGCTCTGTTTGACTCAATGCCCAGGCGTATGAAGCCCGTTATTACGGCCAGAGGTGGTTGTTCTGGGTACTGATTTCTCAGGATCTATGCACCCAAATTGTGTGAAAATGTAATCACGTGTCTGTTCTAGTATAATATATTTGTCCAATAAATACCCGTTTATTATCTGAATTTCATCTTGGTGTAGCAATTTTAATGGCCAGTAGTGTACTTTTTCAGACTGACTCCCGACATATCTTTGTGTTCATGTCTCTGTGTTCTTAATCTCGCTATAGAACGTTATTTAGACATGGCGCTACCGCGCTCTTTTTCGTATAAACTCGTACCAGCAGTCTACAGTGTAAAACTCACCTGAAGATGGCTGCCTGTTTAACAGCCGAAATATCGTAGCAAGATATTTTCATCATCCAACTGGAGTCACGAAGTCTCAGTGAAAATAAGGAATAGATGACTGACGCAAAAAGAAGCTAATTATTTACTGGGAAAGCGGCGCGTCTAGGCTCTAGGAGGGCGTGTGAATGAGCTGGTGAGAATTCCCTCGGGAGGATCAAACGGTTCCCCGCAGGAAGCAGTAGCGGTACACGGTTCCACGAGAGCAGCGCGGTACACGAGTCTGCGAGTGTCCTCGGGCATCCTTCGCCGTGACCTCCGGAGCACCGGGCAGGCGTGAAAGCGGCAGCGGCAGCGGCGGCGACAGCAGCGCTTCCCGAAAGCCCTCGGTTCCGGCTGCCGGCTACGGACCGCAGGGTTGCTAACCGCGGATGACCGTCGCTCCGCGCCTGCGGATTCCTTGCCGCCTACAGCCAGCGTGCTAATTGCCAAAGCGTGGCCGCCTCGGCCGGCGTCTACGCTCTCAGCCGGAAAACTCGCCGAGGTGACAAGCCGCGGGTAGCGCTGTTGCGAATCGCATGCATTCGTTATTCAGTTACTGGCATCCCGCGAGGCTCAAAGTACTTATTCGGCACTTCCTAATAGCTTTCGTCACACGTGCTGTCCTTCCCGCACACAAATCGAATCCGATTTGTCCCGGGTCGGTAGTTTCCTTATTCCAACTCGCTGCATCCAACCCGCACCGACTCGTGGTGCTGAATTCATCTTCTTCGTCTCGTCACACGCATTATTTTCGTTTCGTTACACAATTAGTGGCCAACTCGGCACTGTTGAGAAAGCCGATCTCTTGTCCTCAATAACAAAAAGGACGGAGTGAACGATACTGTTTGCTTGTTATGGCCTCTGGAATCACGGGCTCCTTTTTTTATGAACGCATGAGTCAGGGAATGCGAAATTCAACTGTAAAACACCTCGAGAACTAACTCAGTGATCGTACATTCAGTTCATCTTCGGAGTGTGGAGGGGGGCGGGAGGGGGGGGGGGGGCATCATCACTCTTCTAACAGGTACGATGCAGTCTGCCACCAGTGCCAACCTCTTCATCTCAGATTAAAGATTTACAGTCTTGTTTGTTGGACACATTCTAGTCTCTGTCTTTCCTTACACTTTTCATCCTCTGCAGCTCCCTCTAATTCAATGGAAGATATTTCCCGATATCTTAACACATGTCCTGTCATTCCATCTCTTCATCTTGTCAATGTTTTCTACACATTCTCCCCCCCCCCCCCACCCTCATATCTACGGAGAACCTCTTCAGTTCTTATCAGTCCACCCGTTTTTTAACATGTTGCTACAGCACCGTAACTCAAACGTTTCGATTCTCTCCTTTTCTGTTTTTCTCACACTCCATCATTCACTACTATAAAATGCTGTGCTCCGACGTACATTCTCAGAACTTTGTTCCTCAAATTAAGGTCTATGTTTGATAGAGTTAGACTAATTAGAGCCGTTGCCATCTGCTTCTTATATCCGTCTTGGTTTATGGCTACTCTCATTTCTGCTACTCCTCGTTACTTTCTTCTTTAGATAATGAATTGCAATAAGTGAATCTTCTTAACGAGAGATCCATGTAGAAGTGCCACAGATATCGAAGATAGTCCTAATCTGTGCAGTGCCTACATACCGAGGTTCCAACTTCACCTCACATCGGGAAGTATACGTTTGTAAATAAGACCGCCCTACTATACAGAAGCAGATCACCAGCCGGTGACGGTATGCTTGTCGAGAACTCGAAAACTGAGCAACGGACAGGCGCGTGTTATTTAATGGTGCCAAAAGCGAGACACTGCAACTCACCAAGAGACGACATCCAGAAATTGACGACATACAACTATTTGACATTCCAATTCAACAAACAAGTAAAAACAAGTGCTTCGGGACGACACTTGGTCTGCAGCTGACGTGCAGAGAGTCGGGAAGAAGCCCAAACAAATCATGGGTGCACTCTAACCACTATTTAACTAAACGTCACCACTTTCAATTCAAAGCGATGTGCTAATTTACAGGGCCTGCATTAAAAAAAAAGGCTAGTGTGACTTAAATTTCCAGAAACACAGGAGCGGTCACAATTTATTGTGTAATTGACTGAAATCCAAAGATGTCAACAACATCATCGAGAACAACAGTGGTCTCACATTACGATTACGCCAGAATCCATTTATTTAACTTTTCCTCAAATGTTTTAAAACCAATAAAACTGACCAAATTTTGGTCTCCTCCGGTTATTAAATTAAGCTAAAAGAGAGCCGCCCTCTGGTATGCACACGAAGTGCTAAAAGTTATGTTACTTGTTTAGGTTTAACGGCCTGAATCTTTCTCTTGCCAGTTTACCCTGTCACAGAATTCGTCTTGACTTACGATACGCAAGCCGGACTTAGATTGTGGTCGCACTCTATTGATCGCAAAGAACATAAATGAGCGACTTTTTTCGTCCTGCACATAATTGTAGTTTGTGAGCTACTTAATATACTTTATTATCGTCATAATAGGTATGTGTTAATTCTTGATTGCTGTAGCAGCCGCGCGGGATTAGCCGAGCGGTCTAGGCGCTGAAGTCATGGACTGTGAGGCTGGTCCCGCCGGAGGTTCGAATCCTTGTGTTTGTCCTTAGGATAATTTAGGTTAAGTAGTGTGTAAGCTTGGGGACTGATGACCTTAGCAGTTAAGTCCCATAAGATTTCACACACTTTTTTTGCTGCCAGCATCCGCAAATGCATGTTTTTAGAGATGAATGTTGAGCGGACTAGTGTGACGGATTTTTTCAGCTGAAGCAGACAGCCAAATAATCGCTCCTTCCGCCTCATTTACCTTGTTCATGATAAGCGTTTCGCTAGCTTTTTTCGACCCGTAATTTTTTCTCGGAGTACGATACTCCTGTCCGCGAAATCCTAAGCGTTCTTAATTCAATTAGCCCGAAGCATCTTTTCCTTAACATAGTGGATGTTGTGGGTGTCGGAACAGTGTACAAAAAGATAGGTCATTGCTGGAATCCAGCAACAACTCGCACGTCGCCAGCTTTAGCTGAAGGCCGCCATTCGCAGAGCGACCTTCCCACGGCGCGGAAACACAACTGCCAGAGACAGGGCCAGGTACCTGCCGCCTTGCCAATAGTGCGGAGTATTGCTTGCGGCTTTTGCACGGCATTGGCGTAGCTCCCGCAGTATTGACTCAGTCACGTAGTGAAGAGCAACAGTTACGTGAAACGTCTGTAAAGCGCTCGTAGGCGGAAACGTTAAGAGACAGGCAGAGAAACCTCTAGTGCGTATCCACCTGCTGGAGCGGCAACGTGAAGAAGTGGCGTACCACTGCACCAGGAACTGGTTTCGCCAATGGTGACATGCTCCACAGCACCTGTCTAAAGCGTCTTTGAAAGAAACAAAAGACAGCTCCACTTGCAATGATTTTGACTGTTTCGATGTTAGGACATTATCAGTTCTAGGATTCGGCGTCTGCAAACAGATAGGGGAAAACAGTCTGATCAGACCGCATATAACATGTTAGTCTTTAGATCATAAAATATTAGGGGGATCGGAAAGTAATATCGTTTTTCCGCATTAACCTCTAGCATACAAGTTTATAACAAGTTTTTATTTGTAATCAGTGACGAACTTACCCTCGTTACCAGCAACCTTTTTCCATGTAGTGTGCATATTTTCAATGCTGTATCAACAAAAATCAATAGGTTTTCGTGCAAAATGTTTGGAGATGGCATTTCGGATATCATCCATATTTTCAACTTTTGGGCAATTCCGAGCGAATATGGTGGGTGACGCAATACCGCGTACCCAAGGTTATTAATTTTTTTATATTTTGTTTTGCCAGTGGGGATTGGCATTATCATGTTACAGAACAACGCCTTTTCTGTTGTCAATCGCTGGTCATGTTTCAATTAAAGATGAATTACACGACCCAGTTTTTCACAGTAAAGGTCTGCATTCACAATTTGTCCCGGTTTTAACACTTCGCCGGCCGTTGTGGCCAAGCGGTTCTAGACGCTACAGCCTGGAACCGCGCGACCGCTACGGTCGCAGGTTCGAATCCTGCCTCGGGCGTGGATGTGTGTGATGTCCTTAGAGTAGTTAGGTTTAAGTAGTTCTAAGTTCTAGGGGACTGATGACCTCAGAAGTAAAGTCCCATAGTGCTCAGAGCCATTCGAGCCACTTGAACCATTTTTTTAACACTTCAAAACCTCGCGAACACTCCAGCCACTTGAACCATTTTTTTAACACTTCAAAACCTCGCGAACACTCCAGCAAACACAGAAAACCGCCTTTTTGGAGTGCAAAACTCGCTCAGCTGTACTTCGTGGCGATTCAGTCGGAGACAGACACTGCTTTTTGCGTTTTGGGTCATCACAGAGGACTCATTTGTCATCTCCAGTGATCCAGCGATTACAAAATGTTTCTGTATTGAGCCACTGAAGCAGTAAGTTAGATGAGATGAATCGGTTACTTTTGTTGGTCTTTACTAATCAGCTGAAAATATTCTTGGATGGTCGACCAAGGCTGATTAAGACTGTTTGACAGTTCCTCGATTGTCTGATGCGGACGTACTTCAGCTTTCGCCCAAACATTTCATTATCTAAAGTTTTTGGTCTTCCTGATCGATACAAGTCGAAAAGATTCAAATTGGCGGATATGAACTTAGAAAACCACCTTTGGCATTTACTAACGTCTAACGCAATTGTATATATATATCGCAAATATTTTCGGTAGCAACTGTTGCCTTACTATCCTTGTGAACCTCAAAAAGAATACGATGCGGGATATGTTTCTCTTCTGGTATTTGGCTGGTCATTTCACCATAAATTGCAAAGAAAGATACAGATTTAATTATTTACGAGTAAACAAGTCACTCTAACGTTACAATGTCTTTGGTATGACTTCGAAGTACAAAATGTTCAAATGTGTGTGAAATCTTATGGGACTTAACTGCTAAGATCATCAATCCCTAAGCTTACACACTACTTAACCTAAATTATCCTAAGGACAAATACACACACTCATGCCCGAGGGAGGACTCGAACCTCCGCCGGGACCAGCCGCACAGTCCATGACTGCAGCGCCTGAGACCGCTCGGCTAATCCCACGCGGCTTCGAAGTACGCGCTGAGCTCATAATTGACAAACAAATATCGACACGCGCAGAAACGACATTACTTTTCTGCCCACCTAATACCACTGTAAGTATGCAGTTAGAGCAGCAAAGTCTGTAATGTATTCCTGAATAAAATAAAAACATGCGCAGAGTGTGCAAGGTGGGGGAAGGGGGAACGAGAAGTGGAAGCCAAAAACGGATATGAATCGAAAACGCTGAATACTAGAGGAAAGATAGAAATCCTGTACACTTAAAGTGATGTAACTTAGATATGTGAATAAAAAAAGCCAGTCTTTTTGCAACACATTCGTGCCTGTACCTTTGCACGTTGAAAACTTGGGTAGCGGTTGAGACAACAAATGGAATTTTAGAACATGCACCATTCTCGTCTTGTCAGAAACTGAAGTGGATACTAGATTGATCTTCAGATGCAAATCTGACCTCCCATGAGAAAAAAATTCACTCAGGTAAAACTCTGTGTATTGAAGTACGCGACTACAGGCAAAACAAATTTGTGAGAACTCTCCACAATGACAACTATACAAAAAACAACAGAAAACAGTGGCCTATAATGAGACCAGTTTGGTATATCGTAGCGATGGTGTGGATGTATCCCGAGCAGCCAGTCTTTTGAACGCTTGTTGCAACTGGAAGGTTTGCTGCCCGTTAGCGTTTGGCAGCTAACCAGTCTCGAAGCAGGATCTGGGAATAAGGCTGGTGCTAAAGGCACCTCGGGCCAGCCCCATTCCTTCATGTTGGACTGCATCCAGTATTTCGAAGAATGTGGGTGTAGCAGACCCGTACGCCGTGCATCCAGAATAAAGCCGCTGCCTACAAAAGCCGTGCAAGACTGAGGCTGGCGTGCTCTGCGTTCTCACCACATCGTGGAGATGGCGAGCGCTTTGAGATGCTGTGTCTGTGGGCGCCTCAAGTTGGCTGCCATTCCGAGAGACTCAAGAAAGGCGCAGCAAGCAGAACACCATCTCAGTTCCGTCGTCATCATCATCATCATCATGATCACCATCATCATCATCATCATCATTCTCATCATCATCATCATCTAAGACTATACTCCGCAAGCCGCCTAACGGTATATGGCGGTGGGTACTGCTGCAACCGCAGTTATTGACCCTTGCCCTGTTGCGAATTCAATGGTGCGTGGGATCAATGACTGTCGCCAAGCCTCAGAATGAGTTATAATATTCTCGGCGTGGACATTTGACAAGACGTATCTAGGAGAAAGCAATATTTTGCATCACTATTCTTGGAACGCGCACAGTGACGATTACAACAGGAAACCTCTCCTCGTGACGTCCAACGCCTCTTGTAGCTTCTGCCAGTGCATTTTGTTGAACATCTCCGTAGCATTCTAGAGCTTGCTAAACAACCCCATGACCAAACGCACCGCTCTTCGTTCGGACTTCTTTCTACCTTCTGTTGCCAGAAACTGATAGGGGTCCCAGGCGTATTTCGCTCAAGAACGGCCGAACAAGTGTTTTGTAAACCACTTCTTACGTGGGTGAATTGCATTTTCTTATGATTCTTCCATTGAGTTTCAACCTGGCATCTGCTTTTTCTTTTATGCGGTCGTTTCACTTTACATTTCTCCGGATGGCTCCTACCATATGTTTCACTGTTGTTACAGTTCCCAGCGATTATCCTCAACAGTGACATGGAACAGCAATAAATCTAGAAAGAGATTTGCACTGTGCAGCAGAGTGTGCGCTGATATGAAACTTCCTGGCAGATTAAAACTGTGTGTCGGACCGGGACTCGAACTCGGGGCCTTTGCATTTCGCGGGCAAGTGCTCTACCAACTGAGCTACCCAATCACGACTGACGACCCGTCCTCACAGCTTTAATTCTGCCAGTATCTCGTCTCCTACCTTCCAAACTTCAGAGAAGCTTTCCTGCGAACCATGCAGAACCAGCACTCCCGGAGGAAATGATATTACGGGGACGTGGCTTACACAGCCTGGGGGATGTTTCAAGAATGAGATTTTCACTCTGCAGCGGAGTTTGCGCTGATATGAAACTTCATAGTTCGCAGAAGAGCTTGTGTGAAGTTTGTAAGATAGGGGGACGGGTTGGGAGTCGTGCTTGGGTAGCTCAGTTGGTAGAGCACTTGCCCGCGAAAGGCAAAGGTCCCGAGTTCGAGTTCCGGTCCGACACACAGTTTTAATTTGCCAGGAAGTTTCAGTAATGAATCTCTTTGCCTAATTATACGTATCACGTTACATTCATTTACGCTCAGCATCAAGTGCCAGACCGTGCACCAGTCGTCGATCCTCCGCAAATTTCCTGTCCGCCCCGGTAGATGAGTGGTCAGCGCGACGGAATGTCATGCCAAGGGGCCCGGGTTCGATTCTTGGCTGTGCGGGAGATTTTCTTCGCTCAGGGACTGGGTGGTGTGTTGTCCGAATCATCATCATCTCACAAGTCGCCGAATTGGAGTCAACTCAAAAGACTTGCACCAGGCAACGGTCTACCCGACGGGAGGCCCTAGCCACTCGAGATTTCATTTCATTTCTGCAAGTTTCCTGAATATCGGCATAGTTTCCTGCCGTTGCTATCGTTGTACAGACAACAGCGTTGTCTGAAAATAGCCTGACGGAGCTTACGTCGTTATCAGACAGATACTTACTTACACCCTAAAAATTAACTGGCCTATAACACTCCTGTCCACACAAAAATGACCAAATGGATGGGGTGAGCAGTAATTTGTGACTGTTTGCTGATGGCGCTGTAATATGTGGGAAAGTATCATAGTTGAGTGATTGTACAGGAATACAGGATGACTTGGAGAGAATTTCTATTTGATATGATGAATGGCAGCTAAATATAGAGAAATGTAAGTCAATGCACGTGAGTAGGAAAAACAACCCTGTAATGTTAAAATACAGTATTTGTTGTGTGCTGTTCCCCAGTAACGTCGATTAAATATCTGTGTGTGACGCTGCAAAGTGATGTGAATATGAATGAAAACATAGGGACGGCAGCAGGGAAGCCGAATGGTCGACTACACAGGAGACCGCGTTTAAGAACACTTGTGCGACTCATTCTTGAGTCCGTTCGAGTGACTGCGATCCCCACCAGCTGGGATTAAAGGAGGACATATTGGCAATTCACATGCGTCCTACTATTTTTTTTTTTTTTTTTGCCGCGGTCTGTTAGCAATACCGCGAAAGTACACACATTGCACGTTATTTTAAGTTTTACTTCACTGGTTTTACACAGCTGGTTCTACCGCATCTTATAGTATACCCTACGGGGTGTTATCCGGTAAGCTATTTTTCAGATTTCTTCCATTCTCGACGTTTTAATTCCATTCTAGAGTATTATTTTTGGATGATATTTTCCATGTACTTATAGTACTTTCTCTAGACGTTAGTAAATTTTTAGGCATTTTATCCCCATTCACAATAATGTCCCATTCATTATTAGTTTTTTCCTCCGCTTTTTTATAGGCCTGGCCCATTCATCAGTCATGCTTTGTTGATTCTAAAAGCATATTTTGGGTGTACCCAATTTTATTACGGCAACCTATCACTGAGGTTTGAGTCTTAATTTGGGTAACTTATCCAAAGCTGGGATTTTGTAACTGTCCATGTACATTATGCAAATGTAACCATTGTGAGAACTCGTCTTTATTTTTTGCTGAATGCCAACACTATGGTTCTATATTTCTACCATTTAAAAAATTTTGCACAGATTTCTTTGACAGATAAACCTGAAGATGTGACTATACTGACGTCAGGCTGGTACTTGCGAATAAACCACCTTTATACAGTTATGCGGCTTTTGGAAACACCTGATCATTCTTGACTAACTTTTATGATAATTTCAATACTTATTGAGTGTTGAGTGCTGTTATTGTTATTCCTTTGTGCGTGCTGAATTAGTCTGCTCGCGATCGCTATGGGATCGATACGTACGGGGTTGTAGTATATTCCTAGAGTCATCATTTAAAGCCTGTTCTTGAAACTTTCTAAATAGGCTTTCTCTGGATAGTTCACGTCTATCTACAAGAGTCTGCCAGTTCAGTTTCTTCACCCTCCTTGTGCCCATTGCTGCTATCCTTCACTATAAATGTTAGTCCTAGTCCTATATGATACGGGTCCTACACACTTGAGCAATATTCTAGGCTGGGTCGCAAGAGTCACATGTAAGCAGCCTCCTATGTAGACCGATTGTGTTACCCTAGAATTTCACCAATGAACCGAAGTCTGCTGCCTGCCTTACCCAAGGCTAAAGCTACGTGAGTGTTCCGTTTCATATCCCTACGAAGTTTTTCACCCAGGTATTTGTATGAGTTGACCTATTCCAACTATGATTCATTTATATTATTGTCATAGGATACTTTTCTTTTTATTGAAGTGCAAAATGTATGTTTCTAAAGATTTAAAGCACGTTGCCAATCTTTTTTACCACTTTGAAATCCTCTCACGTTCTGACTAAATATTTGTGCAGCTTCTTTCAGACAGAACTTTCTCATAGACAACTCCCTCATTTGCGAACCGTTTTCAGTAACTATTAATATTGGCCGTAAGGCCTTTAACGTGTAATGTGAACGGCTAGGGTCCCATCACTCTTCCCTGGGACCTACCTGAAGTTAGTTCTACAATTGTCGATGACTCTCCATCGAAGATAACACGCTGCATCCTCCCTACCAAAAACTACTCAGTCCAGTCACAAACTTCGCTTTATACTGGGTACTATCGTACTTTTTGTTTAAATTGTGGATGTGGTATAGAGCCAAATGATTTTCTGAAGAAGAGAAGTACTGCATTTATATGACTGTCTTAATCTGAGGCTTTCAGTATGTCCTGTGGGAAAAGTGTGGGTTGGTTTTCACATAATCGACGTTTCCGGGCCGGCCGCTGTGGCCGAGTGGTTGTAGGCGCTTCAGTCTGGAACCAGGTTCATTCTGGTCGCAGGTTCGTATCCTGCTTCGGGCATGGATTTGTGTGATGTCCTTAGGTTAATTATGTTTGCATAGCTCTAAGTCTAGGGGACAGATGACCTCAGATGTTAAGTCCCATAGTGTTTAGACCCATTTGAACCATTTTTGATGTTTTCGGAACTCATTCTGGTTGGCATGGTGGAGGTCATTTTGTTAGAGATAACTTATTGCGTTGGAACTCAGAATATGTTCCAACAAATCGAAGTCAAGGATATAGGAGGGTAGTTTTGTAGATTACTTCTATTATCCCTCTCGTAGACGGGTGTGTCCTGTGCTTTATTCCAACTTGCTCCCAACATCCAACTTCCATAAACACTGTAGGTAACACAGCGATTTGTGCTCGTATTCTGGAGGAACAGAGTTCAGTTTCTCGTTTGGCAATCCAGATTCAGGATCTCTGCGATTTCCATAAATGGCGAGGCGACGCTTTTAAAAAAAGATTCGGTAGACTTTCTCTCCCCATCTGGTCCTACCGAGGGAATGATTCGTCCCTAAACCGACCATCTGTTCTTCCGCCGTTCGAGCAGCGGACCGTTCCCGTGTTACAAACACACGGTGCAGCAGCCTCCGCCGTGCCTCTGTCGACGGTGTTGTTGCGCGGGTGGCAGAGCGCAGCCGCAGCCGCGGCGTGGAATGCGACGGTGCAGCGCGTCAGCCCGCGGGGGCAGCACGGTTGCCAGCAGGCGACGCCAAACGGCGCGGCGCCGCGCATCACAAGTGGCGGACCCAGCCGCGCCACGGCGCCTGCACCGGTTACAGGACAGGCCGCCGGCCGTGAACGCGCCGTCTCACCCAGTACCATGTCGTCCCCGCCTGAGCGATGCGCTCCGCTTCAGAGCCCATCTGCGGCCCGTCAGCAGAGCGTGTAACCTTACACCTACACCGCCTAACAAAGCAAGCGAAGCACCAGAACGGAAAGGAGGAAACAAAATGAAACGTCACGGGATATATGATGTTATTTCAGTGACTGTGTCAAATTTGCAAAGAACTTGGCAATATGAGCCCACTTGTAACCTCTCTCTTACTAATCGGCATATCCTGCTTGCGATATAGAATATGACCGTGCATTGCGTGTGTGCCTAATGGATTTTTATCTGATTGTATGAGGCTATCTTTCCCGAAGAAGTGATACCGATATGTAGGAGGAAAGTGTACAACCGACACTTCTGATGGAAAGTCTACTAAAAATAAAAGTAATCAAACCGAACAGGGCTATAATTTGGAAAATGAAAGTTATTTTGTGCATTCACTCACGAACAACACTGAACAGAAAGGGGTACCACTGATCATGAAACTAAAGGTTGCGAGGTTTTTTTTTGTTTTTTTTTTTTTTTACACTAATTTTAAGTGAGTATGACTGAGAAGTCACTCTTACCTTATGTTTGGCATTATATTTTGAAAAAGGCAATCGAGTAATGTTTTGAAAATATGCAATTAAAAAATGGTTCAAATGGCTCTGAGCACTATGGGACTTAACATCTGTGGTCATCAGTCCCCTAGAACTTAGAACTACTTAAACCTAACTAACCTAAGGACATCACACACATCCATGCCCGAGGCAGGATTCGAACCTGCGACCTTAGCGGTCATACGGTTCCAGACTGAAGCGCCTAGAAGCGCACGGCCACACCGGCCGGCATGCAATTACACTGTATGATAGTACTGAACTTTGTTAGGTGAACAATGACTTTCTGTGACCTCAGCATAACGTCATCAAAGAAATTTAGAAAAAAGTAAGCACTTTTTACTTTGCCGTTACTTATTTTGCAAACTGGATTTCATATTATTGTCTGAATAACTGAGCCTTTTTTACTGACTTGAACAGAATTAATTACTAGAATACGTACCAAACCAACAGCTATGTGCTTCAAGCTATATGTAAAATGAATAAAACTTCCGCACTCTTAATTTGTGCATTTCTTTAGATTTGGATTTTTTCCAGTGATTACTGATTCTCAAACTTGAAAAATGAAATTTCTTTACTTTAGTCATATACCGAAGCCTCTGTTGTACAATAATTGAAAGTACACTGAGGCTAAAAGTCTTAAAAGAGAAATTATTCATTAATAAACTGGCTGTAGCTATTCAATTTGTTTCTTATGACACTCAGCATATTAGGAAAAAAAGGAACAAGGATCCTGCTTGTTAACAATATCTGGGGGCAATGGGTACACAATCGCCCTGAGTTAAACCGATTATTATTTAAATAAATCTTATCAATCAAATCACATTCAGTTGTGCTGCTGGATTACCCGTTAATACTTTCTACCAATGAACAGTCTTACTTCAGTGCTGTGCATACGACGAAACTCGGGAGCCGACGAGGAAACTGTGTTCTTGGAACAGCTGCTGTTGTTGAAGACGGTAGCATCCTGTGGAGCCACAGCTAATTACAGGAACGGGCAATCGTAATTAATACAGCCTCTTCCGCCCGTCCACTGTCCGTACTCCTGTTCTAGACATCTGGCCGGCGCGCGTACATGATGCCGTCGAAAATGGTACTCTCTACTGCGAGAGCGTTAACACCACACTCCCGCACACTACAAGCGCTGGAATCCGTCTCTCCCCCTCTCCGCGCGCTCTATGCAACTCCCTACCTAAAGATTTTACAACGCACAAGCACTGCTATTATCGTTGCTAGTCGATGCAAATAACAATTCCTTTGGCTTTTTCGTAGAGCTTATAAGTTTCACAGTAAAACACAGATAAATACAATGAAACGTCAACAGACTTCTACCTAAATGTACACGTACAGTGAAGCAATGTCCTTATCTATTAAAAGAAAGCATTTAAATTACAAATATTTACATACAATTCAAAAAAAGTTATATATCGGTGGCAGGTGCCATGCATCCTGCATTTTCGGTGTTACACACTTATCGGTATAATGTGGTGATGGTGATAAGTTCCTACGGGACCAAACTGCTGAGGTCATCGGTCCCTAGGCTTACACACTACTTAACCTAACTTAAACTAACTTACGCTAAGGACAACACACACATCCATGCCCGAGGGAGGAGTCGAACCTCCGACGGGGAGAGCCGCGCGAACCGTGGCAAGGCGCCCCCAGACCGCGCAGCTACCCCGCTCAACTCAGTACAACGTTGCACCCTCTCTGGCCCGGCGAAGTGTACTAATTCTGTAGGAATGCGTGTCATAAGGCCTTTGTATCCTGTCCTGTTACAACTACATGAAATGCATTCGCAGTTGCCAATATGGAGAACCGTCACCTGTGTAATAGAAGGACAACAATGAAAACTTGTGCTGGACCGAGACTCCAACTCGTATTTCCCGCTCATCGCGAGCGGTTGCCTATTCGAGAACGTTTCACTGCAAGACGCAGTCTTCCATATGTCTTCAACCATACATCTATAACCTGCACTCGTACATCCATTACGTATATTCCCATACAGGGGAGACATTTTTAATTGAAAGTCGCTTGCCAGGATCAAGACATGCACACATGTCCAAAGGAACACTCCATTGTCCTTCTTAATAACATAGGCACTGCAATGTCGTATTCATCCGCCGATAGCAGGCGGCGACTTTCAATTAAAATGTCCTCCCCTCTATGGGAATTACATAATGTGTGTATGAGTGCAGGTGTGACGCACTAACGAAGAGGTATGGAAGTTTTGCCATAGTCGTGAGTCGTGCACGGATAGCCAAAGCTATTAAGGCGACCGCATGCGTAAAGGAAGAAATCCGGGTTCGAATTCCGATCTGGCATAAATTTTCAATGCCGTCATTCCATTACACAACTGATGGTTGTCCACATTCGCAAATGCGAATACATTTCGTGTAATTTACAACGGCAGTGCTGTTCCTTCGCACATGCATGCATGTCCAAATGAATATTGCATCATAATACTTCCTCTTAATAACAAAGGCACTACAATATCGTACTGTTATAACTGGTCGTTCATTTCCTCTATACTCTGTACGAACACTAGGACAAAGCTGACGTCCTAAGTGATCCCACACGTGTTCTGTTATGATTCTTGTCGTCAGTTCGTATGATGACAGGTGGCCAATGCTAAATAGAAACATATATTGCAGGTTTGGCTGTAAAATCGGCAAGGAGCTGGCTGCATAGTCTGTATCTGCAACGACTGAAATAATTAGTAGTCGCTGGTAAAAAATAATATACAGGGTGGTCCATTGATCGTGACCTGGCCAAATATCTCACTAAATAAGCGTCAAACGAAAAAACTACAAAGAACGAAACTTGTCTAGCTTGAAGGGGGAAACCAGATGGCGCTATGGTTGGCCCGCTAGATGGCGCTGCCATAGGTCAAACGGATATCAACTGCATTTTTTAAATAGGAACCCCCGCTTTTTGTTACATATTCGTATAGTACGTAAAGAAATATGAATGTTTTAGTTGGACCACTTTTTTCGCTTTGTGTCACAAACATATGGCTCACAATTTTAGACGAACAGTTGATAACAGGTAGGTTTTTTTAAATTAAAATACAGAGCTTAGGTATGTTTGATCATTTTATTTCGGTTGTTCCAATGTGATACACGTACCTTCGTGAACTTATCATATCTGAGAACGCATGCTCTTACAGCACGATTACCAGTAAATGCCACATTAATGCAATAAATGCTCAAAATGATGTTCGTCAACCTGAATGTATTTGGCAATACGTGTAACGACATTCCTCTCAACAGTGCCTTCCGTAATGTTCGCACATGCATTGACACTGCGCTGACGCATGTTGTCAGGCGTTGTCGGAGGATCACGATAGCAAAATCCTTCAATTTTCTCCACAGAAAGAAATCCGGGGACGTCAGATCCGGTGAACGTGCGGGCCAATCCACCTGTCATGAAATATGCTATTCAATACCGCTTCAAGCGCAAGCGAGCTATGTGCCGGACATCCATCATGTTGGAAGTATATCGCCATTCTGTCATGTAGTGAAACATCTTGTAGTAACATCGGTAGAACATTATGTAGGAAATTAGCATACATACCACCATTTAGATTGCCATCGATAAAATGAGGGCCAATTATCCTTCCTCCCATAATGCCGCACCATACATTAACCCACAAAGGTCGCTGATGTTCCACTTGTCGTATCCATCGTGGATTTTCCGTTGCCCAATAGTGCATATTATGCCGGTTTACGTTACCGCTGTTAGTGAATGAAGCTTAGTCGCTAAATAGAACGCGTGCAAAAAATCTGTCAATTTCCCGTAATTTATATTGGGCCCAGTGGCAGAACTGTACACGACGTTCAAAGTCGTCGCCATGCAATTGCTGGTGCATAAAAATATGGTACGGGTGCAATCGATGTTGATATAGCATTCTCAACACCGACGTTTTTGAGATTCCCGATTCTCGCGCAGTTTGCCTGCTACTGATGTGCGGATTAGCCGCGACAGCAGCTAAAACACCTACTTGGCATCATTGTTTGTTGCAGGTCGTGGTTGACACTTCACAAGTGGCTGAACACTTCTTGTTTCCTTAAATAACGTAACTATCTGGCGAACGGTCCGGACACTTGGATGATGTCGTCCAGGATACCGAGCAGCATATATAGCACACCCCCGTTGGGCATTTTGATCACAATAGCCATACATCAACGCGATATCGACCTTTTCCGCAATTGGTAAACGGTCCATTTTAACACGGTTAATGTATCACGAAGCACATAGCGTCCGCACTGGCGGAATGTTACGTGATACCACGTACTTATACGTTTGTGACTATTACAGCGCCATCTATCACAAAGCGAAAAAAGTGGTCCAACTAAAACATTCATATTTCCTTACGTACTACACGAATTTGTAATAAAAAATGGGGGTTCCTATTTAAAAAAACGCAGTTGATATCCGTTTGACCTTTCGTTCTTTGTAGTTTTTTCATATGGTGCTTATTTCGTGAGGCCGGCCGAAGTGGCCGTGCGGTTAAAGACGCTGCAGTCTGGAACCGCAAGACCGCTACGGTCGCAGGTTCGAATCCTGCCTCGGGCATAGATGTTTGTGATGTCCTTAGGTTAGTTAGGTTTAACTAGTTTTAAGTTCTAGGGGACTAATGACCTCAGCAGTTGAGTCCCATAGTGCTCAGAGCCATTTATTTCGTGAGATATTAGGCCCAGTCACTATCAATGTACCACCCTGTATATTGTACTTCACATGTGTTATAGGCTTCTTCATATGCTGCCTACATATAATTACAAACAGATATCTAGAGAGGCATTACTTACGCCATACTTGACTGAGAGCCTTTTTAGAGGTTGCTTCATATCAGCTGAAGGCTATGCTACATTCCTAGTTGACGTCCGGAGCAAGAGTTGACGAGAGTTCGCTAGATACTTGTCACAAGCCGCGGAGCGGCGCTAGTCGCGACTCGCGGGTCCTGCGATATCTATTACGGACCGCTGTCGATATCTGCAACCCTAACAAGTGTTTCATCTGCGACAGGTCTATCGATTTGATACAGACTCTTGGCCACGAATGTACCTCACATAACACGCAGATAATTTCCCTGTTGAAAATTGTCACAACGATTCAATCGCATGAGAGTGTCCATGTAGTACCATTACGCCGTCATAGTTCCCCAAATCCGTAACAGCCGTGACCTGAGTCATACCTAATGGCTCCCAACACCATCACGTCAGGAGTAACACCGTTGTGCCTCTGCAAAACTTCGGAGTACTTGGACTTCATCCTAGGTCGCCACCACACTCTCGCCAATGACGGCCAGTTGGACGGTGCAGCACCACAACCTTGTCTGCAGAAGTTGGTGAGGCTGATATGCCAGCCACAATAGGCAAGCAGAATAACTAGTACTGAAGCAAGTGCGGCAGTACACACTAAATACACTACTGGCCATTAAAATTGCTACACCTCGAAGACGACGTGCTACAGACGCGATATTTAACCGACAGGAAGAAGATGCTGTGATATTCAAAGGATTAGCTTTTCCTTTTCAGAGCATTCACACAAGGCTGGCGCCGGTGGCGACACCTACAACGTGCTGACACAAGGAAAGATTCCAAACGATTTCTCATACACAAACAGCAGTTGACCGGCGTTTCCTGGTAAAACGTTGTTGTGATGCCTCTTGTAAGGAGGAGAAATGCGTACCATCACGTTTCCGACTTTGATAAAGGTTGGATTGTAGCCTATCGCGATTGCGGTTTATCGTATCGCGACATTGATGCTCGCATTGGTCGTGACCCAATGACTGTTAGCAGAATATGGAATCGGAGGTTGAGGAGGGTAATACGGAACGCCGTGCTGGATCCCAGCGGCCTCGTACCACTAGCAGTCGAGATGACAGGCATCTTATCCGCATGGCTGTCACGGATCGTGCAGCCACGTCTCGATCCCTGAATCAACAGATGGGGACGTTTGCAAGACAACAACCATCTGCATGAACAGTTCGACGAGGTTTGGAGCAGCATCGACTATCAGCTCGGAGACCATGGCTGCGTTTACCCTTGACGCTGCATCACAGAGAGGTGAGCCTGCGATGGTGTACTCAACGACGAACCTGGGTGTACTAATGGCAAAACGTCATTTTTTCGGATGAATCCAGGTTCTGTTTCAGCATCACGATGGTCGCATCCGTGTTTGGCGACATCGCGGTGAACGCACATTGGAAGCGTGTATTCGTCATCGCCATACTGGCGTATCACCCGGCGTGATGGTATGGGGTGCCATTAGTTACACGTGTCGGTCACCTCTTGTTCGCATTGACTGCACTTTGAACAGTGGACGTTACATTTCAGATGTGTTACGACCCGTGGATCTACCCTTCATTCGATCCCTGCGAAACCCTACATTTCAGCAGGATAATGCACGACCGCATGTTGCAGGTCTTGTACGGGCCTTTCTGGATACAGAAAATGTTCGACTGCTGCTCTGGTCAGCACATTCTCAAGATCTCTCGCCAATTGTAAACGTGTGGTCAATGGTGGCCGAGCAACTGGCTCGTCACAATACGCCAGGCACTACTCTTGATGAACTGTGGTATCGTGTTGAAGCTGCATGGGCAGCTGTAGTTGTACACGCCATCCAAGCTCTGTTTGACTCAATGCCCAGTCGTATCAAGGCCGTTATTACGGTCAGAGGTGGTTGTTCTGGGTACTGATTTCTCAGAATCTATGCACCCAAATTGCGTGAAAATGTAATCACGTGTCAGTTCTAGTATAATATGTTTGTCCAATGAATACCCGTTTATCATCTGCATTTCTTCTTGGTGTAGCAATTTTAATGGCTAGCAGTGTATTAAAGTTTCATTCATTTTTTGTGATCAGTATTAGTATGTGGGCTGTCTTCCATCTTCGAGTGGTCTATCGATTTGATACGGACTGTGTGTGTTACTGCAGAGGATGGGTATAGAAGCTAGAAGCTAATGGAAGCAAACTGCAGTAAATCTGCGACGAACAAGTGACTAATCGCTACAGCCAGTCTCAGCAGCGACATGTGACACTCGGAGAGTTCATTCACTTGCACGTGGCATGCGTGAAACAAGAGCCAGAAGCGGCGTGTCGGCAGACGTCGCTGGCGGGAACTAGAGGATCTCGTAACGGCACCTGGCCAGTCCGCTGCTAATGACACGAGATGACACGGCAGCCAGTGTTCCCGCACTGGGACGCACCGCGCGCCTCATGCGAACGAGACGCGACCACAAGCACCCTGCGGAAGTAGTCACAGCCTCATTAGGGTCGCACATGATACGTACGCACTTCTTGTGACGGCGCGATTGAGGCCAGCATAAGAATTTGACCTTCCTCTTCTCAGGGCGGAAGTCACAGAAGAACCGCTAAGCCTTCTTATGTCTGACATTGATCATTACAGTCCGAATTATGACAACAGCGACCTATTTTAAATACACGTACGTTGCTATTTTCATTTTCTGTCTTTATCCTGAAAATGAGATCAATGAAACTGCTTTAACTTCTCGACCTTAGCGATGTCTTTAATCTCTAGAATTAAGTTACAGACAGAATTTCTTTTCAGCCAAACATTCGGTACCTCCTCCATCGGGTGATTTAATAAGGACATTTTTACGGAGCTCTGTGTTTTGCCTTTAACGTTTTTCTGTTCTCGGAGCGCAGGAGGATTTTGTGCTTAGTGGCCCAGCGGCACCGAAGAATTCTTGGACTTGGGTTTCATCGCTAATGCTATCGAATAGAAATCGAATTATTAACAGACTGAACGTACTTGAAGTCCATCACCCTCTTCAGCGAAAAGAACCAAGTTTTTGAAAATATTTGGAATTGCGATGCAATCAAGTTTCAGCCAGTTTCTCTGAGGCTGCAGAAGATTCACTGGTGACGAAACGTTTTAATGCATTTCTTCGATCTCTGGTAGATAACTGACATATGGTTTGTTATGTAGCATCAACTGGGCTCCAACTGTAGGCTACTCTAGTAATTTTTACATCGACGTTTTTAAAAACAGGAAATACTTTAATAATTAGTAAGAGTAATCGGTATTAAGGTTAAGGCTGACGTGAATTCTGTCGAGTTCTCTCTGGGTCTCTCGGCATCGTTGGTTGGGACACCATCAAACGCAGTGTCAGCCATCTAATCGAAAGCGTTTCGTTTTTTCGTGCACGTTGGTACCATTCCTGAGCGAAACGCGCGCGTGCGTGTTGTGTTTCAGGTGGAAATGTTTATGTGAGAGCGTGTGATGAGTTCGAGGAGCGTCGTATCCTGTTCGAATCGTCGGTGAGCATTGAGATATAACAAAAAGATTGAGAATCTAGTGCCGGCGCACGCCTCCGAATTTAATTTTCACTATCTGGAACGATCTGTTTCGGATCCGCGAAGCAATACTCACCCTACGACGTACCTTAGAAGATAGACCAAAGAAAAGTAAATCTAAGTTTATAGCAATTGCAGATTTGGAGCAATCAGTTGGAAATTTTGACTGAGCTACGCTCTTTGAAATTCTGAAGGTGGCAGGGATGAAATAAAGGGAGCGAAGGGTTACCTACAACCTGTGCAGTTACCAGACTACTGTTATAATAGTCGAAGGGTATGAAAGGGAAGCACTTGTTGAGAAGTGAAACAGGGTAGTAGCAAATCCTTCATGTTAATCTGTACATTAAGCAAGCAGTAAAGGAAACGAAGGAGAAACTTGGAAAGAGAATTAAAGTTCAGGCAGAAGGAATAATGATTTTGAGGATTATAGATGACACTGTAAGTTTATCAGGGCTAGGAACAGCAGTTGATCGGAATAGATAGTGTCTAGGGAAGAAATTATACGATGGACGTAACGAAAGTAAAACAAATATAATGGAATGTAGTCGAATCAAATCAGGCAGTGCTGACGGAAATGACTCTCTGAAAGTAGGAGAAGATTTTGGTAGGTTTTGATATTTGGGCATGGCGATGTCGAAAGAGAGAAGGTGTAAAATGCAGACTGGCAATTAAAAAAAAAAGCGTTTCAGAAAAAGATGGAAAAGAAATTCAAATATTAGGAAGTTTTTTCTGAAGGTTTTTGTCTGTATTATAGCCTTGTATGGAAGTGAAACGCGGACGATAAACAGCTCAGGTCAGAAGCTTTGGACACATGATTAGATCGAATAACTAATGTGGAGGTACAGAAATGAATTGGGGAAAAAGAAATTTATGGCCGAACTCGACTAAAAAGAGGGGATCGTTTGATAGGACACATCATGGGGCATCAAGGAACAATCAGTTTGTAATGGATATTGCACTTTATACGTTTGCAGTGTTAGACAGAGTGAGATGGCCGCTTTAGTAACACACTCGACTCGCATTCAAGAGGACAGCGGTTCAAGTCTCCGATGGGCTCCGAAGACTTAAGTTTTCTTCCTAATCGCTTAATGCAGCTGCTGGGATGGTTTCTCTGATAAGGGCACGGTAAAACTCCTTTCCTTTCCTTCGCCAATCCAAGCCTGTGCTCCGTCTCTAATGACATCGTCGTCGACGTGATATGAAACCCTAATCTTCTTATTTGTTTTTCCTTCAGTGTCAGTACCTGTCAGGGTACAGATCAAATGTGTTAAGGCCGAACGAAGGCAGGCTGTACGTAGCGGCACCTCTAGGGGAAAGGCGTCTATCTGGTCGGGGTCAGGTCAGCTTTCCACAGCCCCGAGGCGTGAGTTCGGTACTCGGCAAAGCTCTCGCTGGGACAGCTGCTGTATAAACGAGCTCTGCCTGCGCCGTCATTTGTGTTCAACGAAAAGACGCTGCCAGAGATGCGCCGAGTAACACCTAACATTGCACTACATTTCTTTTCCTGAGAACGAGAGCAGGGGGGTAGACCTCTATACATAAAGAAGAGTGTCCATTTGTTTGTAATTCATACAAATCTACAATTTTGATCCGATCTTGATGAAATTTTGTTCACTTTATCTTCAACACAAGAGGGAGAGCATTATCTACATAAAATTTCGTAACTTGACTTGAAGCATGTATTTATATAAGATATAAAGGGGAAAGGTTGTTACCAAAAACTTCTAAAAGTTCTCGGCCGATTTACTTTGAATTGCTTCACGATTCCCTAATGGCGTACACAGGTTACATGTTTTTTAAAATGTATACAATATATAAACAAACACATATATAAAACACATTAAGGAGAAACGACGTTACCAAACATCTCGAAAAGTACTTGACCGATTTACCTCAAATTTCTACACTCCGGTGAAACAATGAAGAAAATTAATGAATACTTGCCTAACAAACGAAATATGTCGTGGTAAACCGACTGCAAATGTTATCGCTGGGATATATTACAGCGGCAATACCCGTCTCGGATCTAGCACCATCAGAAGTCACTAGATCTCGGGACGACCTGTTATCCCTGACACAGTACTCGTTAAAGCCTGTGCTATGGTAAGTGAGCGGGATTATGAGAAAGGATTTTCGTATAGTTATCGACCGCGTATACCTGAATGGTGGCAAATCAGACTTACATCCACTCTGTAATAACAATGATCCGTCAAAGTCCGAAATGCAATTACACGTCAGGATGGACCAAAAGCAACCCAGAAGATGCTGCCAATTTGATAATAATACGGTCGCCAGCCTAATTAGGCATTAACCGAGTTTCTTCCCCGTACAAGTTGGTATATATTCATGCAAAACAAGAAGTTGTAACACTGCATAATACAGTAGAATTTTAGAACCAGAAAATCTATTGAATCGATAGTTTTACGTTCACTACTGATATGGAAAATCATGAATACATACCACTACACTATAATGTTTACTACAAAACTTTAAACTGTCTATTAATCTGATTAAAATCGGGCATAGGTTACCCTCGAAATTGCACTTTCGTGCCACGCCTTTAAATCTGTCTCGAAATAATAAACTTCATTACTATATCAATAATAAAGTTATCTTTCAACTTCGTTAGACCTTCGTTATTCATTTACTGGTTCATTAACAAAACATATCTTTAAACACCATTCTAACATAGCTAGTTCTGCAAATAATTATTATTAACACAAATTTTAATTTTCATTTCGGGACACTCGGATTGCACAACATTTGGAAAGGACCCTGTCTAGGTTAGTTGTGAAGATAATTAAATGATGGGAAAGTTCTGGTAAAATTTAGGTTATTATCGCACCAAACAAACACAGTTCACTCTCTAATCCACACGAATACAGTACTAAAAGTTTCAACCTGCTTGTATCGATGCGGCGGTTGGCAGGCGGCGAGATGGCGAGGCACAGAGCACACATACAACCACAGCTATGGCTCTTGACGTATCGGCACTTTAATTCTTCTTAGCGTCGCAATACTTTTCCATTTAGTGCCTATGGAATTTTGCCATGCTGTGTGGGCGTTGGAACAGCATACCCGAGGCTCAGTGAAGCTATGTCTTCCAGGAGAGCCTCCTCGCTCCAGAAGGTGTTGCTCAAACCAATGCCGAACTCTTAACTACTACTGAGCCCGTTGTGTCGTGCAGTGCCCGTGCGCATTTTCCAGCGCTCGCCTGCCATCCACCTTTTGCCGCTCTCTGACAGACCGGGTATTCACCCGAGGTTTTGCTTTCTACATATCCTAACACATTGCCTACGTATGGACCAGACGCACAGTTACAATTTTAAACATCTTACAACATATATATGACGGTAGTATCTGTTCCCGAAAGAACAGTTACCGTGGATGACCATGCAGCTTTGCTAGAAATGAATGACACCCAGTGATTCAAATATGCCCTTCGATTTAAGACTATTGCAGTTTTCCATGTGGCTTCCATTCGCTAGGAGTATCAATAATCACTTTGTGTGGCAAATATTAAACATCCTAGGCAACGCCGGGCACTGCAGCCAGTATACCGTATACGGCGGCAAGCTGAAAATTCTCTTCTTGGCACGGAGATGGCGTTGATATCACTGAAGTTACGTTGGAACCAAACACAAGACACAACAGAGCAACAACACATACACAAAACGAAATGGCACATACTCACCTACAATAACAAGATTGTTCATAGAATGGGCAACATATTAAAGAAACAGGGACTCCAAATAGGATACAGGACAGAGAACACAACAGAGAAAAAGATCAGAACACAAGAAACACCAATGGATAAATTTAACAGATTAGGAATATATGAACTCACATGCAACACTTGCCAGTCAGTGTACATAGGACAAACATGCAGAATCTTCAAAACGAGATATTCAGAACACCTCAGAACTTTAAAAAGCAACAGCTCCCACAGCACATTTTCTGGTCACCTTGTATCCCACAATCAGCAGCAAACTACAATAGAAACAGACTTAAGAATACTAAAACCCAGCCACAGCCTATACAGCAAACTATTGAAGAAAACTTCCACATACAAAAGGCAATAGCAGAAGGAAAACAGGTCTTAAATGAATACACTACCCTCTGCAAGGGCACACCATTTAACACATTAAAGGAACTTTACGAAAAAGACAACACAAACAGATGAAGTCTAACCCCCCCCCCACAAACACACACACACGCACACACACACACACACACACACGAACAATGGACACACTACAATCTGCAAAGACTCACCATTTACACACAAAAGGAACACCATGTAAAAGACAACACAAACAGCTAAGAAGCGTACAGAAACACACATATACACACAAAGATATAATGTAAACAAAATTCAAATGTGGCGCCGATCTCTGTGGTGAACAAATGAACACTGACTGGGATGGGACACACAACTAACCACAATCACACTGTGCTTTGGTGAAGTGAGAAGTGATTTCACGACGTTATTTGTGGAAAATACGTGTTATATTTACGTGTGATTCACGACACTTCACCATGATGCGGAGAATAAAAGGGCTTGTCGCACGAAAACGTAAGTAAAAAGGAATATACGCGCGAAAATATCGCGACAAACTAAATTACATTTTAGATGATAGGTTAACTTCCACCAAAATCTCTCATCAACATCGTTTGGTTGCAGATGACAAGCTACCTGTAGTAAATAATACACAAGTGATCCGGAAAAATCATGCACACCAAATGTAAAGGTATTAACAAAAGGAAACGAGCTATTGTTTGAAGTAAACATCCACATAATTTTGTAATAATTTATTAAAAACGTTCACATTACAGAGTAAATAAAGCAGAAACCCACTGATGACGGCACAGTGGTGCTGAAATATGTTTGGGTTCTGAGAAAAAACGATGTTTTGCATAACTGGCGGACCTCACATCCTACAATTTTAACTGCAAACACGGTCAACACAAGGAGCTGTAAGTCCAAATAATGAATATTTGTAAGTTGTATTCGTGAGCGAGAGAGTGAGCCACTATGTCCTGTCACGAGGGGAGAGAGCCGGCTTCTTGACTGGAACAAAGCGGTATTTATTATTAAGGAATATTATAAGAGAGGTAAATGTCGTCCAGAGCCAAGAAGTGGAAGTGCAATAAGAGGAAGAGAATTAACGAACTCAGGGGAAAGACAACAATAAAAAGCCATTGAAAAAGTAGAGTATGAACAGAAGTGACTCAAGATTGAAAATCGTGTGTGTATGAAGAGAAACAGTAATTGCTTTATGCGACGTTTCATATTTTAGTCTAGTGATTCTCATGGGGGAAATTTCCAGGCCAGCACTAATCTGTGTTAAGCAGCGTTGTTGCGAGTTTGAAGTACTGTTATGCTGAATTTGTTTTCGAACAGTGACTATGAGAAAACGTTTATCGCGACAGCACTGTCGTACTCGTATAAAATATTGTCAGACCTCTTGCCGCGTCAGTTCAGTGTAAAATCTCGAGCTTTCGACGATTACCCACCTCAAGTCAACGGCTTCTCCTCGTTGAATACACCGGCTCTCCTCAGACCATCAACGTCGGGCCAGTACCTGGATGGGTAACCGTCTGGGTATGCCACGTGCTGCTGAGCGCTTTTTCCTTACCGGCCGAAGTGGCACAATGGAAGGCAGTCGGAAGGAGGACGGTTTAAATTCGATTCCGCTATCACGATTTAGATTTTCCGTGATCTCCCTAAATCGCTCCAGGCAAATACCGGAATGGTTCCTTTGAAAAGACACGGCCGATTTCATTCCTCACCTTGAAATAATGCGAGCTTGTACTCCGTCTCTAATGATCCCGATGTCGACGAGATGTAAAACTCTAATCTTCCTTCGTTCCTTCCTTCCTCCTTGCTTTCTCGTTACCTTCCTGCAAAAAGGCGGAAGGTTTGTGGCGTAAAGTCCCTGATCGCCAGTGTTTGCGGCAATGTCCTGAATTAAATTCCAAACCGCTCCGCAGTATCTGATGACACTATTGATAGATGTAATGAACCCACTTTTCATTCATGGTGGCGTCCGATGATCGATACAAGTTGGCGTACATGGTTGCAGTCGAAGGACGAACCCGGTGACTGATGAGGAGACGCATGAAGCAGATTTATCAACAGCGAGTGTTTCCGCACCGAACGGTAGCAGAAACTACCTATTTTTTGTATGACCAGTATCGCAAGTGGTGAATGTTTATCTTGGCTACGTTATTCCGCACACAGGGTACTAGTCGGACTAATTTCAGGCCCTGTCATTCTGCTACTAAGAAAATCTGCAATTTGAGCGCTATAGCGACGGATATTGAAACTCCAACAACAGCAACAACAAAACTGTCGAACAGCATAAAAAGAGAGCAAGCTTTTTTTTTTTACCTCATAAAGAGTATACAATTTCTGCGACTAATGGAAGTGCTATATTTTACAAGCGATCTCTCTAGAAACATTGGTATGTACCATTACAGATTCACCATTCTTTCTTCTCAAGCAGATAGCCTACAAGAAATACTGTACATGCTCTCTCAGAAGCTTAATATTATCTGTCCTTCCCTTCCATTCTAACTTTCTTTCACTGTTTGCATTATTTCATATTTGAGTGGGTTAGGAGCATAACTCACATGCTCCAAAAACATAAATTTTCACAAATGACTAAAAACGTGTTTTACATGCGCCGTGCGCATGTCCCATATATTGAAATCAGTATGTGCAAGAACAATGGCCATAAATCATTATGTATATTTCAGATTATGTTTGATTATTGAGGAATTACGATTATTTAAGGTTATATTATGGATCATGTGAGTTTTGTTAATGAGTTATGGAACATGTAAGTTTTGACAATCCCCGTTTTGGATCTTGTGAGTTTTGGTGCTAAGCTGTTTGGACGATGTTGGTTTCGCGGGAACTATCGTGTTGCGACACGATATGCAATACCTTTCGGTTCCGACTGCATGCCACTTTCTCTTCTGCAGTATATATATAATATTACATTCCGATGTTGATCGTGATAAATACCAATTAATCATCTTTTATGGACTTTGCTTGTATTAGTTTACAAAAGATATTCTCTCGTTTGGAATACCGTTTGCAATTTCATAAAACAAATGTCTACCGTGCACATTTCTTCAGTTTAATGATCAAAGAAATTTAGAAAATTTTCCATTGATCAGAACTAATTATTGATCACAAAGAAAAGTAGAATATTATAATCAGGAAAATAATTCAAACTTGTTAAGCATTCTTTGAGAAGAAAGAAACTATCAAATACCAAAAGAAAATAAGCTACTAAAATAAAACTGAAGATCTGAAGGAGATTCACTTCTAAAACTGAAAATAATTTTACTCTTCTGTGTCTATATCACTGAACAGAACAGAAAACACACTCCACTGGCATCAGTATTTACAACTACACAAGAAAACGGCGCCGAGTGAGCTAATCGCTGATTGGTCAAGATTAGGAACGGGACAAAACTCACAAATCCCGCCGATCATGAGACTTTTGAAACTAACTATAAAGTTTAACACCCGTTTTCTCAAGGACCTTGTGCCAAATGTGAATAACTGTTTCTTGAATTATGTTCTATGTATAAAGCTATATGAGAATATGTCGGCATCTCAATTTTCATTATTTTGGAGCATGTGAGTTATGACTCTAACCTACACGTTATACAGGAAAGGTTTCCGTATCAATAGGAAGTGTCAGTAGCGTATAAAACTGAGTGAACAACATTTTCCACCCGCATTATTGACATTCAGAGTAATAACACTTGTGATGGCATTCTGTGTGCGCCGTCGTCAGTTTGTGTTTTCATATTCTGCTGCGTACGAAGCAGGCAAGTTCTCGCTGAAGTGAGATCACTGTGCGTAATGTCTTTCGACACCAGGCATTCCTCTAGTTGTAGTTGAAAATACGCAGCCACGTTGCCCAACGGCGCGACCAGCTCAGGTGTGAGGCACAGGGAGATCTGGTGGCTCCTCTCTCTCTCTCCGTCTCTTTCGTTCGGTGACACTGGATGTAACCACTTTCCCCCGCGAGGCCCGCAGCTGGTCTCTGGGCAGATGGCGACACACGAGGCGGCCGTACAGACAGGCGCCAGCGGAAGAGCCAGAGGAAAGCTCCCAGCCGCGCCGTCATTACCTCAGAAAAACCTGGGCTGCCAGAGCCACCGGTCCGGCCGACCTTCTGGAAATGCCGCTTCATCCAACGGCATTACTCTGCCTCACTTCTTCTCTTCATACCGCTCGTTCACTTCCGGTGCCTGCAGCGGTATAAGCAGTCACGCAGCACGCTCGCCTCGCTGTTCTCTTCAATATTCTGTTTGCTTTTCCTCTCTCCCCCCTCCCCCCTCTCCCCCCTCCCCCCTCTCCCCCTAATTACCTTTGCAACTCAGTTGATTTATGACATCTGTACCATATGTTGGTGTGCAATGAGATACATAAAAGCATCACATATAGGAACCTTATATGTGCCGTGCTGTCAGTGTTATCATCTTCATCATCATGTTTTTTTCCAGCGAGCCGGGTAGTCTAACAACCCTACCACAACAAAGGTCAAAATTTAATAACGATTGTGGTGTTGCTCACGCTGCTAAATACTGCATTTTCGGGCAACAACTAAGTTATTATGTGGCAGGTGTCATTAGAGTCCGCAGCTCGTAGTCATGCGGTAGCGTTCTCGCTTCCCACGCCCAGGTTCCCGGGTTCGATTCCCAGCGGCGTCAGGGATTTTCTCTGCCTCGTGATGACTGGGTGTTGTGTGATGTGTCGAGGTTAGTTAGGTTTAAGTAGTTCTAGGTTCTAGGGGACTGATGACCATAGATGTTAAGTCCCATAGTGCTCAGAGCCATTTGAACCAAGCCATTTGTCATTAGAGCACACTTTATAAAGTCATTTCATTTACTAATGAATCAACTAGGCACTCATCTTTTCGTGTTTACAACGCTGGTCTCGTTGTAAAATCATGGCTCAATCATCGAAAATCTAGGTGGTGATGATTCCAAGCTCGGATGCAAAAAGGCCTAGGTTTTATTCTGCTATATTCAAAAGTTTTGCAGATGCGCTTCACAAACCATTCTTGAAGATTAAACCTTTCAAAGTTAGCACAATAGTGATGTAAAAAAAAATAATCAGCACTCCGAATTTAAGTTACACTTCCTTTTAATTGCTTTTATTGCAATATCACGTAACACACAAAACATCACTTCACAATTCAAAACATACTTGAAAACATCTTCCTCACTGTTAAAGTTCACATTTTATAAGCTGAATACGTTATGTGTCTTTCCAACATGACGTCCAAGACTACAAGGTCCGACTCTAACTACTGCTTACGCGCCCAAAAATCAGAGTTACAAGTACGTCATAGATCATAGTGACAAAAGAAAGAATACACATAAGAATAATATCATTGCAATATAAACATATCGATGTATCACAAATGAAATCAAATCTGAATGTTGTCTCAGAAATATGTTAAGTAGTTAACAGAAACACAGTAGAATATTGCTGGTATCGAGAGGTTCAGGTAGGCTGCCGTAATGGTTACGCAATTCAAGTACCATTACAGTAGGAACTTTGTGAACAAAATGCCCTCATTGATTTCAGTCCTGGTATACCTTTTCTCTCTCCACTGCAGCCAACATTACTCCTCTATTCTTGAAATCTTCATTAACTTGGTTTGTCTACCTCTTCCTATGCCGCCCAACCGGTCTTTCTCCTAGTACCTCCATCTCCAAATACTGACATGAAGTTCGAATAGGTTGCATTCGATTTACATGCTCTAATCACTTTAGTCTGGCAGCACTCGTTCTCTCCTCCATGGTCAAGGCCACCTACAGGTGTCTCCTTGCATATTCTTACCTGACTCTGTCTCTCCTGCGGTTTGTACAGCTGAACTAAGGAACTTCTCTTTACGTGACTGCATTTAACCGTCTTCTCTCTTATTTATCTACAGACTATACGTCATGATTAGCAGGAGACAGGTTTTATACATGGTCTGTTTAGCTATTAGAGGCACTCCCTTGTCCCTTCTAAGTTTCGTACGTGGTGGAAGAAACTGGAGCCTTTTTCTACAGTGTTTAAAAGTTCTAGTTTGGTACTTCCATCACTTGATATGACACTATCGGGATAATTGAAACTTTTTACACATTCCACCTTCTCTCCTTCCAGTATAATATTGTGAAGTGCGTGTGTCCTGCTCATCTTCTTGGTCTTACTCACAGTTAACTTCAATTCTCCACCAAAAAACTTCGTTAAAGTGCTGTTCAATGGTGAGTAATTGATGAATAACTATTTACGGAGGGTAGTCACAAACAAAAAAAGTCAAGCTGCAACCATAACAACTTCCCTATACAAGTTATCCCAGAAGGGATGGTCAGTATTCAGGGATATGACAGGAACTAAGCAAAAAATGTCTACTAAGCATGGGCTCTAAAAAGCATACCTTAAGAGCTATGAGAACATGTTCAGTATAAGAGACGTGAGTCTCAGTAGCGATGATGAACAAGTGTTCATAACTCTTAAGGTATGCACTTTAGAGGCCATGTTTACAGGACTTTTTGCCTTGTTTTGATCCAGACTACCTGCTCCCAAAATACGGAAAGAAAAGAGCTTGAGCGGAAGAGATTTGTTTCACAGTTCCGAAGATGAAAAAGTGCTCATAGCCCTTAAGTTATGCTATATTTTCTAGACTTTTTGCTTCAAATTATCGTTCCTGTCATACACTTGAATGCTGACCATTGCTCCTGGGACACTCTGTACATATACATACATATGATTTACGAAGACCTGGCATTTCGGCTATTCAGGAAGCGCCTCATTTCGAAAACCACCTGGAAATGCACGCCACGCAATGTTTCTTCATCTGAGAAAAGATGAAGCAGTCACTGAGCACTGCGTAAAGAAAGCTGGGAAGATGAGACAAAGTCTGATAAGTCAAAGAACCAGCATCTGTTACTGCGTCTTGTGCATAATGAGCTGTGGCGCTGTCACAGGGCAAAACCACAGTCTTGGACAGACTTCCGTGACTCTTCGCCTTGACAGCCTGCCGTCACACCGTCAGGAAAGGGAAATGATCTTATAGAATTAATGGTCGGGAAACTCCATCTAGGGTCGTTCGGCTGTTGAGTGCCACACTTTTTATTTGAATGTCACTTCGGTGATTCGCGTGTCGATGATAATGAAACGGTGATAAGGACAACACAACACGCAGTTCCCGATCGATAAAATCTCCGACCCGGCCGTGAATTGATCGCAGGGCTACAACATGGCAATTAGCTTCGTTGAAGTCCCAGCTATGGTAACAGACTCCTCGTCAGAATATTTCGCTAGTACGCTCCTTACTGTGACATGCCGTTTACGCTGTTAATCTTTTAGCATGACACTACCTCGATCCGAATAAAAACTCAGCATTACCTTGGCCAGTGGCAGTTGAGTGTTCGCGTTGTTCGCCAATGGTAACTCCTCGTGTTTCCATGCCTGCTTTGTTCCTTTGTCTTCAGGTCACAGTGGTACAGCCAACACTCGTGCATAGTGATGAGGCTGCTAAAGCAGTCATCTGTATAGACTTCAGGCAGCTGCTACATTTCGGCTACTGCCTCATTCTAGAACCTATTTCAAACGAGCGACTTTTTTGCTCTGAATCAAGCACTCGAGGTGGGTTCATGTCACGTGCCAACGTGTAAATCGGCCGCCAACCTCGTCGCTAGGGTGTCGCTGACGTCCTGGTTGTACCAAATACAGAATTTTTATATCCCACACTGCACATGCGTAGATACATTGGACGTTGGCGTCGTTTGACAACATCGTAGCTCAACCTATCCCCACCGCGCTCACTCATATTATACAAATGCATTTTGTTTCTTTGTGTCCTCTCGATCTTTATATTTTTGTTTGCTTTGTTTTCGAGGGACATAGGAAAGTTGCATGAGGACTTGATATTTTCCCTACCAGAGTTCTTCCACAATACATAATGATACCAAATATCTGAAAGTAAAAAGCTGATTCGGTTTTACAATGCTTGGATACAACAAAGCTTGCACTGTGTATGAATAAAAACGTAAATAGATGAAAAAACTTTCTTACCGAAAATTATTTTAACAGCAAATAACTGAGGAGGAAAATAGTTTTGGATGTTATTGGGCACTTAGAAACAAAAACAAGATGGAAATAATTGAACAAAAAGCAGCTGTGTGCTGCCTTTCACATACCGTTTGATGCAACCATTTTGTATGCAAATGGCCATCTGGAGCCTACTGAAGGCGCCTTAAAGTAAAACGCGAAACGCGTCTGGAAGAAATGAAATACATTGCAGCAAGAAAAGCTGGCTTTTATTCACGAAAAGAATAGTGTTTCGTGTATTTATAGGTATACAGTGTGTTAGGAGTATGAGTACAGATACTTCTATTGGTGATGGGGACAGTTTACTGAACAACATTACATCAGTATTTATTTCATTCGCAGACTAGTAATTATAGCTGTAATGAATAATATGTTTTTAGATTGGTTAGTACATCCAAGTACGTGTCACATAAGCAAGTCATGAATGTTACTTTTTCCCCTGGACAGCAGATCAGGTATCGAAGTGTCGACGTGTCCACACAAAACGTATAGTCCAAACTGAGAGGCACTGTCGGCTTTGCGGTGGAGTCACGACTGTGAAGAAACCATCAGGTAGTAAATTATGTGATGTGTTTGTGGGAAGACTGTCAGACACAGACGAAAAACCAAGTAACACACTGTAGTGGGTACACATATTGAAGTACCTATGATCACAATGTTTGCACTTGTACCGCTGACATTGTATATTTTCTCGACCGAATAAATGGCGGAATTTTGAAATGTGTGGAGGACACTTCTCCAACTCTTCTATTGCTCAGCAGTGAGAAGAAGTTACCTTAAATTATTATCAAATGGTTCAAATGGCTCTCAGCACTATGGGACTTAACGTCTGAGGTCATCAGTCCCCTAGAACTTAGAACTACTTAAACCTAACTAACCTAAGGACATCACACACAACCATGCCTGAGGCAGGATTCGAACCTGCGACCGTAGTGGTCGCGCGGTTCCAGACTGTAGCGCCTAGAACCGCTCGGCCACACCGGCCGGCAAGACATTGTCACGTACGCCCACTACGAATGTTGTTGTGGCTTTTATTAAGCTCTATTATCACAACTAGTTCTGTAAGTCTGTTACTATATGGATGGTCCCTCATAATGTCTCTTTCATCATTGGATGCCAAACAGTACAACAGTCAGTTCTCATAACACGCATTATTTTAACCTCACGTGTAAACAAAAACGACATCTAGTGACGTGCGAGTGTCGGTTCAGGAATAAAACGCCAGGGGCGCGGCAGTAGACTCACTTGCCACGAGTAGTCGATTGAGACCAAGACGCTCACAATAAAAGGGCTTAAGACACGAGTAATGGAACATGACTGATTGACGCGTTGTGTAACTGTACTGAGGCTACGGAGGTCACCGCCCTCTCCGGTGTTAAATGAAGCCCTGAAAAAGCGGCGCAGCGCCGCGGGCAGGATCGGGGGTCGGCGGAGCACGACAGCGAATCGTGCTCCAGCGATTCCATTGAGCGAGCGGCGACCGCGGCTGTGACCGGCGGCGGGCCTCACTCCGCGCCGCCCCCCATCCGGAACGGGGAGGTTCCGCAGCAGAGCCCGCCCCCCGACCCGCCTCTGGTCTCTGCACCTGCCGCGCGCCGGATGTTCCGGCGTAATCACGACGCTTCTCCAGCTGGCTCCTCTTCACTGATAGACGTGTATTAGCTACTCTTCTACAATGACAGAGAAAAATCGCAACACAAAAAAAATTAATGTAGAGTAACGAAATTTCGAGAATAAATTTGTTTATGTGATATATAATACTGGCCATTAAAATTGCTACACCAAGAAGAAATGCAGATGATAAACGGGTATTCATTGGACAAATATATTATACTAGAACTGACATGTGATTACATTGTCACGCAATTTAGGTGCATAGATCCTGAGAAACCAGTACCCAGAACAACCACCTCTGGCCGTAATAACGGCCTTGATACGCCTGGCCATTGAGTCAAACAGTACTCGGATGGCGTGTACAGGTACAGCTGCCCATGCAGCTTCAACACGATACCACAGTTCATCACGAGTACTCACTGGCGTATTGTGACGAGCCAGTTGCTCAGCCACCATTGCCCACACGTTTTCAATTGGTGAGAGATCTGGAGAATGTGTTGGCCAGGGCAGCAGTCGAACATTTTTTGTATCCAAAAAGGCCCGAACAGGACCTGCAACATGCATTATCCTGCTGAAATGTTGGGTTTCGCAGGAATCGAATGAAGGGTAGAGCCACGGGTCGTAACTCATCTGAATTGTAACGTCCACTGTTCAGAATGCAGTCAATGCGAGCAAGAGGTGACAGAGACGTGTAACCAATCGCACCCCATACCATCACGCCGGATGATAGGCCAGTATGGCGATGACGAATACACGCTTCCAATGTGCGTTCACCGCGATGTCGCCAAACACGGATGCGACCATCGTGATGCTGTAAACAGAATCTGGATTCATCCGAAAAAATGACGTTGTGCCATTCGTGCACCCAGGTTCGTCGTTGAGTTCACCATCGCAGGCGCTCCTCTCTGTGATGCAGCGTCAAGGGTAACTGCAGCCATGGTCTCGGAGCTGATAGTCGATGCTGCTGCAAACATCGTCTAACTGTTCGTTCAGATGGTTGTTGTCTTGCAAACGTCCCCATCTGTTGACTCAGGGATCGAGACGTGTCTGCACGATCCGTTACAGCCATGCGGATAAGATGCCTGTCATCTCGACTGCTAGTGATACGAGGCCGTTGGGACCCAGCACGCCCTTCCGTATTATCCTCCAGAACCTACCGATTCCATATTCTGCTAACAGTCATTGGATCTCGACCAACGCGAGCAGCAATGTCGCGATACGATAAACCGCAATCGCGATAGGCTACAGTCCGACCTTTATCAAAGTCGGAAACGTGATGGTACACATTTCTCCTCATTACACGAGGCATCACAACAACGTTTGACCAGGCAACGCCGGTCAACTGCTGTTTGTGTGTGAGAAATCGGTTGGAAACTTTCCTCATGTCAGCACGTTGTAGGTGTTCGCCACCGGCGCGAACCTTGTGTGAATGCTCTGAAAAGCTAATCATTTGCATATCACAGCATCTTCTTCCTGTCGGTTAAATTTCGCGTCTGTAGCACGTCATCTTCGAGGTGTAGCAATTTTAATGGTCAGTAGTGTAGTTAAGTGATTAACATTCCAAGTTCACAGGTCAATGTAAGCGGGAGGTAAGCCATTGCAAATGTGAAATGCCCGTACACTGATAAACTGTGTAACAGCCAGATCATTGAACGCTAGCGAACAAACGAACATACATTCTGTTGTACAGGTGCCGAATGTCAGTTTTTGGGACGGAGCTCCATGTCTGTTACACTTGGTCAGTCAGTACAGGGGTAGTTAATGCTGTTGTGGATGACGCTGGAATTGTCATCCGATGGTGTCCTACATGTTCCCGATTGGAGACACACCTGGTTATCGAGCAGCTCAAGGCAGCATGTCGACACTGTGTGGAGCATGTTGGGTTACATCAGCGGTATGTGGGAGAGCGTTACCCTGTTGGGAAACACACCCTGGAAACCAGCTCGTCAGTGGCAATATAACAGGTCGAATAAACAGATTTACATGTAAATTTGCCTAGACTGCTTCTCCTGTTATCGCACCTCAGACGTAAACTCCAGTTGTATGTATAGTGTGTCTAGCATGCAGACAGGTTGGTTGGAAGCGCTCATCTGGCCTCATACTAACCAACACACGGCCAACATTGGCACCGAAGCAGAATCATTTTTCATCAGAAAACACAACAGACTTCTACACTCCCCTCCAGTCAGCTCTCGCTTGGCACCAGTGAAGTCGCAAATGGCGATGGTTTGCGGTCAGTGGAATGCACGATACACATCATCCGGCTGGGAGCTGCGCTTGAAGTAACCGATTTGTAGCAGTTCGTTTTCACTGTGGTTCCAATTGCTGCTGCAGATACAGTACGATGCGCCAAAGCCATACGCCGAATACTACGGTTATTCTTCCCGATAGTGCCACGTGGCCGTTCGGAGCCCGGACTTATTGCGATCCTACATCCCCGTGACCACCGCTGTCAGCAATCATGTACAGTGGCAATATACATCCTGCTTCTCGTAGCCTTATTACACAACCTCGTTCAAACTCAGTGAGGTGTTATCGCATTAAAGGCATTCTTGACAAAAAAAAATTGGAAATTTGTCGTAAGGTCTTATGAGACCAAACTGCTGAGGTGATCGGCCCCTAAGCTTACGCACCACTTAATCTAACTTAAGCTAACTTACACTAAGGACAACACACAGAACCATGCCCGAGGGAGGACTCGAATCTGTGACGGGGGGAGCCGCGCGGACCGTGACAAGGCGCCTCAGACTACGCGGCTACCCTGCGCAGCTATTCCTGACTTCAACCTTTCTCAGAGGTAACTAGCGCTGACAACCGTTATAGCGGGTATTCAAAGCAAACCTGATTTCCATCCTCATGGTGGTGGACTTAAGTATTCGCATGTTTGCTTCTTACGTCCTGTGTAATATATTTACATTCATGCCACGCACTACACATTTTAAATAATCACTAATGTAATATGGTGGCTTAAACAATCTTATACACTCTGGAAATTGAAATAAGAACACCGTGAATTCATTGTCCCAGGAAGGGGAAACTTTATTGACACATTCCTGGGGTCAGATACATCACATGATCACACTGACAGAACCACAGGCACATAGACACAGGCAACAGAGCATGCACAATGTCGGCACTAGTACAGTGTATATCCACCTTTCGCAGCAATGCAGGCTGCTATTCTCCCATGGAGACGATCGTAGAGATGCTGGATGTAGTCCTGTGGAACGGCTTGCCATGCCATTCCCACCTGGCGCCTCAGTTGGACCAGCGTTCGTGCTGGACGTGCAGACCGCGTGAGACGACGCTTCATCCAGTCCCAAACATGCTCAATGGGGGACAGATCCGGAGATCTTGCTGGCCAGGGTAGTTGACTTACACCTTCTAGAGCACGTTGGGTGGCACGGGATACATGCGGACGTGCATTGTCCTGTTGGAACAGCAAGTTCCCTTGCCGGTCTAGGAATGGTAGAACGATGGGTTCGATGACGGTTTGGATGTACCGTGCACTACTCAGTGTCCCCTCGACGATCACCAGTGGTGTACGGCCAGTGTAGGAGATCGCTCCCCACACCATGATGCCGGGTGTTGGCCCTGTGTGCCTCGGTCGTATGCAGTCCTGATTGTGGCGCTCACCTGCACGGCGCCAAACACGCATACGACCATCATTGGCACCAAGGCAGAAGCGACTCTCATCGCTGAAGACGACACGTCTCCATTCTTCCCTCCATTCACGCCTGTCGCGACACCACTGGAGGCGGGCTGCACGATGTTGGGGCGTGAGCGGAAGACGGCCTAACGGTGTGCGGGACCGTAGCCCAGCTTCATGAAGACGGTTGCGAATGGTCCTCGCCGATACCCCAGGAGCAACAGTGTCCCTAATTTGCTGGGAAGTGGCGGTGCGGTCCCCTACGGCACTGCGTAGGATCCTACGGTCTTGGCGTGCATCCGTGCGTCGCTGCGGTCCGGTCCCACGTCGACGGGCACGTGCACCTTCCGCCGACCACTGGCGACAACATCGATGTACTGTGGAGACCTCACGCCCCACGTGTTGAGCAATTCGGCGGTACGTCCACCCGGCCTCCCGCATGCCCACTATACGCCCTCGCTCAAAGTCCGTCAACTGCACATACGGTTCACGTCCACGCTGTCGCGGCATGCTACCAGTGTTAAAGACTGCGATGGAGCTCCGTATGCCACGGCAAACTGGCTGACACTGACGGCGGCGGTGCACAAATGCTGCGCAGCTAGCGCCATTCGACGGCCAACACCGCGGTTCCTGGTGTGTCCGCTGTGCCGTGCGTGTGATCATTGCTTGTACAGCCCTCTCGCAGTGTCCGGAGGAAGTATGGTGGGTCTGACACACCGGTGTCAATGTGTTCTTTTTTCCATTTCCAGGAGTGTACCTTCTCCGTAAAGATGGTTCAAGACTGAAACCTGTAGATATTTGGGTTTAAAATAAAAGCAGTAGATGGTTCAGATATGAAATCTATACATTATTTATCGGCTGTTGACAGTCACGTTCCAAACATGTTTAAAACCTTTAATCTACTTTTGAAAACACTTACTATCTGCCGGGCATTTTATTTCAATGGGAAAATTCTCAAAGAGTTTATAGCTGCGTGTTTCACTCCTTTCTGCGCCAAAGTTAGATTCATTTAAGGGTAATGCAGGCTATTTTTTGCGTCTTGTGTTGTGCTTGTGACTATCTCTGTTACTTTCAGACTCAAATGAAATGTTGATAAGAAATTTCATAGTTGAATGAAAACGTACGGTGGGGCTGTGATTAATATTTCCAGCTGCTTAAAGCGATGCCTGCAAGATGTAAGGGTGTGAACCCCACAAATAATTCCAGTTACATTTTTTTTTTTCAGTAAAAAATACTTTCACCCAACTATGAATTTACTCCTAAGACAACAGTAAATGAAAATGTGAAAAATGTTTTAACTTCCTGACTTCTACGTCCCCAAAGTTGGGAGTTGTACTTATGAAAAACGTTGCATAATCTAAACGTTCGCTTTTCCAGTTTAAGTTTTCATCAATATGTACACCTAAAAACTTATAAATTTCTGCGTTGTTTATCATTTCTTGTTCGTATTGTTCGTATACTAGGTTAATAGGAGTTGGGACATCTTTAACAGTACAAAATTAGATGAGAAGGTCTCTCTATCTCTTTTTTTTTTTCTTTCAAAGTTTGAAGCTGTGGTCTGTTTTAATATTACTGGCGACCACTTGCAATTGGTGGCATCTTCCAGCTGGAAAATTCTCTGCGCGACACGACCAGATTCGTGCTACACTTGAAACGTTCCTTTCGACTGTCCTTCAAGCTTCCGTGGCGCTGCGCAAAATCACACTCGCGACCGCGAAAGGATGCACGCACTCCTGCGATGTGCGACGCGTATTTGGTCGGAAAAGTCTACTGGCGAACCTGCTTTAAAATTCTGCCCTGCTACTCACGTAAAAAAAGTGTATATAAGGGTCGCCAGCCTCGCGTTGGCCCGCAAGACAGGGATTAAACTTGTCACTACGTCAATGTCAGTAATCAAATCGCACTACTTCCAGAAAGATCCGACCACTGGACTGGAACGTGTACACCGCCTCCAGCTGGCCACTAGCAGCTCCCGCCATAATCAACAAAATAAAGTTCTGAATCTATGGGGAAAGAGTCCAACAAAAACATCATTCTCAAACTATCACAAAAACAAATGGAATTTACTGGCCTAAATTGACCCAAACTAAGTCAATCACTTTTATTCACCACCACTCCCAGTCACCTAATGGCTCCGCGCTCTGCTGTGAGGTCTGTCTTTTTACCGAACAGGTTCACACTCATTAATCTGCTAGATTCGTCGAGTAAAACAGGAAATAGCCGAAGCCGACTTTCACGCTCTCACCAGGGAAAGAGTTTTGGATTTTCTGTCTTGCATATTGCGACAAGTAATTCGGTTGATCACGCAGGATCACCCTCTCGCGACTTCTGAAATACACAACGAAAACAGCAGCTCCACCCCAGACAGCACACGACTTCCACACTCCGCAGGGACTACCAGCCGACTATTGTACTTCGCCAGCTCCATGCCGCACCACGAACCTATTTAACATTTAGGCCATTCAGCCGATCAGATCACAGGCGTTTTCACTGGCTATTTCCCGCTCCCACTTACAGAGCTTCTATAAGGTGCTGCTTTCCGGCAGGTCCTTTAGAACTTATTCTGCAAATAGTGACGGACACACAGGCCGTCTTTGGGAAATACTCGCCCTCAAAATCCGCCTAGTCGATTCCGACCGTCATCCATTTGGGACAATTAAGGAAAAATCTGGCTCATCAACTTCAGACCTAACAAAAACCCCTTTCCCTTTGTAACCCATAACTGGCTGGAGCGACTACAATAGCGAGCAGACCAAGGGAATGATATGTCTTACACTGGTTTGAGGATGTCGATGATGAATTTCGCTCAGTCTCCTAACTCTCAACTTTCCTAAATGTTAGCCATTTCTAAGACTTCTCTTTTTCACTGACTCTGAGCACGGTGATCACTAACCATTTCGTAGTAACCAACGAGAATTGTGTGACACGTGCATGGACATCCGGAGCCATCTGCACCTACAATCTTTACGGCACAAGTCAGCTTACGGTGTGTGGTGGAGGTTACTTCTGGTACTACTCTCATTTTGCCGGCCGGGGTGGCCGTGTGGTTCTAGGCGCTACAGTCTGGAACCGCGCGACCGTTACGGTCGCAGGTTCGAATCTTGCCTCGGGCATGGATGTGTGTGCTGTCCTTAGGTTAGTTAGGTTTAATTAATTCTAAGTTCTAGGCGACTGATGACCTCAGAAGTTGAGTCGCATAGTGCTCAGAGCCATTTGAACCATTTGAACTACTCTCATTTTCCTCCTCAACTGTTACATTCGCAAATGGTGTGAGAGAAGGACGAATTTCGGTAAGCCACGGCAAGAGCTCAGACTTCTCTGTTTCTTCCACCGGGTTCACTTCCCAAGATGTATGAGAGAGGAAATAGCAGCCTGTCTGATTTCTTCAAAGACACGTCTCAGGATTTTAAGAGTAAATGTCGTGATACGCAGCGCCCTTGTAACCTCTGCCCCTGGAGTTCGATGATTATCTCCGTAACATTTTCACGCTAGCCGGCCGCTGTGACCGAGCGATCCTAGGCGCTTCAGTCCGGAACCGCGCGACTGCTACAGTCGCAGGTTCGAATCCTGCCTCGGGCTTGGATGTGTGTGATGTCCATAGGCTAGTTAGGTTTAAGTACTTCTAAGTTATAGGGGACTGATGACCTCAGATGTTAAGTCCCATAGTGCTCAAAGCCATTTGTACCACTTTCAAGCTTAATGCACGCATTCGTGAAGAAAAGCGCCTCTCTTATTTGGATATTCTTCTACTTCTAGCCACGTATCGAGGATTTTTGTGTCTCGGATCGTGATTAAATGCGTTGGTTTTATTTATAAGTGGAGGGGTGAGGGACTATGAAGCTGTTACACGTCCAATCATCACGTTGTCGATAATCAGTGCATATTTATTACAGAACTGCATCAATTGTGATGCAATTCGAGAAATTTTTGGAATAATCAATTATGCCGCCTGCGTACATTGATGTAGAAGGCGCCGGTTGTTAAAGAAGATGGGCGCGCCTCCCCACTGACACTCCAGTCACGGCGGCCCTCCCGTTAGCAGCGGCTCTGGATATGTAGGTCAGTAATTCGACGCGTGTTACCGGGAACATCACGACCAAGGTCTCAGTCGACTTACGTCACGTGCCGGCTGACACTGCAGTCGCGCGCTGCGCGTATTGGCTGCAGATGGTCTCCAGTTCCGTACGGCAAACGAGACTAACAGTCCGTTACAGTCAGGGTACAGCCGCTGTCTCTGTCCTCCTTTGACATACACTCTGTTACCTTGGAATTGCTGACCACAACAGAGTTCCTCAGCGCTTGTTTCCAGTGCTGCAAAACCGCATTAATATGTAGATTGAAGACTCTCAAACGCTCTCAATTTTGTTTTCCTCGTCACTTCACGAAAGCTACTTTTTTCTACAAACCATGAAAAGATGTGCTGCTGGAATTATTGCACTGGTATCTCTTTTGTTCAATATTTCGAGTGGTTTTAATTTTTTATTTCTTTCTGAGAGATTAAGATTGTGTGCGGCCCGGAACTCAAGCCGGAAATTACGCACATCAGAAATGGTTCAAATGGCTCTAAGCACTATGGGACTTAACATTCTGAGGTCATCAGTCCCCTAGACTTAGAACTACTTAAACCTGACTAAACTAAGGACAGCACACACATCCATGCCCGAGGCAGGATTCGAACTTGAAACCTTAGCAGCAGCGCGGTTCCGGACTGAAGCGCCTAGAACCGCTCTGCCACAGCGGACGGCTACGCCCATCGCGAACACGAAAAACGCTCTTTCTAACTAACTAACTGAATCATTCGAGGAGGACTCACAGCCTATTCCAGCAGACAGTTCCATCTCCTTCGAAGTTTTATTACGGTGTATTACATGGTATTTCTTCGAAGTGTAACAACGTTCTATTCGTACTTTTAAGGATATTCTACAGCTCTCAGAAGAAGGGCACGGCATTATAAAAATCTTGTTAATGTATGCAGTGCAATGTTTCACAAAAATGGCCGGAAACTGTACAAAATAAGAATCTGAAATTCCCTAACATAGTGCAAATCGACGCCCTTTCCGGGGAAATTGAATGTCTCGAAAAACTCTTGTCTTAACCCACTATTTACTGCGAGGACATCGTTGGACAATGTTTCACTTACAGTACTCATAAGTGTTCTATTCCTGAATTTCTCTTTCCCAGACTTACAAAATGACGCTGATACCTTCACTTAAAACCGTTATGCCGTAACCACAAGAGCCGGAACGAAGATGATGAACGCAAGCGAAGAGAAGGCGGTGAAACGACGTCGGACAATGGTGCGCTGATTAGGATCGTTACCACGACAGGAGCGGCATCTAGCCGGAGTGAATATAAGCACCCCTCCTGCCCGTCTCGGCCGGACATTAGCAGACAGTATTCGCAGAGCATTAGCACGGCCTAGCAGAGAGTGCTACTATAGCACTCATTAGTGATCCACAAAACTGTGTGTCCTCGTATATAGCAAATGACTCGGATTTATGTTGCATGTCACTCATCGCTTGCGACACAGTTGTTATTTCAGAGTTAAGTATTGTCAATCTGCTTTATTGAAATAAAACTACTAATGTTATTTGGTTGAATTATTGTGCAGCATTCCGAGAACGCAACATCCTTTAGGCAACCTAAACGGGACGAGTGGCCAAGACCCCACAAAAACAAATAAAGTTGCTTTTGTATCATAGTAGCTAAAAAAAAAAAATCACACATCAGTGTACGATAGCCTCCCGACGGCATATAACCGCCTGCTGATGAACTTGTGTCGAACCATTTGAGAAGCGTTGGCCGTGTTTGCATTACCTGGCCATGCAATAACTAAATAAAGACCGTAACGATGCCGTAGCAAACCACATACGAGTTAGCAAAAATATTTGATTAACTGAATTTTTGTCGGTGCTTGGCAGAACACGATAATAATATTGAAAAGGAAAATACTTCAGAGAAACCAAAAACCTATTCGTGTCCAAATAAATGTAACTTTGCACATCATTCTGAGGTTTCTTCCTTTTTAATACTAAAAAGATATGATTTTACGATTACCTATAGATCGTCCTGCCGAATTACCCACCGGCTTCACGAAGAATACAACACCAATGGCACGCAAGCCATGAGCCGACAAGTGTGAATTTTACCGACCCATCACTTTAATAACTCATGGCCACAAAATAATGACTTACAGATGTGTGGAATAATTTGTGAGAGCTGACCTCGGGGAAGATCAGTTGAGATTACGGAGAAACGTAGGAACACGCGAGACAATACTGACCTTGCGTCTTTTCTTAGAAGATAGCTTAAAGAAAGGCGAATCTATAACATTTGTAGGCTAACAGAAAGCTTTTAGTTAGAATACAATCTTTGAAATTTTGAAGGTAGCACGGATAAAATGAGGGGAGCGGAAGGTCATGTACAACCAGAATTGAGTTAGCGGGTTAAGGGAAGAGAAAACGGAAGCAGTGTTGAGAAATGAGTGAAACGGGGTTACAGTCTATCCCCGAGGTTATTAAATCTGTTCGGTGAACAAGTAGGAAAAGCTTAGAATGGGAATTTAACATCAGGGAGAAGAAATATAAACTTTAAGATTTGCCAATGTAATTTTGTCAGAGACGGCAAAGAGAGGAATGGCTAGTACCCTGAAAAGAGAATCTAAGATAAATAGAAGAAACACAAAGGTAATGGAATTTAGTTGAAGTCTGGTGAACCTGAGGGAAATTCGATTAGAAAATAATATACTAAAAGTACTATCTGAATTTCCTTATGTGGGGACCAAAATAAATGATGGTTGCAGAAGTAGGGAGGATATAAAATGCAGACTCTCTATAGTAAGAAAGGCATTTCTGCGAAGGAGGATTTTGTTAACATTTGGTATAAATTTAGATAACAGGAAATCTTTTCTCAAGATATTTGTCTCGACCGTATCTTTCCGAACGAGCTCTGATTTCCCTTATTTTATCTTTGTGATTGTCGGTGTCAACAAAATATTTTCGCATTCGGAGGAGAAAGTTGGTGATTGGAATTTCGTTAGAAGATTCCGTCGCAACGAAAAACGCCTTTCTTTTGATGATGTCCAGCCCAAATCCTGTATCATTTCTGTGACACTTTGTCCCATATTTCGCGATAATACAAAACGTGCTGCCTTTCTTTGAACTTTTTCGATGTACTCCGTCAGTCCTATCTGGTAAGGATCCCACACCGCCCAGTAGTATTCTAAAAGAGGACGGACAAGCATAGTGTAGGCAGTCTTCTTAGTAGGTCTGTTACATTTTCTAAGTGTCCTGCCAATAAAACGCAGTCTTTGGTTAGCCTTCCCCACAACATTTTCTATGTGTTCCTTCCAATTTAAGTTGTTCGTAATTGTAATCCCTAGGTATTTAGTTGAATTTACGGCTTTTAGATTAGACCGATTTATCGTGTAACCGAAGTTTAACGAGTTCCTTTTATCACTCATGTGGATGAACTCACACTTTTCGTTATTTAGGGTCAACTGCCACTTTTCGCACCATTCAGATATCTTTTCTAAATCGTTTTTCTGTTTGTTTTGATCTTCTGATGACTTTATTAGTCGATAAACGCCAGTGTCATCTGCAAACAGCAGAAGACGGCTGCTCAGATTGTTTCCCAAATCGTTTATACAGATAAGGAACAGCAAAGGGCCTATAACACTACCTTGGGGAACACCAGAAATCACTTCTGTTTTACTCGATGACTTTCCGTCAGTTACTAAGATCTGTGACCTCTCTGACAGGAAATCACAAATCCAGTCACATAACTGAGACGATATTCCATAAGCACGCAATTTCACTACGAGCCACTTATGTGGTACAGTGTCAAAAGCCTTCCGGAAATCCACAAATACGGAATCGATCTGAAATCCCTTGTCAATAGCACTCAACACTTCATGAGAATAAAGAGCTATAAAGAGCTAGTTGTGTTTCACAGGGCCGGCCGATGAGGCCGAGCGGTTCTAGGCGCTTCAGTCTGGAACGGCGCGACCGCTACGGTCGCAGGTTCGAATCCTGCCACAGGCATGGATGTATGTGATGTCCTTAGGTTAGTTAGGTTTAAGTAGTTCTAAGTTCTAGGGGACTGATGACCTCAGATGTTAAGTCCCTTAGTGCTCAGAGCTATTTGAACCATTTTTTGTGTTTCACAGGAATGATGTCTTCTAAGCCCATGTTGACTGTGTGTCAATAGACCGTTTTCTTCGAGGTAATTCATAATGTTCGAACACAATATATGTTCCAAAATCCTGCTGCATATCGATATTAACGATATCGGCCTGTAATTTAGTGGATTACTCCTACTACCTTTCTTGAATATTGGTGTGACTTGTGCAACTTTCCAGTCTTTGGGTACGGATCTTTCGTCGAGCGAACGGTTGTTACTATCCGGAGCGATCTGAAGTGGAATGATCACATAAAACAAATAGTGGGAAAAGCAGGCGCCAGGTTGAGATTCATAGGAAGAATTCTAAGAAAATGTGACTCATCGACGAAAGAAGTAGCTTACAAAACGCTTGTTCGTCCGATTCTTGAGTATTGCTCATCAGTATGGGACCCTTACCAGGTTGGATTAATAGAAGAGATAGACATGATCCAGCGAAAAGCAGCGCGATTCGTCATGGGGACATTTAGTCAACGCGAGAGCGTTACGGAGATGCTGAACAAGCTCCAGTGGCGGACACTTCAAGAAAGGCGTTACGCAATACGGAGAGGTTTATTATCGAAATTACGAGAGAGCACATTCCGGGAAGAGATGGGCAACATATTACTACCACCCACATATATCTCGCGTAATGATCACAACGAAAAGATCCGAGAAATTAGAGCAAATACGGAGACTTACAAGCAGTCGTTCTTCCCACGCACAATTCGTGAATGGAACAGGGAAGGGGGGATCAGATAGTGGTACAATAAGTACCCTCCGCCACACACCGTAAGGTGGCTCGCGGAGTATAGATGTAGATGTAGATGTATATGATCGTTAAGTATGGAGCTAACGCATCAGCATACTCCGAAAGGAACCTAATTGGTATACAGTTCCGATAAGAAGCGCTTTCCAAATGGGATATAGCAGAAGAATGCTGGAAATTAGTAAGGTAGATCGGATAAATAATGAGGTAATGAATCAGCTGAAAAAAAATTTACGGCACTATTTTAGACAAAGAAGGGATCGATTAATAGGACACATCCAGAGGCATCAAGGAATCGTCATTTCGTACTGGTGGGAAGTGGGGTGAGGGGGCGGCAGGAAGGAGGGGGAGGGGGTAATATTGTAGAGGAGACTAAGGCATGACCACAGTAAGCAAGTTCAAATGGATGTACGTGGCAGAAATGGAGAAGCTAGGACAGAGAAGATTAGCAAAGACGTGCATTAAACGAGTCCTCGGAGGGAAGGCGACAACAATAACGTAGAATGGGACACCATCTTTCGTTCTCCGAAAAAAGCTAAGAATTTTAGTCTATACAGACAGCCGGTCTATTTTTCTGCGACTTTCCTAGTCCCGCGGGAAGAGATGCCTGCTGAGGCTGTCATTGTGCACATGATAGGCGCCAGCGGCGTTACGTTCCAGGGAACCGCCGGGACGCGCAGCCTGCCGGATGAAAGCGTTGTAACGCCGTTTTCCGCAACAGGCTATCCGCGGCGCCAGGTTACATAAGAACACGTCGGATCAGGAGCGCCATTAAACATTGCTCACACTCTTTCTTGTATTCTGTCACACTTTCTCCTCGCACGGGGCGCTTCCTCTCCCACTGTTGGCTTTTATCCACACACTCTTCTACTGCCGATTGTGCGACGTCCTTAAGCGTTGGCGAGGCGGCCGTACTTAACGCGCGTGAAATGTGACAGAAAATAGCTTACGCTGAAAACAATGTGTTTTTCCCGTTCCTTTTGTGGTATTGTTTTCATTCTATATGTCGTTCGTCAAGCACTTAAATGCATTGCTTTTGTTGACGAATTCGATTTAGTCAATATTCATACACCCTTATACAGGACCTAACTTTCTTGCCTCAAATAACTTTTGACACTTTAAAAATGCGCTCTACAACAAAAAAAGAAGACGCGCCACGACGAATTAGCCGAATGGGACGAAAATCGGTAGATGTATTGTACATGCAGAGACAAATAAATGGTTACATTAGAACCTTTTGACAATGTTGACTGGAATTCTCTCTTTCAAATTATGAAGGTGGCAGGGGTAAAATACAGGGAGCGAAAGGCTATTTACAGTTTGTACAGAAACCAGATAGCAGTTATAAGAGTCGAGGGACATGATAGGGAAGCAGTGGTTGGGAAGGGAGTGAGACAGGATTGTAGCCTCTCCCCGATGCTATTCAATCTGAATATAGAGCAAGCAGTAAAGGAAACAAAAGAAAAGTTCGGAGTAGGTATTAAAATCCATGGAGAAGAAATAAAAACTTTGAGGTTCGCCGATGACATTGTAATTCTGTCAGAGACAGCAAAGGACTTGGAAGAGCAGTTGAACGGAATGGACAGTGTCTTGAAAGGAGGATATAAGATGAACATGAACAAAAGGAAAACGAGGATAATGGAATGTAGTCGAATTAAGTCGGGTGATGCTGAGGGAATTAGATTAGGAAATGAGACACTTAAAGTAGTAAAGGAGTTTTGCTATTTGGGGACCAAAATAACTGATGATGGTCGAAGTAGAAAGGATATAAAATGTAGACTGGCAATGGCAAGGAAAGCGTTTCTATAGAATAGAAATTAGTTAACATCGAGTATAGATTTAAGTGTCAGGAAGTCGTTTCTGAAAGTATTTGTATGGAGTGTAGCCATGTATGGAAGTGAAACATGGACGATAAATAGTTTGGACAAGAAGAGAATACACGCTTTCGAAATGTGGTGCTACAGAAGAATGCTGAAGATTAGATGGATAGATCATATAACTAATGAGGAGGTACTGAATAGGATTGGGGAGAAGAGGAGTTTGTGGCACAACTTGACAAGAAGAAGGGATCGGTTGGTAGGACATGTTCTTAGGCATCAAGGGATCACCAATTTAGTATTGGAGGGCAGCGTGGAGGGTAAAAATCGTAAAGGGAGACCAAGAGATGAATACACTAAGCAGATTCAGAAGGATGTAGGCTGCAGTAGGTACTGGGAGCTGAAGAAGCTTGCACAGGATAGAGCAGCATGGAGAGCTGCATCAAACCAGACTCAGGACTGAAGACCACAACAACAACAACAACAACAATGTCAGAAAAGTCGGATGATTAATTCAAGAGAAAAAGATTCACAAATACAGCAATTCAATAACTCCTCGGTGCACTTCTTACCCTTACGCAGGCAGTCACTGGGCTTGGCACTGACTGGTAAGAGTTGCTGGGTGTCGTCCTGAAGGATATCGTGCCAAATTCTGTCCAATTGGAGCGTTATATCGACAAAATCCCGAGTCGGTTCGAGGACCCTGCCCATAATGTTCTATATGTTCTCAATTGGGGAAACATCCGGCGACCTTTCCGGCCAAGACAGGGTTTGGCCAGCATGAAGACAAACAGTATAAACTCTTGCTGTGTGTCAGCCGGCCGCGGTGGCCAAGTGGTTCTAGGCGCTTCAGTCCGGAACCGCGCGACTGCTACGGTCGCAGGTTCGAATCCTGCCTCGGGCATGGATGTGTGTGATGTCCTTAGGTTAGTTAGGTTTAAGTAGTTCTAAGTTCTAGGGGACTGATGACCTCAGATGTTAAGTCCCATGGTGCTCAGAGCCATTTTTTTGAATCTTGCTGTGTGCGGGCAGGCATTATCTTGCTGAAACTTAAGCCCGTGATGGCTTGCCATGAAGAGTAAAAAACGGGCTTAGAACATCGTTGATTTATCCCTGTGCCGTAAGGGCGCCACGGTTGACGACCAAAGGGGTCCTTCCATGAAATGAAATGGAAACCCAGACCATCACTCCCAGTCATTGGGCCATATGGCGGACGGCGGTCATGTTGGTATCTCACTGCTGTCCAGTGCGTCTCCAGACACCTCTTCAACCTGGAATCTTATTGAATGGAGTAGAATTGTCTTCAGTGATGAGTCCCATTGGGTCATATGGCGAGCGGTGGTCATGTTGGTGGTGTCTCACTGCTGTCCAGTGCGTCTCCAGACACCTCTTCTACCTGGAATCTCGTTGAATGGAGTGGAATTGTCTTCAGTGATGAGTCCCATTGGGTCATATGGCGAGCGGTGGTCATGTTGGTGGTGTCTCACTGCTGTCCAGTGCGTCTCCAGACACCTCTTCTACCTGGAATCTCGTTGAATGGAGTAGAATTGTCTTCAGTGATGAGTCCCATTGGGTCATACGGCGGGCGGTGGTCATGTTGGTATCTCACTGCTGTCCAGTGTGTCTCCAGACACCTCTTCAACCTGGAATCTCGTTGAATGGAGAAGAATTGTCTTCAGTGATGAGTCCCATTGGGTCATATGGCGGGAGGTGGTCATGTTGGTATCTCACTGCTGTCCAGTGCGTCTCCAGATACCTCTTCAACCTGGAATCTCGTTGAATGGAATAGAATTGTCTTCAGCGATGAGTTCCATTGGGTCATATGGCAGGCAGTGGTCATGTTGGTATCTCATTGCTGTCCAGTGCGTCTCCAGACACCTCTTCAACCTGGAATCTCGTTGAATGGAGTAGAATTGTCTTCAGTGATGAGTCCCACTTCGAACTGGAGCCCGATGATCAGCGAAGACGAGTCAGGAGATGGCCTCTGGATAGCTGACTGTCACCCGCTATACAGCCTGACAGCTGGGAGTGATGGCCTGAGGTGCCATTTCTTTTCATAGCAGGATTCATTTGGTTGGAACCCGTGAGGACTTGCAGCACAGTGGTACGCCGATGATATTCTACGCCCCGTTTTGTTGCCCTTCACGGCAATCCATTTTGGGCTTACGTGTCAGGAAGATAATGCCCGCCCACACACGGCGAGAGTTGGAGGTCTAATAATTGTAACTAGCGCCTAACCTATAAATTATGACTTTTTTTGAATAAAACTTGGAGTAGTAAAATTTACAGTGGTTTAGTAGAGATGTGACTTTCCTCCCCTTCAGTGTTCTAGGGTTAATGACTGGGCCCAAGTCAATGGGCGAAAAACAGCCACAGAGCAACTGTGGCCAACTTCGGGTTCAACACCCTATTGGTCAGTCGGTCCACTGGAATCCTGACATTGCATAAGAGATAAAATCACAACTTACTGAACCATACCACGCCGTGCATTTTCTGCGTTGTCTGGCTAACTGAAGACGTGCAGGTTATCTGCCGCTATGAGTAATGGCCTTTTTCTCCAGAGGAAGGGAGTAAAAGTGTGCCTATATTTTAAGGACGACCTGATGGTGATTTATTTATGTATTTAGTGTGTGCCACACATGGTATTACTTGATATTTAAAGCAAAAACACCTAACGTAAAAAATTGTTATGCTCAGATTAGTTGCAGCCATCCTCTGAAGGCACAAGGGTATTGGAAGAAAGAGCTCTATTGAATCACCAGAGCATGCTCTCAACTCAGACTCTTAGCAAGATGACGGATGGATTGTCTTGGACCACCACATTCACAGGTTGATGTAGGAAATTTCCTCATTTCTGCACAAATAATGTGTCCATTGCCAAACCTATACACACTGAATCGCCAAGGAAACTCGTATAGGCATGCGTATTCAAATGCAGAGATATGAAAACAGAGAGAATATGGTACTGCGGTCGGGAACGCCTATATGAGACAACAAGTGTCTGGCGCAGTTGTTAGATCGGTTACTGCTGCCACAATGGCAAGTTATCAAGATTCAAGTGAGGTTGAACGTGGTGCTGTAGTCGGCGCAGGAGCGATGGGACACAGACTCTCCGAGGTAGCGATGAAGTGGGGATTTTGCAGAAGGACCATTTCACGAGTGTACCGTGAATATTAGGAATCCGGTAAGGCATCAAATCTCCGACATCGCTGCCACCGGAAAAAGATCCTACAAGAACGGGACCAACGACGGCTGAAGAAAATCGTTTAACGTAACAGAAGTGCAAACGTTCCGCAAATAGCTGCAGATTTCAATGCTGGGCCATCAACAAGTGTCTGCATGCTAACCTTCCAAGGAAACATTATCGATATAGTCTATTGCAGCCGGAGGCCCAACACAAAGCTTTAACCCTCGCCTGGGCCTGTCAACACCGACATTGGAATGTTGATGACTGGAAACATTTTGCCTGGTCCAATGAGTCTCGTTTCAAATTGTATCGAGCGGATGGACGTGCGCGGATATAGCGACAATCTCATGAATCCATGGACCCTGCTTGTCAGCAGGGGACTGTTCAAGCTGGTGGAGGCTGTGTAACGGTTTGGGACGTGTGCAGTTGGAGCGATATGAGGCCCCCTGAAGGTATAGATGCGGCTCTGGCAGGTGACCCGTACGTAAGCACCCTGTCTGATCACCTGCGTCCATTCATGTCCATTCCATTGTGCATTCTGACGGACTTGGGCAGTTCCAGCAGGACAATGCGACAGCCCACACGTTCAGAACTGCTACAGAGTGGCTCTAGAAACACTCTTCTGAGTTTAAACACTTCCGCTGGCCACCAAACTTCCTAGGCATGAACATTATTGAGCATATCTGGGATGCCTTGCAACGTGCTATTCAGAAGAGATCTCCACCGACTCGTACTAATAGAATTTATGGATAGACTTGCAGGATTCATGGTGTCACTTTCCTCCAGCACTACTTCAGACATTAGTCGGGTCCATGTCACGTTGTGTTGCTGCACTTGTGCGTGCTCGCGATTGCCCTACACGATATTAGGCAGGTGTATCAGTTTCTTTGGCTCTTCAGTGTAAAATTTTCCACACCTGACGAGAGAGTACAAAACCCCTGGTAATAACCGATGAATCTGCACTGCGTGACAAATGAACTTAAGCACGCAGAAGACATGGTGGTATGTCAACGTAGCTTCGTACATGTAGACGCTATCGGTGCTTATGTAAATAAAAAATGTTCAGATGTGTGTGAAATCTTATGGGACTTAACTGCTAAGTTCATCAGCCCCTAAGCTTACACACTACTTAACCTAAATTATCCTAAGGACAAACACACACATCCATGTCCGAGGGAGGACTCGAACCTCCGCCGGGATCAGCCGCACAGTCCATGACTGCAGCGTCTTAGACCGCTCGGCTAATCCCGCGCGGCCCTATGTAAATAATTAAGCTGCAATTTTCTGTGATATGTAGAATGGCCATCAGGGTTAGTGTTGTTCGTGTTTGATGTTGTTACAATGCGTGGTAGGGTGTATAAAGTGCGTTACAATGTTAGTCGGTGAATGATTACTGTGGAGGGCGCGGAGGTGCCGCGTTATCCGCAAGCTGACAGAGCCGAGGTCATCACTGGGCCAGCTTGTCGAATCGTGCAATATCCTGATTTGTGGGGCATTTAGGTGTGACAGTGCCCCGATGTAGGAGTGCGTGAGAACGTGAGAGCAGACGTACTTGTCAAGGTTCCAGTCGACCCCGTCTGACCACTACGGACTCCCTGCAAAGTTCTCTTTCATCCCGGGCCATTGGTCAAAGGCTGGCAACAGCCTGACTAGCGAATTACATGCCTTGTGTAGGCTACCGTTAACACCACAACACAAAATGCTGCGTTTCGAGTGGCTCCGTGACTGCGAAGCTTGAACTTCCTATCAATGGTGTCGCACTGTGTTCACCGACGAACTGCGGTTCTGCACTACCCCTGATGACCATCATCAGCGAATGTGACGGCGATCGGTGCAGAGATCCCATTCTTCCAATGTTTTTGAGGCGCACAGCGTTGTTACTCCTGGGGTCATAATGTGTGGCGCCATTGGGTATTACTTTAGGTCACGGCTGGTAGTGAATGAGGGAACTCCTACGGCACGACGATACGTCACAGACATCCTACGTCTTCATGTGCTACCTCTCAAGCGAGAGTATCGTGTTGCCATTTTTCAACAGGACAATGCCCGCCCACACACGGCATGTTCCCCCTTGCTTGGTATTGAAAGATTCCCGTGGTGTCCGCAGATCTGTCCCCGATAGAAAATGTGGGGGACTAGCTCAACTCTGTCGCTGTTCTGGTATCCAAGATGTCGAGGACCAGTTACGAAGTCTGTCGTGGGTCAATTTGCCTTGTGTCAGGATACAATAGCTTTATGACACTCCTTCCATCTGAATCGCTGCAGACATCCAGAACGGAGCGGATGCAACGTTATGCATACAAATGGGCTCATACTGCCACGTCCTTTGCAAATTTGACTCGATTCTCGCAACGCCTGGAATAACATCATATACCCTCTCAACCCGTGAAGTTCCATTTCCTTCCTTTCTCGCCTTGTGCGCGCTTCACTGTTTTTGTTAGGCAGTGTACTAGGCCACGTAGACAGTAGGGGGTGTGCCATCTGCCACTGATTTTAAGGCTATAGGCAACGAGCTATTGAGCGAGATGCTAGGGTGGGTTTCGGGACTGTAGACAATTTCTAGACAACCAAGGTAAGTCCTGGTGGGTGAGCCATTCAGGATTATCTTGTATTCTTTCATGTGAGCTCTCTCTCTGCCCATTGGGGGCAGAGTTATATGGTCGAGAACTGGAAGCCAGTACAGTGGAATAAACTTGATGCACCCAGTAACAATCCTCACTGCCGTATGTAATTGGGAATTTATCGTTTTATACTGAGCACTATTCAACTAGACTGGCGCACAGTATTCGCCTGCAGAGTAGACTAGGTTTAGTGCTGAAGTTTCTTGTAATTTGACATGAGAGATCGAATGTAGACTGAAGCAAATAAAAAAAATCTTGCCATGTTGGTCGCTGTTTCAACCGACTGTGCGTCTGTAATATGTGTTCGCAAATGACTGGAGGATTACGATGAAGACTTCAAAGTACTTCCTTCTTCATCAGGATCTTAACCCACTCGAACACCTAGGTGGCCACCTCAATCGCCTAGTTCACTGTGAGCCCTCTGGCGCCCACGTTTCTACAGTTGCATGGGACACTGCTGCAAAAAAAAACCTTGAAGACCTGTCAGCGTCTGACTGAATCACTTGTAACTCGGCTAGAAGATATCCCGGACACTGCCAGGTTGTCATAATAATGCTACTCTACTGTACCGTCTACTAGCCACTAAGAGACGGAGTCGCCTGCGGAGTTGAGAGCAGTGCCGCTGCACCAGGAAGAAAGAGGCCTGCTTGCTTCAACCCCTACTCCAGCCTCAACGGTGGCGCCAGGTTGCGCCCATTGTTTGGCGCGCCGGCAGCAGATGGGCGATAAGCGCTGAGGTGTCACGGGCCATGGCAGCTGGGCGCCCGCCAGCCGCGCCGTTCTCCGACCGGCTGCCCGCGACCCTACGTGGACAGAGGGCTACATCAGCACTGCCGTAAACGGCTCAGTCCCGTAGCTGAACCAAACAACACGATCGTATGATAAGTGAATAGGACCCTATGTGGACAGTGGGCTAGATCAGTGCTGCCGTAAACGGCTCAGTCCCGTACCTGCATCAAACAACACGATCATATAATAAGTGAATAGGATCCTATGTGGACAGTGGGCTAGATCAGTGCTGCCGTAAACGGTTCAGTCCCGTACCTGCATCAAACAACACGATCATATAATAAGTGAATAGGACCCTATGTGGACAGTGGGTCAGATCAGTGCTGCCGTAAACGGCTCAGTCCCGTACCTGCATCAAACAACACGATCATATAATAAGTGAATAGGACCCTATGTGGACAGTGGGTCAGATCAGTGCTGCCGTAAACGGCTCAGTCCCGTACCTGCATCAAACAACACGATCATATAATAAGTGAATAGGATCCTATGTGGACAGTGTGTTAGATCAGTGCAGCCGTAAACGGCTCAGTCCCGTAGCTGCGTCAAACAACACGAATGTATGATAAGTGAGCAGGACCCTATGTGGATAGTGGGCTAGATCAGTGCTGCCGTAAACGGCTCAGTCCCGTAGCTACATCAGACAACACGACAGTACGATAAGTCAATCGGACCCCATGAAGATACTGGGCTAGATCAGCGCAGGCATAAAGACCATAGTTCTGTAACGGCATCTGTCAACGTTACAGTATGATAAACCAGTTGAACCCTATGAAGACAGTGGGCTAGATCAGTGCTGCCATCAACGACTCAATGCTGTAGCTGCATCAGCCAGCACGACAGTATGATAAGTTCAAATGATTCAAATGGCTCTGAGCACTATGGGACTTAACATTATGGACATCAGTCCCCTGGAACTTAGAACTACTTAAACCTAACTAACCTAAGGACATCACACAACACCCAGTCATCACGAGGCAGAGAAAATCCCTGACCCCGCCGGGAATCGAACCCGGGCGCGGGAAGCGAGAACGCTACCGCACGACCACGAGCTGCGGACAGCATGATAAGTCATTAGGACCCTACGTGGACAATGGACTAGATCAGTGCCGCCATTAACGGCTCAGTCCTGCAGTCTTCTGAGACTCTGAAGACGTTATTCTGTTGGATGTTCTCCCTCGTGGGGCAACGATCAACTCTTAATCGTATTGCGCTACTCTCTTGAAATTAAAGAAACGACTTCAGCGTGTTCGTCACCACAAAAATGCAAACGAACTTCTCCTTCTCCCTGGCAACTTAAAGGCTTACAGAAGTCTGCGCACCTGAGAGGACCTGACAAAACTTCATTGGGCTATTCTTCCTCGTTCACCATACAGTCCAGATATCGCACCTTCCGACTTCCATCTGTTTGGCCCAACGAAGGATGCAATCTGATGGATGCAGAACGTGTATCACGGTGAGGAAATAGGTGCAGTAAGACGTTGGCTTCGACGTCGACCAGCAGGGTCATACCTCGCAGGCATACAGGCTCTTTTAGTAAGGTGGGGTAAGGCTATCGCACTGAACTGAGATTATGTTGAAAAACAGGGTCTAGTAGCCAAAAGATTGGGGAAAAATATGATCTATTGGAATTATGAATGAACCCAAATTGCTTTCAGAAAAAAAACTGTGTTGAATCAGTTGTTGAACGCCCCTCGCAAATCATGGACTGTAATGACACTGTACTTTACACAAACATAATTTACATTTAGAACTGTAGGATTGTTTAAACAGACATTTTTAAGTTCAATATGTGCAATACCGCCTTCAGTTCCTAACAAAACGGTGGAATCCAAGAGATTTTCCAGACAAAACCATGAATTGGTTCAAATGGCTTTGAGCACTATGGGACTTAACGTCTGAGGTCATCAGTCCCCTAGAACTTTGTTGTTGTTGTGGTCTTCAGTCCTGAGACTGGTTTGATGCAGCTCTCCATGCTACTCTATCCTGTGCAAGCTGCTTCATCTCCCAGTACGTACTGCTGCAGCCTACATCCTTCTGAATCTGCTTAGTGTATTGATCTCTTGGTCTCCCTCTACGATTTTTACCCTCCACGCTGCCCTCCAATACTAAATTGGTGATCCCTTGATGCCTAGATGCCCTAGAACTTAGAACTACTTAAACCTAACTAACCTAAGGACATCACACATATCCATGCCCAAGGCAGGATTCAAACCTGCGACCGTAGCAGTCGCGCGGTTCCGGACTGAAGCGCCTAGAACCGCTCGGCCGCAGCAGCCGGCAATTCATGACTTCTGAGGACATTGATTTCAAGCCTTCAAGGGAACCTAAATCAAATTACTTGATAGAAGATGACAGATAATTACAGACGAAACGCAAGCTCGAAAATCAGCCGTGTCCAATTCAAAATAACCTTCCAGACATTTGCATTAAGCGATTAAAAAAAAAAAAACACGGAGGAAGTTAAATTGGATATCTGGACAACGGTTTGTACCACTGTCTTCCCGAATGCGAGTGTAGAGTGCTAACGACTCCGCTATCTCGCGCAGTAAGTTGGTAGATTCACATGATACAGTGTGCTCTCCAAATTGATGTCACCTAAAAGTACTGACCCTGAAAATATTTGACGACATTCATTGTTAAAACACTAATTATGTATCTAACGTTTTTCTTTAAAAGGTCTACTAGAACAATGCCGTTTCATTTCCCCGTGACGTCCCCTACAAGTTCCCCGTGTTTCATCTCGACACACTGAACTAGGTTCCCCTGATGAAGAATAACTAAAACAGCAATTGCTTCAAGGTCACTAAGACATGCACACACATAAAGCTGGCATACTGGATAGCACTGGACTCTAATTCGGAAGGACACCGTTTCATATCCAGCCCGACTATCCAGATTTATCAAAGTTGTGCTCTACCGAAACTACGGTTCAGTAGGTTTCGGTATAGCACGTAAATGACGTAGTAAATGCTAGAGAAAGTGGGAGTCGACAACTTCTCTTCGTTTGTTTATGTGTTCGTTTTGCATATAATTGGGACCGCACAACATTCAGTGCTAGTCCATTGTGTATTTTATACCTTACACAGTGTAAATTACGTTTTATAAATAATAAAAATTAGTTGATTGCGTAACTTCTGCGCTTTTATGTAGCCAAATCAGTTACTTCTGACACAAGTACAGTTTACACGCACAAACAAAAAAGACTTTACATAATTATTGTTATTATTTTATACTCAATAGGACGTTCTTCATCATGACCCAAGGCAAGAGCTTACTGTTATTATTGACAAACATGAAAGTTGTTTATAATTAATAGAAAGATGTTTTGTATAAGTTCGAGTAAGTATTGAAGCGATTTTGATATACTTTTGTGTTGTGTTTTTTTAATTTTACCCATAAATGAGGAAACTGCGTTTTCTAGCGCTATAGGACAAATCTGTATTGTCTTTCTTTCATTTTTACTATGATCTCTCTCTTTTTCACGTTACGGATCAACTATTATCGAATAAAACCTAAATTTGACATTCGCAACTTTAATTTTGCTATAAATACTGTTTATTTTTAAGTAACAGACAGAAGGTTAGCTACGCAGAGCAAAAATGTTCCGAGGGTTTCGCGGACCTTTATGTATCCTCACTCAGTTTCTAGACAGCTCACCACTTCTGGTTGCTGTGGGAATCTAGTAGGGCACTGATCGCATATGTAAACGAAGCGAACGAGACGAGGTAACGCCCACTAGTTATGCAAAACACCTAACCTACAGGTAATGTGGGTACGACCTTAACTGACCAAGGCTACTAGGAATACAACCGTCATCTACACATACTTATCACGTCTACGGTAGTCTATAGTAGCTTTACGACTCTACAATTTACGTTTCTCGTGATTTCTCTAAATGCTTAAGCCAAACACTGGGATGATTTCTTAGAAAGGGCGTGGCCCAAACCGAACTTCTGGTCTGTTTCTAAAGACCTCGTCATCGACAGATTGTTAAACACTAACCCGCCTTTTTTCAACTCGACACGTCCGAGTTCAGCGAATACTTAATTAGTGCAATCTGCTGCATGTTGTGTCGTTGTGTCTTAAGAGTTACTCGTTTCTAGTGGGTTGTAATCATGGCGACTTCAGCAAGATAGAAAGACAGATCACAAACGGCGTTCGCGGCTTCTTACAAAATTCCATTATAAATACCATTACGGAACTGTAGCGTGGATACAGGTTACTATGCTTCTGGAAGCTGTACAAATATAATGTGTTTTGGTTAGTGTACTTTAAGTTATGAACATTAACATCATCTTAAGTAAACGTCCTTTCAACATTTTCCCACTGCGCAAAGTATATGGATCTTAACATTAATATTGACGGTTTTGCTTCTGTCATTTTTCCAAAAGGAAAACAAGAAGAAACGTTGAGTTTGGCTGTAATGTGCAATGTGTTTCCCCTTATTTTGTTTAGTAGCTAGACTGATTTCTTAATTTCTTCCTATCCCGCAATGTGAGGCTTCAATTCATCGGACTTACTAACAAATTGTGCTTGTAGAGTTGACGCAAATTTTGGCACCTAGTGTTGAAAACCTAAGAGTAAGTCTCTACAAAGCACTAACATAAATGTGAAGAAACCAGCGCCTGGGTGCTAATACCATATATTGAGTCATACCGACGGCATGATAAATGAAACGTTTATTTATCTAAAAGGGAAATTCTGCCTGGATGTCCTAAGGAACTACAGAGAAAGCCGACACACATCACACAGACAAATAGCTGGATTGGGGTCACAGCATGTCGCATGCCGCCAAATGCCGCGTTTCACAGAGGACCTTTCCTTCTTCCAGACACGTGGATCCCAGCAGTGGTGGAATCATTCCTACGGTTCTTATGTAACTCCTTGTATTATTCGTCGTTCCATAATATAACAACAGATTCTATAGAGACTTGAACTTTTACTTTATAGACTGACGAAGAAATCTTGTGAGGTCGGCCCCGCGTTTGTGTTGGAGATATTCGCCTACTCCCAGTAATACTCTTACGATAACACTGATAAGTACTTCACTGGTCATAGAAGCCTCTATCAACGGCAGATAAGATCCTTTCAGTAATAAGTTTTTTTGGTGTCAAATGCCAATTTTAATTCAAGAAGAAGTTTCTAAATCCGTGCTTCAGAAGCACAACAACCTGTGATAGTGAACCGAATAGTTTACCTTTCAGAAACAATCAGGTGCCCTAAAATGGTTCAAATGGCTCTAAGCACTATAGGACTTAATATCTGAGATCATCAGTCCCCTATAACTTAGAACTACTTAAACCTAACTAACATACGGACATCAGACACATCAGTGCCCGAGGCAGGGTTCGAACCTGCGACCGTAGCAGCCGCGTGGTACCCGACTGAAGCACCTAGAACCGCTCGGTCGCAGCAGCCGGCCCAGGTGCAAAAGTCTCTGATTTGTAAGAAAGTCCGTCAACCCTATGCTCTAATTACCGTAGAAATTGAGACTGGTTGTACAAGTGGTGCGAGAGAATATCGGCTATGTCTGGCTAATGCTGCACGCCCCGGAGAGAGAAGCACTTATAGCCGTATCGTCAAAAATGAGGAAAATACTTAAAGTGAAATTTTCCTGTAACTCGGTAGTTAACAGAATGCACATGTGACGAGTGTAAACCGGATACGGAATAGCATTTCCGAATACTGCACGCGGCCCAGAGGCTGTCAGAACGGTCACATACCGCGCAACAACATACTGAATGCGTTACCGACAGTATCGGACCTGGATTTCGATGGTTGGACTTGTCTGTGAGGCGAATGCCGCAACCTTTCATCAACACTTCTCCAAATAAATTTCTAATTGTGTTACCTGAAACTGAGTGTACGTCTGCAGCAGTCATGATAAAGAGGTACAACAACGTACATGACGCCCCAGCTAAATTTATTTAGTGTTTTCCAGTAGCATGTATTATACTGTAATGATAGACAACGATTTTCTGCATATAATGGAACAAAGAAATGATAACCTGCAATGATTCGCTTGATACTGTGAGGGAAGAAAGGGAGGAAAAACAGTATTTTAGCGTCCCGTCGGCCAACTGGATTGTTAGAGGCAGAAACCAAGATCGTACAGAGGGAGAATGGGGAGGGAAGTCGCCTGGACTAATTGCGGGAAATACTCCGAAACCTAAATCTGGATGGCGGGAAGTGAATTTGTGATCCCGACTTTTTTTGAGACAGCTTGATGAATTGGTTCATGACTAACCAAAATTGGGCCTACACAGACACAATTTAGGCCTTATCAAAACCAGGGTGCCTTAATCACTGCGCTACTTTACTCCTTTACATTGTACGAAGTTTATGTTGACATATCTCTCGACTTGCACAATCTGATTTTCCAGTTAGTTACCGATCCTGTTCTTAACTCGAATCGCCTGAAAATCCGTTTTCTTATGGTTTGTCACGTGTTGCTGATTTTAGATAAGCTCATGACATTCGACAGATAACTTTTTATGTCAGCTCATTTTTGCTACATTTTCTCGACTTGACGGTACCATAAAGTGGCCTAATTGGAGCACAAGGATCATGTAATTCACTATGTTAAAGGTGACGACATTGTTATAAGAGTTGCAGCCTTTGAGCTTCTAAGGCAGTGTCGTAAATATCGGGCAACCCAAAAACAGTTCATCAGGCAAGATGGAATTCTTACAAAAAGTTAAATACCATAACGTCAAACTTGCTGGCAAACGCCAGTCGCTCAAAAAGCTATCCACCAGGAACGAGTCAGTGCAGTTAATACTGCAGGCTCGTAGAAGGCAGAATTCTGTTACGGTTGTCTTAGTGCTCAGTTCGTAACGGCTTTCATGACGACATTCTGTTAGTGACAATGGAAAGATAATACCGAAGCGCCAGATGAATGGAGTGATGACATTAAGCAGTACGGAGCCTACACGCAGATACGCTCGTACCTCACCGGACAGGAATTTAGCCCTTATCTAAAGAAGAGTACTTAGCATGTCTGGCGCAACGAGTTGGATTGTGCGAGCCGTTGAAAGGACTCTGACTCAATTACTGCCTTTTAGGGCGCGCCAGCGTCGGAGCCGACGGCGCAGGCGAGCCGCTGTTTCTTCCGCCGTTACTCAACGTCTGCACTCGCCGACGTCAATTAGCGGAGGGAGCTGTCCTGCGTAGCTCTAGCGGACACCGGCGGCGCTGCGACTCCTTCATCACGGCCGGCCTCAAACTCCCGTCCACTCATAACTCATGACGTCGTGCCCCCACCTCAATGGAAAAGCAATCTCCACCGTAGTATAATGCAACAGATAGACGCTGTTGTCGGTAATAGCATCCTAGCGATGACGTCTGACACCACTCTTCCACGAACGAGCTGTGGCCTAGGTCTGCGCGGATGAGTGAAGTGCTATCCGCGCTTCATCCACCATGTTCCTAATCTGCACCCTGAAGTCTTTTATCCGAACTTTGCAAAAGCTGACTACGAGCACAGGAACCGATCACGTTCATGTTTCAAAAAATGGCTCTGAGCGCTATGGGACTCAACTGCTGAGGTCGTTAGTCCCCTAAAACTTAGAACTAGTTAAACCTAACTAACCTAAGGACATCACAAACATCCAGGCCCGAGGCAGGATTCGAACCTGCGACCGTAGCGGTCTTGCGGTTCCAGACTGCAGCGCCTTTAACCGCACGGCCACTCCGGCCGGCATCATGTTTCAATACAACATTGGTCGGCGTAGTCTGGATACGTCCCATAAGTTACAATTTTCTGACACAATTACTGAATAACAATTTTATGAGTTTTTCTGAGGGTCGTTTCCTCGACACTGAGAAGACAAATTAAGTTGTTACAAGTTGTCGTCACACACTGCATACTGTAAAAGGTTTGTAGTATGGTACATTTATAAAAATGTACGATAATTTCCCGCTATACTGAAGCATGTTAATGTGTACGCTTCTCCAACTAATGGTTCAAATGGCTCTGAGCACTATGGGACTTAACATCCGAGGTCATCAGTCCTCTGGACTTGGAAGTACTTAACCTTAACTAACCTAAGGACGTCACACTCATCCATGCCCGAGGCAGGATGCGAACCTGCGACCGTAGCAGCAGCGCGGTTCCGGACTGAAGCGCCTAGAACCGCTCGGTCACGACGGCCAGCCTTCTCCAACTAATACGCGGTGTGTTGCGTACTTATATATTTAATAGAAACGTTAAGAGATTCATTGATTATACAGGGTGTTACAAAAAGGTACGGCCAAACCTTCAGGAAACATTCCTCACACACAAAGAAAGAAAATATGTTATGTGGACATGTGTCCGGAAACGCTTACTTTCCATGTTAGAGCTCATTTTATTACTTCTCTTCAAATCACATTAATCATGGAATGGAAACACACAGCAACACAACGTAAAGAGAACATTTGTACTGAAATAAGGATTGACACATTGTTTGATGAACCATTCGCAGAAGTGTACCCGTGGAGGCCAATCAGCTGCTGATAGTGTCTGCACACGCTGTACATGGTACGGAAACAACTGGTTCTCCCGTAGCACTCTCCATACAGTGACGTGGTCAACGTAACCTTGTACAGCAGCAACTTCTCTGACGCTGACATTAGTGTCATCGTCAACTGCACGATGAATTGCCTCGTCCATTGCAGGTGTCCTCGTCGTTCTATGTCTTCCCCAGTCGCGAGTCATAGGCTGGAATGTTCCGTGCTCCTAAGACGCCGATCAATTGCTTCGAACGTCTTCCTGTTGGGACACCTTCGTTCTGGCAATCTGTCTCGATACAAACGTACCGCGCCACGGCTATTGCCCCGTGCTAATTCATACATCAAATGGGCATCTGCCAACTCCGCATTTGTAGACATTGCACTGACTGCAAAACCACGTTCGTGATGAACACTAACCTGTTGATGCTACGTACTGATGTGCTTGATGCTAGTACTGTAGAGCAATGAGTCGCATGTCACCACAAGCACCGAAGTCAACATTACCTTCCTTCAATTGGGCCAACTGGCGGTGAATCGAGGAAGTACAGTACATACTGACGAAACTAAAATGAGCTCTAACATGGAAATTAAGCGTTTCCGGACACATGTCCACATAACATCTTTTCTTTATTTGTGTGTGAGGAATGTTTCCTAAAAGTTTGGCCGTACCTTTTTGTATCACCTTGTATACCGTACACTAACTACGTCTTATGTGAAACACAAACGGGAGTCAAAGGATGGAGCGCAAGTTCCAAAGGATCGAGTGTTCTATAACAACGTTCATGTCTTTTTTGTAGCATCTTTCGGTAACTGCGTAAGTAACAGTTGTTAAAAAAAACACTACAGGAATGACTTACGAGTAGGGACATCAGACGGTACGACGATAATGGAATGCACGTTAAAGTGTGCGTAAAATCAGAAGGAAGGGCATGTCTCATCTTTAGCCTTTTCAGATATCAACAGCGCATCTGCTGTCTCCAGGACATTAGGCCTTAAAATTAAAATAGTGACACTCTGTCACCCTTAGGTAGTAGTAGTGACTTTAAACAGTAATTGCATGTAATCAAAACAGACAAAAATTTTAAAACTGACAATACTGTTTATGAAACTTCCTGACAGATTAAAACTGTGTGCCGGACCGAGACTCGAACCCAAGTTCGAGTCTCGGTCCGACACACAGTTTTAATCTGCCAGGAAGTTTCATATCAGCGCACACTCCGGTGCAGAGTGAAAATCTCATTCTGGAAACATCCCCCAGGCTGTGGCTAAGCCATGTCTCCGCAATATCCTTTCTTTCAGGAGTGCTAGCCGGCACGGTAGCTCAGCGTGTTCGGTCAGAGGGTTAGCTGCCCTCTGTAATAAAAAAAGCTGAGTTAACCGATCAACAACGAACTTAAACTGACGTCTTACGACGCCCGCCACTAGCAGATGCAACGAACAAAAGTGAACAAAATGAGAAATTAGGAGCGCCGTGGTCCCGTGGTTAGCGTGAGCAACTGCGGAACGAGAGGTCCTTGCTTCAAGTCTTCCCTCAAGTGAAAAGTTTAATTCTGGTTGTTGGTTTAGTGTAATGAGTAATGTCACCGATGCTCTATCGAGTTTGCTTGTTAGGGCTGTGGTTCGCGTCTCGACACTTCCGAAATTTTACAGCGTGCTCGGTCAGAGGGTTACATGCCCTCTGTAATAAAAAAACTGAGTTAATCGATCAACGACGAACTTAAACGGATGTCTTACGACGTCCGCCCTGAGCAGACGCAACGAACAAAATGAACAGCCGGCACGGTAGCTCAGCGTGTTCGGTCAGAGGGTTAGCAACCCTCTGTAATAATAATAAAAAAAAAAAAAAAAAACCTGAGCTAATCGATCAACAACGAACTTAAACGGATGTCTTATGACGTCCGCCCCGAGCAGATGCAACGAACAAAAGTGAACAAAATGAGATTAAAAAAAATCTGCCAGGAAGTTTCATATCAGCGCACACTCCGCTACAGAGTGAAAATCTCATTCTGAATACTGTTTATCTTTCCGCCACAAAGTGATTTTTATTGTGGATATCCGCATAAATATCGGCGGATATCCGCATCGACGTGGGACTTTATGCCAAAGTGAGTACAGCAGGGGATACCCAGGAATATAGGCACGTCCCCTTACACCTGCATCTGCGCAGACGTCTAGCTGTAGCGACCGTCGTCAAACATCAGAAATACGACCCTCCTCTTCATGTCAGGTTCCTGTTTGGAGTACACATTGTGGATGCGATTAAAAAGTTCGTTATAATGCATTGTTTCTGTTACAGATGTTTACGAATACGCTTTTTTAATCTTAAATTTCGCGGGTAAACGTAAACAACGTTGTCTTATAAGATTCTCCGTTTGGAAAAACGTGTGCTAAAACAGCGACAGCAGTCAAAGTTTCTGTACAATGCGGATGCTCGAGTGTGAACATATGTAAAATTCGGTGAGGCCACAGTGAGGGCTACTGTATAACTTTCTGTACTGTTCTGCAAAATTAACAGCGAAGTCTGCATCTACAAATTACAACAAAAACAGAATCGAAAGAATGCTAAAACATGACAGTAACGACGAAGTGTACTAAATGCAGTTTCCGGCATAGTTAACATGGCAGTCAGACGAACCTAAGTTTACTAAGTTATAACAGAAAAAAATCTCATTCTTTAAATCTTCTTGAAACTGAAACTGCTACACGTAATTCCAGGTGAAAGAAATAACACTAAATACTTTAGGTCGGTACAGGCGGCTGCTGTCGTGTGTTTTATGGCTTTTATTATATCCCGCGACTTATCGTCAACAGTGTAATCGAACAATAGTGGGCCTTTTTCACATATTTAAGGCTAATGTCTTATAAAGGTAATGGCTTATATACATGTACGCTGAAGATCAAATTGGTCTCCAACCACCAAGCGTTGGTACTCTGTAGGGCTTCTTGCATTTAACTAGTCTTCTGTTGTTGCAAATTCCCTATGTACAAGAGCATCATTCAAACTGCCTCGCGGAACTTCCGGCTTCATCCACTATTTCGTTTATGTTTGTTGTTAATATATCGTTCCCATGACACTCCTAGAAGTTACATTCACTTCTGACGATTTCACACTCTTAAGAACGACGTGCTCAATCCTACCTCCTAAATTCAGTCAAATTATTAGTCCGATATGCTTAAGGTCGTATTTCGCCCACTAAGCAACGGTGCGGAACTATATCGAATGACTTCCGGTAGGCACGCAGCAACAACGAGCGTCTGTATTTACGGTCCCGTGGATGGTTCAAATGGCTGTAAACACTATGGGACTTAACATCTGAGGTCATCAGACCCCTACTTAGAACTACTTAAACCTAACTAACCTAAGGTCAACGCACACATCCATGCCCGAGGCAGGATTCGAACCTGCGACCGTAGCAGCAGCGCGGTTGCGGACTGAAGCGCCTAGAACCGCTCGGTCACAGCGGTCGGCAGGCCCCGTGGATCTCAAGGGCGAACAGATATAGCTGAGTTTCACAAAACATCTGTTTACGGTATCCATATTGCTTATTACAGACGAGAGTTGGACATAATACGCGAGCCCAAACTATGTTCTATAGTTTTACAACATATTGGCGTCAGTGATGCGGATCTATAAATTAGTGCATCGGACAGATGATTCTTCGCGAAGCCGTATCACGTGCAGATGTCTTTCTTCTACTGAGCGTTTTTAGTTGATTCTGTGTTCCACGATCATGTATCTCAGTATTGGTACCCACCATTAAGTCGTTCGTGCGGTGATCGAAAGAAGAAACCATATTATGATCATCTCTAGTGATTCAGTTTTGAGTTTCTCTCGTAAGAATCGTCAACAGGCTTTACTCTAAACAGACAAAACTATTGGTCACTGTACGTTTTACCTGACAGATAAATATGCAGAAAGATTCACTACTGTATGATTACACAACTGCAGTTACAGCCATAAAATGACTACGATAATCAGCACGGAGCGACTTCAAATGGAACGATCACATAATACAAATCGCAGGTAACGCAGATGCCAGACAGATTCATCGAAAAAATCATTAGAAATGGAGTCCACCCACAAAGGAGGTACCTTACAAAACCCTCATTCGATCAGTACTTGAATACATAATAAAATTAAATACTTGCAGCCAGTTTCGGTGACTCAACACCTTAACTGACGCTGAGGGGGTGAACACCAGTCGTATACGTGATGCCATCATCAGACGAACCTAACTCTACATCTGCATCCCGCCTTCCGTAGATGCAGTAAAATCGATGTTGTGTCTTCAACCATCAACTACCAACTCAGAGATGGTACTTGACGGTTGCAGACACACCATCTCTTAAGCTGTATTGTACGGCAGCCAGTTCGTAGATGCAGGGCACTGATGGGATCGTCTATACGACTGGAGTTCCCCCCCCCCCCCCCCCTCAGCGTTAGTTAAGGCCTGAAGATGGTGTATTGAGTCAATGAAAGTGGTTGCAGCATAAAAAATACCATCAAAACGGCAGGTGTATGTGATTAATTTTATTAGGTAAGTGAATGCCCACCAAACTATGGATATACAGAATACTTGAATATACTGTATCTACGGTCGCAGGTTCGAATCCTGCCTCGGGCATGGATGTGTGTGATGTCCTTAGGTTAGTTAAGTTCAAGTAGTTCTAAGTTCTAGGGCACTAATGACCTCAGCTGTTAAGACCCATTGTGCTCAGAGCCATTTGAACCATTTGTACTGTATCTCGTCAGTCTGTGATCCGTACCAAATAGGACTGATAGAGGAAACATAAAGTATCCAAGGAAGAGCAACGCAATTCCTTACAGGTTCATTTGGCAAGCCCGAAAGCGTCTCGGAGATGCTCAGTCAACTCCAGTGGCAGATGTCATAAGAGAGGCGCTCTACATCACGGCGTGGTTTACTGTTGAAGTTGCGAGAGCGTATGTTCCTAGAAGATGCGAACTGTTCAACAAAACATAATCGATATGGGCTTTCGAAGCCGAAGGCCACTCGTGTGCCCTTGATGACGGCACGACGCAAAGCTTTACGAGTGGCCTGGGCCAGTCAACGCCGACGTTTGACTGTTGATGACTCGAAAAATGTTGCCTGGTCGGACGAGCCTCGTTTCAAATTGTTTCGAATGGATCGACGTATTTGAGTATGGAGACAATCTCATTATTCCATGAAACCTGCATGTCAACAGGCGACTATTCGATGGTGGAGGTCTGTAATGGTGTGGGACGTGTGTAATTGAGATAATATGGAACCCTTGATGCGTCTAGATAAGTCTCTGACATGTGACATGTACGTAAGCATCCCGTCTGTCCACCTGCATCCATTCATATCCGTTGTGCATTCCGACGGACTTGAGCAATTCCAGCGGGACAATGCGACACCCCACAAGTCGAGAACTGCTACAGAGTGGCTCCAGGAACACTCTTCTTAGTTTCAACACTTCTGCTAGCCACCAAACTCCCCAGACGTGAACATTACTGAGCATATCGGGGATGCCTTGCAACGTGCTGCTCAAAAAGAGATCCTCACCCACTCGTGCTCGTATGGGTTTATGGACAGGCCAGCAGGATTCATGACGTCAGTTCACTCCAGCACTACTTCAGACATTAGTCGAGTCCATGCCACGTCGTGCTGCGGAACTTCTGCGTTCTCGCGATGGTCCTACACGATATTAGGCAGGTGTACCAGTTCTTTGGCTCTTCAGTGTAGATGTAGATGTAGAAACAACATCTCCCAGCGCAGTGGCGGTTATTTCATTGAAGTGGAGCTGTTTAGGAGTTATTTCGGCTAAGGTACGGGGTGCTGAGCAGCAAGCGAGGCGCATAGCCGCCTCCTCCGCCGCCGCCTCCACCGCCGCCTCCGCCGCCGCCCCCGGCAGCCACGTCCGCCTGCGCGCTGCAGTCGCTGTTCATCTCCGATGCTGCAACGCGGCCGTCTCCACCCAAGATGCCTGCTTTCGAGGCGCGGGCGGACGCGGTGCTTTCTCTGTTGCGCCACCGTTCATTAAAGCCGGCAGCTCTGCCAAATAACGGGGAGCCCGCGCTCCGTCGAGGGTCAAACGAGCTGTCGCTGAGACCGTCATTAAGTTCGTGATTCGGGACTTACACCCAGGTGTATTACTCGCAATGCGGGCTCGTGGTGGGGACGACTTTGACGAAACACCGAGCCTCTTTAGTGAAGCTCTACTTCTGCAGAAACAATAGAGATTGCGAGCGATGCCATGTTGCGAAGGGCACGAGGAAAGTGAGGCGGAAAAAAGTAGCTGCGGTGTGACGGGGATGTACGTCAGCGGCGGTGTGATCGTAGCAACGTTTGATCCGAAGAGGATAGGAACGCGGATATAAGAAAGCCTTTGATAGTGCTGTCAGGAAAAATTTGCGGCAGGTACTGACAGAGTTCGGATTTCCACACACTTGGTAGCGCTGATCAGTACTCTACATAATAATGACCTCTCAGTTGTGAAGGCAAATGCTTGCACGGCTGACACCTTTAGTGTATCAAAAGGTGTGAGACAAGGTCGTGTCCTATCCCCTCCCCCCCTCTCCTCCCCCACTATACAACATCTCTGTCGATAATATCAGTAGGAAAGCTCTTGTTGCTTGGACGAAAGTCATTTTAGTCAGTGGAAGAACTATCAACGACCTCCGATTTGCTGATGACACCGTGCTTTTAGACAGCAGCGAAGGACATTAGTCTATCATATAGATATCTTACAGTGAGGTGACAAAGGCACGCGAAAGCGTAATGCACACATACAGATGGCGGTAGCATCGCGAAAACAAGGTACAAAAAGGCAGTGCATTGGTGGTGAAACGTTCCCTTAGAAAAATTATACATGACTGTGCTTAAAGTGACACACAATATTTTTAGCGCAACGGAATCTGACTTTCAATAATCCCTACAAAAGAATGGCCCTGACTAACATTAACCTATACCTTTCACAAATCACTTACCCCACAAAAATCTTCGTTACTCAAGCTACGGCAATACAGCGAGCGCCACTACTGCCAGCTAAATAAAAGATTCAAACTACTGAAGGCACTAACTACTGATAGGCATAGTTGGCAAATGAAAGATTTTTATAGAGAACAAACAATGTATTTACCTTAATAGTGTTCAAAAGTCATAATATATATATATATCAGTTCATGATATCCAGTCTTACAAATTTACTGTCTCTGTCCAGATCATCCGCTCTCAAAACTCCGCGATCTCACTCCCCACATCCACCACTGCTGGCGGCTCACCTCCAACTGCGTAACGCTACGCGCTGTTAACAGCCAACTGCCCAACACTACAATAGCCAACAACAATGCAAACCAGCCACAGACTGCACACAGCACAGCCAGTGATTTTCATGCAGAGCGCTACGTGGCGTTACCAATATAAAAACCTAAACAGCCTACTTACAGTGGAGCTGTCAATTGTACTCAGGTGACCCGTGTTCCGACTGATTATGGGCACATGATAAGAATTAACAGACTTTGAACGCTGAATGGTAGTTGAAGCTACATCCACGGGACATTCAATTTCAGAAATCGTTAGGGGATTCAGTATTCCGAGACCGACTGCGTCAAAAGTGCGCCGAGAATATCAAATTTCAGGCATTGCTTCTCACCACGGACAACGCAGTGGCCGACAGCTATCACTTAACGACGGGGGCAGCGGCGTTTGCGTAATTTGTCAGTGCTAACAGACAAGCAGCACTACATGATTTAACCGCAGAAATCAACGCACGACGAACGAATCCGTTAGGGCAGTGCTGCGAAATTTGGAGTTAATGGGCTATGGCAAAAGACGACCGACGCCTGCAGCGACTCTCCTGGGCTCGTGAGCATATCGACTGGACCGTATAAGACTGAAAAACCGTGATCTGGTCAGATGAGTCCCGATTTCAGTTGGTAAGAGCTGATGGTAGGCTTCGAGGATGGCGCAGACCCCTCTAAGCCATGGACCCAACTTTTGGTAATTTCCAAGAATGATTGCCTATCCAAGTCGCTGGGTTCAAACGATACATATCGAACGTGAGATCGTAAATCGATCGTGCGATCTGGTGGCGGGCTTTGAAGAGCGTTACAAAAATACTTGTAATTGCAAAGGAGATGACCTTACTCGTCATCGGTGTTGTCATCATGCGAAAGTCCATTACGGTGGTCTGGATGGATAATTTGGAAGAGTCGAACCATGTATTCTTGTTGATACTTGTTCGTTTTCGCACTGTCCGCAATGAAATTGTAAACGGCGTTTCAGCATCGAAACTGTTCTTACGAAGTTTTACACACTTCGCACCACCACAGTCTACACAGTCCCTTCTTTCCTCGTCCAGTGTTACTCCATATTTGCGACAAAAAGTCGAACAATTTTCTACGCTGGATAAATATGGAATTAGATCTTTCCATGTGAGAGAATCCCCCGAAGAAACGTCAAGAACACCAGACAACCCACTCACGAACGACATAAATCGTCTGGGATTCCCTAGCAACTCACAAATAATTCGCGGAGGTATGTAATTTACAGCAACTAAGGGAACGACGGAAAACAGACAAAAATGGCGATCACAAATAATTAATCACAACGCCCGACACCAGAGTCGCATTATCGATTTACGATCGCACGTTCGATGTGTATCGTTTGCACACCGCGACTTCGATAGATAATCATTCTTGGAAATTACCCAACTTTTCAACAAGGCACTGTGCAAGCTGTTGGTAGATCCATAACGGTGTGGGCTGTGTTCACATGGAGTGGAATGGGTCTTCTGGTCAAACTGAACCGATCATTGACAGGCAAAGGTTGTGTTCGGTTACTAGGAGACCATTTGCAGCTTCTCATGGACTTCATGTTCCGAATCAAAGATGTAATTTTTATGGACGACAGAGCACCATGTCACCGGCTCACAATTGTTCGCGATTGGTTTGAAAAACGTTCTGGACATTTCGAGCGAATGATTGGCTGCCCAGATCTGAGTCCATGCTACGTCGACTTGCTGCACAACGCCGGGCAAAAGGAAGTCCGATACGATATTAGGAGGTACCACATGACTTTTGTCACCTCAGAGTATGGGTGTAACTGCAGTGTCGAAAATCTCAAAGTGATTAAATATACATGCTTCTGAATATGTGGGTCCTGCGTCCATAGAGAGGTGCAGTCGATTTGATGTCTGTCTTTTGTATACCATGAAGTGATAAAACTCAACTGTTTGTCGATTGCTTACCTTCTGACCGCTATCGTTGCTTCGTGCTCTTCCGCATTTCACGGTATTCTTAAGATTTTACTGACAGGAGACTTATACATTCATGTTGCTCACCAGTCCCCTTTTCTCAAACTGTTGCTAGGCAACGGCATGGGCCGCAGCGGAAACGCATGTATTGTTGAGAAATGCGTCACGTTGCGCAATACGTTCTTTTTTTTACTCTATGAGTATACGCAGAAAATAATCACCGCCCAGCTAAGGAAGCTATCCAGAGATAAAGCATGGGCGTAACTAGCTTGAGACTGCAGAGACAATGCGCCTCGAGGATAACGTGCCTCTGAAATAAATGGCAAAAAATGAAGAAAAATCAAAATGGGAGGTAAAATCGATCAGTCAGGAGAACAGATTTGTTACGTTAAAGTAATATGCAATTGTTTTAGAAATCATTCGGACATAAATATTTGCCAATCATTTACCTCCTTTGCCCGGATCAAACATCAATCTGCGTTAGAATACATCAGTTAATTGAATATATGCAACGAAAGAGAGTAGATGTAATGAACTGTACCATGCCCTATATGGTGGGCTGCGTTGTATATTCGTAGAAGTAAACACTTCCGCCATTGCGAACTTCTATTTCTGCATCAAAATTATTACCGTCTAATTACAACTCAGTAGGACACCGGATGAGCCAATCAACGTCTCGTACTGCCGATTCTAAAACGTTCACCTCTACATGCAGATCGAGTGTGTCACCTTAGTGTCTCCAACAAACGTTTTCCCTGCACATATAAGAAATAAAACAGTTTTAGTAGAATGTCTATCGATTATAGATAAATTTCACTCAATAAGCTAAATTTTTGTGCGAAAACTATTTGCCTTTTAAATCATAGATGTCTTATAAACGGAATGAAATACGATTTGAAATTGTTATTCCTGCTTTTGTGTACTTAAATGAGGTGGATCAGCTGTCATCTTTGTGGCAGCGAAGTTCGTATCCTCAGTTCCAGTACAGTGCGCCTACGTTTTCTTGGCTTTTTGTCTCCCAGTACTGTATCGGTAGAGGTCACTGAAACTCGAGCATCTAATACGATGTTTCTCCTCGAAGCCAATTCCGACGATAAAATGATCCTGTGCGCAGTAGGCCTGACGCTATAGTCGTCATTGTTTAATGCTGCGTTCCCTTCTTTTATATTTATCTACACAGGTGCAGAATTTATTTTTACAAGTTTATTTATTTATTCAACTTGTTGTAGATGTAATGTTTTAAAACACCATTAGAAATTGAAACCCTCTGCAGAACGGGATCTCTATCCGTCGCCTTACTTTTCGGGACGATACTCCCAGACAATCGGGCACACCTCACAGCCCAACTTACAGACTCAGCCTAATGCACCTTCTTGCCTACTCTTCCAAACCCCACAGAAGGTTTCTTACATCCCCTGCTGGGCTATCGGTTTTGAGAAAAAGAATGTAGCTGAAAATGGCTTTGCTGCTTCTGGTATCTAATCTTTCTTTCTCACAAGGATAACAACGTCGTCTACGGTAATTCTAGGGTCTTAATTGCATCTAGTCTTGCAGAATCGCACTATGCAACTCTCTTGTCCTCTTTCCCATATCACTCGCTGCGACTTACACAAGTAGCGCGGCTCATGGATCTGGCAGCAAGAACACAACAATAATTCTTATCTGTTCCGAGCCGTGTGTGTGTGTGTGTGTGTGTGTGTGTGTGTGTGTGTGTTGGAACTTAAGGGCGTCCAACGGCGAGGTTATCAGCGCCCTTCCGAGCCATAATCGTGTTCCATAGATATACAGGCTGTCCCAGGAGGAATGGTCAATATTCAGGGATACGACACGAAATATCATTAGAAGCAAAGAAATCTAATAAATTTGCGCTCTAAAATGCATACCGTAAGAGCTATGACCACTTCTTCGTTTTAGATACTGTGAGACAAATTTCTTCTGTTGAAGGCCCTTCGCTTTCCATATTTTGGGAGAAGGTAGTACGTACCGAAACAAGAAAAACTGCCTAGCGAACATCGGCTCTGAAATACATACCTTATGGGAGAACTTTCAGTAAATTGACCGAAAATGTCAGTTTTCAATTTATTTTTATTTGTTAGTAGAATTCATGGGCAATAAGTTCGCAAAGTTTCACTGATGAAATCGCATCCGAAGTGCTTGGAAAATAATTAAATGTGTGATGCCACATTCATGCAACAACCATACACTTCAATATGAGGTAGGTAGGTGAACATTGATTCCGTGGACCACTTCCAAACAAACTCACACAGGATACATCTAGAACTCTGTGATGTAATCTTTGGTTTTGTGGATCACCTGTGACTCTGTACCGCATCTTAGAAACAATAACAAACCAGCTGCTTTGTTTACGAAGAAGAAATTTTTGTTTTGCCACTTTTTCATGTGCTATACTGTTGTCAGAATTGCAAGTTATAATACAGTTCTTGTATTTAATTATGGAAACGTTCGGAGTATGAAGATATTAGAGAGAATGGGCTTTAGATAGGAAATTTCATTTAAGACATCTTGAGAAAAATAGATTTCTAGCGCCTCTCTGCAGCTGAAAAGTCAGTTGGAGGCGTGGTAAAGAAAAAAAGACAGAAATCAAGAAACCAGAAGAGAAGCCTTGAAGGGAAAGAGGACCCTGAGTACAAATCTGAATAGGTGACATAAGAAAAAACGCTAGGTTGAGCTTTAAACTGCATTTCCTGAAAGTTGTGTTTCTTCCTCAGAATCTATGAAGGCTATAATTATGAAATATTGTACACTTATTTCTATATATCCAATAAATATTGGCTCAAGAGTAAATTTTGAAATTCTGAGTGAAAGCTGAGACATGGGCACAGCGCTTGGAAGTTTGGATGAATTTTATATTACACTTACAGGATTATAGTTAAAAACCATTAAAACTCCTATTCGATATTCTCAAGAAACCTCATGAGAGAATCTTGATATATGCAAAGATATTAAAATGAGATAATATTGTAGAAATCTCTTGAACAATTCCTGAGATAAAGATACATTTTTTTATTAAAATATAATTTTTAACTCCGTAAAAAAGTTATGTGTATATAATCCAAGGAACTTCACAGTAAATGAGTTAATTTTATGTAAAGCATGGTACAATGCCGTATCTTCAAAATTGTGGATTTGGTGCACGTTTAAATAGTGTGTGTTTTTCATGAATGTCCCTCCTTAAGAGCTTAAGCACTTGTTCCGTAGAAGACATATGTTACACTGTGGCTAAATTGAACAAATGCTCATGGCTCGTAAGGTATGCAATTTCAACTCAGGTTTACTGGACACTTTTTCCTTAATTTGGTCCATACTAACTACATCTCAAAATGCTCAAAAATGGTTCAAATGGCTCTGAGCACTATGGGACTTAACGTCTGAGTTCAGAAGTCCCCTATAACTTAGAACTACTTAAACATAACTAACCTAAGGACATCACACACATCCATGCCCGAGGCAGGATTCGAACCTGCGACCGTAGCGGTCGCGTGGTGCCAGACTCTCAAAATGCGGAAAGCAAAGAGTTTTCAGCAGAAGACAACATTAATATTTAAAAAGAACAGTAATTCAGAAACTATCTTTGACACAAACCATGCGTGTTTTAACTTTGGTACAAATACCGGAGATGTCAGCTGGTGAAGTACCAGGGAGTGAAGAGTAATGCAGTCTTCAGAAGATGATGTTTCTCTTTGCCTCTTCAACAGCGTAGAAGGATTCTGTAAAAGTTCAGGAAATTGAAGAAATGACAGTATTGTTATTATTATTATTATTATTATTACTCTTATTAGTCTTCCTTTCCCAATGAACATGATTCGTTGTGGTGATACAAGTATTTGCTGGAAGATTATTTAAAAAGGTAGTAATGCGACTGGAACACAGTAGGGGCAAACTTGTAGTCTGTCGCGTTAAACCGCTTGCGGTAAAGCCGTGCAGCTGTTTGACGGCTAACACTGTCAATGACATCAACAGAAATGGAGAAATTTTGAATTTCGATTTCTCTAAGACATGTAAGAATGTGATAGATGGCAGAGTTCTTTATTTAAATTCTGTTTTTTCCTAACAGCCATCGTTATTGTCATTCAAGCCCTTCCACTTCTATAATACTAAACATATATTCCAATGTACTAAACTAATCTATCTCATTCTTAATGCCATTTACTATTATTATCGATATTATTACTACTGTCTTATTATTATTATTATTATTATTATTATTGGCTAATGGCTCTGAGCACTATGGGTCTTAACATCTCTGGTCATCAGTCCCCTAGAACTTAGAAGTACTTAAACCTAACTAACCTAAGGACATCACACAACACCCAGTCACCACGAGGCAGAGAAAATCCCTGACCCCGCCGGGAATCGAACCCGGGAACGGGATGCGAGAACGCCACCGCACGACCACGAGCTGCGGACTATTATTATTACTATTACTGTTATTGTTATTATCATCAGTATAAGTGTCAATTATTAATATTATTCCTGTGAATGTTTTTGTAATATATTCGGTGTGCGTTGTTCCTGGTCAGAAGTAAGAGAGGGCCTCAATGATGTAGAGGCTTATCTCACTAGGGGTAAGATAGATACTGCCTACAGGAAAATTAAAGAGACCTTTGGAGATACGAGAACCACTTGTATGAATATCAAGAGCTCAGATGGAAACCCGTTTCTAAGCAAAGAAGGGAAAGCAGAAAGGTGGAAGGAGTATATAGAGGGTATATACAAGAGCGATGTTCGTGAGGACAATATTATGGAAATGGAAGAGGATGTAGATGAAGATGAAATGGGAGATACGATACTGCGTGAAAAGTTTGACAGAGCACTGAAAGACCTGAGTCGAAACAAGGCCCCGCGAGTAGACAACATTCCATTGGAACTACTGACGGCCTTGGGAGAGCCAGTCCTGACAAAACTCTACCATCTGGTGAGCAAGATGTATGAAACAGGCGAAATACCCTCAGACTTCAAGAAGAATATAATAATTCCAATCCCAAAGAAAGCTGGTGTTGACAGATGTGAAAATTACCGAACAATCAGTTTAATAAGCCACAGCTGCAAAATACTAACACGAATTCTTTACAGACGAATGGAAAAACTAGTAGAAGCCGACCTCGGGGAAGATCAGTTTGGATTCCGTAGAAACACTGGAACACGTGAGGCAATACTGACCTTACGACTTATCTTAGAAGAAAGATTAAGGAAAGGCAAACCTACGTTTCTAGCATTTGTAGACTTAGAGAAAGCGTTTGACAATGTTGACTGGAATACTCTCTTTCAAATTCTAAAGGTGGCAGGGGTAAAATACAGGGAGCGAAAGGCTATTTACAATTTGTACAGAAACCAGATGGCAGTTATAAGAGTCGAGAGACATGAAAGAGAAGCAGTGGTTGCGAAGGGAATAAGACAGGGTTGTAGCCTCTCCCCGATGTTATTCAATCTGTATATTGAGCAAGCAGTAAAGGAAACAAAAGAAAAATTCGGAGTAGGTATTAAAATCCACGGAGAAGAAATAAAAACTTTGAGGTTCGCCGATGACATTGTAATTCTGTCAGAGACAGCAAAGGACTTGGAAGAGCAGTTGAATGGAATGGACAGTGTCTTGAAAGGAGGGTATAAGATGAACATCAACAAAACCAAAACGAGGATAATGGAATGTAGTCGAATTAAGTCGGGTGATGCTGAGGGAATTAGATTAGGAAATGAGACACTTAAAGTAGTAAAGGAGTTTTGCTATTTGGGGAGCAAAATAACTGATGATGGGCGAAGTAGAGAGGATATAAAATGTAGACTGGCAATGGCAAGGAAAGCGTTTCTGAAGAAGAGAAATTTGTTAACATCGAGTATAGATTTAAGTGTCAGGAAGTCATTTCTGAAAGTATTTGTATGGAGTGTAGCCATGTATGGAAGTGAAACATGGACGATAAATAGTTTGGACAAGAAGAGAATAGAAGCTTTCGAAATGTGGTGCTACAGAAGAATGCTGAAGATTAGATGGGTAGATCACATAACTAATGAGGAAGTATTGAATAGGATTGGGGAGAAGAGAAGTTTGTGGCACAACTTGACCAGAAGAAGGGATCGGTTGGTAGGACATGATCTGAGGCATCAAGGGATCACCAATTTAGTATTGGAGGGCAGCGTGGAGGGTAAAAATCGTAGAGGGAGACCAAGAGATGAATACACTAAGCAGATTCAGAAGGATGTAGGTTGCAGTAGGTACTGGGAGATGAAGAAGCTTGCACAGGATAGAGTAGCATGGAGAGCTGCAGCAAACCAGTCTCAGGACTGAAGACCACAACAACAACATTCAAGAGGAAGGACGCTATGTAGAAGACCTCAAGCCTTAAAAGCATTACTTTAACTATTGTCTAATTTTTTATTAATCTAGTCTCAAATATTTTTGGATTGGTCGGGTATGGTGAAAACCCCCGCCTCGTTAGATTAATATGTCGTGTCATTGTTACACTACTTGCTCAACACTTTCCCGGCAAAGAAATGAGACGCCTACGACAAACAATTTCTTACATACAGTAGAATTACAGCGATATCCATTGCCTATCGATATTCTCATGTCATAACATTCTCTGCGACATGTAACAAAGTAGATTACGAAAGTACAGTGTTATGCTTGCAGTCAACGTAATCATCGCCTGTAATCAGTTTCTAAAAGACAGACTTACTGTTGTATTGTAGCAGTAATCGCAAACATTTTAATCTGCTTTCAAGTAGAAAAGAAAAATAATTGGTTAGCACTGTTGTAATGTAGAACAGGGCAATCAAAAACCGCCAGCAAAAGAAGTGATATTGTTATAAAGCTACTTGAAACAAAAATAATCCAGATGTTCATTACATGTTATCGCTATTTTGGATACGAACAGTTGACACGTAAGACAAATGTGAGGCATTACAACTTAGCAACCACGTGAGGTGCTAAAGTAATCTTATTCGAGGGCCGGACGGAGTGGCCGAACGGTTCTAGGCGCTTTAGTCTGGATCCCGCGACCAATACGATCGCAGGTTCGAATCCTGCCTCGGGCATGGATGTGTGTGTTGTCCTTAGGTTAGTTAGTTTTCAGTAGTTCTAAGTTCTAGGAGACTGATGACCTCAGATGTTAAGTCCCATAGTGCTCAGAGCCATTTGAACCATTCTTATTCGAGAGAAGCAGGATCAAATTCCTTGTGCCACCATCCAGATTTACATTTCCCGTCGTTGCCCTTAATAGCACCAACCGAGTTGTTGGTAAGGCCACTGTTCAGTCCTCTCCATCTGTCTGTCGTCTTATAACCCCGCTGCCCACGAAGTCTTAAACCTTCCTTCAGACATTTCAGAAACTCCACAATGCGACTTCCAGTCTGTATTTACTGACACAGGTGAAAACATGCAGGAATTACAGAGCACATTTTATATAAATTCCATCCGTGAGGTGCTTGTCCACCAGCTGAACAGCAATGAATGACTTATGCTCCGAGAGAACGCTGCAATGCCACACGCCGCCTTCGACCGCTGTTCGCTGTCTTCCCTGTTCGCAGATGTCTTTGACTACCTTCTGCCATCTCCCCGCTGCATTCCAAAGTTCCAAGGCCGCGACTCCCTCTGCCGTTCCGCTTAGTGGACGCAAAAAAGTGAAACAAAACGGCGAAAAGCAGTTTCCTTGTCAGCCGAGATAGAGCGTCGGCAGTGCCGGAAGAGGGCGCAGCTAAAGAGCGGCCGTACCTCTGTTACCAGCGAATTCTGTCCGGTGAAAGTAACCAAAGCCAAGATTAAGTGGTGACACCACGTGGAATATTTTGGGGCGGTAGAACTTAAGCCTAGTACTGGACTCCACTGCTCAGTGTTCATTCACACAGGACATCAACAACACACTACCGCAATTTTATACAAAATACTTTCATAAAGTTGTGTTCCATCTTCGCAACTAGGCCTAAATGTAAGGCAGTCTGTTTTTTCCGTACACGTTTCGCTTCTTTTATTGAAGAAGCATCATCAGTGGCAATTAAGGAACGACGGAGAACGGAAAAAATGACTATTATACAAAGTAATTACTTAATCTGTTAGCCTCAACATTTCCAGAGCAGCTGAAAATTCCAATTGAAATGGCAAATATTTGGCTTTCCGAGAACTCAAAACGTGCTTTTTTTTTTTTTTTTTTTTTTTTTTTTTTTTTTTTTTTAAAGCCATCATTGCTTCAAAATATTACTTTGCACACGACACAAAGAACTTCGTAAACTGATCCGTCGACCTATGGTAGGTCTACGCATTTAAAGTATGAAAAGCGCATGGGTTGTTGGGAATGAATTTCGTAATGTCTGGAAGGTGGACGTGAATGAAGCCCAGACATGACACTAATTATAGTTAGTCTTCAGATGAAAAGGTACGAAACGTCTTAAGAACCAAACGGGTTGAATTTGCTTAATGACACATCTACGGACGCGAATGCAGCGTCCGGCGTGGTTGCGCACATGCACGGGCACATGACGCAGGAGAGAAGCAGCCAGTTGTGTGTTCAGTTCATTTGACGCAATGGTGCGTGGGGGGACATCATGACGTTCACATTGAAACAGTCGACGATCGAGGAGCAGCGATGTATCATCATATTTCTAACTGCGGAAGAGAATTGGTCAATATCCATTGCCTGGTGGCCTATGCGGAGGAGACTGTGTCAACAAGTCAGTGAGAGAGTGGAGTGCCCGTTTTCATGCAGACTGGGAATTGTGGGGTACGGTTAGGATTGCGGTATTTTACAAATCGTGGGCAGGACTACAACAAGGCCAATTACTTATGATTAGTGTAACATGAGATTTCATTTAATCGCTGCCCCTCCCGGCTACAAATAGTTATCCTGTCAAAGAAATCTCCACCTGAGAACGTGTACCAATGTTAACTGTCAAGCAGTGTAAATGTGACTAAACTTTTTCACAAGAGTGATCTCACACAATTTAGCGAACTATTATTCAAGGTGGCAACATTTTTCCTTAAACACAATGAACTGATTTTACAGACAATACCACACGCGCACAGCACTAATGTATTCTTTCCTGTCAAAAATTATTTCCTTATAGTCCTTACGAAATAATCAAGATTCATACATTAGCAGAGAACAATTTCACCACGTAAGATACTGTTTGCACCATATTTAAGGATTATTCATCATCTAAATTGAATATATGACTTCTGGATGGGTTCTGGGCCACCAATACACAATTATTATCGTGAAAATTGACCATCAAGATTCTTGTGTCCTTAGTAGTTTGATTAAAAACTGCCGCTGCAATATTTCACTAAGATGGCGGCCAACATAAGGCAGTCAGTTATCAGTTATCAATTCTGGTTCCGGCGTTGTTTCACTCTCAACAAATTATATATATATATATATATATATATATATATATATATATATATATATATATATATATATATATATATATTTCTCCACGTTAATCACTCAATATTCAGCAGTTTACCAATAATCCGCGCTGTAGATCAATGGCGCCAATGGCTGTGCTCCATTGTACCTGAACAGAAAACATAACATTTACATAGGACGAGAATCATATTAAAATAAAAGTTCAAATGCTCGTATTGATTTCAATGACACAGGAACTCTATTTTTCAAATATTGCTTAACAACATAATACAGTTCTTTACCGACCTCAGTGTTACAAGACATCAATAGCGTCCGCTCATTACATCTGTTCGAAGAAGAATTATTGTAGAAGAATCATAGATAATAAAAGATGAAGATTTCCATTATCTTTTTCCTTGAGTATTGTCTGAGATATAATTTTCACAGAAAATTAAATTATAACTCTGACAACAATTAATTATTATTATTTTAGTATCGATGAAGTCCTTTTTTATTAATCTCACGAGAACGCTAGCTCAAATTGCACACACGATGCCGTCGTGAATATTGTTCTGAATAAAATATAGTCGTGGATATTACAGAATGTTTCAGTGATGACCCGACACCAGGCCAGGCAAACACGGTAATCACGAATGAACTCATCGACAACGTGAACGACCTGGTGAGAATGTTATCACTGACTTTGGGGGCCAGTGTTAGAACAGTGTGAATAATTGTGCACGACGATTTGGATTACCGAAGGGTGTGTGCGCAGTGGTTCCCAAGACACTCAGCGAGCCGCAAAAGGAGCTGCGTATGGGGCAAGCACTGCAACGCCTCTTCCGGCATAATGAAGACCTTGCTTTCCCGGAGAGAATCGGCTCCATTTACGAGAGTTGGTGCCACCACTTCGAGTCAGAGACAAAGCAGGATAGCATGCAAGGAAGCATACGACGATAACTCCCCCTAAAAACTTCAATGCTGTGCCCTCAGCACGCGATGTGATGTTCACTGTCTTTTCTGATGTCCGAGGTCCCTTAATCATCGAGTTCCTCGAGCATGGAAAAATGATTAACAGTAACGTGTACCGCGAGACACTCCATAGCCTACGTAAGTCTATCAAGAGCAAACGGAAAACATCTCAAAGGCAAACGCCTCAGCTCGGGCGACGAATTGAAGGACACGAGTGAAGGACTGGTTCCTGTCACAGCCACAAGAATTCTGGGAACAGCGAATCCCTTGTCTCGTGTAGCAGTGGGATAATTGTGCTCAGGCCGCTGGTGATTACTCCTGAATAAAGACTTCAGTTATACCCACATTGTTATTTCGTGCCTTTTCTTTTGAACACCGCTCATACTTTCTTTTATGCTATGGTTATTCCTTGCCTAAGAGAAGTGTTCCCATAATCTGCCGCTACATCTGCATGGTATTCTGCAAATCACCTTTAAGTGCCTGACAGAGGGTTCATCGAACCACCTTCACAATAATTCTCGATTATTCCAATCTCGTACAGCGCGCGGAAAAAACGAACAGCCATATCTTTCCGTGAAAAGCTCTGATTTCCCTTATTTTACTTTTGTGATCGTTTCTCCCCATATAGGTCGGCGTCAGCAAAATATTTTCCCATTCGGAGGAGAAAGTTGGTGATTGAAATTTCGTGAGAAGATTCCGCCGCAACGAAAAAGTCTTTGTTTTAATGCTGTCCACCCCAAATCCTGTGTCATTTCAGTGACACCTTCTCCCCTATTTCGCGAAAATACAAAACGTGGTGCCCTTCCTTGAACTTACTCGATGTACTCCGTCAGTCCTTTCGGGAAAGGATCCCACACCGCGCAGCAGTATTCTAAAAGAGGACGGACAAGCGTAGTGTAGGCAGTCTCGATAGTGCATCTGTTACATTTTCTAAATGTCCTGTCAATAAAACACAGTCTTTGGTTAGCCTTATCCACAACATTTTCTGTGTGTTCCCTCCAATTTAAGTTATTCGTAATTGTGATTCCTAGGTATTCAGTTGACTTCAGAGCCTTTAGATTTGACTGATTTATCGGGGTGATCGAAGTTAACGGATTCCTTTTAGCAGTCATATGGATGACCTCACACGTTTCGTTATTTAGGATCAATTGCCAATTTTTGCAACATACAGATATATTTTCTGAATAGTTTTGCAATTTATTTTGACCCTCTGATGACTTTATTGGTCGACAAAAGACATCATCATCTTCAGACAGCCTAACGGGATAAAATATTATGCCGTAAGGGATCAGAGGAGGAAAATGTGCAACATATATTAACTTTGTGTCTTCTGTACCCATAAAGTTAGCTATTATTTTTAAGGCTAAAGAAGCCGAATCTAAATGCGTTACCAGGTTTATTGTACAGCTTTTCCAGTTTATAGGGCGTTAAATAAAATCGTGAACCCATTACACACAGATGGTAAAGAGATATAGCCTCAGTTCTTTTACAGCCCAATAGAGGGAACTTTTGTCCTTCATGCAATATCCATAAAGTATTAGCTTACTTTGGATTCTTGACTGTGATTTGCACTTGCTCACTGACGATTTTAATACAAAGAAGATGTTACAGATTTATCAAATATTCATTATGCCGGCTGCCAAACGTTCGTTCATCGACAGAAATGAAGATTACATTAGGTACTGCAGGAGGACAATGTCCGAAGCACGGCAGCAGGCTTCGCAGCGACTGCAAAAAGGAGAAAGATTTGCTTTTACTGGATTGGCCCTCACAGTTGCCTGACTCTAATCCGACTGAAAATGTATGGTGTTACATCAAAAAGAATTTGCTAAGAAAAAAGATTTTCACTTTGAAACAGTTATCAACGCAAATTCGACGCAGAAAATTCGACGCGGAAAATTTGGTTTTAAGCATGCCTCGGAGATTTCAAGCAATTAACGACGCTGCGGTTGACTAGACAAACTGAAATTGCATTTTTCTTTTGTTCGTATACTATGTATTTATATGTTTTAGTTAGTTGTCGAATAAATTTTTCTACTGATTAATCCGACCACGATCTTACTTAACAGCCTAAGTTACATGAATGTGCGTATCTAAGAACTTTATACTTTCTATCCTGTTTTCAGTATAATAGGCTAATAGAAGGTGCGGTAGTTTCCACAGTACAAAACAGGATAAGGAGTTTGTTTCCAAGTTTAAAGCTAGACTATATTTGCAAACGCAGTCAGTAACTTACACAAAAACATAATTTGTTTCTTTGCCTGTTAGTACTTGTTTGCTCGGCTGCACAACAGTGGTTGTATCATCTGCAAACAGTACTAATTCTGCCTTCTGATAAAAACAAAATGGCAGACCATTAACTGTAAGCAAGAACAATAGTGGGTCGATAACTGAACCCTGTGGAACTCCCACTGTAATTTCTCCCCATGTAGAACATGTGACGCCCCTCTTTGTGTTGCTTGAACAGTCTAGGGTAACTCTGTGCATTTTTTATACAATAACCAAACAAGGTATATGCTGTACTACGCATTCCATAAAAGCTTAACTTCTCTGGTAGACTATGATGATTGACACTCTCAGGTGAGTTCGATAAATCACAGAAAATCCCAACTGGTGGTTTTCATCATTTAAAGGTTTTATTACGGGCGCAGTAAGTAAGTAGAATAGCCCTTTTGAGATCAAAATCTCGCTTGGCTAAGTATTCCATTACTAGACATGAGGGTGACCTCGGTCAATACTGCCGTAATGCGTCGAGTCTAGCCTCGGGCCGTGTGTATTACGTGACGCCACACCGTGCGACTGTCGCCGGCGTCGCAGGTTTATAGACTGTTACGCTCCGTCGCGCCTCCGAGAAGCGCCCGCCATCGCAGCGAGGGGCGTGCCGGCGCTTCCTGGCTGCTATTTGCGTCCGCCGCGCAGCGCCGGAGGCTGTCGGCCACGCGGACCACGCAGACCGGTTGGCAGCTGTTCCGCGGACCGGTACTCGCCGCTCTTTTTTTCCTCCCCTCCTGCAACGGTTACGACCGCCGCTCCTGGAAAGTCGTGCCACAAAGCATTAATGCCAGTGTGTCGGTCACAGAGCGCGGACCGCCACGCCGTCGCACGCCGTGGCTCCCGGCACTGTGCGGTACACGCACGGCTGAACACAAGCGCCGAAGAATGCCACAGACAGGCGTCCCAGGAACGTATAGAGGCATCGTAGCAAGTAGCTGTGGGATTATGTGTCTCACATGCTTAACAGCGTGCCATCAGACTTACTGCGTGAAGCGAACGAAGCATTGCTCAGCGTAACCAAAATATTTAAAAATGCGGCACTCCACAGACTTGTATTCGGAACCAATGAGCTGTCTGTCTTAACATTTCAAACCAAAGAAAAATAATAACACTCTGTGAATCAGATACTGAAAAGAAATACTCAAATGCAGAAACAAAAGCGGGTGCGTATTTTTTGAACGATATGTTCGCGAATGTACCAGTGTGGTGGTTTAATACAGAAAAATCCTTTTTCCATAATTTTCACAATATTCGGATTTCAGAAAAGCATGTGGACGTTCTGTTACTATTAGAAATTTAAAAAAATGAAATGGACGGTTCTGTCAAATGATTTGTCTTAAAATAATAAATAAAAAAAGATAAAAGAAACACTTGACACAGCTTAGAATGATGCTCAAAATCATGCGCAGCGGCTGAGACGCTCATTCGTTAGCGACGTAAGGAGACCATGAGTGAGGTTGCACCAGACAAATATCATCTAGTGCTACATAAAATTCTGAATCTTAAATTCTCAATACCCGTCAGATGTTTCTCTAACCTACTATACTTCTTACTTTTAGGCAAATTATTTCTGGAAACATCTTTTTTCATGTTTTGTTCAGAGAGCATGAAATACAATATTTTAAATTATCAATCGGTGTTCCACTATTATTAAGGGTATACAGATCAAGAGAAAACAGAGAACTTTCAGTTTATGCTGTGATCTGATATTTTTTGACACTCAATTTACATAGCTAGCAGCAGCTGATCGTGAAATATTTTAATTTTTCCTCAAATTGTAAGTTTCACTTAATTACCCTGATTACTTTCAAGCAATTATACTTTTTTCCATAACTATCCCTCATACTGGTAAATTTCATACCCCATGTATCTACTACTCACTCCTTGTTTGGTGATGAAAATCTGACAAAAATCCGATATGTAATTTCTAGTGAGTCTCGTTTTCTCTCAGTCTCATCACAAATACACTCCTGGAAATGGAAAAAAGAACACATTGACACCGGTGTGTCAGACCCACCATACTTGCTCCGGACACTGCGAGAGGGCTGTACAAGCAATGATCACACGCACGGCACAGCGGACACACCAGGAACCGCGGTGTTGGCCGTCGAATGGCGCTAGCTGCGCAGCATTTGTGCACCGCCGCCGTCAGTGTCAGCCAGTTTGCCGTGGCATACGGAGCTCCATCGCAGTCTTTAACACTGGTAGCATGCCGCGACAGCGTGGACGTGAACCGTACGTGCAGTTGACGGACTTTGAGCGAGGGCGTATAGTGGGCATGCGGGAGGCCGGGTGGACGTACCGCCGAATTGCTCAACACGTGGGGCGTGAGGTTTCCACAGTACATCGATGTTGTCGCCAGTGGTCGGCGGAAGGTGCACGTGCCCGTCGACCTGGGACCGGACCGCAGCGACGCACGGATGCACGCCAAGACCGTAGGATCCTACGCAGTGCCGTAGGGGACCGCACCGCCACTTCCCAGCAAATTAGGGACACTGTTGCTCCTGGGGTATCGGCGAGGACCATTCGCAACCGTCTCCATGAAGCTGGGCTACGGTCCCGCACACCGTTAGGCCGTCTTCCGCTCACGCCCCAACATCGTGCAGCCCGCCTCCAGTGGTGTCGCGACAGGCGTGAATGGAGGGACGATTGGAGACGTGTCGTCTTCAGCGATGAGAGTCGCTTCTGCCTTGGTGCCAATGATGGTCGTATGCGTGTTTAGCGCCGTGCAGGTGAGCGCCACAATCAGGACTGCATACGACCGAGGCACACAGGGCCAACACCCGGCATCATGGTGTGGGGAGCGATCTCCTACACTGGCCGTACACCACTGGTGATCGTCGAGGGGACACTGAATAGTGCACGGTACATTCAAACCGTCATCGAACCCATCGTTCTACCATTCCTAGACCGGCAAGGGAACTTGCTGTTCCAACAGGACAATGCACGTCCGCATGTATCCCGTGCCACCCAACGTGCTCTAGAAGGTGTAAGTCAACTACCCTGGCCAGCAAGATCTCCGGATCTGTCCCCCATTGAGCATGTTTGGGACTGGATGAAGCGTCGTCTCACGCGGTCTGCACGTCCAGCACGAATGCTGGTCCAACTGAGGCGCCAGGTGGGAATGGCATGGCAAGCCGTTCCACAGGACTACATCCAGCATCTCTACGATCGTCTCCATGGGAGAATAGCAGCCTGCATTGCTGCGAAAGGTGGATATACACTGTACTAGTGCCGACATTGTGCATGCTCTGTTGCCTGTGTCTATGTGCCTGTGGTTCTGTCAGTGTGATCCACATGTGATGTATCTGACCCCAGGAATGTGTCAATAAAGTTTCCCCTTCCTGGGACAATGAATTCACGGTGTTCTTATTTCAATTTCCAGGAGTGTATATTTCTCGTCAGATCCAAGCTGTAGGAAAACATCATTTGAATCTGCATCAACATAACTTTAATCCACGTCTAACAATACTTTATACATAATCCTAGACAAATAGTTCTTCAGTAGTGAGACAGTTTGCATTCACAAGGGGAAAGAAATAGGAAAATCGTATAGTATCAACACTACAATGCTTTGTGGAAGAGGAGTGTTATTAAAACTTAATCGAAGCCATTTCTTCCTGCTTACTGACACAATATTCTCACACTTGCCACTGAATTACAGAAAATTCAGTCTTGACAAACATGTTATATAGCTCAACGTTGTAGTAACAATTTCCTTAAATCACTTATGACCATTAATTATGAAGTTAAATATCTTTCAGTTGAACTGGTTCTGAATCTTTACGTTCACATAAAATCACTTCCCCGTTTCCTCAAATTTCATTATACATCAGAAAACAATTTTTACATAAAGCAGTTTCGCTACAGACTTTGCGTACTCAGCGTTTAGCCAAAGAGCAACCCTTATGTAGGATATCAAAAGCTAAAATTTCACTACTAATTTATGTTTCTCGCATGCCGAAAAATTAAACTGTCGCCGAATCTTTCGCTGGCGCAGTCGTGTACTCGGGCGATGTAATTTTTCAAATCTTTGCCGAATAAAAGCGTTGCCTTACATGATTCAATGCGTACAAACTCCTGTCAGCTCGGAGTGGCAGGGGAATTGCGGCTACTCTAACCTGTGCAAGTCTCTTCATCTCCGAGCAACTACTGCAACATACATCCTTCTGAATCTGCTTACTGTATTCACCTCTTGGTCTCCCTCTATGATTTTTACCCCCCACCCACTACCACCATTTATCCATTTGCTTGTTCCTGACGTATGAAAACTGTGCGCTGCAAAAGGCCTCAAAATAAGAGCCTTAGCTTTCTCGTGCAGTGCTATTATCGACTCAGCTATCCAGGCAGGTCTCAGGAACCCCCACCTCACCCTCACCCTCACACAGCTTCATTTCTGCCAGTACACGCTTTCCTGCTCCTTGCACGACTGGCACTCCTAAAAACGGAAGTCACTCCACACTGATGAAGTACGTTTATAGAACAGGGTGAAACGCTGTGGAAATCGTTGGCGCAGCTGTATAGCTTAGTCTTACAAAAAGTTTGGCACCAGGCAATACAGATCACGAGCCTTACATCGCAGCTCTACAGGAAATGAAGCGAAGGTTCATTACAGGAACACAACACTTCTGGTACCCAAATAACTCTCGATGCCGTAACTGCTGTGTTCTGTAATTAACTTTTGGTTCCATTTCCTATACAGCGATAATGTAAAACTCACGATGAATAATATTATGCGTCACGTCTACGACATGACATGACGTACTGGCAGGTCGGACTCTCCCGAATTTCCGCATTACATAGGAGTGTCCGGTTACTTTTGATAAGACAGTGTATTCTAACCTCACTGCATTTCTTCCCAGAGTGCATCCGTTCTTAAGATACCAACCAAGTGTAATGTTAATGCTGCCAAACTGTATAAGATACTGTCTGGAGCAAATACTATGGCAGCAGTAAGGAACACTAGGCGTTAACGTCCCGTCGACGAAAAGATGGTTACAGGCGAAGTAAAGCACTGAATATGTTGATGGTTGGCGGAGGACGTCATTCGTGTCCATTTCAAACGAATCGTTCTGGTAAGGGATGGGGAGCTGAGCTGCTGTTGTCTAGAAAGCGAGCCCAGTGTGTTAACCACTGCGTCACCCAAGTCTTGTGAAGATTCGCATCACAACATAAAGGCAAATGTAATCAAAGACAAAAGAATAATGGATTGTCGTTTATTTTATCTAATGCCAATTACACCTACAGATTAGTTATACATCCATCCGGTAAACAAGAAACAAATTGAGATTTTAATTCTGTTTGCAACATTTCTAGGTATGTTGTAAAAGTCCACCATCCACTAACGGTCCTTCCTATTCCTTATGAAATCCATAAAACTGTAAATTAGGTTTCTATTCTTGGCAGAGGTATTCAGCACTACCACCTTGCTGTTGTGGCCTTCAGTCCGAAGACGGGATTGATGCAGCTATCCGTGCTACTCTAACCTGTGCAAGTCTCTTCATCTCCGAGCAACTACTGCAACATACATCCTTCTGAATCTGCATACTGTATTCACCTCTTGGTCTCCCTCTATGATTTTTACCCCCCACACATTCCTCCAGTACTTGGGGATTGCCGGCCGGAGTGGCCGAGCGGTTCTAGACGCTACAGTCTGGCACCGCGCGGCCGCTACGGTCGCAGGTTCGAATCCTGCCTCGGGCATGGATGTGTGTGATGTCCTTAGGTTAGTTAGGTTTAAGTAGTTCTAAGTTCTAGGGGACTGATGACCTCAGAAGTTAAGTCCCATAGTGCTCAGAGCCATTTGAACCATTTTTGAACTTGGGGATTCCTCGATGTCTCAGAATGTGCCTCTAGTCAGGTTGTGCCACAAATTTCTTTTCTCTTTAATTCTATTCAGTATCTCCTCATTAGTTACGTGATCTACTCATCTAATCTTCACCATTATTTTGTAGCACCACATTTCAAAAGCGTCAATCTCTTCTTATGTAAACTGTTTATCGTCGATGTTTCATATCCATACGTGGCTACACTCTATACAAATACTTTCAGAAAAGACTTCCTAACACTTAAATCTATACTCGATGTTAACTTACTCTTTTTCAGGAACGCTTTTCTAGCAATACCCAAGCTATATTTTATATCCTCCTTACTTCGATCATCATCAGTTATTTGGCTGCCCACATAGCAAATCTCATCCACTACTTCAAGTGCGTCATTTCCTAATCAGATTCCCTTAGCATCACCTGATTTAATTAGACTACATTCCATTATCCTCGTTTTGCTTTTGTTAATGTTCATCTTATATCCTCCTTTCAAGTCACTGTCTATTCCGCTCAGCAGGTCTTTCAGGTCCTTTGCTGTCTCTGCAGAATTACAATGTAGTCGGCAAACCCCAAAGTTTTTATTTCTTTTCCATGGATTTTAATTCCTACTACAAATATTTCTTTTGTTTCCTTTACTGCGTGCTCAGTATACAGATTGAATAACATCGGAGATAGGCTACAACCTTGTCTCACTCCCTTCCCAACCACTGCTTCCCTTTCATGCCCCTCGACTCTTATAACTGCAATTTGGTTTCTGTACAAATTGTAAATAGGCTTTCACTCCCTGTGTTTTACCCCTGCCACCTTGAGAATTTGAAAGAGAGTATTCGAGTCAAAATTGTCAAAAGCTTTCTCTAAGTCTACAGATGCTATAAGCAAAAGTCTGCCTTTCCTTAATCTATCTTCTATGAGAAGTATCAGCACCTGCTTCCTCTGAATTGGAATTATTATATCCTACTTGAAGTCTGAGAGTATTTCGCCTGTCTCATATACCTTGCTCATCAGATGGAAGGCTACCAGTAGTTCTAACGGAATGTTGTCTACTCCGGGGCCTTGTTTTGACTTAGGTCTTACAGCGCTCTGTCCAGTTCTTCAGTAAGTATTGATATCTCGCATCTGATCTTCATCTACATCCTCTTCCATTTCTATAATATTGATCTCAAGAATCTTTGTATAGACCTTCTATATACTCCTTCCAACTTTCTGCTGTCTCTTCATTGTATTGGACTGGTTTTCCATCTGAGCTCTTGACACTCATACAGGTGGTTCTCTTTCCTCCAAATGTCTCTAATTTTCCTGTAGACGGCATCTGTCTTCGCCTACTGATACAAGCTTCTAAATCCCTACATTTGTCCTCTAGCCATTCCTACTTAGCCATTTCATACTTCCTAGGAGTCTGATTTTTAGACATCTGTATTCCCTTTCGCCTTCTTCATTTGCTGCATTTTTATATTTTCTCCTTTAATCATTTAATTTCACTATCTCCCGAGTTCTCCAAGGATTTATAATGGGCCTTGTCTTTTTACTTATTGGATCCTCAGCTGCCTTCACTATTTCTCTCTAAAAGCTATCCATTCGTCTTCTACTGTAATCCTTTCCTCTGTCCTAGTCAATCGTTGCCAAATGGTCCTTCTGAATCACGCAACAACCTCTAGTTCTTTCAATTTATCCATGTCCCATCTTCTTAATTTCCTGCATTTTTGGAATTTCTTCAGTTTTAATATACACTTCTTGACCAATAAATTGTGGTCAGAGTCCACATTTGCCCGTGAAAATATCTTACAATTTAAAATCTTGTTTCTAAATCTCCGTTTTAGCATTATATAATCAATCTAAACCCTTCCAGAGTTTTCATGTCTCTTCCGCGTATACAAGCTTCTTTCATAATTCTTAAACCAAGTGTTAGCGACTTCCTCTATCATTCCTTTCCCCCAGTCCATATTCACCTACAATTTTTATTTCTCTTCATTTCCCTAGTATCGAATTCCAATCCCCCAACACAATTACATTTTCATCTTCCATAACTATCTGAATAATTTCTTTTATCTCATAATCGCCGGCCGCGGTGGTCTAGCGGCTCTGGCGCTGCTGTCCGGAACCGCGGGACTGCTACGGTCGCAGGTTCGAATCCTGCCTCGGGCATGGGTGTGTGTGATGACCTTAAGTTAGTTAGGTTTAAGTAGTTCTAAGTTCTAGGGGACTTATGACCTAAGATGTTGAGTCCCATAGTGCTCAGAGCCATTTTTTTTATCTCATCATACGTGTCTTCAATCCCTTCATCATCTGCAGAGCTAGTTGGCATATAAACTTGTGCTGCCTGTGGTGGGTGTAGGCTTCGTGTGTAACTTGGTTACAATAAAGCGTTCACTATGCTGTGCGTAGTAGCTAATCCGTGTTCATATTTTTTTATTCATTATTAAACCTATTCCTGCATTATCCTTATTTGATTTTGTATTTGTAATCCTGTATTCACCTGACCGGATGTCCTGTTGCTCCTGCCAATGAACTTCACTAAATCCCACTACATCTAACTTTAACTTATCTATTTTCCTTTTCAAATTTTCGAACCTACCTGCCCGATTAAGGCATCTGACATTCCACGCTCCGATCGGTAGAACTCCAGTTTTGCTTCTCCTGATAACGACATCTTCTAGAGCGTTCCCCCCCCCCCCCCCCCACCCCCCCGGAGATCCGAATGGGGGACAGTTTTACCCAAGAGAATGCCGTCGTCATTTAACCATAAAGTAGAGCTGCATACCCTCAAGAAAAATTACGATTGTAATTTCTCCTTGCTTTCAGCCGTTCGCAATACCAGCACAGCAAGGCTATGTCGGTTGATGTTACAACGTCAGATTAGTAAATCACCCAAACTGTTGCCCCAGCAACTACCGAAAAGGCTACTGCCTTTCTTCGGGAACCATCATTCGTTTCGTCTCTCTACAGATACCTCTCCGTTTCGGCTGCAACTACGATACGGCTATCTGTATCGCTGAAGCACGCAGCCTTCCCCACCAACGGCAAGACCCTATAATCTGAAAATTCATAGTGTAGTAAACCTAACCTTTGGCAAATAATGGATCGTATATTTACCGTAACTAGAGGTTAAAGAGGTGTTCAGCATCGTTGAAACAGCTGTAGTAGCAGTAGCCATCCAGCACAGTGTGTTGGCGTTACAAAGGAGCACCTAGCGGCACGTGTGATAGGCGGCAACCAGACAGGAGGGGTAGTTCGCTACAGAAATAAGAGAGTGTGGAAACCAATCACGTGGTGTGAGTCACAAATTTCTTTTGTGAGTGGGTGATACCCTCTAAGTCTTCTGAATACCACTTGAAAAGAACTTATCGTTCACATTGCCGTCAAGTTTGTGCTGCTGTGAAATTTCCTGGTGGATTAAAACAAGGTGCGAGACCAAGATTCGAAATCTGATCCTTGCCTTCCGCGATCCACGCACAAATCAACTAAGCTATCCGGACAAGGCTGGCAGCCTTGTCTTCAAAGGTTCTGTTCTGCCGGTACCACCCTGCGACCTTCTAACTACATTTGAGAATACGGTTCATAGTGATTATTCTTTTTATGAATCTCAATGAATCTATATTGGTTCAAATGGCTCTGAGCACTATGTGACTTAACTTCTGAGGTCGTCAGTCGCCTAGAACTTAGAACTAATTAAACCTAACTAACCTAAGGACATCACACACATCCATGCCCGAGGCAGGATTCGAACCTGCGACCGTAGCGAATGAATCTATATTTTAGAAAGTGGAACTCAGCGACAGGTCTTCAGATACCTCTCGACGTTCCGTCAGGATTTCCCGGCATTGTCCAAAGCTGAGAGCAGACTTAAATTTATTTATGAGTAGCGTGTGACTTCATTCGACAAGCAACGTTCATAATGTTTGAGCTTAATTTTCACCATAGTTTAGCCACTGTTTATATTATTTTCGACACATTATCGAAATTTCCAGAGAGTAGCGACATTTCACGATGTCGTACGGAGCGAAAAATTGCTAGAATAGAAACACATTTCTATCTACGACCGAAAAACAACTGCTTGTAATGTAATCAACAGTTCTGATAAAACATTCAGTGTTACCCCATGAGGTTAATGTCACGGAAAAAAATTTAATATTTTTGATATTTTTGTAGTAGAGATTTGGAGCAACTATTAAAAGTGTAAATAGACAAATACTTGCATCACAAGAAATAGGAATCTTACGAAGGTATCGCCTACACGTCATTGCCACTTGCCCTACATCTTAAGGAAAAAACAGCACAAGGAAGTCAGCGACCACTCTCTTAATCGCGTCAGCCCGTTTTTGAGGACGAACATGTAGAGCAGTGCAGTCCACAAGAGGCGGATTTTCACTCTCTGAAACTTACCGATCCCTTATGGTGTTGTCAGGTAAGGACTTTGGATGCGGACGAAAGACTTGCATGCAGCAAAGAAAGTTCTCAAAAGCCTGGCCGGTTTCATAACATCTAGTGATAATTCAGGAAGCTGGAACAGTGAGAGTACTTCATTTTTTTGCGAGAACATTACGCAATTTTCTCTGCGTGACTGTAAACACCCATTTGACAATGTTCTACCGTGGCACAGGAAGCAGTGTCCTCCAGAGAAAGTATTGCGCAACAGCACGATAAAAAAAAGTGACTGAAGCGGTAGTCCCTGAAGACCGTATGCACGACGCGCTCGTTGAAGTTTTTGCCACTAAAGGGGTGACGGCCGTCTTAGCCTACCATTCACCTCGTGCTGTGCAACTTCACCTTTTATCCGTGGTTAGTCTCATGCTTCGATCTGATGTTCTTTTCCCTGCTTACTTTATATGCACTCCAACGATAAAAAATATGTTAATAGGTTCTCCAAAACGATATCGTATTTGTGATTAAGATACTTTTATTGCTCCTACACTGCACGTAGCCATCTCCTTTGACGGCCAGCAACGTATGGTAACTTGTTTAGGTGTCTTGATTCTGTCCGTGTAAAAAAGTAGTTAAGAAAAAGAGGAAATGTTTCAATCACGAGCCTGTCATCATTCTTTCGAATGCTATGAGAAGTTATTAGGTACACAGGGTGAGCCGAAACGTCGCAGTCAAAATTTTAGAGATTCTTCGGGGATAGTTTTTGAGTATTATGCTACCACAATTAAAAATGCTCCTATCGTAGCACAAAAATGTCGTATAACATGACATATGCCATCATGTCATCCAACATGGGATTTGTCATGTCGTGCAGTATGACACAACAATATGACAGAACGCGTCATTAAAGTTTACGATGCTTGCATCCCCAGTCCGGGATACTTAGTATTATAGATGCAACCCCACTGTCGGATATTTCCTATTCTAGATGTATCCCACTCTGTAGGAGCACATAAATTTGTTTCTGTTTGTTCTTATATCCTTCACTACACATGTAACATGAGGTGTTTCAAAGGGAGCTCACTGCGCTGGCGAAGTAGGGTTAACCCTCAAAAGCTCGAATATTTCAAGATGTTTCGATTTAAATGTCTCTGAAGCTGCCAAATAAGCCGAAAAGATAGTTCTCTTCTTTTACATATCTGCCCTTGCCTGGACATAATTGCCTTTTTTCTGCTACGATTGCAGGATTTTTCATTCTGGTTCCCAACTTTTCCTCTACCATAGTTCTGACCTTAGACCGCCATAGGTTGGCAGCCGATGTACGTTCTTGTTGACTCGGGCGACAAATGGTCCGGTGTAGGTTATTTGATTGTTTATCGAACCATGTTGCTTATATCGTGGCAACGGGGAACAGTGTCACAAAACAACAGAAGGGCCATTAATTACATGTATTTGTCTACCTTCTTGCAAATTTGAACCCTTTTCGCATAATTCGAAGCCTAGAAGGGGCGCGCGTAAAAAAAAGCTCACAAAAATGTGTTTTTCACGTAGAATCCGAATTGAGTCAGATTTTTGAAAACGAGTTTCCAATTTTGTCCTGAGAATGAATTTTTCATTTATCTGATTCACTTAAACCGTTTCGCGCATTCAGTTCACTTAAGAACGAATTTTACTTGGTACATTTAGCTCGATCTTAAGCCATTGTATCTCGACAACGGATAGATGTTATTGGATAAAAAAAAACTTCGTTTTATCTTTATCCATTTGCCTACCTTCGTGCAAAGTTTCAACCGATTCATACAAGTTTAAAGCATAAATGTAGCGAGCTTCAAAAACCTTTCAGAAAAACAAGTTTTTTTGCACCTAAAATCAAAACGAAGCAAAATTTTTTCAAACGGTTAAAACTTATCTTATACGAAGGTCCGACACACCGGTGGACTAAATTGGAATGAACTGTCTCTCTCCAGTCCGGAGTTATTTAAGGTGACTGTTTTTGCACGTAAAATCCGCAGTGCCATTAGCTGAGCGTTAACTTCACCCCAATTAAAATCTGTTACGAAGGGAACTAATCGATTCGTACAATTTGCCTGGGCGCCAGCGCCGGTTCGTCGTCTAAACCTTGCTTAATAAACCGTAATATAGCTGACTAAGACAGATGCTGGAAGGACTGTACAAATGGCCGCTGGTCCAGGCTAAACCAAAAACTTTTTCCCCATGTTCCTAGCTCAGATAGGAATCCAGTACCAAGAACCCCTATACCGCGATTCCGCGCGCGGCCTTTTCATACATATTTGTTTGCAGCCCCTCCGCGCTGTAACGATGAGGAACCCGTAGTGTCTTGGTGGCTTGTAACTATATTTATTCGGCTTGTTACCCCGGTTTCTATTCTTGCAGTGAGAACGCCTTCACAACAGTGTAAAAGCGTTAATATGAAATTACGAAAACGTGCAACAAAAAAAATGCAGTAATGCAACAACCTACAGATCGAGGAGGACTGTGATAGGGTTGCAGTCGCTCTGGGAAAAACTCAGTAAAGTGCTGTTGTGTCACTCTCGCTCTCAGTGAACCCACACACGAGACGCACATTGGCGAACTCTTCATCAGTAAATCGGCCTATAGTCCTGCCATGTATCACGGTTAGCTCACAACTAACACTGCTGGACAAACAAACTCTAGACAGAAACGGGCAGTACTAAATGAAGCTTTAGGACGAAGAGTAAATTAGGTATTACTGTTATCTGTAGCAATTACTGTGCTGTGAGTGAATGGAACAAGTTGTTTCCAAACACTCAGCGCACACCGCGAATATTTTCACTGTTGTGCGGATATTTTCATTGCAATAAAGATACAAAGATAAATCAGAATAATAATTCAAAGAGATGTGCAGTCACTCAATAACAAGCCACCAGAGATCATGGATCACTCCGAAATCATAATCTTGAAAAGATGACTTTCAGGGAAAATTCAACAACAACTTCGAAATTTTGTCGGTTAGTTCGGTTTCATTCTATGTATTTGTTAAATATATTTTTTGAGGGTAAAACAGTGTGAAATAACTATACTCTTCACAATGACAAGTGAATTTTCGTAAGGGATCACTAAAAGTTTGATGGATTTCAGGGAATTCTGCTTTTGTATATTGGGGATGTAAAACATGCATTCGTGAGAATCCTGATAGGACCAATTGTATCTGAATCTACTACATCAATGAAGAAGAGGATTGAAGGTATATAAAAAAAGAATTCGCCAAGTCCAGGTTTATGTATCTCGTATCGTGCCTCTGCAGGCTCTCGCTAGCCTCCCGATACGACGACGTTTAGTCCTCAGGGCAGTCCTTGGCCATCCTTAACCTGTTGCAAATCGTAGCGGTTACGTCCATCAATTCCTCTGGCGTCCCTCGATATGTGTGCGCTTGTCGCGGTGTTTAAGCTAAGGATCCCGAAACCAGTGGTTTGTAGCATTGACGAAGGACCTGTTATTATCCGGACAATACATGACCTCGTGTAAAAGGTCAAGTGCAGACTTCACAGAATAAGTAGGAACGCCGTATCAGAGCTACATCGTGCATGCAGAATTCAGTGACGAATCCAACCGATGTAGAGCTGCTACAAAGCGATTCACCAGGCACGTCGCTTAGGTCACATCTTTCACGGTATTGAGACATGCCGTTTCCAGCAATCGTGTCATCGAGGCCATCAACGAAGAGTCTTCGTTTGCACCTTCCATAGCATTTGACGCATTGTGTGATGCGGGAGTGAAATTTGCGTGGGACAGTAAATTTCCATTTATCACACTGCAGGTGCAAAAACGGAAGATTTTTAGCCCGTGACAGAGCGAAATTACCACATAAAAATGCCACACACGCTAGGTGCACGAAGTTGTGCCCATTGTCAATAAAATTCTTTTCGGCTGTTAACCGGATTGTCAGTATATAAAATTGTCCGACGTTTCGGCCACTATTGCAAGTGACCTTCCTCAGAGCTACGTGCGAAGCTGAGTCAGACAATTTTATATACTGACAAGGTGATCAACAGCACAAAAGAATTTTATTGACAGTGACAACGGCCGCGGAAGCCTATGCTTACATTGTGACCATTGCTTAAATTCTGTGAGACTCTAGTATAAACTGCTCTTCATTTTGTAGGAAATGTTTCACAGATTAATTACATGCTGCTACGTGCTATATCGTGATTTACTTCCTGGTAATGTACTTAACTTCGATAAGCTAGTAATAATTAAGTGGCATTCTTTCCTGTAGCTGCTGTAGAGACACTGAGTTAACTCGAACAGAACGGGACGGCTTACGGCATGGCTGCACTCTTCTTTCGCATATCTCGAGTTTGACGTAGAGAGAGGAACGAGCAGCAAAGACAGTTTGAGTTTCGAAATTTATCTTATAATAAGGGCAAATAACCAGAAATTCTCCAATTCTCCATGTGCAGGAAATAAAATATTTTGTGAAAAAGGGTCATTGTAAAAATTTTTAAGAAGAAGCACGTATTTATTAGAGAAAAATAACTGCGATTTTATGTAACGAACATAATATACACTCCTGGAAATTGAAATAAGAACACCGTGAATTCATTGTCCCAGGAAGGGGAAACTTTATTGACACATTCCTGGGGTCAGATACATCACATGATCACACTGACAGAACCACAGGCACATAGACACAGGCAACAGAGCATGCACAATGTCGGCACTAGTACAGTGTATATCCACCTTTCGCAGCAATGCAGGCTGCTATTCTCCCATGGAGACGATCGTAGAGATGCTGGATGTAGTCCTGTGGAACGGCTTGCCATGCCATTTCCACCTGGCGCCTCAGTTGGACCAACGTTCGTGCTGGACGTGCAGACCGCGTGAGACGACGCTTCATCCAGTCCCAAACATGCTCAATGGGGGACAGATCCGGAGATCTTGCTGGCCAGGGTAGTTGACTTACACCTTCTAGAGCACGTTGGGTGGCACGGGATACATGCGGACGTGCATTGTCCTGTTGGAACAGCAAATTCCCTTGCCGGTCTAGGAATGGTAGAACGATGGGTTCGATGACGGTTTGGGTGTACCGTGCACTATTCAGTGTCCCCTTGACGATCACCAGTGGTGTACGGCCAGTGTAGGAGATCGCTCCCCACACCATGATGCCGGGTGTTGGCCCTTTGTGCCTCGGTCGTATGCAGTCCTGATTGTGGCGCTCACCTGCACGGCGCCAAACACGCATACTACCATCATTGGCACCAAGGCAGAAGCGACTCTCATCGCTGAAGACGACACGTCTCCATTCGTCCCTCCATTCACGCCTGTCGCGACACCACTGGAGGCGGGCTGCACGATGTTGGGGCGTGAGCGGAAGACGGCCTAACGGTGTGCGGGACCGTAGCCCAGCTTCATGGAGACGGTTGCGAATGGTCCTCGCCGATACCCCAGGAGCAACAATGTCCCTAATTTGCTGGGAACTGGCGGTGCGGTCCCCTACGGCACTGCGTAGGATCCTACGGTCTTGGCGTGCATCCGTGCATCGCTGCGGTCCGGTCCCAGGTCGACGGGCACGTGCATCTTCCGCCGACCACTGGCGACAACATCGATGTACTGTGGAGACCTCACGCCCCACGTGTTGAGCAATTCGGCGGTACGTCCACCCGGCCTCCCGCATGCCCACTATACGCCCTCGCTCAAAGTCCGTCAACTGCACATACGGTTCACGTCCACGCTGTCGCGGCATGCTACCAGTGTTAAAGACTGCGATGGAGCTCCGTATGCCACGGCAAACTGGCTGACACTGACGGCGGCGGTGCACAAATGCTGCGCAGCTAGCGCCATTCGACGGCCAACACCGCGGTTCCTGGTGTGTCCGCTGTGCCGTGCGTGTGATCATTGCTTGTACAGCCCTTTCGCAGTGTCCGGAGCAAGTATGGTGGGTCTGACACACCGGTGTCAATGTGTTCTTTTTTCCATTTCCAGGAGTGTAATAATAGAAAATGTCGCAGAATCATTAATGGGAAATAAAAATGAATCTTCACGATCTTTTTTGTAGCTTTTGAAAGATGGTCTCTTCTCCTGTTCTGACGAAACGGTTGTGAGCATTATAAACCTCTTGATTTGTATGAGAAAATGGAACTGTATCTTGCATAGCTTACTTGTAAAATATACAAGTTTTTGTGAGTTACTTAATCGACGAATATTTCAGTCCAAGCCAGTTCTGAACCTAAAAGACCTAGCAGCACTAATGTCTAATTCGCCTCCATTTCGGCTAACACGGGAACAACAACCGAAATGAGCGGCGACGTAAAGACCTTACACGGATCACAAGAAACTAAAAGATAAAAAGTCGAATTTTAAAATATTTATGGACACTGGACTGTGTGAGCACTTCAAGTTAACTAATATACAGAGCTTCTGAAGATAGACGAATCATCATAGCCAGATAGTACTGCGTAAAAATAAAATTTCAATTAATCATACATAATTTCCTTTTATATATAAATTTTTTCCTTGTAAGATCGTTCGCAACTTTTTTATTATTTTATCAGAGATACAGAATTTGCCTTACGACTATGTAAATGCCATAGAAATACTTTTTAAATTAGCTGATGTAACTACAAATTTAATACGGTTGGAACGAATGTCGATGAATTTTTTTTACACAATGGCATGTTATTTACTGATGAAAAAGCAAACCTGTGGTTGCCGAGATTATTGCAGAAATGTTATTTCTGATTAATTACATTTGAATTTTCGTCTCGTTCGACATTACAATGAAACTGAGTTTTCATACATTTACAACAACTGTTAAAAAAAAGTTTAAGAGTTATAGGATCAAAACAAAGGAGCAAACTGATGTACCAAGTACAATAAAAGGCATATTTAACATTGAAACAACAACAATATCGGGAATACATATGTTACATAAATACGATATGACCTCCACAACATAACCGTGTACCTATACTATATTTCCGCTATAACATCTGTCGCTTGATTATGGCCTTGAAGTTGAGTGCCTCCTCGCAACATTAGCAATCACAGTTCTTTGATTTCATCCTTGGATAATTTTATTTCGCTGTTGGGACGGTACAGCAAACAGAGATATACACACAGACCTAATCTCTATCCCTCTCCCCCCTCCCACCCCTTCTCTCTTTTTGCGTACTTTTCTTTCCTCTGTATTTGTGGAGACGCGCTTTTCAAATTCACAATGCTAATTGTGACACTTACAAATGAATTTGCTGTAGTTTTATTTTTCTTCGAAATGACTACGGTTAGTGATGGGGTTTCAGCCAAAGGTTTCACTTTGGTAGTATGTCGTACCAGCAGCCCTCTTAAATGGCAGAGTTTAGATTTAAAAAAACTAACTTTTAATATCACGCCACATACTAACTCTTAGCCCAAGGAGGAGGGACGCTGTCCGCCCGTGGAAGGATGCAACGACACCCGGAACGTACCTGGAACGTTGAAGACAGCAGTTCCGTCCCGACTTTCACGAGAGACAGGCTACAAGGCTGTACGAAGAATTGGAACGACGAGCTTTACCGGGTACGCTTCGCATGCAAAATAAGCTATGGGCGAGGTGAAGGCCATTGGTGGTATATATTTCGCTGGAGCTGAAAAATAGGGAATTTATGTCGTCAGGTCGGACTCCTGCACACATCTGTACATGGAATTTCGAAATCACAGCTATCTGATTTCCGCATACGCATAATTCTGCCGTTAGTAACAGCTGCATTAGGTAAGCCACGAACTGTTCGTGCCATTTGTGTTTCTGTGTTTAGTAACGTACGAGAAGGTTAGATGACTGCATACCGAAAGCTAGATAGTCCCTTGCTGCACGACAGTGAAAACTGATAGATTTTGGATAAAAATACTCTTTTTTTTAGTCACTTTATAGTAATTACGATACTGCAGTACCTATGTTGTTCAGAAGTACGGTGCAATGTACTTCTGAGCAGGGGAGGCACAGCAATATTGTATTTATCCGCCGACACCGGCAAGAGATTTACAATTAAAATGTCTCCCCTGTACAGGAACAGACATAATTGGTTCAAATGGCTCTGAGCATTATGGGACTTAACATCTGAGGTCATCAGTCCCTTAGACTTAGAACTACTTAAACCTAAACAACCTAAGGACATCACACACATCCATGCCCGAGGCAGGATTCGAACCTGCGACCGCAGCAAGCAGCGCGGTTCCCGACTGAAGTGCTTAGAACCTCTCGGTCACAAAGGCCGGCGAACATACGTCTGACTGCAGATTGTAGACGCATGGTTGACGACATACGGAAGTTTGGTTCTGGCTGTGAGGCATGCTCGGATAGCCTAATGATAAAGCGACCACTCACGATAAGCGGGAAATCCGGACTCGAGTCCCGGCCCAGCACAAATTTTCGCTGTTCAAAAAAATGACTCTGAGCACTATGGGACTTAACTTCGAGGGTCATCAGTCCCCTTGAACTTAGAACTACCGAAACCTAACTAACCTAAGGACAGCACACATCCATGCTCGAGGCAGGATTCGAACCTGCGACCGTAGCGGTCGCGCGGTTCCAGACTGTAGCGCGTAGAACCGCTCGGCCACTCCGGCCGGCAAATTTTCGCTGTCGTCACTCCATTATACAGCTGATGGTTGACCATATTCGCAACTACGAACATATTTCATGTATCTCATAGTACTTGTCTTTCGACTGCTTAAATGCTGTAACCCTATTGAAATTATTCTGAAGCATTTTCTTCAAATTTTTATACCTGCTGCTAATAACAAGATTTATATAATCAGATTTTTCCCCCCTTCAGCTTTTGCCCTTTGCTGGCCCAGTGCATTCAATTTTTTGAGCATCCTATTTTAGAGAGGCATTTAAGAAGCTACCAGTTTTCCCCCTTTTTTCTGGCTCCCATAACAAACAAGTTGAGGAACTTCCCCTTTGAAAAATTAAGAATGACAGTGCTGGAAAAACTCTTACGTTATTTGATTTTCAAACTGCTGAGCAAAACTAAACGTACTGAGACTGTTTTCTCTTTACTTATTCTCATTATTTCTAAACTGACACACAATATTTTAGCGCAACGCAATCTGACTTTCAATAATCCCTATAAATGACTAGCCCTGACTAACAATAACCTATACTCTTCATGAATCACTTACCTGACAAAAATCTTCGTTACTCGAACTACTGCAATACAGCGAGCGCCAATGCTGCCAGCTAAATAAAAGATTCTAACTACTGAAGGCACTAATTACTAATGAGTATAGTTAGCAAATGAAAGATTCTGATAGAGAATAAACAATGTATTTATCTTATTAGTGTTCAAAAGATATTATATATATATATATATATATATATATATATATATATATATATATATATATATATATATATATATCATGACATCCAGTCTTACAGATTTCCTTTTTCTGACGGACACACGTCCAGATCGTCCGCTCATAACCTCTCAAAACTCCGGCATCTCTCTCCCCACATCCACAACTGCTGGCGGCTCACCTCCAACTGCTCAACTCTACGGGCTGTTCACATCCAACTGCCCAACACTACACGATTAACTTCCAACAACGAGTCCAACCAGCCACAGACAGCACGCGGCGCAGTCAGCGATTTTAATACAGAGCGTTACGTGGCGTTACCAACATAAAAATCTAAACAGCCTACTTACAGTTGTAGACCCACAAAGAGCTGTGTATTATTTGTATATGTTGCAACTTTTTGCTCATTCTCAGCGTGATGTTTGACACTACTAAATTTCTTTTGCCAATGCAGTTTGTCTCGCGTGATTTGAAATATCTACGCACTTGGCTTCGTGTGTATATCCCAGTACGACGATTAAGGTACAGCGTTCGAAGAGAAGTGGTGTTTAAACCGCTGATTGGACATGTTGACTTAGTTTTCTTAGCGGTTTCGATAAATGAATTTCTCATCGAAACTATAACCTATTTCTTTCCCAGTTATTGCCCACCTGAGACAATGCTGCACACGTATGAAAAAAACGTAGACGACGCGTTGAAGGCTAACGTTTCGAGCTGTTCCATTTGGCTTTCGTGGCTTCAGATGCAGTTGGCCTTCGTAGCGATCTCGTGCTCGAGGTCTCGCGGTAATAGCGCGAGTACAGCGCAGGGCGATTTGGCACGTCGGCTGGCGGCGGGACGGGAGTCGCTGCGAAGGCGGCCCAGGGACCTTCTGCGGTGGCGGGGGCGGGGACGGCGCCAGCGCGCCTGCGGGGAATACCGCAACTACGTCTGCGCCGGCTGCAGGGCGTAGGCGTCTGCTGGCGGCGCGCGCTGCAGCCTTCATTAACGAGTCACTCGGATCGCCTGCCCCTCATCGAACCGCGTTGCGTGCCTCTGGGCGTCCAGACATCTTCATCTGCTGTGCTGCCTGACTGTCAACTCGTCCGCTGCTCGCGTGTTGGCATCTCGTCGGAGCACCGAGCAGGTTCACAAACACCGCGACAAAGATCCAGCGACCGTGCTGTGGGACGCACCTGCCGTCGCCGATGTCCAGCATGCTAAACATCTACACAGAAACCACGAGAATATATTACACGAGGAAATGAAGTTTTAAGCCGTGTATCTCAGCAGCTGACTACGCTGACAACACAAATTAATTGTGATCTCCTGCTAATAGCAGCCATTGTTTACTTTGCACGACATACAGCAGCACACTTGGTTTAAAAATCACGAAAGGAGGTTGTGTACTTCAGAGAGATCTGGAGTCACCGGAGGGTTTCAGATTATTTGCCAAATGGCAACACAGTGATTTTGGAACCATATTTTAAATTTTAAGGCATTTCCAGGGACAAATGTGGACTCTGATCAAATTTTGTTGGTTATGGCTTGTAGATTAAAACAAAAGAAATTCCAAAATGGTAGGAACCAGAGGTTGTTGAGAGTTTCAGAGGGAGCATCAGGTAACGGTTGACTAGAACAACGGGAAGGAATACAATAGAAGACAAGACCTAGTAGAAACCCTTGGATACCACTGGAGACACTGAAATTAACTGATGAAAGTAGAAAATATAAAAATGCAGTGGGAAGGATGGAAGACAAATGTAAGGATTTAGAAGCATAATTCACTAGGGGAAAATTAGATACCAACAACAGGAAAATTGAAGAGACTTTCGGAGAAAAGAGAAGAAGCTGTACGAATATCAAGAGCTCAGATGGAATGCCAGTCCTAACCAAGGAAGGGAAACCTGAAAGGTAGGAGGAGTAAAATGGCTCTGAGCACTATGGGACTTAACTTCTGAGGTCATCAGTCCCCTAGAACTTAGAACTACTTAAACCTAACTAGCCTAAGGACATCATACACATCCATATCCGAGGCAGGATTCGGACCGGCGACCGTAGCGGTCGCGCGGTTCCAGACTGTAGCGCTTAGAACAGCTGGGCCACCCCGGTCGGCTAGGAGGAGTATATAGAGGGTCTATACAAGGGAGATGTACTTGAGGGCTATATTATGGAAATGGAACAAGATGTAGATGAAGATCAAATGAGAGATATGATATTGAGAGAAAAATTTTACAGAACAGTGAAAGACCTAAATCGAAACTAGGCCGCAGGAGTAGACGATATTTCGTGAAAACTGTTGATAGCTGTGGGAGATCCAGCCATGAGAAAACTGTTTCATCTGGTGAGCAAGATGTTTGAGACAGGCGAAATACCCTCAGACTTCAAGAAGGCAGGCCGGGGTGGCCTAGCGGTTCTAGGCGTTACAGTCCGGAACCCCGCTGCTGCTACGGTCGCAGGTTCGAATCCTGCCTCGGGCATGGATGTGTGCGATGTCCGTAGGTTAGTTAGGTTTAAGTAGTTCTAAGTTCTGGGGGACTGATAAACCTTAGTAGTTAAGACCCATAGAGCTCAGAGCCATTTGAACCAACTTCAAGAAGAATGTAAGAGTTCCCAAGGAAGCAGTTGCGGACAGGCGTAAAAATTACCTAATTATCAGTTTAATAAGTCATGAATGAGATTTTCACTCTGCAGCGGAGTGTGCGCTGATATGAAACTTCCTGGCAGATTAAAACTGTGTGCCCGACCGAGACTCGAACTCGGGACCTTTGCCTTTCGCGGGCAAGTGCTCTACCATCTGAGCTACCGAAGAACGACTCACGGCCGCTCCTCACAGCTTTACTTCTGCCAGTATCTCGTCTCCTACCTTTCAAACTTTACAGAAGCTCTCCTGCGAACCTTGCAGAACTAGTACTCCTGAAAGAAAGGATACTGCGGAGACATGGCTTAGCCACAGCTTGGGGGATGTTTCCAGAATGAGATTTCCGCAGTATCCTTTCTTTCAGGAGTACTAGGGGTAGCGTCTTTGATTCATAATCAAAACGTCTTCGGTCCCGGGTTCGATCCCCGCCACTGCCTAAATTTTGATAAATACTCAGCATTGGCGGCCGATGACTTCCGGCATAAGAAGTCAGCCTCATTCTGCCAACGGCCTTGTCAAAGAGGACGGGAGAGCGGATAGAGGTTCAGGGCACTCTCTTGTCCTAGGGGTGGGAAATTGCCCCCAAAGGCGGAAGAATCAGCAATGATCAACGACATGAGGATGCAGAAGGCAATGGAAATCACTGCATTAAAGACACGTACGTGTATCCACAGGACATGTGGCCTGTAATTGAAGAAGTGTTATGATGATGTCTCCATTGGCAAAAGATTCCGGAATAGTCCCCCATTCGGATCTCCGGGAGGGGTCTGCCAAGGGGGAGGTTACCATGAGAAAAAGATTGACTAATCAACGAAAGGATAACGTTCTACGAGTCGGGGCGTGGAATGTCAGAAGCTTGAACGTGGTAGGGAAACTAGAAAATCTGAAAAGAGAAATGCAAAGGCTCAATCTAGATATAGTAGGGGTCAGTGAAGTGAAGTGGAAGGAAGACAAGGATTTCTGGTCAGATGAGTATCGGGTAATATCAACAGCAGCAGAAAATGGTATAACAGGTGGAGGATTCGTTATGAATAGGAAGGTAGGGCAGAGGGTGTGTTACTGTGAACAGTTTAATGACCGGGTTGTTCTAATCAGAATCGACAGCAGACCAACACCGACAACGATAGTTCAGGTATACATGCCGACGTCGCAAGCTGAAGATGAACAGATAGAGAAAGTGTATGAGGATATTGAAAGGGTAATGCAGTATGTAAAGGGGGACGAAAATCTAATAGTCATGAGCGACTGGAATGCAGTTGTAGGGGAAGGAGTAGAAGAAAAGGTTACAGGAGAATATGGGCTTGGGACAAGGAATGAAAGAGGAGAAAGACTAATTGAGTTCTGTAACAAGTTTCAGCTAGTAATAGCGAATACCCTGTTCAAGAATCACAAGAGGAGGAGGTATACTTGGAAAAGGCCGGGAGATACGGGAAGATTTCAATTAGATTACATCATGGTCAGACAGAGATTCTGAAATCAGATACTGGATTGTAAGGCGTACCCAGGAGCAGATATAGACTCAAATCACAATATAGTAGTGATGATGAGTAGGCTGAAATTCAAGACATTAGTCAGGAAGAATCAGTACGCAAAGAAGTGGGATACGGAAGTACTAAGGAATGACGAGATACGTTTGAAGTTCTCTAACGCTATAGATACAGCAATAAGGAATGGCGCAGTAGGCAGTACAGTTGAAGAGGAATGGACATCTCTAAAAAGGGCCATCACAGAAGTTGGGAAGGAAAACATAGGTACAAAGAAGGTTGCTGCGAAGAAACCATGGGTAACAGAAGAAATACTTCAGTTGATTGATGAAAGGAGGAAGTACAAACATGTTCCGGGAAAATCAGGAATACAGAAATACAAGTCGCTGAGGAGTGAAATAAATAGGAAGTGCACGGAAGCTAAGACGAAATGGCTGCAGGAAAAATGTGAAGACATCGAAAAAGATATGATTGTCGGAAGGACAGACTCAGCATACAGGAAAGTCAAAACAAACTTTGGTGACATTAAAAGCAACGGTGGTAACATTAAGAGTGCAACGGGAATTCCACTGTTAAATGCAGAGGAGCGAGCAGATAGGTGGAAAGAATACATTGAAAGCCTCTATGAGGGCGAAGATTTGTCTGATGTGATAGAAGAAGAAACAGGAGTCGATCTAGAAGAGATAGGAGATCCCGTATTAGAATCGGAATTTAAAAGAGCTTTGGAGGACTTGCGGTCAAACAAGGCAGAAGGGATAGATAACATTCCATCAGAATTTCTAATATCATTGGGGGAAGTGGCAACAAAACGACTATTCACGTTGGTGTGTAGAATATATGAGTCTGGCGACATACCATCTGACTTTCGGAAAAGCATCATCCACACAATTCCGAAGACGGCAAGAGCTGACAAGTGCGAGAATTATCGCACAATCAGCTTTAACAGCTCATGCATCGAAGCTGCTTACAAGAATAATATACAGAAGAATGGAAAAGAAAATTGAGAATGCGCTAGGTGACGATCAGTTTGGCTTTGGGAAAAGTAAAGGGACGAGAGAGGCAATTCTGACGTTACGGCTAATAATGGAAGCAAGGCTAAAGAAAAATCAAGACACTTTCATAGGATTTGTCGACCTGGAAAAAGCGTTCGACAATATAAAATGGTGCAAGCTGTTCGAGATTCTGAAAAAAGTAGGGTAAGCTATAGGGAGAGACGGGTCATATGCAATATGTACAACAACCAAGAGGCAATAATAAGAGTGGATCAAGAACGAAGTGCTCGTATTAAGAAGGGTGTAAGACAAGGCTGTAGCCTTTCGCCCTACTCTTCAATATGTACATCGAGGAAGCAATGATGGAAATAAAAGAAAGGTTCAGGGGTGGAATTAAAATACAAGGTGAAAGGATATCAATGATACGATTCGCTGATGACATTGCTATCCTGAGTGAAAGTGAAGAAGAATTAAATGATCTGCTGAACGGAATGAACAGTCTAATGAGTACACAGTATGGTTTGAGAGTAAATCGGAGAAAGACGAAGGTAATGAGAAGTAGTAGAAATGAGAACAGCGAGAAACTTAACATCAGGATTGATGGTCACGAAGTCAATGAAGTTAAGGAATTCTGCTACCTCGGCGGTAAAATAGCCAATGACGGACGGAGCAAGGAGGACATCAAAAGCAGACTCGCTATGGCAAAAAAGGCATTTCTGGCCAAGAGAAGTCTACTAATATCAAATACCGGCCTTAATTTGAGGAAGAAATTTCTGAGGATGTACGTCTGGAGTACAGCATTGTATGGTAGTGAAACATGGGCTGTGGGAAAACCGGAACAGAAGAGAATCGAAGCATTTGAGATGTGGTGCTATAGACGAATGTTGAAAATTAGGTGGACTGATAAGGTAAGGAATGAGAAGCTTCTACGCAGAATCGGAGAGGAAAGGAATATGTGGAAAACACTGATAAGGAGAAGGGGCAGGATGATAGGACATCTGCTAAGACATGAGGGAATGACTTCCATGGTACTAGAGGGAGCTGTAGAGGGCAAAAACTGTAGAGGAAGACAGAGATTGGAATACGTCAAGCAAATAATTGAGGACGTAGGTTGCAAGTGCTACTCTGAGGTGAAGAGGTTAGCACAGGAAAGGAATTCGTGGTGGGCCGCATCAAACCAGTCAGTAGACTGATGACCAAAAAATAAATAAATAAATAAATAAATAATTTCTGCAAGGTTCGCAGGAGTGCTTCTGTAAAGTTTGGAAGGTAGGAGACTGGCAGTAGTAAAGCTGTGAGGACCGGCCGCGAGTCGTGCTTCGGTAGCTCAGATGGTAGAGCACTTGCCCGCGAAAGGCAAAGGTCCCGGGTTCGAGTCTCGGTCGGGCACACAGTTTTAATCTGCTAGGAAGTTTAATATGTCATGGTTGCGAAATACAAGCACAAATTCTTCTCAGAAGAATGGGAAAACTGGTGGAAACCGACGTCGCGGAAGATCAGTCTCGATTCCGGAGAAATGAAAGAACATACGAGGCAATATTAACACTACGACTTATTTTAGAAGATAGGTTAAAGAAAACCAAACCTACGTTTATGTTATGCGCAGACTTAGAGAAAGCTTTAGACAATGTTGACTAGAATACTCTGAAATTCTGGAGGTAACAGGGGTAAAATGCAGGGAGCGAAGGGCTATTTGTAAATAAAAACCAGACGTCTAGGGACTTGGAAGGGACGTAATCGTTGAGAAGTGAGTGAGACAGTGTTGTGGTCTATTTACAACGTTATTCAGTCTGTACATTGAGTAAGCAGTAAAGGGAATTAAAGAAAATGTGCGGCGGGAATTAAAGTTCAGGCAGAAGAAATAAAAACCTCGAAGTTTGCCGATGACATTGTAAATCTGCCGGAGATAGCAAAACATTTGGAAGACCAGTAGAACGGAAAAGATTGTGTCTCGAAAGCAGAATATAAGATGGACATCACAAAAGCAAAACAAGGATAATGGAATGTAGTCGAATTAAATCAGGTGATGCTGAGGGAATTAGTTTGGGGAATGAGACACTTAAAGTAGTAGATGAGTTTTGCTATTTGGGCAGCAATATAACTGATGATGGTCGAAGTAGAGAGGATATAATATATAGGTTGGTTGTGGCAAGAAAAGCATTCCTGAAGAACAGAAAATTAACATCGAGTACAGATTTAAGTGTCAGGATGTCTTCTGTAAGTGTTTATATGGAGTGTAGCCATGAATGGAAGTGAAACATGTACTATAAACAGTTTAGACAAGAAGAGAATAGAAACTTTTGAAATGTGGTGCAACAGAATAATGCTTAAGATCAGGTGGGTAGAGCACGTAACTAATGAGAAGCTATTCAGCAGAACTGAGGTGACCAGAAATTTGTGGTACAGCTTGACTAAAAGGAAAATTGATTGACAGGACACACCTTGAGACACTAAGAGATTACCATTTTAATACTGGAGGGAAGTGCGGGGGGTAAAAATTGTAAATGGAGACCAAGTGATGAATACAGTAAGCAGATTCAGAAGTACGTAAGTTTCAACAGTTATTCGGAGATGAAGACGCTTGCTTCAGTCTCGGCTATCAGCGAGGCCCACGAGAAATACGCATCCCGCAACGAACTTGCGACGTCACACTAGTCATCTTGCCGGCTCCGTGCAGGGCCTATGGGAAATCGATATGTCAACGAAAATGTGCCCATTAAAGACCTTAACTTTGTCGTGTGTTATCCAGAACTTGCATTTATTTAAATGCGCGGTTAAGAATTATTAAACTCGCCTGAAATAGTAACTGGCTTGCAGGCGGAGACGGCCACTGCACTCGTTAACACCTTTAGTGTCACGAGCTGTGATGTGGGCCTCAGGTCCCGTGCACCTAGATGGCCCAGAACATCAGTGTATGACGTCACCAAGTACTGTAGTCGAGATGGTGTTGCTGGAATTCTCTCTACAGGAGGGTATAACATATCTTTTGATAAAACCGCAAAGTAATAATTCTGCTTGTGAGTTGCTATGTAGTAATCTTTGATGTTGTTTCAGTTGAAATTTTTGCAAAATTATAGTAACTGCAACGAGTGGAGAGTGAAGAACAATTCTTTTCAACTGTATTGTAAAAAGGCGGAGACTTTTGAAAAATTAACATCTGCCAACCTCTTACATGATACTAATCTTTGTTCTGCTAAGTTCTAATTATTTTATCTATGATTTTTTCATTAGATTATTTTCTTCTTCCCTTTCTGGCTGCGGCACGATACAGATGTAACTTTTGCTATTAATAATTGGACCATTATATTTTATACTTTGCTCTATGTTGTAAAATAAGTAACATCCCAATTTAATTACATAAAGCAAGTAATTTCTGTTTACTTGACTGGTGACACAAGCGCTCTATCGTTAGTTATTTTGTTTATTTATTTATTTATGTATTTATAGTTAAAGTCGAATCTGCATCTTAATTCCAAGTCAGATTAACTTTTTACAAAATACCTTCTTTTGTATGAACATTAACTACGTACGTAGCTATTTGTGATGAAATGCACCATTAAGCAACAATGACCATTTTGGCATGAATTTAATTTTCGTTCAGGCTAGTAAAACCAGTGAACTTGTTTTTATTCAAACTTAAAAAAATAATCAGTGTTTACAACAATTTTGATTGAAAATGAGAATAACTGCACCTTCCCCTTTCATACCGCCTTTGAAGTGCGTCGTTTTGTTGTAGACTTTATGATACATACGAACAGGAAACCAAATCAGTTTATACTGTAGGAAACACTTCAAGGACAGGCGCTCATGGACTTGGGCAGGCCGTTCTGCAAGCGACTGAAAAGTGTTCTGCGTTAAACACAACTTTTAATTGTTAGAAGTCCCTACCATTTTCGAGACTCTTAGTGGTCTTGCGGTAGAGTTCTTGCTTCCCGCGCACGGGGTCCCGGGTTCGAAAAGATAAAGTGCTTTCTCCTCTCGCCTCAAATAGTGAATTATAGTAGTATAAAGTGTTTCTTCTTAGAGAAATCAGTGATGCAAAGTGATTCTCACCAAACAACTGGCATGCTCGCAACCAAATCAGTGTCAAAAGTATGCCCAGTAGTACTAACAGTGTATCTTTTTCGTTATTTTACTATATTGTCTAGGATACAAGCATTACTCAGTAGAAAGTGCCAACTACTTATAATTTTTTTTAATGATTTCCTTTACTATGTGCCCTATAAAATTTATATTGTTTACTCACACTTTCCCCTCTGCTTCTCTTATACAATATGACTTAATTTTTCTCTCTTCTTCAATTTATGTATAATCTTTAGTATATGTAAAAAAGTTTTATTTCACTTCTGCTACATCTACCATGCTGCTGTTTCGCTCATACTGTCCCACCTAACAGTGTAAACTAGAGGAAGAGATCAAACCAGAATGCACAGTGTGCCTGTGGCTGCACAAGTGCATGACATACAGAAACATGAACTCAAAATCAATGTGTCGATGCTACATATAAATTATTATGCCTGTCCTGCAATGTTTTACCCAAGAAAAAAAATACGACAAATGGCCATGTAAAAGGGTTCAAGGAACAACAATAAGAGAAAAACGAAAAAGAAAACAATATACAAACGAAAACTTATAAAATGACAGTAATATTAACCAACACTAGGAATATAATAGGTTAACAGAATAATTTTTTTAAAATGTATCGTTGTTAATATATTTAAATAAATATATATGGTTATAAAAAAAAAAAGATTCCCGGCGGGGTCAGCGATTTTTCCTGCCTGGAGATAACTGGGTGTTGTTTTGTCGTCTTCATCCTCATCATTCATCCCCATTACGGTCGGAGGAAGGCAATGGCAAACCACCTCCACTAGGACCTTGCCTAGTACGGAGGTGCGGGTCTCCTGCATCGTCCCCTACCCTCCTCGGAGTATGGGACCTCATCATCATCATAGTTTTCAATCTACTTTATTCCCAGATACTTAGCTGCTAACTTTTAAATTTTACATACGTAAAAAGAATTACACGATTTTTCTAATATATCTGAGGGCGCCACGAACCCCCCCCCCCCCCCCCCCCCACCTTTGGCTTCGCGGCTTGTTTCCTTCAAAATGACTTCAGGTAAACATTGGAACGTTTCCTTCAGCAACACCACATTCCATTTCCTCTGGCATACTGAACTAGTGCTCCATTTCTGAAACAACTGACGGCGACAAAACATTTGACCCTGAGCCCCCCGCCCCCTCTGTTGCCCGGACTACTCTGTCCAGTAAGCTGTCGATCGATCGGCGACCCAGCAACAGACGAGCTCCGAGCAGCGCGTCTCCACCGGTCGGCGTATGCAGTCTCCAAAATTCCGCGCGCGGCCGCGATCCCTGGCATTTGGTGAACAGCGAGCGGTTTGTGGCCTTTCACCTGCTCACGACTCGCCTTATCGGCAGTTATCTGCGTAGGCGCAGTGCCGCGCGGTGGGCTGAGCTGAGGTGAGACTTTCGCAACGGCACTTCTCAGCCGCCGCCGCCGGCTGCAGCTTCTCCCGGCCCTGTGGGCGGGGCCCACTGCAGCAGGAGGAGCCAGCGGCTATTAATGCGGGCATAGCGCGCACGTGCTAATAGCTGCGCCCGCACACCGCGCCTGCGAATGTCAAGCGTGAAGGCTCGCTTCCCGTCCGCAGCCGGCACGAGAGCAAGAGGGCGCCGTTCCCGAAACCTAACTCGCTCTGCTGATTAGTCGCGCCTCATAAAACGTCTGCTCGACAAGGAAAGTATTTCGTCTACCGCAAAGAAAACGTCGATGGCATTGCGGGCTGTCAGACCACGAGGAGCCGTGCAGCCGCCTAGTCGGAGAGGATTTCTTTCACTGCACAAAATGGCTCGTTTCCACGAAGTGTATGAGACTATTTGTTGATTCCCGAATGAGATTTTCACTCTGCAGTGGATTGTACGCTGATATGAATCTTCCTGGCAGATTATAACTGTGTGCCGGACCGAGACTCGAACTCGGGACCTTTATCTTTCGCGGGTAAGTGCTCTACCATCTGAGCTACCCAAGCATGACTCACGCCCCCTCCTCACAGCTTTACTTCTGCCAGTATTTCGTCTCCTAACTTGCAAACTTCACAGAAGCTCTCCTGCGAACCTTGCAGAACCAGCACTCCTGAAAGAAAGGATTTTGCGGAGACATGCCTTAGCCACAGCCTGGGGGATGTTTCCAGAATGAGACTTTCACTCTGCAGCGGATTGTGCGTTGATATAAAACTTCCTCCGCTGCTCAGATGGTAGAGCACTTGCCCGCGAAAGGGAAAGGTCCCGAGTTCGAGTCTCGGTCCGGCACACAGTTTTAATCTTCCAGGAAGTTTCATATTTGTTGATTGTAGGTAGTTTTGCCATATACCGTTAGCAGAAAATAGGCACTGGTGGTTTAATTAGGCGGCAGGACAATGACCTAAAAGCCGGGACGTAAAAGAAGAAAAAAAAACTGGCGTAAATTTTCAATCAACATACATTTCCTTGTAATACACCGCGTGTTTCAAAGTCTTTGCGACAAACGACTGTAGGTGATAAACCACGTATTGGGGAACAACTTTTGTTGCAGACAAGATATTCGCTGATGTAACAAGGATACACTAAGGCCGGCCGGAGTGGCCGAGCGGTTCTAGGCGCTACAGTCTGGAACCGCGCGACCGCTACGGTCGCTAGCTCGAATCCTGGCTCGGGCATGGATGTGTGTTATGTCCTTAGGTTAGTTTTAAACGTCCCCTTAGAAAAATTATAAATGACTGTGCTTAAACTGACACACAATAGTTTTAGCGCACCGCAATCTGACTTTCAATAATCCCTACAAAAGAAAGGCCTTGACTAACATTAACCTATACCTTTCACAAATCACTTACCTCACAAAAATCTTCGTTACTCGAACTACTGCAATACAGCGAGCGCCAATACTGCCAGCTAAACAAAAGATTCTAACTACTGAAGTCACTAACTACTGATAGGCATAGTTAGCAAATGAAAGATTTTGATAGAGAACAAACAATGTATTTACCTTAATAGTGTTCAAAAGTTATGATATATATATCAGTTCATGACATCCAGTCTTACAAATTTACTATCTCTGTCCAGATCATCCGCTCTCAAAACTCCGCCATCTCACTCCCCACATCCACCACTGCTGGCGGCTCACCTCCAACTGCGCAACGCTATGCGCTGTTAACAGCCAACCGCCTAACACTACAATAGCGAATATTACAACAATGCCAACCAGCCACAGACTGCACACAGCACAGCCAGTGATTTTCATACAGAGCGCTACGTGGCGGTGGCGTTACCAATATAAAAACCTAAATAGCCTACTTACAAGTTAAGTTTAAGTAGTTCTAAGTTCTAGGGGACTGATGACCTCAGAAGTTAAGTCTCGTAGTGCTCAGAGCCATTTGATACACTAAGCGTTGCTTAAGACTCGTTATGCCCTTGAGAGGCGGCAGGGCATAGGCACTCGGCAGCGTTCGTATGCAATGTGTGTTGCCTGTTATACGTGGGGCGTTCAATAAATAATGCGACACATTCCTCTTCTCCATCAGTTCCTGTTCAAAAATTGCGGAATTTACTGTGGGACACCGTGGAATATTCCCGCTTCAACCCTTATAGTTCATGAAGTTCCCGTAAGTGGCCTTCAAAATGGCGTCTGTTACAGAAGTGCGTTCTAAGAAGAGAGCTGTCATTGTGTTTCTTTTGGCGGAAACCCAGAGCATCGCAGACACTCACAGGCGCTTGCAGAATGCCTACGGAAACCTGGCTGTGAACAAAAGCACGGCGAGTGGGGCGAGGCGTCTGTCACCATAACAGCAAGATCGCGCAGACGTGCCCGATCTCCCCCGTGCCGACCGCCCGCACACAGTTGTTAGAATGTCACCACAAAAATGCAAACGAACTTCTCATTCTACACGCTAACGCAAGACCTCACAAAGCGTGCGCAGACAAGAGGAGCTGACAAAACTTCATTGGATTGTTCTTCCTCATCCATCCCACAGCCCAGATTTCTCACCTTCCGACTTCAATCTGTTTGGCTCAAACAAGAACGCAGTTTGCAGGTGAATGATAGGGAGTTTATTAATGCAGCATGACGTTGGCTCCGACGTCGACCAGAAGAGTGGTATCAAGCGGGCATACAGACCCTCCCAATAAGGTGGCGTACGACCGTCGGATTGAACGGAGATTGTGCTGAAAAATAAGGCTTTGTAGCCAAAAGAGTGTGGAATAATATGGTGTACTGGAATGATTTCAGAAAAAAGTGTATCTCACTACTTACTGAACTCCCCTCGTATGTTCTCTGCGTTAAAGCTGGTAGGCTGCAAACCGAAATTCCTGAACTGCTTTGAAAATATCTTTCCTTACTTAGAGATACTCACTCTTATCATTTTCTTATTTACAATCATTCTACCAGTGCACTGCGGTAGGTAGCATGCTACACACTTGTTTAATAGACCTTGATAGCTCAGTGAAATATAATCGTCACAGAGCTGGCAAATACTAAAGGATGCCTAACGTCGCTAGAAAGTGTCAGCAAATATTTTGTCTCAAATAGGAGTTGTCGCCCTTGACATAATCCATCAGCCCTAGGCATCTGTCGAAAAGACTTTGAAACATCCTGAATAATGAACAAGTTGTTATCCTGGTACAACTACAGTTAAAAATACTGTTCTGTCCATCAAATGTACCAACATTAGGCGAGTAATAAAAAATTGTTGACGGCTTTCAGCACAAGTCGACAAAGTACTAATTAACGCGACAAGAGAAGTCGCCGAAGAGGGACGGTGAAGTCGAAATACTTTTCAAAAAGCAGCAACATAGCTGTCATGTACCACACGGCACACTGTTTTCTAAGCGTACAGTTCGGTCCTGCCATGAGACGTCCCTTTAGTCCATTGGCTGATAGCTACCAACTGGTGCACCGTACTCCTTCTTGGTTATCGCTATCGACGAGTTCGAATACACCTTGCATTTGGAATTGTTAGCAACGACAGAGAGCCGGGATATTTGGCGACCTGCGCAAGGCTTAAGCGTGACAACTCATGAACTCATAAAAATCGTGCTATCCAATGAGAAACGCACTTCTGGCGACACTAACAGTAGGTGGCTGTAATGCATGTGTGTGTATATGGTGGTGTTACATCTGTGCTGTATAATGCTCCATGATTGTGAGTAAAAGGAGAGGAGGAAATCCGCTGCCGGAACGTAGAGTACTCATCTCGAATAGCATCAAGGCGGCCGCCGAGCTTAACCCTTTGCTGTACCATTTACACCGAAGAGCCAAAGATATTGGTATGCCTGCCTCATATCGTGTAGGGCCCCGCGAGCATGCAGAAGTGCCGAAACACGACGTGGCATGGACTCGACTGATGTCTTAAGTATTTCTGGAGGGAACTGATACCATGAATCCTGCAGGGCTGTCCACAAATCCGTAAGAATACCAGGGGATGGAGATCTCTTCAGTACAGCACGTTGCGAGGCATCCCAGATATGCTCAATAATGTTCATGTCTAGGGAGTTTGAGGCCAGAAGAAGTGTTTAAACTCAGAAGAGTGTTCCTGGAGCCACTCTATAGCAGTTCTGGATAGGGGGTGGGGGGGCGTGGGGGAGCGCATTGTCCTGCTGGAATTGCCAAGTCCGTCTGAATCGACAATAGACATGAACAGATGAAGATGATCAGACAGGATGCTTACGTACATGTCACCTATCAGAGTCGTATCTAGACGAATCAGGGATCCCATATCACTCCAACACACCCCACACCGTTACACAGCCTCCACAAGCTTGAACAGTCCCCTGGTGAGATGCAGGGCCCATGAATTCATGACGTTGTCTCCATACTCGTACATGAATTTCTGCATGGTGCGAAAAGTGGCAATTGGCACTAAACAAAGAAAAGTGCGAAGTCAACCACATGGGTACTAAAACAAATCCGATAAATTTTGGGTATACGTTAAATCGCACAAATCTAAGGGCTGTCAATTCGACTAAATGCCTACGAATTACAATTACGAGCAACTTAAATTGGAAAGACCACATACATAATGTTCTGGAGAAGGTGAAACAAGGACGGCACTTTGTTGGTAGAACACTTAGAAGATGCAACAAACCCACTAAAGAGACAGCCTACATTACATTTTCTAACATTATCCGTGGTGTCTGTTGTTCTATATCGTGTCTCCCTACCACTTTCGCGCAACGACGCTCTGAGCGTGTTTTTTACGGAATTGACTAGTTTGAACCTGGGACCTGTTGCTGGTAAGGAGATGTCAGACCACACATGACATGTAGAGTTCAGAAGAGTTCAGTGAGACTAGCGATGATATAACCAAATACTTAAAGATTTCAGCGTCAGCTCCACTGCACTCCCTGTAAAAGAATCTTAATACTAACTAAATTTAGTGGAAGGGGTTCAAGGCTTTCCTATTTTTAGTTAGCTGGTAAAATAACGTCGAAAAAGCAGTTAAGTTTATCATTGGAAATTTTATTCTACTCACAAAACATTGTTTATAAATTGCACTATTGATAAAAGGAAATGTTTTAATACAGGATGGTAAAAACCAACTGCGTTCAACAGAAATGTGAACGAGTATTCCCTGAATGGTTTTCCAAGTTCTACAATGGATCGAAGGATGACCTATGCCATATCACATCTATAATCTAGGTTTAAATTAAGTTTCACAAAAGAGAAAACTATCAAAATGGTCTACAGTGACCCTCAATTATCTTTAATTACTTATCTAACTTGTCGTAAATTACAGTGGCTGATGTGACTTCTCAATTACTATGTAACAGAAAAATCATCGCGTTTCAGATTTTTACTTCAAGTGGCAAATGTGAACACCATGAGCTTTAATTGACGATCGACACTAGTATTACGCAAAAAGGGGGTGTAACAGATGAGACTTCTGCAGTTCTGAGTGAAGCTTTATGCACTGTTATGCGGCATCGCGTGCGTTCATTACCTTGTCGGTGTTCGTCAGGGGGCAGCGGGCAGCACAGCTCCGCTCACCTCGCCGTCTCGGAAGCAACTCTCTCCTAAGTTCTCCTTACTTCAATTTACCGAAGTTGGTTTAAAAAAACTATCTGGCTGTGTTTTCATCTGACCAATCAGGGTCTCAATGTTAACCTTAAGCTCCGCCTACAAAAATTCTGTCTATCCAATGAGGAACGTTATACTTTTCGTGGTGGGGCAATGTTTTTAAAGTTTGCAACGTAACAGAGACGCAAAAAAGTCTCACGCTAAAACTTGCAGCTGTTGTGGTCCTTTTAGTGTTATCGTAAGATCTATACTGTTCTTCTGGAGGGCTCTATCTTTTAACATGGGCTGGGGGGTGGTCCTAGCGGTTAGCTGGCGACGTGGGTGTCCATCCTTTATCTTAGGGCCTTCTAGCTTAACACGGTTCTGCTCTCGGCTTCTGTTCTCGTTTCTCCCCTCGGAACCGCGTCTGTCTCACGGTGGGAAGGTATGACATGCATTTAGGCATTCCCGTGTTAGTCTGTGGTATTCCATTTGCTCACTCGTTACTCGTATTACTTTGGTTAATTTAATGTCACGATTTATTCGGAGCTATGTGACATACTACTGGATTTGCTTATCATGTCAGGGTTTTCATGGAAGGTGTTGGATTTGCCTGACACATTACATATCACCGCCCTTTGAACTTAATTTTTGTACTGAAGTTAGGCAATCATTGAATCGTTGTCTAAGCCAGTCAAAAATTATTCTGTTATTTAAATTTTGTTGCCTACTGTTCAGCCATGTTATTCGGTTCTGTGCTAGTTTGTATTACTAATTTATATTTTTATATTCTTCCACATTATTATCAAAAATATGTTTATATTGACAAGGAAAGAATATTTTTATTGTATTATAATTATTATTTTTAATTATTTTCTTTCTTTATTTAATTGTGATGTTTGTTTTTTAAGAAGTTTGTTATCGAAAGTGAGGAGTCTTTCACATCGATATTCTTAGAAATATTGTTTTTATAAATGTAGTAATTAAGTAAAATCTATTCCTAACACATTTTCTAAATATCATGTCAAGTAAAATATTTTTGTTTCGAGACACTCATTTCAACATTGTTACACTAACAAATAAGAGTTATTTCCAAGAATTACTTTGACAAAGAAATATACATACACAAGTATTGAGATATTATCCTAACAAATGGTACAAATGTTAAAAAAAAGGGAAAACATCCAACAAGATAATTTTTTATTCTTTGTTTTTATAAGGAGAAAATAAGTAAAATATAGTTATTCTTTTATTTTTATGAGGAGAAAATAAGTGGCATATAGTTTTAGTGTTTATTATGCCTTACTTTTGTTCTTTATATACTATCCATTTCAGAACTAATGACTTATTTTTATCGACAGTCTACTTTTTACTTAAGTCCATAGTCAATGACTGTTATTTTGTAGTTTATTAGCTGTCTGGTGTGCTTAACTTATTTAGTTTTTCACACATTTCTTTTGCACAGTTCCTACATCACATAATTTGATTTCACACATTCACACAATCCTATGAATGTTTAAGCATGAGGTTGGCGAATGTTTTTGCACGAAGGTGATGGACTTGAGCGAGATGAATGTGGGCAAGTATTTGATGTACAGCTTCATTCGTCGTTCCTTGTTGGCTTTGCAAGTGTGTGTTGCTGTTGTGGAGGTCCCATAATGAAATGGAGCTGTGAGTGCAGAATCTCGTGGTTTACTGGTTTTGTATATGTGAAAGTCATCGTTATGTGTCGCTGAAAGCGGTCGTTTTTCATTGTAATACATCGCAGTTTACAATAGGATAGGAATTTGGGAAGGTATGTCGTCTATTCTTCACCCATCTTCTTTCTTGGTCTCAATCTTGTGAATCTTCAACTTCTGTTCTTCCTGCTTTTTCTCTGCTTCTTTCTTGCTTCTTGGTTCTTCTCTGGGAAGAATATGGAAATATTTATTGATAACTAGTCGCTTTGAAGTTCTCCTCTTAGTAACAGTTTGATAAATTGTTTGAGCATGTCATTTTTACTTTGTGGAAGTTTTATTCAGTTTCGTGCATCAGCGTGCTGTTTAATAGCAGTAGTGTGACTGTTACACATATTTTTTTGCCAGTGGTGGCTTGCCCAAACGGTCTTCTCGTCGGGCCGTTTTTTGCTCGTTCCACTGAGTCGGGGCGTTCGGAGACCCTTCTGGCATTTGGTGTCCTGTCGTGTCTCTGCAGGGTTCCGCCACTGTGCGGTTCCGTGTTCTGTCCCAGCAGGGTTCCGCCACCCTGTGGTTCAGCTTGGCAGCAGATTTATTTACTGCCCACTTCGGCTACAAGGGCCTTCTGTTGGTCTCGCTGTCCTTTCCCTTCTCTTGAAGCTTCTGCCTTGTAGGAATCGTGTCTTGCTAATTACGTTCTTTCCTTTCTTGATACTTCTCATGTTGCAACTTGTGGGTCGTTGCATCTTGCCCTTGCTGGAGTTTTTACAATGGTTCTTGCAAAAAGTTTTACTTATAATCGTCTAACATATGTCTAGTACCCACATTGTTTTATGCCTTCTTAAAAGCTTTACAAATTTCGGCCCCCTTTCCATGTTACAATTCTAAGATATTTTGAGTCTTAACGTCTACAAGAATCCTCAAATTTGATTTTTATTTTTGTGTAGTGTTGTGGTGTATAGCATTTTAGTATTTCATGCTGTTAGGCTATCTACGCTTTATCCCTTCACCTTAACCTATGGTACTATTGGTATTATTTTTGCTTTTGTTTTTATTGAAACTACTTTCTTTTTCCCACCTTTCTCTCTCTTCATTCTTCTTTCTCCTGACGATCTTATCTGTAACATAATCTTGAAATATTGTGCTGATTATTTACCAGTAATAAAATTAATCTTCAAACTTTTTGATATGGCTCACATGGTGAAGTCCTAAGGTTTTGCCTGTTTTTGGGTTCATTAGTTCCACAGCATTATCATGAGCAATTCGGCTAATTATGACAGGTCCTTTGTATGCAGCGTAAAACTTACGTATTTTGTGTTTCTGTTTGCTGGAGAGATGGTGTGTTTTTACAAATACCTTCTGGCCTACTGAGAATGTTCTTTTAATTGCTGTTCTATCTCCTCTTTCTTTTCTTTTAATGGCTGCCTTTCTGATGTTGGAGAGTGCTGTTGCTATGACTTGTTTGTGCTGTCTACGTGGTACAATAGGAAATCTAACATTTTCTCTGGTTATGTTTGGGGGTTCAATATTTTTAAGTACAGTAACTGGTGGTAGTAGTGTAGTGCTATGTGGCATTTCATTTATTACTTCTTGAAAATCTTTAAGGTATATATCCCAAGTGTTGTGTCTTTTGCCTGCATATAATCGGCATAAAGTGCCTATGTCCTTCATAGATCGTTCTGCTGGATTTACGCTAGGTTTGCACTTAGATATGTAGATGGGTTTTATTTTGTGTTTTTTTTAACGTGTTCTGCCACTGCACTGATTTGAATTGTGGGCCATTATCCGAAATTATTCGTTCCACTCGACCTACTTGTCTGAGAAAATCTTGTCTAAATGCTTTACTTATAGTTAGACCTGTTGCCCGTTTTAATGGTGTCAAGGTAACATATTTAGAAGTAAGTTCCAAAATGACAAATATGAAAATATATCCATTTTGTGTGCATGGGAGGGGCCCCATCAAATCTGTTGCAGCTATTTGTTTTTATCTTTTAGGGATTATTGGAAACATAGGTGGCTTGGTTTGGAAAGTGACGTGTTTAGCCCTCATACATTTTTTGCATTTGACTAATACTGTTCTAATTTGTCTTTCCATATTAGGAAAATGGCTTGTTTGTTTTATTTTTAAAAAGCATTTCTTTGGTCCAAAGTGGCCATTACTTAAATGTGTATACCATATGTACTTATTAATTAGTTCATCTGCGATATAAATTAACCATTCAATCGTTGCAACATTTCGTCTAAAAAATAAAACATCGTTTTTTACGAGATAGTGCTGTCGAATGTATGGAAAATCCTTACTTCTCCACTTGTGTTTGATTCCTAGTATCTCAGGATCCTTGTCCTGTTCTTTGCCTATGTTTTTCAATGCTGTCGTAATGTAGTTTTCGAAAGGTACTTGTTTCATATAGTACATTGTAAACTGGTCTTCTGCTGCTTCCAAACATATGTTATTGGATGCAGCCTGTGGACATCGTGATAAAGCATCTGCTAATACATTCGCTGGTCCTGGTATGTGTGTAATAGTGAAGTCAAATTCTTGTAGTATTAACCTCCCATGAGTTAGCTTGGCGGATAACAGAAATTCTGATGCTTTGTGGGCAGTGTATACTTCTGTTTTTCTTCCGAATAGGAAGTATCGAAAGCGTTGGAAGCCCCATACAATGGCCAATGCTTCCAGCTCCGTGACTGAATAGTTTTTCTCGCTTTTTGTGAGTACCCGACTGGCAAATGCAATTGTTCTATATGATCTTAGCCCTGCCTGTTCGTACTCTTGGAATAAAACAACTCCGAAACCTGTTTTCGCGCTATCAGTGGCCATACAAAAATTTTGTGTTAGATCAGGATGTGCTAAAATCGGTGCTGTTGTTAGTGCGTTTTTCACTTTAAAAAATTCTTCATTGGCTTGTTGATCCCATACCAACGGCGTGTTTTTTCCAGTCAATGCACATAGGCGTGGTGTTGCGAGAGAGTCGATCCAAATAAATTTTTTATAGAATCCGGTGAGACCTAGAAATCCTCTGAGAGTTTTCTTATTATATGGAGTACAGAATTCTTTGATTGCCGTTAGTTTTTCTGGGTCTGGCTTTACCCCTTTCTCGGAAATTATGTGTCCTAGAAATTTGACCTCTCGCCTTCCAAATTTGGATTTTGTTATATTTACTGTGACCCCATGCTCTTTCATGATCTGTAAAAACTGATTTAATGTGTCGTTGTGATGTTCCCAAGAGGGTTCTGCTATAATCACATCATCAACATAACAAGTAATTTTTTGTAAAATTAACGCTGCTGATGATATGTTTAAACCAAATGGCAATCGTTTAAACTGGTAACATCTACCGAATACGATAAATGCTGTAAATTTTCTACATTCTGGGGCCAATTCTGCAGGGCTATTACAAATGATTGAAGCGATTTCATAAATTCACTGTAGCTCCATTCATTGACATATGGTCACGACACACTACAGACACGTAGAAAAACTCATAAAGTTTTGTTCGGCTGAAGCCGCACTTCAGGTTTCTGCCTCCAGAGCGCTCGAGAGCGCAATGAGACAAAATGGCGACAGGAGCCGAGAAAGCGTATGTCGTGCTTGAAATGCACTCACATCAGTGAGTCATAACAGTGCAACGACACTTCAGGACGAAGTTCAACAAAGATCCACCAACTGCTAACTCCATTCGGCGATGGTATGCGCAGCTTAAAGCTTCTCGGTGCCTCTGTAAGGGGAAATCAACGGGTCGGCCTGCAGTGAGCGAAGAAACGGTTGAACGCGTGCGGGCAAGTTTTACGCGTAGCCCGCGGACGTCGACGAATAAAGCAAGCAGGGAGCTAAACGTACCACAGCCGACGGTTTGGAAAATCTTACGGAAAAGGCTAAAGCAGAAGCCTTACCGTTTCGAACTCATTGATGGGGACATGCTGCGCCGAGTGTGGGAGGAACTTGATTATCGGCTTGATGTCTGCCGAATCACTAAAGGGGCACATATCGAACATTTGTGAATGCCTAAAAAAACTTTTTGAGTTTTTGTATGTGTGTGCAAAGCATTGTGAAAATATCTCAAATAATAAAGTTATTGTAGAACTGTGAAATCGCTTCAATCATTTGTAATAACCCTGTATTTGCCAGAAACTACTCCGTAAATCAATTGATGAAAATATCTTAGCACCGTGGAAGTTTTGTATCAATTCCTCTAATTTTTCTGGGCGATCTGTCTCAGTGATTATGATTGTGTTGATCTGTCGGGAATCAAGCACTAACCTGATGCTCCCATCTCGTTTTTGTACAATATGGAGCGGGCTGTTACATGTGGATGTAGCTGGTTCAATAATATCGTCATCTAACATTTTAGATATCTCCTGGAATACTTTATTCCTGTAGCTTAATGGGATTGTGTAGGGTGGCACTCTAAATGGTTTGTGCTGTTTTACTTCAAACTTGTACTGAAAGTGTTTAATACTGCCAGTCTTAGGTAAAAATACCTGTGCTTTATCTCGTAAAATACCCTCTAATTCTCTTTTGCTGTGTTCCGAAATACCTTGAACTTCTTGCAATTTTTCGTCGATTTCTTTATGAACTTCTAACATGAGTTGAGGCGATTCCCCCTTTTGTGCATACCATTCTAATTCTTCATCCTCTTTATCTCGCATCATTCTTAATTGTTTGTTTATAACTGGTATTTCTTCTAATTTTAGCTTTTGCTCAAAGAGAAGTGTGACATTCCCAAATGTTACGCTACCTTTCCCCATATCTATTATCGCTCGTCTCTCATTTAAAAAATCTGCACCTATAATCAAATCTACAGTTAGTTTAGGTATAATCACGAAGCTGGCTTCGATCTTTTGACCTTGACACGAAAGAGTTAACCTTGTTTGTCTCGTAACTTCCGCAGCATTGTTTCTAATAGGACCTCTTACTTTAATCTTACGTGTTTTCAGAACTGGCAATTCCTCATTCGCATTACACTGCATGAATAAATTTTCTGAAATCGCAGTCAGTTCACTTCCGCTATCCATTACAATATTGACTGGGATATGCTTTACCATGGCCTTCACAATTGGTTGAATTTGAAAGGGTTGGTTCTGTTCTTCTTCTTCTTGCATCAATGAATCCTCCACTGAATCATACATGAGTCTTTTCAGGAATTTCCCTTGTGAATTCGAACTTTCTGTAGGATAAGCTTCGACTGCTACTTCTCTCTCTTTTATTTCCTCTTCTCTATTTCTTCCTTCATTTACGCTTTCTTCAACATCCTCTACTTTTTCCTCATCCTCGTCTATCTTCTCCTTCTTCGTCGCTACTTCCACATAATCGCATCTAAATGCTCTAATTATCGCTTCATAACTTCCTTCATTATATACGTTGGGTTGTGTGCCCCCTAGTAACTTATTTTCAACTTCTGTCGACTGCGCATTATCCTCATTGAATTCGCTTTCCCTGGTTTCCATCTCAAATAGCTCTGCAATACTCATTACTTCGTCCTTTCCTCCTACATTCGTTGTGCATGCCTCTGGTAGTTCATCTTCCTCGTCAGTATTCTCCTAATTAATTTCGTCCCAACACGATATTGTTATTTTCCTGTCTTCGTTTTCATCTGGTCCCTGCGGATTTGTTTCTTCCTTCTTCTCTTCTCGTGATAAGGTATTTACTTCTCTGTTCAAGGTGCTGCAACTGTCCTGGGTCGGTGCGTCATTCTCTTTGGCATGGGCGCTAAGCTGTCAATTCGAACGTTTATCGGGGTTTGGTGGTCTTACCTCCACCTCTTCTATCTGTATTCTCTTTTCTTGTTCAGCTTGTTGATAGTGGTTTCTTTGTTGATAATTTGTCGGTCTATTGGTTCTCCAGTACCCGTTCCAGTTGTCGTTATTCCTTCTGTATTTACCAGCTAACTAAAAATAGGAAAGCCTTGAACCCCTTCCACTAAATTTAGTTAGTATTAAGATTCTTTTACAGGGAGTGCAGTGGAGCTGACGCTGAAATCATTAAGTATTTGGTTATATCATCGCTAGTCTCACTGAACTCTTCTGAACTCTACATGTCATGTGTGGTCTGTTATTAAGTTTCCTATCACTTCTCGAGATTCTTTTGCCTCGTCTTCAATATGACTTAGGTGTAACTGAATTTTTCTTTTGTTCTTTAATCGCACGAATTTGTCTCGTGGTTTCTGCATTCTGAATTTGAATTTGGTTCTCTATGTCTTTATTTTGTCTTGTCATGGTTTCCGTAATTTGTTGTAATAATTCTGCCAGATTGGGAGGTCCTATTCCGTTTTCTTCCGACATCCTACGCTTTGTGTTTTCGCCCAAGTGTTGGTTCGCAACCGATTGTATTGAACTGTGCTGTGACACATTTCTGTTCGCATTCCTTGTACTCTGTGGTGAGGGAGCTCTGATTACTTGTACTATGGGTTCTACGTATTCAAGACGCAAGTTAGAATCCTCATCGACTGTCTCTCTACTTTTCTGCTCCTTTGTCGAATGCTGACTTACGTTTTCTATGCCTAGAAGTACATTATCCTCGTTATGGTGCGTTATATGTCCTATTTCTCGCGATACTGCATCGTCTGTTGTACTGTCCTCTATTCTCTGTCCATTTTCATGCTGGGTCTCTACCTCAATTTGGTCAAGGTCTCGATTTGCCATTGCTAATCTTTCCGAATCCCATATTTTCTGTTTTAAAAGCAATTCACGCGCCCTACTTTGAGTCAACATGCGCTCATACGATCTCACGCGTTTCATAAACTTTTTGTTCACACGACTTGACACTTATTATACCCAAGACTGACACTCCATTCACTTACTTGTTGGGTCAGAACCAACTTGTCAACGACGTATCCCCCACCTGTGCGCTTGCATTGAGGAGAAAACTTAATTCTAACAATTTTTAAAATTCATAACTTAATTATGCTATTGCCTCTGCTAGAATGTCTCACTATCTATCGCTGCAGCTACTGTTTTCAACTATTTATGCCTTTCAAAAAAATTTTTATTACGAAAAATTTTTAACAGGATATTTTTCTGTCCTAGTTAGGCCTGTGGTCCACCTTCAATCATGGTATTTTACCATCGTGGCAGCGTAGCCATTTTCTACCATTCTGCATGGTGTCTGTTGTTCTATATCGTGTCTCCCTACCACTTTCGCGCAACGATGCTCGGAGCGTGTTTTTTAGGGAATTGACTAGTTTGAACCTAGGACCTGTTGCTGGTAAGGAGACGTCAGACCACACATGACATGTAGAGTTCAGAAGAGTTTAGTGAGACTAGCGATGATATAACCAAATACTTAATGATTTCAGCGTCAGCTCCACTGCACTCCCTGTAAAAGAATCTTAATACTAGCTAAATTTAGTGGAAGGGGTTCAAAGCTTTCCTATTTTTAGTTAGCTGGTAAAATAACGTCGAAAAAGCAGTTAAGTTTATCATTGGCAATTTTTTTCTGTTCACAAAACATTGTTTATAAATTGCACTATTGATAAAAGGAAATGTTTTAATACAGGATGGTAAAAACCAACTGCGTTCAACAAAGATGTGAACGAGTATTCCCTGAATGGGTTTCCAAGTTCTACAATGGATTTAAGGATGACCTATGCCATATCACATCTATAATCTAGGTTGAAATTAAGTTTCACAAAAGAGAAAACTATCAAAATGGTCTACAGTGACCCTCAATTATCTTTAATTACTTATCTAACTTGTCGTAAATTACAGTGGCTGATGTGGCTTCTCAACTACTATATAACAGAAAAATCATCGCGTTTCAGATTTTTACTTCAAGTGGCAAATGTGAACACCATGAGCTTTAATTGACGATCGACACTAGTATTACGCAAAAAGGGGGTGTAACAGATGAGACTTCTGCAGTTCTGAGTGAAGCTTTATGCACTGTTATGCGGCATCGCGTGCGTTCATTACCTTGTCGGTGTTCGTCAGGGGGCAGCGGGCAGCACAGCTCCGCTCACCTCGCCGTCTCGGAAGCAACTCTCTCCTAAGTTCTCCTTACTTCAGTTTACCGAAGTTGGTTTAAAAAAACTATCTGGCTGTGTTTTCATCTGACCAATCAGGGTCTCAATGTTAACCTTAAGCTCCGCCTACAAAAATTCTGTCTATCCAATGAGGAACGTTATACTTTTCGTGGTGGGGCAATGTTTTTAAAGTTTGCAACGTAACAGAGACGCAAAAAAGTCTCACGCTAAAACTTGCAACTGGTGTGGTCCTTTTAGTGTTATCGTAAGATCTATACTGTTCTTCTGGAGGGCTCTATCTTTTAACATGGGCTGGGAGGTGGTCCTGACGTAACAGAGACGCGAAAAAGTCTCACGCTAAAACTTGCAGCTGGTGTGGTCCTTCTAGTGTTATCGTAAGATCTATACTGTTCTTCTAGAGGGCTCTATCTTTTAACATGGGCTGGGGGGTGGTCCTGACGTAACAGAGACGCGAAAAAGTCTCACGCTAAAACTTGCAGCTGTGGTGGCCCTTTTAGTGTTATCGTAAGATCTATACTGTTCTTCTGGAGGGCTCTAGCTTTTAACATGGGCTGGGGGGTGGTCCTAGCGGTTAGCTGGCGACGTGGGTGTCCGTCCCTTATCGTAGGGCCTTCTAGCTTAACACGGTTCTGCTCTCGGCTTCTGTTCTCGTTTCTCCCCTCGGAACTGCGCCTGTCTCACGGTGGGAAGGTATGACATGCATTTAGGCATTCTCGTGTTAGTCTGTGGTATTCCATTTGCTCACTCGTTACTCGTATTACTTTGGTTAATTTAATGTCACGATTTATTCGGAGATATGTGACATACTACTGGATTTGCTTATCATGTCAGGGTTTTCATGGAAGGTGTTGGATTTGCCTGACACCTTACAACTTGTCCATCCTCTGCTGGGATATTGCTGCGCGGTGTCTGATCCTTACCAGGTAGGATTGACGGAGGACATCGAAAAAGTGCGAAGAAAGGCAGCTCGTTTCGTGTTATCGCGCAATAGGGGTGAGAGTGTCACTGATACGATACGCGAGTTGGGGTGGCAGTCACCGAAAGAAAGGCGGTTTTCTTCGCGGCGAGATCTGTTTACGAAATTTCGATCACCAACTTTCTCTTCCGAATGCGAAAATGTTTTGTTGACAGCCACCTACGTAGAGAGAAATTATTTTCATAATTAAATAAGAGTAATCAGAGCTCTAACGGAAAGATTTAGGTGTTTCTTTTTCCCACGCGGCATTCGAGAGTGGAATGGTTCGATGAAGTCTCTGCCAGGCACTTAAGTGTGAATTGCAGAGTAACGATGTAGATGTAGATGTAGATGAAGACATGTCCATCCGCTCGATACAATTGAATTCATCGAGAGTCCAATGACGATGCTGACGAGCTCAGGCGAGGAGTAAAGCTTTGTGTCGTGCAGTGATCAAGGGTACACGAGTGGGCCTTCATCTCAGAAAGTCCATATCGATGATGTTTCGTTGAATGGTTCGCACGGTGACACTTTTTGATGCCATAGCACTGAAGTCTCCGGCAGTTTGCGGAATGGTTGCACTTCTGTCACGTTGAACGATTCTTTCAGTCGTCGTTGATCCCGTTCTTGTAGGATCTTTTTCCGGGTGCAGCGATCTCGGAGTTTTGATGTTTTACAGAATTCCTGATATTCATGGTACACTCGTGACAGGGTCATAAGGAAAAATCCCCACTTCATCGCTACCTCGGAGATGCTGTGTCCCATCACTTGTGCGCGTACTATAGCACCATGTTCAAAGTCACTTAAATCTTGATAAAGTGCCATTGCAGCAATAGTGGTGACCGATCTAACAACTGCCCAAGACACTTATTGTCTGTCTACTGCAGCGCCTCATTCTCTGTATTTGAATACACGTGCGTATACCAGTTTCTTTGGCACTTCAGTGTAGTTCGACAAAATCCGTGCCCAAGGAACTGGACACGACACGTGCGAAACAGGCAAGCGCGATGCACGTGACGATTGCATTGCAAGCCGACATGCTGATACTTCTTATGTAGCTACACGTTTATTTATTTCACGTGCTTCTGCTGTTTGAGCGTTAACACTAACCTTTTTTCTTTAGCAATACTTCAAAATATAAAAACAAATGTTTACACGTAAGCATTACTAAAATATCAAATATGACCTTCGTGGGCTTCTTCAGATCTGATCTCTTCAGAAGGAATGTAATAACACGAAGCCTAAACATGATACTATAAAAAAAAGCAATTACAAGAATAAATGCTCCTACTGAGCGAATTTCTAATAGGAAAATATCTACAACTGTAAAAATTATTTGTCCTCCAGGGTATGGTAGTTTTGAAAGCATTGTAGTAGATACACAATCCGTACATTCCTACCTCGTTTCGCATTTTGAGTTTTATGTATAGTTTGTCAGCCGCTGTGGCCGAGCGGTTCTAGCGCTTCAGTCTGGAACCGCGCTGCTGCTACGGTCGCAGGTTCGAATCCTGCCTCGTGCATGGATGTGTGTGATGTCCTTAGGTTAGTTAGGTTTAAGTAGTTCTAAGTCTAGGGGACTGATGACCTCAGATGTTAAGTCCCATAGTGCTCAAAGCCATTTGACTCGAATAGGAGGGAAAATAGGTTTGTGTCAGAACTTGGTTATAGAAGTGACACGTTGATAGGACATATCATAAATCACCAATGAATAGCCCATTTGATAATGGATGGTGCCTGGTCGAGATGCTACAGCTCATCAAGTAAGAAGCGGACTGTGCAAGATTATTTATTCCACCACCTTTATCTTGCCCGTAATATAGCTGCTGTGCCCTGCAAGGAACTACGTATGTAATTTACCTCCACATAAAATGGAAGAAGATGACTTTAGGAGGAACTGAAATTGCAGTCACGGATATGTTGCAACGCACGTTGTTGCTAGGCGAGTAGTTAAGATCTATATAAAATGGCATGTCCGTCCTTCAAGGAGCGGGGCAAACCGCGAGATCAGCGATGTGCCAGAAGATAGGTGTCCCTGACCAAGGACGCCGAACCAGGTGATCGATGTGAAGCGAACGGACGGCGGGTCTAGCACCGGTAGATGGTATCAGCAGACCTCACAGAGTCGTGCGAGGTCGTAACGTCTGGGTTACTGTCACAGCCGTCGACCATACAAGTCTTCTCAGTACGCCATTAATTTCGACAGATAATCATTGATAAATACTTGTTAATTAGACTGCAATTTCCTCTCATGATATACTGCTTCCAAATTCTGCTTAATCAACGTGAGTTATCCATTTGGACCTACACATTCATCATAGCAATAAGAGTTAGAGGACTAACACTTAAAAAGTGTGTTTAAACTTTACATCGTTGATGGGGCCATGGAGAACTCAGCCGTTTGGTTAATTAAATAATAAATTGCGTAGTAATACAATTACTCCGTCTTCGTACCGTGGTACAATAACTGAATACCCGTCAGTTGTAGTCTCAGGCAATTTCTTTTTCCTAATTTACTTAGCACCATTCAGAATAATTTGCATCCATGGTATTAACTGCGGTCGCAACGCCAGAGAGACTGTGATTAAGTAAATCCCGTATAGCTGTCGATGAGCATTCCCCTTAGTTGTCTTTGTGGAGCAGGGGAGTGCCAATTTGACATTAAAAGTAATATGAATTTAACGACTCCAACATCAGTCATCTATAATCTCTGTATATAGAAAATGGTATTCGACAATTTCAAGTCAGTCAGCGGAATGACTGCATAGTAACTACTTCTTACGTTTCTCTGCCAGTCTCTTCCCGCCTTTCAATTGATGAAACACGTTGTTTAGCTTCAACCGCGAACAGCTGCGATTGGAGTGATCTCGGACAGTCGAATAAATTTCTCTGTTGGTTATATTTAGCCAGCTCACAAATTAATCGCAGTAGGCTTATCATAGTGCTGGTTAACAACAAGCAGTTACTAAGAAAAGATGCTTACCTGTGAAACGGGACGAATGCAAAACGTTTCAGTACCATAATTGTTGTATACATGCAAACCGGGAGACCGATGTCAGAAAAAGACATGTTAACACAAAATTATTGAACAGCGTGACATTAATGGAAGATGAGATGGCCCTTTCACAGGTGACAACCTTAGAGACGATTCGTAAACTCTCCTAAAGTCTCCACCATACTTTATAAGGCGAAAATGTTTTGTCCAGCTACTACAGCTGTCGCAACGACTTGGGAATGCTTCACTTTGTTTTCTATGTAAATAAGATTTTGCGTGTCTGCAAAACTAACGCAGCATTCCATGTACGTATGTGAGCAAAAGAAAAACTTGACTCTTTCCAATAAATTAAACGAAGAAGTTACATCAAAATTATTGTTCATATTATGATTTCTCTCCTCTTCGCCATTTCGTAAAAGAAATCATCTGTCATTAAAGGGATGTTAATAATTACTAAATCGAGTTAGGTTCACACTCAATTGTGTAAGGTACTTGGGCAAAACTGACTCGTCCCCAAATATAGGCACAGCTGTCCATAACGTTGTAGAAATTCTCTGAGTGGAAATAAAGATAAATAACTTATTCGACACGCTCCAGAACTGACGACTGAGAGCGTGCGTGTAAAGGGGGCTAATAAGTTCTCAGTGTGTAAATTACGCTAATTCGACACTCTCCTGGTGTTTTACGCTGAATGGGAGATTCTAGAAACTGCTTTTACAAGGACAAGGTGGAAGTTTCATGGCTCCACATGGGTATGTGACCTACGAGTAGTCAATAAAATTTTGTCGGTAATGTTACACGATAACGTTGTCCTTTTACAGTCGACGATAGTTCCATCCAAAGTTGGTGTAGGCTTATGAGGCGTGCATTCTTCCTTTTATAACGGTTTATAAATGTGTGGCTAGATTCAAAACTTGCCGTACCATTCTTGAAGATTATCTAGGTAAAGTGCGACATAAAGCTGCAATCTCAGAGGAAAACAACGATTAATTTTACAAAACGTTATTGAAAAATCACCGATTAAAGCTGTATGAAATACGTGCCGCTTTAGGCATACCAGAATAAAGCGCATGGTACTTTTTTCATGAAGAATTGGCTATGAGGAAGCTTTTGTGTGCAACTTGGCTGTCACATTTATCGAGTGCTAAGCAAAACAAAACGCTAAATTGAATTTCTTCGGAACATTTGGGACATTTTAGATAAATTCAGCTGGTTCTGAGTGGACGGTATAACTGTGGATACGACTTGGCTGCGCCACCTCACGCCAGCGACGAAACAGCTGCCGAGGGAATGGGTGGCGGCCGGCCGATGACCCTGAACCGAATAAGGAGAAGCAGACTTGTTCTTCCGGAAAGGTTACGACCAGTGAGTTTTGGGGTGCATCAGTGATCTTTCCTAGTGATGGCCTTGCAAGGTAAAATAATAACAGGCGAATGCGACGCACCACTTTCGGCCCAACTGGGTGGGGAAAAAAATGCAAGAGGACTGATTTGTTAAAAAAAAAAAACTACTTTTTCTTCAGGACGATTCAGCTGCCACCAAATGAGCCGTAGCAGTGGGTAGGCTCAAGGATTTTAAATGTAACTGTTTGAGGCATCAATTTTGTTCTCCAGATGTGTCCAACTTCGATTTCCGCCTGCTTCCACGTTTAAAGATATTCGTGTCTTGAAAACATCCTGCGTTTAATGAAGGTATTATGATGAGTACGGTGATTATTTTGCAAACCTTTCAGAACAACACTTTTAGTATGGAATTACTTACTGGAAAAATGTTGGATAATGTACATTTACCTAAAAGGAAATTACGTCGAGAAGTAAGTGCCTTTTTCAAAAAAAGTACATAGTGTTGTATGAGTCCTGTCATTTCGATCAATTTTCGCTTTGTAATCCAGATCAATTTGAATATGCTTTTGATTTAAGTTATGCCTCTACAGAGATTTCGGAACAGTCCAGGTTTATCAAAGCAGTGTTATGGTGTAATTCCTTGTTCATGTAGGAGCACGAGGCTCTTTATCAATTACATAATAGAGTGTAGGCAGGAGTACTATGACGGTTTCAACCACAACCTCAAATGAAGCGGTCCCCGGAAAAAGTTCTAACGCCCAATTTAATAAGGATTAGTCTGACCACTTTATCTGTAATTTTTTTTAAATACATCACCTGCTGGTAACAAGTAATTCCACTCAGCGATAGGGAACATTCTCTATTATGTAAATCCCTTTGTCGAAAACTTAAGGACGCAGGTAACTTTCGCATTAAGTGTCACTGCCAAGTAACGTGGATGGACGAAACTTGGTCCATACGTGGAAAGAACAGCTACAGTATAGTACAGAAGGTAACTGAAAGAAATCCTCAATGAGAGTAACAGAAATTACATTTTTATTCAAAACCGATAATTACACTTGAGCCACCGCGATTTATGATGGTCCCGTGAACGTTACCAACGGTGGGACTTGGTCCTTAATATGTGGGTGGTCGCCACCAATGGCGATGCGCGCCCTGCAACGTGCTTCCATGCTGGCCACAACACTGTTAAGGAGTTATCGTGCGCCGGCCGCTGTGGACGAGCGGTTCTAGGCTCCTCAGTCCGGAACCGCACTGCTGCTACGGTCGCAGGTTCGAATCCTGCCTCGGGCATGGATATGTGATGTCCTTAGGTTAGTTAGGTTTGAGTAGTTCTAAGTCTAGGGGACTGATGACCTCAGATGTTAAGTCCCATAGTGCTTAGAGCCATTTGAACCATAACAAAATGTAGGAATAAACAATGGGAATAGAGTTTATCAATGACCAAAGCAGAATTCATAGTGGAAGTCTTGGTAAGCGTCGCGTGGTAAATTCTCCACACTCCTAAAAAGCGAAAGAACAGGAAAAGTGTCATCCAGGCATTTCAGAACATTTACATTTATTTGCTCGGGAAAATATGTGCTTGCAAATCAGGAAATTTGTACAGCACAGTAAATAGCGCCCTTTTGCTTCATCGTTTGTATCTCGTTTTCTTCCGAAGTGCGGAAAGATAACGAAAATTATTTTTCTCGTCCAATAATTCTGAATTTTCCACAGCTCTAATAACTTTCAGTAAAACACGTTTATCCTTTTAGGTTCTTATTTATACATGTAGTAAGATATTTCTCTGCAAAATGTAAATGCTTTTTGCTTTCACATATTTAGTCTCTCTTATAGGAGAACATTAGTAGGTAGAAAAAATACCAAGAACTTGACGTAACTTTTCAGTGTGCGACGGAAACAAAACAAACAACATAACAAAGATTATGAAGACACGAAAACACAAAATCCGTTTCTATAATAGAAGTGAGCTCAGACAGAACAGGTTATAACTTCCAATGTTAGCAGAAGCCGCCATAATCTCTCGTCAGTGCACATGCGCAGCGTGCAGCATACTAGGAAATTTAGAACTCTGCGCTCGAAACAATCTGTAGATCATTGACGTCATAGACACACTCGCGTCGTGATTGGTTGCTGATTTACAGGATGGCACTAAAGGCACATCCATATCGGGAAGTCGATTTTGACCAGAAAGTCGCTCGTGTAAAACGGTCTTAAGGAAATGTCGTCGTTGGGTTCAAATATGTTCAAATGTGTGTGAATTCCTAAGGGACCAAACTGCTGAGGTCATCGGTCTCTAGACTTACACACTACTTAAACTAACTTATGCTAAGAACAACACACACACCCATGCCGGAGGGAGGACTCGAACCTCCGGCGGGAGGGGCCGCGCAATCGATGACATGGCGCCTCTAACCGCGCGGACACTCCGCTCGGCCGTCGTTGGGTGATCCTTGGATGATACCAGGTGATTTGCGTAGAATTTTTAATTGGTTCGGTGAATGGCAGATTGCTCTAAATGTGGAAAAATGTATGTCAATGCAGAAGAGTAGGGAAAACCACACTGCAACGTTCGCATACAGTATTAGTGGTATGATGTTTGACCCAGTCACGCTGATTAAATATCAAAGCGTAAAGTTGTAAACAGGCATGACATGGGACGAGGACTTAGGTCGGTTGTAGGGAAGGCTAATGGTGGACTTCGGTTGGTTGAGAGGGTTCTATGAAAGTGTAGCTCGTCTTTAAAATTTTTCACTTACAGGACATTGTACGACCACTTCTTGAGTGCTGCTCCAGTGTTTGCAAATCCACCACACCTGATTAAAGGAACATATCGCAGCAATTAAGAGGCGAGCTGCTAGACATTTACCGGTAGAGTCGATCAGCACGAGAGCATTGCGGGCCGGCCGGTGTGGCCGAGCGGCTCTAGGCGCTTCAGCCCGGAACCGCGCTGCTGCTACGGTCGCAGGTTCGAATCCTGCCTCGGTCATGGATGTGTGTGATGCCCTTAGGTTAGTTAGGTTGCCATTTTTAACCGCTTTTTTTTAGTATTGTGGAAATGCTCTGTGAACTCAAATGGTCAAATGGGAATCACTTGTGGGAAGAAAATGTTACTTTCTCGAAACGCAATTGGGTAAGTTCAGAGAACTGGCATTTGCGACAGATGCAGAACTACTGCTGCCAAAGTACAACTCGCGTAAGGATCGCAAACTTAAGAAAAGAGGAATAAAGTTTCTTCCTTCCCTTCTTTCGTCTGCAAGTGTAACATGGAAGGGAATGGCTAGTAGTTGTACAGGCAGTCTTCTCCATTCACTGTTTTTGGCTTGCCGAGTATGTATGTAGAGTAGGGGTAGTAAATACGAAAAATGGATTGTGTTAAACAGTGGAATCGTACACTGTGTATACCTGTAGGTTGTAAAAAATAGGAACACAGTGGATGACGCACATCCTGCAAGCCACTGCGGTGAGACGAATCGGGCGCGGGCGTTCCTGGAGGCGCACGCTTGGGACACAGCGGCCCCGATTCTGGAGCGAGCCGTGATTCACAGCCCTGAGTCAGAGAGGAGGCGCTGCCCACGCCACGGCTGCGGCTCGCGGCCTCGCCCTCACCAGAGAGTCGCGTGTCTCTGGCTGCTACTCTGTCGCGCTAACGCCACATACAAGTACAGCACACGCAAACTCACTCAATAGAACATATAGTGCATGTCCCGTTGAACGAGAATCATGAATTTTGGCAGTAAGCGAGGTTTCCCACTACGAGCAAAGGAAAAAAAAAGTAGGGGTAGCGAGCTCAGTGTCGGGCAGTAGACAGAGCTGATAGGGTTCGACGGCGACGCGAGTGGGTCCAAGGGCAAGTGTTGAGTGAAGTCAGTTCTTTTTCTCCCGACTTCATTGTACGTCACAGTTGTAGGAAGGAATCGGTGGCGGACCCTTCGCCTCGGCGGCCATTTTCCCCTGGGAAAGTTCACTGTTTCTCATTAGATAGCAGGGTAAGTGATAGGAAAAATGGCAGTTCCTATCCGGGACTGTACGCGGGAGCTCCAGGTTCGCAGTCTAGTGGTCTACCCACTAGAACAAGGCCGCTCCCACAACCACTACAGTCAAATTTTGTGATGACGATGCCTTACACTCCACGATCTTACACTCGTTTGTGAATGTAATATGTTAACCCCTCATTTTTTTATAATTTGATTTAGAAATATTTTCCCAACGCGGAGCCTCTGAACGTGAAATTTTACTCACTATATCACAATCGGTTCCTCAGCACGCACGTTGTAAGCGTTACAGCAAGCGGGACCATTAACGTCTTATTATCTGCCAAGATTTAGCCACAAATTGTCTTATTTGTTCTTCACTGGTATATTGGTCTCGTGATGGGCATCAGCTGGATTTTCCTCTGTCTTGTGCTTCAGCCTTAATCTATTGGTAACTTCGCCCTTTTTAGGGTTCCGTACCTCAGTCGGTAAGAAAGGAGCCCTTACAGGCTTGTTCATCTGTCTGTCTGTCCGGCTGTTACAAAACCCTTTTCTCAGTAACAGGTAGAGGTATCGAATTGAGATTTATGATACATACTAAATTCTACAGTCAACTGGTGGTGTAAAAAATTGAAGCCTCAAAATCAATGCAATCAAAAGACACGGCCATTAATGTCGCATATTTTGAAATTCGGCAAGAAGCAAGTCTTCACAGAACAACTACAGGAAAAAATGGAAAAATTCTTAGTTTGTAATAACATCACACTACTTTTTTTTCATTTTTTATCCCACTGTCTGTCTGTCCGTCTGTTAAGCCCTCTTATTCTCTGGAATGTGTAGATGTACCAAGTAAAATCTGTGTCGCGTACCATGGTCTAAGGTTTCTTGGCTTTGTAATAAATGTAAGCTTGTAAGGCAATGCAATGAAAAGATGACCATTAATGTCACATATTTTGACACTCGCAAACTCACTGATAAAAACCTGTAGGATACCAAGAAGCATGAAATTTGGCAAACAGCAACCCTTCACAGCAAAAAATAATGGAAATAATCTTGAAATTGTTAATTTGTAAATATGTCACAAGAAAACAATTTTTTTATCATATGTTATCCGACTGTCCGTCTCTCCGTTTCTCAGGAACGTGTAGACATATCACATTGGAATCTGTCACATTCTAACGTCTACAGTCCTTTGGTGGTGTGAAAATGTTAAGCTTCTAAGCCAATGCAATGAAAAGATATGGCCATTTATGACACACATCTTTTGTTACTCGCAAACTCACTCATTAGAACATGTAGTGCACTTCCTGTTGAACGAGAATCATGAGTTTTAGCAAGAACCAAGGTTTCGCAGTAAAAACAAAGGAAAAAATCAGAATACTTTTAATTTGTAATTGTATCAGCCAAAAAATATTTCTTTTATCATTTGTTATCCGACTTCAGACTGAAAATTACAACATTCTCGAAAGTCGTGGAATTTTCGGGGCCGATCTCTTGCGAGTATCAACGTCTATAGCAGACAAAAATCGCCGAGATTCTCGACTACTGGGATGGACGAAGTGTCTGAATACATAATTAAGTTCGTACGGAACCCTCAGAGCGTGAGTCCTGTTCGAACCTGACCAGTTCACTGGAACCTGTGGGCACCACGGATGGCAATGCGTGCTCTACAGCGCGCTTCGAATCTGGCCACAATTTTGGCAAGGAGTTCTAGCGGTAGAGCGTTCCATTCTTCCACTAGCGCGATTGAGAACTCCTGGATGGTCGTTGGGGTATTCGGACGCGCTGCATTACCTCTGCCCAACGCGTACCTCACGTGCTCGATGGCATTTAAGTCGAGAGAACGGGCAGGCTAGTCCATTCGCCGTATATCATCTCGTTCGAAGAGCTGCTCCAACTGCACAGTTCGATGCGCTCGCGTATTGTCCTTCATTAAAAGGAAATCAGGGCCGAAACCACAAATGAAAAGACGCACTTTGGGAAGGAGTACAACAACGCTGACCGGCCGTTGTGCCGTTTTCAAAGATCTAGAAGTCACTACCCCCATAAAACGTTATGCCTCCCTACACCAAACGATCTTGTTTGAAAATGTTCCTGCGTGCATTGCGTGTTACCATCTCACGTCATATGAGCGTACGTCCACCACTGTCGAATATGGTCGTTTAGGTGGTTCAGCTATTGTGGTGAGGGGAGACGTAATGTTGTGTGGGCGTACTGTCTTCCAAATCTTTGAACACTGTACACTCACCTGTCAACATTATTTAATGTCATCGTCTGCCTCTCCCAGTCTTCCCCGGAATCTTACCTTCAATGACTTTTCGTTGTAGGTAATTTAGTCACACTGTATGTCCCAAGCAAGATGTTTTCCTCACACTTATCATGTACGCTATTTTTCTCCCTTCTCTTATTCTTAGAATCACCTCTTTGTACGCTATTCTGCCAGTCCATTTCACTTGCAGTATTTTTATCGACAACCACATTTCAAAATCATCCAGTTACTTTCTTCTTTCTTTTTGACTCGCGACTTAACGCTACCATGAAATACTACACCACAGATGAAAACACTCGCTGAATATCCTTTCTAATTCTATTCAAACACATTGTAAGAAAAAAAAAAGTTTCGAGAGGCTACGAAGAAGACGTCAAGAAGGAAAATAGTTGAAGATCTTCTGAAAGTAGCAATGTGTCAAAGTTTCCAAGAAATGAAGAGGACAGCGCAAAACAGGGGAGAACGGTTTCAGGGACAACGTACAGCCATAGTTGATAATGAGGAAAGTCCAGAGAAAGGCTTTTGATACCGTTCCACATAAGCGACTGTTATTCAAATTGCGTACATATGAAGTATCGTCTCAGTTGTGTGATTGGATTCGTGATTTCCTCTCAGTGAGGTCACAGTTCGTAGTGATAGACGGTAAACGACCGAGAAGAACAGGAGTGATATCTGGCGTACCGCAAGGTACTGTCATAGGCCCTCTGCTATTTCTGATTTATATAAATGATCTAGGTGACAATCTGAGCAGCCCCCTCAGATTGTTTGCAGATGACGCTTTAATTTACCGTCTAGTAAAATCCTCAGACGATCAATTCCAATTACAAAACGATCTAGAGAGAATTTCTGTATGGTGCAAAAAGTGGCAATTAGCACTAAACAAAGAAATGTGCGAGGTCATCCACATGGGTACTAAATTTTGGGCATATGATAAATCGCACAAATCGAAGGGCTGTCAGTTCCACTCAATACCTAGAAATTACAATTAAGAGCAACTTAAATTGGAAAGACCACATAGATAATATTATGGGTAAGGCGAAACAAAGACTGCGCTTTGTTGACAGAACACTTAGGAGATCCGACAAACCTACTAAAGAGACAGCCTGCGTTACATTTGTCCGTCCTCTGCTGGAATATTGCTGCGCGGTATGGGATCCTTACCAGGTAGGAGTGACAGAGGACATCGAAAAAGTGCAAAGAAGGGCAGTTCGTTTCGTGTTAGCGCGCAACAGGGGTAAGAGTGTCACTAGTATGATACGCGAATTGGGGTGGCAGTCACTGAAACAAAGGTGGTTTTCTTTGCGGCGAGATCTATTTACGAAATTTCAATCAGCAACTTTCTCTTCCGGAAGCGAAAATATTTTGTTGACGCCCACCTACGTAGGGAGAAATGATCATCATAATAAATTAAGAGAAATCAGAGCTCGAACGGAATGATTTAGGTGATCCTTTTCCCCACGCACCATTCAAGAGTGGAATGGTAGAGATGTAGTATGAAAATTGTTCCATCAGCCCTCTGCCAGGCACTTAAGTGTGAATTGCAGAGTAACCATGTAGATGTAGATGTAGACTAACAGACGTGAGAAAAGGTTGATTATAAGTATCACTGGTAGCCACCAGTTTCAAGGGGCAGAGTATTTTCAGCCTTACTCGTACAACACTCTTAGGGCTCCCTTCACAATCGATGTTAAGAAATCAAGACAGGAAACAAGACCCATTATAAACGTAAGTAAATGAAGGTACAGGTAACCGGCAACGATTATTCGAACAGGAGTCCAAATAACTGATGGACTGTTTGCGAGTAGATGGGGACCCGCAGGTGTAGAAGTGATCAGGTGTCGCACGCCGCGGGCTCACTGCTACGTATGGTACCCGTTCGTCAGCTTGTCTCGTCCGTGCATCCTAGGCGTAGGCAACCCAGCAGGCGCGGCCTTGTGGAGGGACGAGAGAACATGACGCAACATTTCGCCGGATCCCGGGCACCTTTCACGTACTTTTCATGGAGAATGCCATTCCGGTTCGGTCAGGTCTTACTCGCTAGATGCATTACATGCACTAAGCGTGTAATTTCTGGAAGCACAGGAAGGACGAAAACCACAATTTCTGGTCTGGATGAACTTAAAGACTATAAAACAAAACACATAACATGACGTTGGGATTTCCTTCATCCTTCCTGAGCTGTAGGTACCTAAGAACTCGTCATCTATGTTACATTACGTGAGAATTAAATATTAATATTATATTTTAATATTGTTGAATGTTTTGTTACCGTTTGGATGAGTTGTTCCTTTCCTGTTAGAGTTGCGGGTTTGTTTAAAAATAACTTTTCTGCTACCAGTCACGATTTTCTTTTATTTATCATTTACGTGATGCGTTTCGGGAAATAATTCCCATTTTCAAGTGCGTTTGCTTCTAAGTACTATGAAATGTTTACGTAATGTTTTTGGTGTGTGAGGTTCTGCTTTATTGTGTTGACTTTACTGCAGTATATAAAAAATGCACAATATTAGATTGATTATCCATCTTTATGTGTAGTTAATGGCGAAATTTGGAAGAATTTGTACTTACAGTTTTCTTATGTGCCATTTGTGCAGAGTGTCATACATGTTAAACATCACACACAACTTCCTGTGCACAGTAAACATCGAGAATACTTACATAAACAAACAGCTATAAAGATATGTTTGGATATAGCCGACAGAGATAATATAATAGGTCTTCCACTGAACATGATATGCTTTTGTACAGAGGGTATTTTATCTTAACAATCATAACTTACTTATATCCATTTTACAGTGGTGCTTATTTATACGTGTTGATTTTAGTATATAGTCGAAGCATCTGAAGAAATTTACTGATTCACCTTCAACTTTTTTAAAAAAATACTTTATCTTCATATTTTATGTAATGTGAATATATCTCCAGTCCTTCTAACAAATCCGTTTTATTCCCTTTATTTAGGCGGTGGACTACTTCGACCTTTTATTCCACTTTTCCGAATGGGTGTCCTGTATTATTTACTTAAAATATGAAGAGGATGAAATACGATGCAGTGTAGTGTTCACAGAACACTCGTTTGATTGATCCCTCTTGTACTTCCGAGATGCCTCTCAGTGACATTTGCTTTATGCATTGTAAATTTCTCTGTAGCTTTAAGAGCAAGTTAGCTCATTGCTACGACAGCAGAACACACACTGACGGGGTTCAACCGCACAGGTAAACACAAGAACCATACCTCAGTTACGTACTTGCTTGCATTCGGTATAATAGGGTAGACTTTTGTGTAACCTGTTACTCTGATGGCGGGACAGTGATTTGCGGGTATGTTATCTTGATACCATTTGATAGGTCCCATACATGACATATCGTTGAACTCTTGGAAGCTTCTCACAAATGCCACAGGAAAAGAACATGCAGTAGTTACATTAGGGGAAAAAAACAATGTCGTAATCTGGCGATCACTGCTACTTGCGAAGGTCAGGAAGCCGGCCGCTGGTGGCCGAGCGGTTCTAGGCGCTTCAGTCTGGAACCGCGCGACCGCTACGGTCGCAAGTTCGAATCCTGCCTCGGACATGGATGTGTGTGATGTCCTTAGGTTAGTTAGGTTTAATTAGTTCTAAGTTCTAGGGGACTGATGACCTGAGATGTTAAGTCCCATAGTGCTCAGAGCCATTTGAACCATTTTTTTGAAGGTCAGGAAATCCGCCGTATTGTCCGCTATAGCTTGGCGAAAACCGCACCTCGATACATGTTTTCATTGGGAATATATTTGGGGCGGTCTGTCTTAGCTGCCTCATCCTGTATGATAGCGCAGGGTGATTTTCTCATTTCAGTCTCTATGTCATGTGACTGTATGATGTACATTAATTGAAATTTGTTAAATGAATTCATGATACTCGAAGTGCCTAACTATATTTATCTACACATCTGTACGACGCCTTTTAGTGCATTAAGTTCAGCCGAAGATTGCAAATAGTTGCCGCAAACCGATAATTTGAAAGTTTTTTAATATATCTAAGTAACGAATTATTCGACAAATTTCATTTTGGTATTTATATTAGTGGCCAGATGACCTTCCTGACGCCGAAGTCATCAAGATAACATTAGAGAGGTAAGTCGTATGCTCCCTCTGTCAGTAAATCGTTTAACTTTCTTCTGTATGTTATCGTATTTTAAGTGTTCGCGTGTCGTAATCGCTGAGGCGAAATACGGGGAGCGGAGCAGCATTTGCCTAAACGAGAATAGGAAATCGCCTGAATACCAGACTCCGGCTGGCCAGTGTGTACCAGATAATGATCATTAATCCGCCGCTTAGATTCGATCCGGATCTGGCAGACATCCCTTCCACCCAAGGCAGCGCGCTGCGCATTGCGCTATACGGATAAGGTAACGCCGATTTCTCTGTACGTAAGTACGAAAGTGATTTGTTCAGTTCTTGTTGATTCGTACCCTCATGCCTTGGCTTGTTGCGTGTGCACGGGTGTGTAAGGTGTGATATTTATGGTTTACTTATTCTAGTATGGAAGACAACTGTGTAAGTTGAAATGACATGTTCAATATTAGCACAAAAATACACGCTTTTACACAGTTTCCAATGTGACAGCAAAAAACAGTTGTCAGGATAACACAAAAAGTGAAATATTCCTAAGCCCAACAATATTAAATATTAACTCTCAGAAGGATAAATTTTCCTATACACGACAATATGTAAGTTTAACTAGAAGTTTCTTTACAAAATTATTCCTATACATACGTTATGATGTTGGTCAGTACTACGAAAATCGTCCGATTCCACTTCAAAGTTCAGTACTATTTTTAGGATGACAATCAAGTCTACGATGGACGGTTAGTTATGTGACAAATTGAGCAAAAGGATACCCATGGTCGCTCGAGTTTACTGTGGATGCAAGCTAGTGAACCAACAAGTTTATGCCTCTGCACGTGGTATTTACCTGAAGCTGTGATACGCTGTCGTCTGCTAGTTCGCTCTCTTCCGCTGAAATTCCTATAAAACAAATTACACCTTTGCTGAATTTTCCAGTAGAAACTTTCCTTATGTTTCTAGTTATGCAAGAGAACGTGTACTCATCCCTAGTCTTAAAATGTGGCGATATACATGGGCATGGTTGGAGCAGCGTGTATATTATAATGCCCTCTCAGTTCTCACAAGATCAATTAACTAATTGGCTGGTTTGTTTGTCCACAGTTGGAGCTAAACGATGCTACAGCTAATTTCTAGCTGGATATCAGCTGCTGTGAACGCAATCGGACGTTTTGTGCCCGTTCTAGACGCCTAAATGCGTACATTGACATTATCACGTGTCTACCACTCATTGGACACATGATCGAAAATGTGTCACTGGTCTTGTTTCGTATCCATTTGGAATTCCGAAACACAGTTTCCTAAAAGCTTTCTTTCCTGTCTTCCCTCAGATGGGCCGTTATACTCGCTCTCCCCTTCAGAGTCACCTGGTCGGTCATTGACTTTCCACCTGGTACACCCCTTTAAGTGGTTTCCATGGTACCCCCTGTGGCGCGACCTTGCCTCTGCATCGTCCCTCTGAATTCGAAACCAAAACGCCTCTCGCTGCCTGTTTCACCTCATCTCAAACATGCATGACAGGAACGGTGTACCAAATACCGTGGATTTAATGTCATCCCTTTCTGCATTACATACTGCTAGGCAAATTTGCTAATTACTGCCAAATTAAGTTAGGTGCCATATTCACCTTCCCATTGCGATGTATAAAGCTCTCATGTAACGTGCGAATCTGATCTTTATTTATTCTGCTACCTTACAGGTGTAAATGTTCAGTACAACTGGCTGCTCTCCCTGAGTGGAAAAGTGAAAATATTCCGTTCGCTCGAAAAGGTGCGAGATTGATTTTATTCCTGGCGTATAAGCGGCGTCAGTGTAGTAACTATAGTGGCAGCTAGAATTAAGAGTAATAACACTGCAAACAACAGATGTGCATTCGATCAGTCAGCAGGTAGCGTTAAGTAGTGGACGCGCGACCATTGTGTATCAATGGTGTTCTATCACAAATCACAATGGAGCAGCATCAGATTTGAAGATATTCTCCAGGATGTTCCGTACGAGGGAAAAGTGTGTGCAAAGTTTGTGCCTTGCACCTTGACTTCCGAACAAAAACTGCGACACATGGCCGCCTGCTGCAGCTTGACTGAAATGCAAAACGGCTAACAAGACACGGTGTTACCAGTACCAACCTAGTACATAACGAGAAAACGACACAACAACCCAACCGACATTCAAGCCAATGTGACGCGGGAGTTGAATAATATCTCAAAGCAAGACGTACACTGAGGTGGCAAAAGTCATGGCGTACCTCCTGATGTGTCGGACCTTCTTTTGCCCACCATTGTGCAGAAGCTCGCCTTGGCGTGGACTCAAAACGTCGTTGGAAGTCACCTGCCAGTAATATTGAGAAATGCTACATCTGCAGGGCTCCACAATTGCGAAAGTGTTGGCAGTGCAGCATTTTGTGTACGAACTGATCTCTCGATTATGTCCCATAAATGTTCCATTGGATTTATGTTTGGCCATCTGGGTCGCCAAACTACTGGTTAGAATAGTCCAGAGTGTTCTCCAAACCAATTACGAACAATTATGGTCCGGTGACATGGTGCATTGTCATCCATAAAAATTACGTCGTTGTTTGGGAACACGAAATCAATGAATGGCTGAAAATGGGCTCCAAGTAGCCGAACATAACTATTTACAATCAATGATCGGTTCATCTGGACCAGAGGACCCAATCCATTCCATATAAACACAGCCCACACCATTATGTTGCCATCACTAGCTCGCACAGTGCCTTGTTGACAGCCTGGGTCCGTGGCTTCGCGGGGTCTGCGCATACTCGAAGCCTCCCATCAGCTCTGACCAGCTAAAATCGGGACTCATCTGACCAGGCGCCGGTTTCCGTTCTAACGGATACGTTCGTCGCACGTCCCACATTGATTTCTGCGGTAAATTCACGTAATATTGCTTATCTGTTGGCACTGACAACTCTACGCAAACGGCGCTGCTCTCGGTCATTAAGTGAAGGCCGTCGGCCACTGCGTTGTCCATAGTGAGAAGTAAAGCTTGTAATTTGGTCTTCTCTGCACACTTTTGACCCTGTGGATTTTAGACTACTGAATTCCCTAACGATTTCCGAAATGGAATGTCCCATGCGCCTAACTACAGCTACCATTCCGGGTTTGAAGTCTGTTAATTCCTGTAGCGCGGCGATAATCACATAAAATCTTTTCAGATGAATCACCAGAGTGCAAATGACCGATCGGCCAGTGCGCTGCCCTTTCATACCTTGTGTACGATAAACTACCGCGATCTATGTATGTGGATATCGCTATCCCACGACTTTTGTCGCCTCTGTGTAGAACACATGGTTGTGTGACCGTTCTGTGCTTTGTATTCAAGTGGGGCAAGGCTATACAGAACTCCTGAAACATTAAAACTACCACCTGTTTCTTATTAATCGAGTTTAGAAACTTTTTTGTGGAGTGACGGTATATACCGCGGTTACTTGACGCACTCCCGTCTCGGAAACTTGTTGAGATGGGCCTCCCTTTACCAAAGCAACAATTCCTATCGGACTAGAACCGGTTTTCATGACACTTGTGTGCGAACATTGCTGGTTAGGATCTTTTCACGATCACTGTTCCTATGCAGCGTCACACGGATGACAGTGCTGCACCATCCCTTCTAGACATATTGGACAGTAAATATCGATACATGAAATAAAAGGGCTACTTTCGTTCGGAGTGTGGCCACTGGTACGTCCAGCAACGGTAGCTCATTTCTGCCATTCTGTTGCGTCTCCACGCCGACCCTATGTGCTGTGCTACATTCAGTGGACTGGCACGCGGACATTACTTCACTGTCACGACTTACGTCAGAGATTGGAGGGGGGGGGGGGGTGCACGAGGAGGGTTACATGACATCCTGGTACGAGTTCTGAACGATATACGTTGAGATGACAAAAGCTATGGGATAGCGATATGCAGATATAGAGATGACGGTAGCATCCCGTGCACAAGGACTACATCTATCTACATCTACGTGATTACTCTGCTATTCATAACAAAATGCCTAGCAGAGCGTTCAATGAACCACCTTCAAGCTGTCTCTCTACCGTTCCACTCTCGAACGGCACGCGGGAAACACGAGCACTTAAATTTTTCTGTGCGAGCCCTGATTTCTCTTATTTATAGTGATGATCATTTCTCCCTACGTAGGTGGGTGCCAACAGAATGTTTTCGCAATCGGAGGAGAAAAATGGTGATTGAAGTTTCATGAGAAGATCCCATCGCGACGAAAAACGCCTTTGTTTTAATGATTGCCACGCCAATTCACGTAGCATGTCTGTGACACTATCTCCCCTATTTCGCGATAATACAAAACGAGCTGCCCTTCTCTGTACTTTTCTCGATGCCATCCGTCAGTCCCACCTGATGCGGATCCCACACCGCACAGCATACACCAGAATAGGGCGGACAAGCGTGATGTAAGATGTCTCTTTAGTAGACCTGTTGCACCTCATAAGCGTTCTGCCAATGAATCGCAGTCTTTGGTTTGCTCTAGCCACAATATTATAATAAAGGAATAAAGTACATTTGTTTGTCATTTGTACTCGGATGATTCATTTGGAAAGGTTTCCGACATGATTATCGCTGTACGACCGGAATTAACAATCTTTGAAAGCGGAATGGTTGTTGGTACTAGACGCATAGGACATGGTAGGGTTCTAGCGTGGCTCAGACGCCACGAAGCCATGGGCCCAGATTGTCAACAAGGTACTGTCCAAGCTGGTGGTGGCAACATAATGGAACCGGTCATTGATTGCTTATGGACCGTCTGCAGCTTCATTGACTTCATGCTCCCAAACAATGATGGAATTTTTATGGATGACATTGTATCATGTCACCACAGGTGTTCGAGAATGGTCTGGAGAACATTCTGGACAATTTGAGCGATTGATGTGGGCACCCAGTTTACTTTACAAGAATCCTATCGAACATTTATGGGAGATAATCGGGAGGTCATTTCGTGCAGGAAAGTTGCACTGCGAACACTTTCGCTGTTACAGACAGCTTTACAGACTGCATGGCTCACTATTTCTGCAGGGGACTTCCAACGACTTGTTGAATCCCTACTACGTCGAGTTGCTGCACTACGCCGGGCAGAAAGAGGGCAGACTCAATATTATGAGGTATGTTTATATATGAAGATGGTATCTGTTCTTTCGCACATGTCCGAAAGAACAGATACCACCTTCATATATATATGCATGTTAAGGCTCACCGGCCATTTGACCATCTTCTTCTGTGCGGATTCAGAAACAGTGCCCGAACTCTTACGGGAATCGGCAGTAAAGCCACGAGTAATGAGTATAATGGGCAGGGACACTATGAATATAGTGCGGGACAATAAGTTGCGAATGTGGGTCTCACGGGAGGCGTGCCAGAGATAAGTCCCTGCAGTCGCACTACTCCTCTGTGTCCTCGGTGGCTCAGATGGAGCCGGCACGTTAACTCAGCGTATTCGGTCGGAGGGTTAGCTGCCCTCTGTAATAAAAAAAAAATTAAAAAAAATAAAAACTGAGTGAATGAATCGACGACGAACTGAAACGGGTGTCTTGCGACGTCCGCCCCGAGCAGATAGAACGAACGAAAACGAACAAAATGAGATTAAAAAAAAAAAGAAGGATGGATAGAGCGTCTGCCATGTAAGCAGGAGATCCCAGGTTCGAGTCCCGGTCGGGGCACACATTTTCAACTGTCCACGTTGACTTATATCAACGCCTGTACGCAGCTAGGGTATTCATTTCATGGTTATTATGAGGTATGCAATTACTTTTTTCACCTGAGTGTATATCGCTGTAAACAGGTCAGTGTGCTCGTTTGCGGGACGACTAACATTTTTCCCGGGGAGTTTTTATCACCCTTACGCGTACCGGTCGTGGCTGGCGTGACGCGGCCTGCAGCTCAGGAGACGTGGCGTGTCCGCGACCAGGCTGCAGTTGTCCGTCGCATAGCGCCGGCGCCGCGGACCGTGACGGAGCGTCGCCGTGGCCGGCAGGGTCACTGCCCCCGCAAGGCCCCGGCCTTCCCCCGGCCTTGACACGCGGCTCGCATCGCCTAATCGCACTCCGCCTGCTGACCTGCCGGTCAGCTGCGCGTCACGCACCAGCCGCCGTCGTGTAGCGCGCCCTGACTGCGAGAACACTCAGGCTCGCTGTACCGCTACTCTTTCTTAACGCTTTACTGATTCACGTTTATTCTTGTTTAGAGTAGAAAAACTGCTGTAGGCTACCGTAGACTACCGTAAGTTCGCGTTGGCTACCGTAGTTTTCCTCGTAGCTTCAGTCAGTTAAGGTCGTACCCGCGTACCTGTACATTAGGTGCGTTGCATACGTATCGCGGGTTATCTCATAAACTAGATTACCATAAAAACTGGAGGCGGTGAGCTGCTTAGATGCTGACTCAGGATATATAAGGGCCGGGTCACATAAGGATTGTTTTTGTTCCACATATTTATCCTCTTGTCTGTTATTTAAGAATAACAGTAGCAAAACTGAAATTGTCAAAGTTTAATTCAGGTTTTTTTCGAAGGTTGTTGTTTTTTTAATGTGAAATAGAAATATGCTATAGTAAAAATAAAGAAAACAACACAGATTTATGAAACAGCGCAATTTCCTCAACGAAAACGTAATATTAGGAAAAAACGCAAAACCAAAATACACCACACATCGCGTCAATACTTCGTCGAACTTATATGAAATACGTTTCTGTTATTCATAAAAAAACTTTCACATTCATCAAAAATAACAGGAACCTACTAACTTTGATCACGATGAAGGATGTTCTACTGAGTACAATATAACAACAATAATCATATATTCTTTTATGTTAGTGTATGTAAACTGTACGTACATCAAACGTATTTGTTTTGATTACATAAAAGCGCAGAAGTTACGCCATCAACTCATATTTATTACTTATAAAACGAAATTTATATTCTGTAAGAATATACACGGAAGCGCCAAAGAAACTGGTATATGCGTGTGTATTCAAATACAGAGAAATCTAAACAGGTAGAATACCGCGCTGTTCTCGCAACGCCTATATAAGACAAAAATTGTCTGACGCAGTTGTTAGATCGGTTACTGCTGCTACAATGGGAGATTATCAAGATTTAAGTGAGCTTGAACGTGGTGTTATAGTCGGCGCACGAGTCATGGGACACAGCATCTCCGAGGTAGCGATAAAGTGGAGAGTTTCTTGTACGACCATTACATGAGTGTACCGTGGAGATCAGGAATCCGGCAAAACATCAAATCTCCGACATCGCTGCCGCTGGAAAAAGATCCTACAAGAACGAGACCAACGATGACTGAGGCGAATCGTTCAGCGCGACAGAACGGCAACCCTTCCGCAAATTGCTGCGGATTTCAATGCTGGCCATCAACAAGTGCCAGCGTACGAACCATTCAACGAAACATCATTGATATGGGCTTTCACAGCCGAAGGCCCACTCGTGTACTCTTGATGACTGCCCACACAAAGATTTACGCCTCGCCTGGGCCCGTCAACGCCGGCATAGGACTGTTGATGACTGGAAACGTGTTGCCTGGTTGGACGAGTCTTGTTTCAAATTGTATCGAGCGAACGGGCATGTACAAGTATGGAGAGAACCTCATGAAGCCATGGACCCTGCATGTCAGCAGGGGGCCGTTCAAGATAGTGGAGGCTTTTTAATGGTGGGGCGTCTGCAGTTGGAGTGATTTGGGACCCCTGATACGTCTATATACGTCTCTGACAAGTGACACGCACGTAAGCATTCTGTCTGATCACCTGCATCCATTCAGTTCACTGTGCATTTCGACGGACTTGATCAATTCCAGCAAGACAATGCGACACCCCGCACGTCCATAACTGCTACAGAGTGGCTCCAGGAACACTTTCCCGAATTTAAACATTCCGCTGGCCATCAAACTCCGCAGACATGAATGTTATTGAGCATGTCCGGGATGCCATGCAAGGTGCTGTTCAGAAGAGATCTCCACCCCCTCGTACTCTTACGTATTCATGGACAGCCCTGCAGGATTCATGGTGTCAGTTCCCTCCAGCACTACTTCGACATTAGACGAGTCCGTGCCACGTCGTGTTGCGGCACTTCTGCGTGCTCGCCGGGGCCCTACAGAGTATTAGGCAGGTGTACCAGTTGCCTTGGCTCTTCAGTGTAAAATACGCAGTGGAATAATGTGCAGTTCCAAATGTTTGTGAAACAATGAACCAAACAAACAATAAAACAAAGATAAGTCGTCAACTTCCAGTTTCTCTCTTTCACATTCATTTACGTTTGTTTTTTTTCCCTATCAGTTCTATCAATTATACCACTTGCTACATCATATAAGTAGTGCACCAAAACTACTACCAAACGGTAGTTTTGATAGAGCGCGACTATGCTGTTCCTCTCATCCGTACAGAAACACAGAAAGCATTGTTTATGACCAAATCTTCCACATCGAATTCTGTACTTCGCAAGTCACCTTTCGGTGTGGGGTGGACGGTACTTGTGATACGCCCTTTTCCTGCTCCACTCAGGAATGGAGCGTAGTGAGAACGACTTTCGTCAAATCCACTCGGTCCTTTGTGGCTGACCAGGTGACCGTAAAAGCCAAACCCTCAGGCAGGACTATGAGATGGTAGTAGAGGCAGAAGACCACGTCGCGGGTGAATTCCCAGGTGGCGGATAGGGGAGGCCGCTCTGATTTGGGGGCCGTCGCTGAATATATTGAACTTGCGAAGCCTACAATGCTTCGTAGTTCGCAGTTGCTGAATATGTCTGGGAATTGGAAGTATGTCCTAATCTGCGATATCCCTCGGAACAGTATCAGAACAAAAATTTCGATCCCTCGTTCCGACTTCGCCCACTTTGGAGCTACGGAACGGGAAATTATTATAAGTCATATGCAATATGAATGAAAAATACTGCTCTGTTTTTCATTTTTGTTTTTTATTGTTTTAAAACCTTCTTTTTTTTTTACTTTTTATACACAAAACAATTCCAAAACTACACTATATACATAGTGTGTGTTACGAGTATGAACTGGTTTCCTGTACTACCGGTTGTTGAAAGGGCAAAATACAACTGATCACACGAAAGAGCTTTTTGATTGTTTAACTGCCCTGTTATCATATTAAAATCGATTGTGAGGAAGAAAACAAAACAGAGTATAAAGTGAACGCATAAGACAATATTTAGATGTGAAAATAACATTGACAAAAGAAATTAGGCACAACCAAAATATAGTATGATTATATCAAATGACACCACCCGAGTGCTTGCAGTGGCAAGTATTACATTTTAACCAAACTGAAAGACGGAATACGGGATGGCAAACGAAGAGACGGAGAATTCTGTTAAATTCGTTTGGTTTTGGAATAAACCGGCTCCCACGCCTTGAAGTAGTAGAAGAAGAAAAAGAGTCAGAATACCAAACAGTTTGAAACAGAAGCAAGAACTGGTGTTGATGAATAAATCGGTGCAGCACCAAAATGGAAAGAACTACAATTGTGTCATTGATATAAGCCTCGGTATGAGCTCTACGGACCCTTGCGGAATTTTAAGAGTAAACCTCTGTGATTCACAATGCCTTTATTCTTTGTAGTGTCTGCCACTGGAGTTTGTTGGGCATCCTGGTAAAAACCGCGCGCTTTTAAACAATCTTTTCTTTGGAACTTCTCTGGCTTTTCTATTAACCCTCTTCTGAGGAGGAAAAGTTACGTGCACGGTGCTAATGGCAAATGGGTACAAGGTTGCCAGAGGATCTGTCGCCGTAGGAATCTGGACAGGCAAGCAAAATATTAGTTGCCACAAATGCGCTTTTGCTGAACTTTGTTCTGAAGAACTGCTATACTGTTGCCAACTTGTGGGCGACCACGGCTAGCTACATGCAGAGGCCCTAGACGGGCATGCGTCTATATACAATGAATATTTGCCGGTAGGGCTCATTATCAACAACGTGGAGTGAAGTTTGGCACCAACTAGCAACATAACTGATCGACAACTACACGCTCGGAGCTACAAGGAGAAGTAGAGGAAAAAGACTGGCGCCCAGGTGGCCGCCTGTTACAACACCGTCCTTGCGGTCTTCATTGGCCGGCTGCCTGCAGGTTCTTCATTGACGGCGGTGTTCAAAGCGCTATTCGTGGCGCCCGCGGGAATCTTCGAGGCGACGTATCTAGTAATCTCTACAACCTATGATACTACAAACCTTATCCGGGAAGGATGCCAGACTGAAGAGGGTTACTCAAGAATGGTCTGAACAAGAGTTTTTGTATCATTGCTTTCGTCGATGATTTACATTTTCTTTAGATACTTACAGTGATTCTCTGCCTGAAATATGGTGAAACGTCAGGGTTAGACGGTCAGCTTTCGTCGATCACTCCATTACAATGTCATTACCTAAAGTCCAAACCTCAGCGGGGTGTCTCGTACTTTAAAGGTATGAAACATTTTTGTTGGTGATTCTTACGTCAGATGGGCGCGTTAAGCTCGCTGAGTCCGTTGCGGTTCTTCCGTAGAAGTATGGCATGAGACAAGATGAAGCTTCATCTTTTCCAACCCACATAATCGTCAACGGCACACTTCCCTATACATACAGGGTGTTTATAAATGAATATTGGGTTTTAACGCTTTATAATATTTATTATATTAAACTTACAGTTATAAACGATATGTAAAATGAAAGAGGAACTCAAACAGTTTTACCAAGAATCTTATAAATGTTCAATGTGAGCTCCACTTGTCACACGGCACCCATCAAGTCTATAGCCGAGTTCTCCCCAAACGTTAATAAGTGTGTCTTCAGTGATTGTAGCAACAGCTGCTTCAATGGGGTTTCTTAATTCAGAGAGGTCTGCTGGTAGCGGAGGCACGTACACACCATCCTTGATGAAGCCCCAAAGGAAACAAAATCGCATGGCGTTAGGTCGGGTGAACGTGGAGGCCATGCAAAGCAAGCCCTGTCATTGGGCCCCTTGCGGCCTACCAGCAGAACTCGGCTATAGACTTGATGTGTGCCGTGTGACAAATGGTGCTCACATTGAACATTTATAGGGTTCTTGGTGAAACTGAGTTGCTCTTTCATTTGACATATCATTTATAACTGTAAGTTTAATGTAATAAATATTATAAAACGTTAAAACCCCGATATTCATTTATAAATATCCTTATTTTACTGCCATCCCCCTCTACTTTAAATTGTTGTTGTTAAAGACACGGCAAAGGCAAAGGAAAGTTGGTAATGCAAATTAATGATAAAAAAATTTCGTTTTAGGTGAGTTCTTCTGTCCTTCAGAATATCCATGGTCAGCGTTTCTCACTGGTTAACTAAATGATATATTTATCCGACAGATTTGCCCTCTTTCCGACCAATGCCCCCCCCCTCCCGCCATTCCTCTTCCCCCTTTAAGCTCGAAGTCCTACACTCTAAATGTCTTATGAGCGTGAGGTAAGAAGAAGAATTCTTATCAAAGTGTGGCAGCCCCCACTCATATTCTACAGAGTTCACTTTGTCCAAGTTTCTGAGATAATGTTTACTTTGGGTAACGCTATAATCAAACACACAATCCCGCAAGACAGTCCTCATGTTCCTCTGAGAGGGAGTATGTTTGATCACTCCAAGAAGGGCGGCAGAATTACAATGTCGCAGCGTCGCTTTGAGTAGGACGTGACTACTACTAAGAAGTGTGATTTTCCTCATAATCTACTGCCTTAATACTTTCTCACGGCAATGGTTTTTAGCCACATATTTATACCTTAGAGGTTAAACAGATAAAATTCGACTTACAACAGCTCACGCAGAGACGCACAAACTTTCTCCTCACGCTTCGTCTGTGAATGCGACGAGAAGGAATATTTACACATCGCACAATGAAAAACGCTCTATATCACAAACTTTATGGTGATTGTCAAAAGAGAGTTGTGTATGTAGACGTCTCATACTGTGGTAGTTGAGCTCCGCTTGAGGTGTATAGGCGAATGAATGACAGAGGTAATACTGCGATTTACTGTCCGTAAGCCTATTCTTTTGAAGTAAGCCTTCGTTTCTGCTGACGCTACAAACATTATTGTTACAGCATAAAATGTCGATGAAAATGCAAATACGATATTGCAGTGCCTATGTTATTCCGAATTACGACGCGATGTTCCTTCGGACATGCGTCTGTATGTCCAAAGGAACTTAGCATCGTAATTCACACTAACGTAGACACTCCTATATTCTATGTATCCGCCGACACCGGGTATGCGACTTTCAAGTAAAATGTCTCCACTGTACGGAAATATACATAATGGATGTACGAATACAGGATGTAAACACATGGTTGACGACATATGGAAGTTTGGTTCTGGCTGTGAGTCGTGCTCGGATAGCCAAATGGTAAGGCGACCGATCGCGATAACGGGAAATCCTGGTTCGAGTCCCGGTCAGGCACAATTTGTCATTGTCGTCAGTCCATTACACAGCTGATAGTTGTTCGTATTCGCAACTGCGAATATATTTATTAAAAATGCAAATATTTGAAAAATCAAATTTCTGCTCAAATGTACGGCTGCCTGTACACTGTTAGAAAATTGTTGCTGAGAAAAAAATTGGGAGTTGCGACGGAACTGCAGAATCCAGAAGGAGCATTCGTTGCTAAGGCGGAGAGCTGAGGGCAGGGAGAACACCTAATGTGTCTCCTCTCCTCAGCGCCGGCCGGTGTGGCCGAGCGGTTCTAGGCGCTTCAGTCTGGAATCACGCGGCCGCTACGGTCGCAGGTTCGAATCCTGCCTCGGGCATGGATGTTTGTGATGTCCTTAGGTTAGTTAGGTTTAAGTAGTTCTACAGGGTGATTCAAAAAGAATACCACAACTTTAGGAATTTAAAACTCTGCAACGACAAAAGGCAGAGCTAAGCACTATCTGTCGGCGAATTAAGGGAGCTATAAAGTTTCATTTAGTTGTACATTTGTTCGCTTGAGGCGCTGTTGACTAGGCGTCAGCGTCAATTGATGCTAAGATGGCGACCGCTCAACAGAAAGCTTTTTGTGTTATTGAGTACGGCAGAAGTGAATCGACGACAGTTGTTCAGCGTGCATTTCGAACGAAGTATGGTGTTAAACCTCCTGATAGGTGATGTATTAAACGTTGGTATAAACAGTTTACAGAGAATGGGTGTTTGTGCAAAGGGAAAAGTTCTGGACGGCCGAGAACGAGTGATGAAAATGTAGCACGCATCCAGCAAGCATTTGTTCGCAGCCCAGGAAAATCGACTCGCAGAGCTAGCAGAGAGCTGCAAATTCCACAATCAACTGTATGGAGAGTCCTACGAAAAAGGTCAACTACCCGAGGCGATGGATCGGCCGCCAGGCAGCCCGTGACAGAGCACTTCATCACTGGCCTCCAAGAAGCCCTGATCTTACCCCCTGCGATTTATCTTATGGGGATATGTTAAGGATATGGTGTTTCGGCCACCTCTCCCAGCCACCATTGATGATTTGAAACGAGAAATAACAGCAGCTATCCAAACTGTTACGCCTGATATGCTACAGAGAGTGTGGAACGAGTTGGAGTATCGGGTTGATATTGCTCGAGTGTCTGGAGGGGGCCATATTGAACATCTCTGAACTTGTTTTTGAGTGAAAAAAAAACCTTTTTAAATACTGTTTGTAATGATGTATAACAGAAGGTTATATTAAGTTTCTTTCATTAAATACACATTTTTAAAGTTGTGGTATTCTTTTTGAATCACTCTGTAAGTTCTAGGGAACTGATGACCTCAGATGTTAAGTCCCATAGTGCTCAGAGCCATTTGAACCATTTTTTCCTGTCTTCAGCAAAGTTGCCTAATGCCACGAAACCCAGCAAACGAGATGGAGCGCCGGTTAACGGACTAGAACACCAATCAGAAAGAGCGGCGTTCAAAAACCTTCCCGGCCATTTCGAGTTAGATTTTCTGTCGTTCCTCTTCACAGAGTAAATTCAATGTCGATGTGACTTTCTTGAAAAGGATGTGGTCGATTTCCTTCCCCGTTCATGTCGCTTCGGACTTTCCGCTCAGCTTGTGATGGTTTCGTTTTCGATGGGACATAAAGACCCAAACTCCCTTCACGCTTTTCCCACGAAGTCATGTGCGGGCAGTGTGTTATAGTAGTGGCCGAACTCAAATTTATTCAAGTTTATTTCTTCCAAAATTAAAATACATTGGATAGAAACAAATCATAACGGCGAACTATGAGTAAATTATTAAATTATATTTGTAAAGGTGTATTTACTGTGTACACATTGAAGGAAAAACAGAAATATTTGGTGATTCCATTATCTGTCACCTTTAACTCCTTCAGTCTTGAGCTTAGATTTTATAAATAAAAAGCTTATATTAGTGGTCAATGCACTGTCGTCGGGCAAAATAAGATAAATACTCAATATAAAAAACTGCTGGTATTCACCAAACTCTTAAAATATATTAGAAATGAATGTCGTTTGTGTTATAAAATAATTGAAATATGTGTAATGCTCTGGAAACTCAATATTAAACACCCAGAAATTGTAAAAAACAGTTTCATTGAAATGTGAAAATATTGGCCGTTGGCGAATGTACTCGCAGCGCTATATCGAAAAAAATACGTAGCAGCATAGTTATGATGAAATGAACAATCATTTATTCGATAGCATAGAGTATATTGACATATTACAGCATTTTCTAAACACATTCCAGCCCAAAATTAAAAAAAAGAAAACTGTATTTCTCGAAGACATGCTGCAGCTGCGATAGACAGCTGTCTTTCAGCCGATGCTACCACCTACTGGGAACACGTACAAACGAAAATGAGTGATGCATCAAAATGAACGAGATATAAAGTACGCTCTAAGCCAAAGAAAAAAAACGACGCACCACGAAGGAATTATCCGAACAGAACGGAAATCGCTTGATGTGATGTACATGCGTAGGCAAATAAACGATTACAGTTTTAGAAAAATTGGATGATTTATTCACGAGAAAGAGTTTCAAAAATTGAGAAAATCAGTAACGCGTTCTTCCACCTCTGGCCCTTATGGAAGCAGTTATTCGGCTTGGCACTGATTGACATAGTTGTACGTCCTCCTGAGGAATGTCTTACCTCATTTTGTCCAACTGGCGCGTTGCATCGTCAAAATACCGACCTGGTTGGAGGACTTTGACCATAATGACCCAACGGAAACGTTCTCAATTAGGGAGAGACACAGCGACCTGGCTGGCCAAGATAGGGTTTGACAAGCACGAAAACAAGCAGTAAAAAGTCTCGCCGTGTGTGGGTGGGCATTATCTTGCTGAAACGTAAGGCCATTATGGTTTGTCGTGAAAGACAACAAGACAGGGCATATAATTTCGTCAGTATAGTACGTTTTACGCTGTAGTTTCAGTACAGTTTACGCTGGCACCGTACACGCCTCTATGGTTTCTACGACATGGAAAGACGTTCAAGCCCTGTTATATCTGTCTGTCGAAGTTAAGACATGTTAATATGGTGTTTTAGTTAGTTTGCACAATTATATGGTAGTCAGTAATTTAAATAGACTTATCAAGCTTCCTATCACTGCGGTCCCAATCATTTTAATCATGTACTACAGCTTTTAGCATGCTATCTGCTTTTATCTTAACGATGAACGATGGTACTAGGCTCTAAAAAACCACTTTTTTGGGCCTTGACTGTTTAAAAAACCTTTGAGTGCATAGTCATCACTAATATATAGAGGTTTATGGTGGCACAAATACGAGGGTTGTCCAGAAAGTAAGTTCCGATCGGTCACGAAATGGAAACCACTGGGAAAATCCGGTAAAGCTTTGCACAGATGTGTTGGGCAGTGTCTCTAGTATGCCTGTCGATCGTGTCGCGTCGCTCTTTTCAGTTTTGAGTGAACAGTGAGCACGTAATGATGCGTAGGGAATAGCGTCTCCCGCCAAGCAAGACGGCCTGGTTAGAGATTTCGCCTGTGTCATGCATCCCACATAACACAACTGTCGATCACTTCCTTCTTCATGCCAATTCTCGGCCGCACACTGCGGGGGCAATAAAAAGACGCTCCTGCAGCGTTTCCGATGAGAAGTGTTTGATCACCCACAATACTATCTGTCTTTGGCTACCCCTTAGTCTCATCTCTCCTCCGGAGCGACTATGTAGGTGGAAGGTGGAAGGTGTACCTAACTGTTGCAAATAAAACGTGTCTGGTTTTCACTGTGGTTTCCATTTCGCGACCGGTCGGAACTTACTTTCTGGACAATCCTCGTATATTTTCAAGCCATTGTAATTCTGTAATGTTTTAATTTCTTGTACAGATCACCTGAAGATGCATCTCTATTGACTCGAAACTTTAAGTGAGTTTTTATTAGAACTGTTTTAACAGCCAGTGCGGAAGATTTTCATTCACCATTAACGTGTACAATCGTTAGCCTTTGCTGGCTATGCCCTTCCTAGATGATAAGGAAGCTCTGTGTGTGCTAGACTGCCACGTAGTGAGAGCTGGTGTGCTGGTGTTGTTGCAGGTGGGCGACATGGAGCGCCCGAGGCGGCTGCCGCGGCCGCTGCTGCTGCTGGTGCTCGCAGCGCTGGTGGCCCCAGTGCGCGCCGGCCCACTCCAAGGGCCCCACGCGGACCCTGAGGTCGACGGCGAGGAGTCGCGCAAGGTGCTCGGCTCCAGGTCAGTCCGCGGCACACAAGAGTACTGAGTGTTTTGTAAGTGACGCGAGCGCTGCGTCCGACGCATCGGGTTTAGTCGAGGCGGTTAGCAGTCCCTTTGTAAAGAAGAAATACACAAAGCCGCCCTCACACACGACGAGAAAGTGTTCGTGGACGAGGAGCTGGTCGAGTTTTGTGACGTCACAGCATGGTTTTTTCCAAGCTCCGTAACATTCTATTGCATGAAACACAGAATAAAACGAGTCATATCTTTGCTTCGTGGAGGGAAACGTGGCCAATGAGATCCCAGTTCGTGATCTACGACACGACCAGAAACTGGAAGACGCCAAACTGGATTTCGTCGTTTTCTATTGAAGCCCATTTTTGGTGGATTTTACGTTAGAACTTAGGTGTTATGAATACTTGCTGTTTCAAAGCACCACAATACTAAGTAACTCTCGAAAACGCGTTGTTATTGGTACGAATAGTTGAAGCAAAATAAAGGAAACTTCACGTTAGTGGTTAAGAATTTTTTTGTTTGCTTGTTTTCATATTATAATCTGGGTGTTATGGAAGCAAGTCGTTCCATTGAAGATTTATCAAAATGCGTTGTTCTTGGTACAGTTTGTTATAATTAAATGTCAGTTAATAATAGGTTGGTGACTTGAGGCTTCAGAAAATCATACCATGAAAGACATGATTCTTTGTTACACAAGATAGGCATAGTGTAGTTTATAGAGGCGTGGAGTTACAGTGTTTCAGATAGTTGCTTTGTGTCGTGTTATATCCAGATATTTTTCTAATCAGTTTCATGTTTTGTAATATGTTCCAGGACTTCGTAATAACGAACATAACTATGTTACATAGTGTTCGGTCTTAACGATTTTATGCAAATGTAAGAGCACTCCCTCTCAGTAGTGAATTTGTTCGATTTCGTGAGCATGCTAGGCAACATGGACCAACAAGTTGTAAGACTGCTTTCTACGCCTCTGCCTGACTCCATCGCAATTCATTATTTATTTACTGATCCAAAGCCTAAATTTTGGGATACATAATTCCTAAGTATTATTTTTAAGTAGGCCTATCACGCAAGTACGCACCCCCACACGCACACACACACACACACACACACACACACACACACACACACACACACACATACACACATTAAGTACAGAAAATGTAACAGTAACATTGCAGTAAATAAATAATTTTTTATGTTTATCTACAGGAGAGCTTTCAGTAACATATTTTACACTTTGTTGTGTAAGTAGGCTGTTTAGGTTCTTATATTGGTAACGCCACCGCCACCTAGCGCTCTGTATGAAAATCACTGGCTGTGTGTGTGCAGTCTGTTGCTGGGTGGCATTGTTCGAATTTTCTATTGTAGTGTTGGGGAGTTGGATATCATGGACTGATATAGACATTATGACTTTTGAACACTATTAAGGTAAATACATTGTTTGTTCTCTATCAAAATCTTTCATTTGCTAACTACGCCTATCAGTAGTTAGTGCCTTCAGTAGTTAGAATTTTTTATTTAGCTGGCAGTCGTGGCGCTCGCTGTATTGCAGTAGTTTGAGTAACAAAGATTTTTGTGAGGTAAGTGATTTGTGAAAGGTATAGGTTATTGTTAGTCAGGGCCATTCTTTTGTAGGGATTATTAAAAGTCAGATTGCGTTGCGCTAGAAATATTGTGTGTCGGTTTAGTATTGATCAGAATAGGAAAAGAGCGAAATGTCTGAGTACGTTCAGTTCTGCTCAGCTGTTTGAAAATCAAATAATGTAAGAGGTTTATCAGCATAGTAATTCATTAATGTTTCTAAGGGGACGTTTCATATGAAAAAATTCTAACTACTGAAGGTACTAACTACTGATAGGCATAGTTAGCAAATGAAAGATTTTGATACAGAACAAACAATGTATTTACCTTAATAGTGTTCAAAAGTCATAATATCTATATCAGTCCATGATATCCAATATTACAAATTTACTGTCTCTGTCCAGATCATCCGCTCTCAAAACTCCGCCATCTCACTGCCCACATCCACCACTGCTGGCGGCTCACCTCCAACTGCGCAACGCTACGCACTGTTAACAGCCAGCTGCCCAACACTACAATATCAAATTCGAACAATGCCACCCAGCCACAGACTGCACACAGCACAGCCAGCGATTTTCATACAGAGCGCTAGGTGGCGGTGGCGTTACCAATATAAGAACCTAAACAGCCTACTTACAGTTGTTTAAAATCATATATTTCTCATATTGATACTGAATAGCAGGAATGGTCTGTTCAGGATGGCCTTAGGGTTTTACAAAAAAAGTAATAAAGATAAATTTACTTTTATCTTATTTAGTAGACTACTATAAATCTGTATAGCACTATCTGTAATGTAGCTTTCATAAGCTGTTGTCTTCACTGACTGGACGTGAACCTTTTTGCCTTATAACATCTTCACGGATACTGCAGTTTTTATGTATACAGACAGCACATGGACAAGGTATGAAATGTGCGTTTTAACAGAGCTGAAGTAGCAATTTTACATGTTTCAATTTCCGTGAATAAACTGTGTGATAGCCGACGACTGCCGCTGGAGAGTGCTGCAGTCGTATATCATGATGAGGAGCGCTTTTCGTGTGATGCACCAGCTGGTTTCTAAGTGCACACTGTAAAGTACGTTTGGCGTGCTCAACGATGAGACATGCGTCCCATGTGGAGCTGGCTTAGCTATTATTTCATCAAAATCACCTCTTAATAGCGCCATAGATTCATTAGCGGTGTGTGTTCTTCCATTTTCCTGTATGAACGAACAGTTGTCAGTTCTCTTGAAAAGGCTGCAGTACATCAGAAGTTCTACATATACGTCTGCATCTATAAACCGTAAGCGATCTTACGGTGAGTGGCGGAGAGTACTTCCGGTCCCACTGTTTGATTTTCGCCCCCCACCCCCTCCTCCCCTGACTCATCCGTTAGCGATTGGCACTGTCGGTAAACCTCAGTATTAGCTCTAACGTCTCGGACTTTCTCGCTGTGGTCATTTCATGCCCGCCTCCTCCTGGAACGTACTCTAGCGGAATTTCAGAAGTAAACCTCTCCGAGATGCGCAGCACCTCTCTTGTAGCGTTATGATTTATCGGAAAAAGCTCGATCCACTAATTCATGTATTGCACCGGTCACACACAACACTCATGGTCTACAAACCATGCATGTAACTCGTGAGGATTTTCAGAAGTAACGGCCATGCACAGGAACCTTATTTGCCTACCGTATCCTTTCTCCTTGGTACTTGTTCCCACGTAACACCAGATACCGCGCTTCAGTTTCTACTTTTATATGCATCAATTTCTACGCTTCTCACGCACCTTTCGGGTAATAAAGTAGTACGAAACCTAAGCGCCTCGAAAACGGCATGGTTCTGAGAACCAGTAGCCACGTTACAGTTACTTGCCTGAGAGCCCCCTCGTGTGGACGGGCTGGGGCCCTGACCGCCTGCACAGAACATTCCAGGAACGTAAAGTCTGGTCGTCACTCCCGCCCGCACCAAATCCGACACTTTTTTGGAATCCACATATAGAACGGTAAATCGGCAGAAAACTGAGCAACGTAAGGCAGATAGGGAAACAGCCCCTCCACTACGAAACTAGTAACGAAATCTGACTTTCCCAAATGTAATAAGAAACAACTGAAAGAAAGAGCATTTCTCTCTTTTATGCGCTCGCTTAGCCATAGTCTCCATACCGTTGTTCACTATCACAGTTCGAAGGGAAGTACTGGTAACGGCGAGTGCAGCCTTCGATTTTGTATTAAGTAAATTATGGGAGTGTCACAGCTGTGAGACGTTCTTGCTTATTTAGCCCTTGAGAGGGGACGTTCATGAAAAGGTCGCACTATTTAAAAGATGCACCAAATCCACAATTTTGAAGATAAGGCAATGTAATTTTGTACCATGCTTCATATAAAATTAACAGATTTACTGTTACGTTCCTTTGGTTATATTCATTTAACTTTTTTATGGAAATTAAAATCTTTATTTTCAAAAAATGGTATATGTACCTTTTTCTCAGAAACTATTCAAGAAATTTCTGCAAAAATTTTTCCGTTTAATTTCTTTGGATATAGTAATCATCCCTCATGAGGGTTTTAGAATATATATAATAGGAGACTTTTAATAATTATTTAATTATAATGCTGTAAGTATCGCGTAAAATCCATGCAAGTTTCCAAGCACTTGGCCACATATCTCAGCTTATACTCAGAATTTCAAAATGTATCTTGAGACATTATTTATTGTATTTATGGAAATAAGTGTACGATATTTCATATTTCTAGCCTTCATAGATTTTGAGAAAAAGGTAAAAACTTTTAAAAACATAAATTTCAGAAAATGCAATTTCAAGTTTAACTTAACGTTTTTTCTTACATCATCTCCTCAGAAGCCCCAAATTTATGCTTCCGGTCTTCTTCAAGGCTTCTCTTCCGGTTTCTTGTTTCCTGCTTTCTTTCTCTTACCAGGTCTTCGAGTGACTTTTTTTTCAGCTGCAGAGAGACGCTGTAAATCAATTTTCCTCAAGATATCTTGAGTGAAATTTGCAATCTCAGAGCTCATTTTCTCTAGTATCTTCGTCCTTCCTACATTCCCATCATTAAATATAAAAACTGGATTACAAGTTACAATTCTAACACTGTAGCAGATGAAAACTGGCAAAACAAGAACTGATTCTTCGTAACAGCTAGTTGGTTCATTATTGTATCTAAGATACGGAGCTGAATCACAGATGATCTGTGAAACCAAAAAGTGTATATCACAGCCTTCTAGGGGTATCCCGTGCAATTTTGCTTGAAAATAATCCTCGCAATCGTGAACAATCTAGTATTGAAGCGTTGCATCAAAACGTGGGTGTGACAGGAAGGTTACGTAACACATTTAATTATTTTTCATGCACTTCGGATGAGATTTCGCCATTGAAATTTTGGGAAGTTATTGTCCATGAATTCTACTAATAAACAAAAAATAAACTGAAAATTTTCCATTAATTTCATGAACGTCCCCCCTTAAATGAATTACACGGCATGCGTAAACTTCACTTTTTCGAGTGAATGCTTTTCATATTATGCATTTCTCCGAAATGCAATCTTTTGGAAACTATGTTAACGCAATGTACTAGTCATTGGTAAAGGGAAAGGTAGAGTCTGTGACGCAAGCTCGTGACCGGGCTATCGGCGTGACGTGACTGCAGGTAGAGTGTAGCCCTATCCGCTGGGGCACTAGGAGGGAGAGGGCTGGCGGGTCCTTCTCCCCGGCCGTCCTTTGCCCCCAAGAACGCCAGCACTCGTTTGATAGCAGGCCGAGTAGATCTGAGACCGTGTTGGGGGGAACTAGAACGAGCAAATTTACGAAAAGCTGAAACTTCTGAAAATCTGCTGCAAGCATACGGTGAAGACGCACTGCCCCATGCAGCAGTGTGTATGTAGTTCAAGGACTTCAAAGTAAGTTGACTTGTCGTGTCAAGCAAGCTGGGCATGGCGTTTCGGATCCTGCTGTGACAGAAATCAACATTAACACAACTATTGAAATTGTCCGTGAGGAACGGCGGAAAACATTACGTAGCCTGAGTGAAGTGTTGAGAATTTCATATGGCAGTGTCTTCACAATTATGCATGAGCACCCGAATTTGTGCCCGTTGGGTGCCTCGCCTGTTGACTCCCAAACAAAAGGCTGTGCAGATATAGACACACCGTGCGGCGCTGCGTCTCTTTGCTGATAGAGAGGATGCGTATGTGGAATCGATGAGTCATAGCTGCATGATTCTGAAGGAAAACGAACAAGCACAGTGTGCAAATCGCAAGGTTCTCCCACATATAGAAGGCGAAAATGATGTTGCTCACATTTTTTAACTGCCGTGGAATTGTTCACCAGCATGCAGTTCCCCCTCACACTGCTGTTACAGCAGCATACTACACGCCAGTATTGACTAAATTGAGGAAGCGCATTGCAAGGAACGACCAGAACTTTTCTCGGACTTGGTGGCGACTACATCATGACAATGCACTACCTCACGAAGCAAAACATGTCATGCAATTTCTGGCTCAGTTGAACATTAACTGTGTACTGCATCCGCTTATAGCTCCGATCTTGCCCCCTGTGGCTTTGTTATGCCAATCACTGAAGGAAAACCTGCAGGGCATTCGATATGAGAACTCTAATGCAGTGCTCAAGAAAAGTGAGCCTATTCTCAGGGATCTCGTAAAGCATTTCCTGCATTATGTTTTCAAGGACTGCAGAGACGCTATAAAAAGTGCATTCAAGTAAGAGGGAAGTATTTTTAAAAAGATCGTGTAAACATTGAAACGGAGTAATAATAATGAGCGTATGGCATTGGTGGCCGGGAGACCCCTCACGGGGCGGTTCGGCCGCCGCTCCACAAGCTCTTTAACGCCACTACGGCGACTTGCGAGTGAATGAGGATGAAATGATGATGAAAGACACACAACACCCAGTCATCTCGAGGCAGAGAAAATTCCTGACCCCGCCGGGAATCGAACCCGGGACCCCGTGCGCGGGAAGCGAGAACACTACCGCAAGACCACGAGCCGTGGACAATGGAGTAATAAACATGTGTGAAAAAAATGAGTCTCGGTTCTCGTTGATCAGCTCTCATATATTTATATGTTATTAACATTAAAATCAAGGTATCGGTGGGACGTTAAAAGTGTGTGTGCAGCTAGTTATATAGCGCGAGAAGGATGGGGGGGGGGGGAGGGGATGAGTAACAAACTATGACCCCTCTCCCCTCCTCCCCCACCCAGAACATGACACTGGACCCGTGCCTGGCCGTGTGTTAAACACCCTAAGCCATTATATTAAACGAGTACATAGTACACACTCGTATTCGAGAGTAGCAAGGTTGAGACTCCCATTTGGCCTATCTTAGTTTTCTCTCGGTTTTCCAAAATCCACTTCATGCAATTGCAGATATCATTAACTCGGTAAGGTTGAGGACGATCTCCCGCGCCCCCCTTGTCCAAGAAGAGCTTCCGTTTCGACGTCACAAGCGCTAGACGCAGCGACAGCACGGCGTTACGTTCAAACAGTGAGAGTGCGTTCCCTCTCGGATGTTAGGCTACTTTCACACTGCCGGTTTAGCCGCCGAGGTTCAGCCGTGTGGCTGACCCGCTGGAATGCACTCCCACAACGCTACTGACTTGCGCGATTAAGTCGCTGAGCGTGCGCCTGAATCTCTCTGGTAAGTGCAACATAATTGCGCGAGCCAGCTGAGAAATGAATTCTAAAGAGAAACTTTGGCTTTTTGTTGTGTTACTGGAAAGAAAACTGATGCCGAAGAAGCCAAAAGACATTTTACTTTGTATAATGTATAAGTCATTAAAGGAACTCTCATCAATTTTTTAACTACTTAAGAAAGGAAATAAGAGCCGTATAGCTTTGGTGACTGGCAGACTGCGACGTGTAGGTTCAGCTGCCTAATCAGAGAACGTTTTCTCTCTAGTTGTTCGCTAGCTCAGTGTTACAGTGTTCAGCCTTCAGAGGGAAGATTGCCGGTGTTGTCGGTTCAAATCTTGTTGGAGACGAGATCTTTGTTATCCCACAAAACTTTAAGGATCTAGAAATGTTCAAATGTGTTTGAATTCCTAAGGGACCAAACTGCTTAGGTCATCGGTCGCTAGACTTACACACTACTTAAACTAACTTATGCTAAGAACAACACACACCCATGCCCGAGGGAGAACTCGAACCTCCGGCGGGAGGGGCAGCGCAGTCCGTGATATGACGCTTCAAACCGCGCGGCCTCTCCGCGAGGCAAGCAACTAGAAGTAACGCCAACATCCTTCACTGAAGTACAAAAATTCTAAAAAATAAAAGCTCATGTGGGGTTGAAGGAACATCCAATAGAATTCTGAAAAGTTGTCCGACGTATTAAGACATGTTCTTATTGATATATACACCGCATCACTGGCACAGAGAATTTTTCCAAACGGATTAAAATATGCAGGTGTTAAACCACTTCAAAAGAAAGGGGACAACACAAACTGAAACAACTATTATCCAGTTTCCTTGCTGATATCTTTTTCCAAAATATTCGAAAAAGTAATGTGCTCATGATTGGTTGCACACTTAAGTGTAAAGAATTTACTAAGCATTTGGATTGCAGAAGGGTTGCTCGACTGAGAGTGCTATTATACACCCACTCATCAAGTAGAAAAAGACTTAAATAATAATATATACCCAGGTGGGTTTTTTTGTGATCTCTCCAAGGCTTTTGATTGTGTAGATCACGACACTCTCTTAGAAAACCTCGATGATCGCTTTACGCAAAGCTGGTTTGAATCATACTTAACAAACGGAATGCAAAAGGTTGAGCTAAACAATTGAAACAACATCGGAAAGGTAAAAAAATTTTATTCACTGGGAAAAAAATCGCAGTGTGAATCCCAAATGGTTCAATTTTGGGTCCGCTCTTATTCCATATATAAGTGAATGGCCCTCCACTTAACATTCTACAAGCAAAATTGTACTTTTAGCAGACAATACTAGTGTTATAACAAACCGCATTAGAGGGAAAGCAACAGAAGAGTTGGTTCTAGATATTTTCCAAAGAATTGTTAAGAGCCTGCCTGAAAATGTACTGCCTTCAAATTTTGAAAAAAAAAAAAAAAACAACGCTACATTCAGTTCTGCACAAGAAATAGAGATATACCGACAACCGAAGTAGCACATAAATAGTGGTCACGAAAAAGGGCAGAATGTCCCAAATTTTTGGGTGTACCTATTGAGAAAAACTGAAACTGGAAGAAGCATACTACTGCTCTTCTCAAACAATTAAGTGCAGCCTCTTTTTCTCTTCGTATAATTGCTAATCATGAAAACAAACGTATCAACCTCCTGACATATTTTGCATATTTCCACTCGATAATGTCCCACGGTATAATTTTCTTGGATAGCTAAAGACTGATTGTACAAAAGCGAGCAGTAAGAATAATGTGTGGTGTTCACCCATAGACTCATGTACGTACCTCGTCAAGGAGCTAGACGTTTCAATTACGCCGTCACAGTACATATATTTGCTAAAGAATTCATCATAAATAGCCCCATTAAATTTGAAAAGAACATACCTACAGCACTGTAGGGAAAAATGACCTTTATTGCTCATTGTTAAAACTGTCAGCGGCTCAGCAAAGAGTTCAATATGCAACAACAAAAATATTTGCTAATTTGCCCAATAATACAAAATGTCTGACTGGCAGTAAAGCAAGTTTTAAATCTAATTTAAAATCGGTTCTTCTGCACAACTCTTTCTATTCCACTGAATAATTTCTACTTAAAAACTGGTAGCCAGTAAATAATAATAATAATAAATATTCGTTAAATGTAGTTGCATGAATATGAGGAAAAATAATAATGTGTTCCTCAATGTTAACACTAATCATATATACATAACCTGTAAACTGACTTATCCCACATCATTTCGATAAAAGAATAGTTCAAATGACCTATGGAATATCTGACTAAGTAAGTAACCCTCTGCTCTCAATGGCCGCTTTCCTCGTGGTTTATGAGACCTGCGTAGTAAGCGTGTCTGACGAGTATAGGTGACTGTAATGGATGTGGGTACAGTTTGGTGTCATGTTTCTGTTGTGTGTAGACGAGAGAAGAGAGATAACGAAAGCCAGTGCCGGCACAAGGCCTAGACCAAGAGTAAGCCGGCCCGAATCCTGCACGTGGAAGAAATTTTCAGCGCCAGTTGGCCGGCAAGGAGAGGGGGAAGGTGGTGGTGCCGTCCACCGCTAGATTGGCAGGCTCTGTGTCAGTGCCCTCTGCTAAGCTCCAAACCTCTCGGCAGTGTCTCATGGAGTGAGACTGTCACACTCTTGATAGTGATCCGTTCGTCTAATAGGCACGATGAACTCGAACTCGGCGGTCGGCCTTGAGTCACCATTGGGTATCAGTCTCTACTTCTGTCCCCATCGTCACCAACACCAACAAGAGACTAATTTCTTCACGCTCTCATCGAGTTACTTAATCTGGAAAGATGCAAAACACAAGATTCAACTACCACTTTTCGGGAAGGGAGGATGGGGAGGATGCTTTGTTAAGTCAAGAGGGGGGGGGGGGGGGTGCGGGGGGAGAAAGAGAGCCTTTGCGGTTAGGCGGATAAACAAACGATCACGGGGGGAGGGGGGGGGGGTATGCCAGCTAACAGTACCATACGACATCACTTGCTCCACCCTAACTTTGAACAAATTTTTATTTCTAACATTATACAGGGTGTTACAAAAAGGTACGGCCAAACTTTCGGGAAACATTCCTCACACACAAAGAAAGAAAATATGTTATGTGGACATGTGTCCGGAAACGCTTACTTTCCGTGTTAGAGCTCATTTTATTACTTCTCTTCAAGTCACATTAATCATGGAATGGAAACACACAGCAACAGAACGTACCAGCGTGACTACAAACACTCTGTTACAGGAAACGTTCAAAATGTCCTCCGTTAGCGAGGATACATGCATCCACCCTCCGTCGCATGGAATCCCTGATGCGCTGATGCAGCCCTGGAGAATGGCGTATTGTATCACAGCCGTCCCCAATACGAGCACGAAGAGTCTCTACATTTGGTACCGGGGTTGCGTAGACAAGAGCTTTCAAATGCCCCCATTAATTAAAGTCAAGAGGGTTGAGGTCAGGAGAGCGTGGAGGCCATGGAATTGGTCCGCCTCTACCAACCCATCGGTCACCGAATCTGTTGTTGAGAAGCGTACGAACACTTCGATTGAAATGTGCAGGAGCTCCATCGTGCATGAACCACATGTTGTGTCGTACTTGTAAAGGCACATGTTCTAGCAGCACAGGTAGAGTATCCCGTATGAAATCATGGCGGTGAATCGAGGAAGTACAGTACATACTGACGAAACTAAAATGAGCTCTAACATGGAAATTAAGCGTTTCCGGACACATGTCCACATAACATCTTTTCTTTATTTGTGTGTGAGGAATGTTTCCTGAAAGTTTGGCCGTACCTTTTTGTAACACCCTGTATACCTAAGCGTCTGTGACAGTATCTTCTCGGATTTTAGCTAACAAGGCAAGGTCGTCAGCAAAGGTTCTCAAGAAACTTCTTGTTAATAACTGCATTATACAGTCTCATTATGTTCTCCGATGCCTAGGTACAAATTCCTCTCACCGACAGTAGGTGGCAGCACTAACAGTGGGGTATTAAAGCGTGTCTAGAAGATGCGGAAAATAGTGCAGACGTTGTCGTAATGCGGAAACAGAGCGATTTATCTGACGTCGAGAAGGGTATACTCATTGTTTTCTGCGCCAACGGCGAAAGCATGTCGGAAAAGGCTACGTTTGTAAGTTTTTCGCGTGCCACAGTGGTTAAAGTACACCATGCATGGCAAAATGGCGCTACCCAAAACTGGCACTGAGGCAGCTGTGGTGCACAACGGACCATACATGATAGGGGTGAACGACGGCTGCGGAGATGTGCATGGGCGAACAGACGTGCAACTACTGAGCAGCTCACTACTCATAAGAACCAAGGGGCTACCAACAGTGTCTCCTCAACGACCGTCTAGCGCACGTTGCTGCGTATGGGTCACAGCAACAGGCCCCTGGTTCAGGCACCCACACTGACTGCTACTCATCATCGACAAAAACTGGACTCTGCACGCCAACAGCATAACTGGAATCCACTGAATGCCGACAGGTGGCCTTTTCACATGAATCACGGTGGACACATGGCAAATGCGCTGCAACAGTAGTCGGAAAGATCCAGGCCAAAGGATGGAGCGCTATGGTCTGGGGAATGTTTCTGTGGCATTCCCTGGGTAATCTCGTCATTATGGAAGGGACAATGGATCAACACAGGTATGCATCTATCCTTAGGACCCATGTCCATCCCTACATGTTGCTTTTTTATCCTCGGCAAAATGACATCTACCAGCAGGACAATGCACCGTGTCACACAGCTAGCAGTGTACGTGCGTGGTTCAATGAGCACCAGGACGAGTTTACCGTACTCCTCTCACCACCAAATTCTCCCAAATTAAACCCAACCGAGTATGTGTGGGACAATTTCGATCGGGCTGTTCGCGCCATGGATCATCAACCGAGAAACCGAGCGCAGCTGGCCACGGCACTGGGGTAGTCATGGCTCCAGTTCCCCGTTGGTGCCTTCTAAAACATCACTGACTGTCTTCCTGCACGTCCGTGCTGCAAAATGTGGTTATTCAGGCTCTTGACAGGTGGTCATAGTTATACACTACTGGCCATTAAAATTGCTACACCAAGAAGAAATGCTGATGATAAACGGGTATTCATTTGACAAATATATTATACTAGAACTGACATGTGATTTGAGTGCACTGATCCTGAGAAATCCTTACGCAGAACAACCACCTCTGGTCGTAATAACGGCCTTGACACGCCTGGGCACTGAGTCAAACAGAGCTTGGATGCCGTCTACAGGTACAGCTGCCCATGCAGCTTCAACACGATACCACAGTTCATCGAGAGTAGTGACTGGCATATTGTGACGAGCCAGTTGCTCGGCCACCATTGACCAGACGTTTTCAATTGGTGACAGATCTGGAGAACGTGCTGCCCAGGGCAGCAATCGAACATTTTCTGTATCCAGAAAGGCCCGTACACGACCTGCAACATGTGGTCGTGCTTTATCCTGCTGAAATGTAGGGTTTCGCAGGGATCGAATGAAGGGTAGAGCCACGGGTCGTAACACATCTGAAATGCAACTTCCACTGTTCAAAGTGCCGTCAATGCGAACAAGAGGTGACAGAGACGTGTAACCAATGGCACCCCATACCATCACGCCGGGAGATACGCTAGTATGGCGATGACGAATACACGCTTCCAATGTGCATTCACCGCGATGTCGCCAAACACGGATGCGACCATCATTATGCTGTAAACAGAACCTGGATTCATCCGAAAAAATGACGTTTTGCCATTCGTGCACACAGGTTCGTCGTTGAGTACACCATCGCAGGCGCTACTGTCTGTGATGCAGCGTCAAGGGTAACCGCAGTCATGCTCTCCGAGCTGATAGTCCATGTTGCTGCAAACGTCGTCGAACTGTTCGTGCAGATGGTTGTTGTCTTGCAAACGTCCCCATCTGTTGACCCAGGGATCGAGACGTGGCTGCACGATCCGTTACAGCCATGCGGATAAGGTGCCTGTCATCTCAACTGCTAGTGATACGAGGCCGTTGGGATCCAGCATGTCGTTCCGTATTACCCTCCTGAACCCACCGATTCCATATTCTGCTAACAGTCATTGGATTTCGCCCAACGCGAGTAGCAATGTCGTGATACGCTAAATCGCAATCGCGGTAGGCTACAATCCGACCTTTATCAAAGTCGCAATCGTGATGGTACGCATTTCTCCTCTTTACACGAGGCATCACAACAACGTTTCATCAGGCAACATCGATCAACTGCTGTTTGTGTATGAGAAATCGGCTGGAAACTTTCTTCATGTCAGCACGTTGTAAGTGTCGCCACCGGCGCCAACCTTCTGTGAATGCTCTGAAAAGCTAATCATTTGCATATCACAGCATCTTCTTCCTGTCGGTTAAATTTCGCGTCTGTAGCACGTCGTCTTCGTGGTGTAGCAATTTTAATGACAATAGCGTATGATTGGACCGAGTACAATAGACGGCTGATAGTTCCTTAATCCTGTGCTTCAACAGGAGACAGATTAAACAAATGATAGTTAATGGTTAATCATAGGAGGTTCAGGAAACAAGGACACAGGATGGGCTAGAGGAAGGAGCCCCTAAGCGCAGACTTTGTGATGCAGGGGATGAAATCGCGCCACATTTAATCTGCCAGTGCGAAGGGTTGGAGTCCAAAAGACACAAAATATTTGGGTCATTAATTTCTGAAGAAATTGTGGCTAACGGAGATCTAACAAATGCGACTCCAACTACCCTTTGAGGATACTTGCCTTCTCTAGAATAACAGGGAGAGATTCCGCATAGTTTCGTTTCTAACAACAGGGGGCTAGGACCACTGTTGTTTTGTCTCTCTTGTTAAATGGAATCAACACACAGCTGCACTACTTATTTTATCCTTGGCTTTCAACTTCGGTCAATTCCAGACCTTCCACCAGTCTCCTACATGTAGAGAAGAGACGAAAATATACGTGAAGTTTATACAATGAGCATAGTTAGTGCCATATTCATACACACATTACACGTGTATTATACATAGAATGTCACATAATTACATAACTTTTTTTCTTGCAAAACCTTTCAAACTGTGTGTTTCACAACTGCAGTGCTTAACCATCCTGAAATGTTTAACTACAGTATAACATGTGTAATACCCAACATTGCCTCTGTTTTGTAATGTAAACTTTATAGTGTCAGATCAGCGGTTGGTACGTAGTCTATTGCTGAAATCGTTCAAATATCTCAAATTACGGGCTAAAATATTTCAAACAGTTATGCTTCAAAATTCGCTTATTGTATAGTTACATTACGCGACTATACGAAATTAGAGGAATCCCACTATAAATTAAACAATGGCGCTACAGTCAGATGTGCATGTATTTTATTAGGTTCATCTTAAATCGCAGTGCCGCTCTGAGTGGCCCCGCGGATTGAAGTGCCATGTCACGGATTGTGCGGCCGCTCCAGCCGGAGGTTCGAACCCTCCCATGGGCGTGGGTTTCTGTGTGTGTGTGTGTGTGTGTGTGTGTGTGTGTGTGTGTATGGACCAATGACCTCAGCAGTTTGGCCCCTTAGGAATTCACATACACATTTTTAAATCGTAGCAAAGACGTCTTATAGATTTTTGTTTTCGTATTTATGTTTTCCACTCGTAGTCCAATATATATTAAAAACACCAAATTAGTCCAATCATAAAAGGTAAATTTTGTTACAAAGAGCATGTTTTACGTGCATGTACCAAATTGTTTTACAAATATAGTCCAAATATAGGCAAACTTTTGCAAGCAATTAAAGGTCTTTACATAGATAGTCAGGCAGCAGTTAGAGTTGACGGTAAATTGAGTTCATGGTTAAGAGTAGTTTCAAGGGTAAGACAAGGCTGCAACCTGTCTCCACTGTTGTTCATATTATTTATGGATCATATGTTGAAAACAATAGACTGGCTGGGTGCGATGAAGATAGGTGAACACAAAATAAGCAGTCTCGCATATGCGGATGACTTAGTTGTGATGGCAGATTCTACTGAAAGTTTGCGAAGTAATATTTCAGAGCTAGATCAGAAATGTAAGGACTATGGTATGAAGATTAGCATCTCCAAAACAAAAGTAATGTCAGTGGGAAAGAGATATAAACGGATTGAGTGCCAAATAGGAGGAACAAAGTTAGAACAGGTGGACGGTTTCAAGTACTTAGGATGCATATTCTCACAGGATGGCAACATAGTGAAAGAACTGGGAGCGAGGTGTAGCAAAGCTAATGCAGTGAGCGCTCAGCTACGACCTACTCTCTTCTGCAAGAAGGAAGTCAGTGCCAAGGCTAAGTTATCTGTGCATCGTTCTATCTTTCGACCAACTTTGTTGTATGGGAGCGAAAGTTGGGTGGATTCAGGTTACTTTATCAACAAGGTTGAGGTTACGGATATGAAAGTTGCTAGGATGATTGCAGGTACTAGTAGATGGGAACAATGGCAGGAGGGTGTCCACAATGAGGAAATCAAAGAAAAACTGGGAATGAAATCTACAGATGTAGCAGTCAGGGCGAACAGGCTTAGATGATGGGGTCATGTTACACGCATGGGAGAAGCAAGGTTAACCAAGAGACTCATGGGTTCAGCAGTAGAGGGTAGGAGGAGTCGGGGTAGACCAAGGAGAAGGTACCTGGATTCGGTTAAGAACGATTTTGAAGTAATAGGCTTAACATCAGAAGAGGCACCAATGTTAGCACTGAATAGGGGATCATGGAGGAATTTTATAAGGGGGACTATGCTCCAGATTGAACGCTGAAAGGCATAATCAGTCTTAAATGATGATGATGATAATGATGATGAGTCCAATTACAAAGAGCATGTTGCACATCAATGCACAAAATCTAACTGGGAAGTTATAGACTACGAGGTAGTCGTCTGTCGATGTCTTTATTTTAAAGTGAGCACCAAATATAAGTATAGCAATGCCTTTGGAGACTTGTAGATTTTAATGGGTATAATACATGGTATACGGTAGTAGAACATTTCAGAAAAAGTAAGCATTGAACCGTGGAATACACAACTGAATAGGTTCTGTAAGTATTTTTATGTAATTATGTGAAACTCTGTGCATAATGTACGGGGTGTCTCGCCTAACAATCGTAAGGCGCATTTTGTCAGGTGTTTCGGCAGATATTTACGATTTCGTTTTTGCAATGTGTTGCTGGAGTCACCACAAACAAACACTGCTCATTGCGGCTTTCATGTGATTCCCTGTGTCGGCGGAAAGCGTCCGTTGGTTACCTGTTTTGAAGAAAATTATTTTTGAAGCGAAATTTTACGTGCTCATTCGAAAGAGCGGTCACAGGAACTCTAAGAAAATATGCCTCAATACTCTGAAGAGAGACATCCGGTATGTATAGTATATACTGCGATATTAATTTTGTCGATGTGTGCTAACAGGGACAGTAAAACACAAAGAATAATCAGTATTCCAGCAGCGACTGAGTAGCAACTCTGCATGGCGGCAGCAGTCAGCAAGGGACAGGGCGCTGCTCAGTTGCTGCTGGAGTATTGGTTGTTCTTCGTGTTTTACTGTCCCTGTTAGCACATACCGACAAAATTAATATCGCAGTAGACTGATATGGAACTATTCTATCGAATTAGCACCTAAAATTTCTCTTTAAAAATAATGTTTCCCGCAACGGGACACAAACTGACGCTTTACGTCGAGACTGCGCGTCGCGTGGAAGACGCGATGAGCAACGTTTGTTTGGGATGACTCCAGCTACACGTTGATAGAACAAAATTGCAAATATCTGCCGAAATACTGGGAAAAATATGTGTGAATACGCTGAAGAGAGATACTCGGTATGTAGAGTACAGTGTATGTGTAAATAATCTTTTATGTGACATTAGCTGTAGTTATTGTATACACTTTGTGTATAGTCTATTCTCTTTTGATATACACTCCTGGAAATTGAAATAAGAACACCGTGAATTCATTGTCCCAGGAAGGGGAAACTTTATTGACACATTCCTGGGGTCAGATACATCACATGATCACACTGACAGAACCACAGGCACATAGACACAGGCAACAGAGCATGCACAATGTAGGCACTAGTACAGTGTATATCCACCTTTCGCAGCAATGCAGGCTGCTATTCTCCCATGGAGACCATCGTAGAGATGCTGGATGTAGTCCTGTGGAACGGCTTGCCATGCCATTTCCACCTGGCGCCTCAGTTGGACCAGCGTTCGTGCTGGACGTGCAGACCGCGTGAGACGACGCTTCATCCAGTCCCAAACATGCTCAATGGGGGACAGATCCGGAGATCTTGCTGGCCAGGGTAGTTGACTTACACCTTCTAGAGCACGTTGGGTGGCACGGGATACATGCGGACGTGCATTGTCCTGTTGGAACAGCAAGTTCCCTTGCCGGTCTAGGAATGGTAGAACGATGGGTTCGATGACGGTTTGGATGTTCCGTGCACTATTCAGTGTCCTCTCGACGATCACCAGTGGTGTACGGCCAGTGTAGGAGATCGCTCCCCACACCATGATGCCGGGTGTTGGCCCTGTGTGCCTCGGTCGTATGCAGTCCTGATTGTGGCGCTCACCTGCACGGCGCCAAACACGCATACGACTATCATTGGCACCAAGGCAGAAGCGACTCTCATCGCTGAAGACGACACGTCTCCATTCGTCCCTCCATTCACGCCTGTCGCGACACCACTGGAGGCGGGCTGCACGATGTTGGGGCGTGAGTGGAAGACGGCCTAACGGTGTGCGGGACCGTAGCCCAGCTTCATGGAGACGGTTGCGAATGGTCCTCGCCGATACCCCAGGAGCAACAGTGTCCCTAATTTGCTGGGAAGTGGCGGTGCGGTCCCCTACGGCACTGCGTAGGATCCTACGGTCTTGGCGTGCATCCGTGCGTCGCTGTGGTCCGGTCCCAGGTCGACGGGCACGTGCACCTTCCGCCGACCACTGGCGACAACATCGATGTACTGTGGAGACCTCACGCCCCACGTGTTGAGCAATTCGGCGGTACGTCCACCCGGCCTCCCGCATGCCCACTATACGCCCTCGCTCAAAGTCCGTCAACTGCACATACGGTTCACGTCCACGCTGTCGCGGCATGCTACCAGTGTTAAAGACTGCGATGGAGCTCCGTATGCCACGGCAAACTGGCTGACACTGACGGCGGCGGTGCACAAATGCTGCGCAGCTAGCGCCATTCGACGGCCAACACCGCGGTTCCTGGTGTGTCCGCTGTGCCGTGCGTGTGATCATTGCTTGTACAGCCCTCTCGCAGTGTCCGGAGCAAGTATGGTGGGTCTCACACACCGGTGTCAATGTGTTCTTTTTTCCATTTCCAGGAGTGTAGATATATAGATGACCCATGGATGGTCCGCAGCTGACCGCTATCGGTAGCCAAGAACAAAATAATCATTACAGTGTGTATTGTGCAATGCAGCTCTTAACATTTCTAAAAGTTGTCCAACACCGGCCACACAAATTACACTCATGCTCATAAATTAAAGACAATTGCAGAATGTGGTACCACGCAACGTGGCACTACACAGAACTGGCTCTAATTGCATAGACACATAGGGAACACACACGACTCAGATATGTAAGTCCACGGTATTGGTGATAAGTTGAGAAAACCGTCCCGAAACACATGTGCTACAAAACGCCGCTGTTTCCTGCTCTTGTACCCCGACATTAATATGGGATATGATCACCATGCACACGTACACAGGCCGCACATCGGGTTGGCATGCTCTGGATCAGGTGGTCGAGCAGCTGCTGGGGTATAGCCTCCCATTCTTGCACCAGTGCCTGTCGGAGCTCCTGAAGTGTCTTACGGGTTTGAAGACGTGCAGCGATACGTCGACCGAGAGCATCCCGGACATGCTCGATGGGGTTTAGGTCTGGAGAACAGGCAGGCCACTCCATTCGCCTGATATCTTCTGTTTCAAGGTACTTCTCCACGATGGCAGCTCGGTGGGGCCGTGCGTTATCATCCATCAGATTGAAAGTGGGACCCACTGCGCTCCTGAAAACGCGGACATACTGGTACAAAATGACGTCCCGTTACACCTGACCTGTTACAGTTTCTCTGTCAAAGACATGCAGTAGTGTACGTGCAACAATCATAATCCCACCCCACACCATCAAACCACGACCTCCATACAGGTCCCTTTCAAGGACATTAAGGAGTTGGTATCTGGTTCTTGGTTCACGCCAGATGAAAACCTGGCGAGAATCACTGTTCAGACTATGCATGGACTCGTCCGTGAACATAACCTGGGACCACTGTTCCAATGGCCATGTACTGTGTTCTTGACACCAGGCTTTACGGGCTCTCTTGTGACCAGGGTGAGTGGAATGCACCTTGCAGGTCCCCGGGCGAATAAACCATGTCTGTTCAGTCGTCTGTAGACTGTATGTCTGGAGACAACTGTTCCAGTGGCTGCGGTAAGGTCCCGAGCAAGGCTACCTGCAGTACTTCGTGGCCGTCTGCGGGCACTGATGGTGAGATATCGGTCTTCTTGAGGTGTTGTACACTGTGGACATTCCGTACTGTAGCTCCTGGACACGTTTCCTGTCTGCTGGAATCGTTGCCATAATCTTGAGATCACACTTCGTGGCACATGGAGGACCCGTGCTACGACCTCCAGTCGCACTACTAATGTGCCTCTGATAACGTCATCAATATGTGTTCTTTGAGCCATTTTCAACACACAGTCATCATTAGCACGTCTGTAAACTACTTACTCGCTGCACCGTACTCTGACTTGCACTAGCACACCTCTGGGTATGTGGACTGCTGCCAGAGCCACCGTGCGACGACCGCAGGTCAAATGCACCGCATGGTCATACCCGAGGTGATTTAAACCTGCAAACCGCCCACCAGAGCGTTGTTTCACCACGTATCAGCATTATCCTTAATTTATGAGTTCGAGTGTATAATTTCTTTTTCCTTCCTTGTACTCCTTTTAATTCCAGAGCTGTTTTCCAGGTTCTCAGTTTTTTCACCGAGACAGTATTATCAAGACTGGTAACGGTCTTTTTATCTCGGCTGATACTGGCAGTAAGGAGCGACCAGGGTATAAATCGGACCTTCATGGAAGCCACAATCTTCATTGGAGATATCTTCCCAGATGGGAACGAAACAGTGAGTGTCTCGCAGAAATTCACTCGATCGTGGTATAATCGTGCAGAAAATTTAATAAATATGACATTTCTTGCTGTGAAGATTTACATTTGACGTGCTAACAGTACTCACAAAACGTCTCCTGTTAACGACAGCGTCCTTTGACGAAGTAATAACAACAGACTGTTCAGCTTCCAGCGGCCATAATTGTTCCACGAGGAAGTCATAACGATGGAGGCGATACGAGAAGCAAGTTTGGGGGAGAGTGCTACTCTCGAGTTGCGAGCGCTTTCTCGACAGGTTCCCGCCAGAGAGAGGTGGGTGGCAGGGTGTGTTTTTGCCGCTGCTGCCGTGACCGCGCGGCCCGGAAGCCCGTCCAGCGGCGATGCTATCCTCCCTCTCGTGTCCTCTCGCTCTCCTTATCGCTCTCCCTCTCACTCGCCTCCCGCCTGGTTCTCGGAGAGGCTGCGGATCGCTCATCTTCTCTCCTCCTTGAACTTTCAGTTTCAGATTCTTTCGCCACACTTCTCGCTGTATGGAGCTCATCGCGTGCGCTGCAGCTGTGCACGTTAAGTACACGATTTTCCGCGATTAGCTGAAGGGAGGATGTTACGCAAGTAGCAATGTCTCATTTCGTTTCCTTATTAAAGAAAAAACCAGCGTCACATTTACCATGTCTTGCAACGCTGCCATACTTTAATAAAACATGGTTCACATGTCCCATTGTTATCTTCATTATTGGCTCTTTATATACACACACTAAGACAAAAAAAAAGACGCACACGAAGGAATTATCCGAATGGGTTGAAAATCGCCAGATGTAATTAATGTACATGTACAAACAAGCAAATGATTTCTATAAGTAGCAATGTCTCATTTCGTTTCCTTATTAAAGAAAAAACCAGCGTCACATTTACCATGTCTTGCAACGCTGCCATACTTTAATAAAACATGGTTCACATGTCCCATTGTTATCTTCATTATTGGCTCTTTATATACACACACTAAGACAAAAAAAAAGACGCACACGAAGGAATTATCCGAATGGGTTGAAAATCGCCAGATGTAATTAATGTACATGTACAAACAAGCAAATGATTTCTATTTCAGAAAAATTGGATTATTTACTCAAGAGAAACATCTAGACATATTGAGCAAGTCAACAACGCGTTGGTCCACCTCCGAACCTTATGCAAGCAGTTATTCGGCCTGTCATTGATTGACAGAGCCGTGAGATGTCCTCCTGAGGAATATCATGCCAAATACTGTCCAATTGGCGCGTTAGTTCGTCAAAATCCCGAGCTGGTTGGAGGGTCACGCCCATAATGCTCCATTCTCAATTGGGGAGAGATCCATCGATCTTGCTGGCCAAGGTAGGGTTTGGCAGACACGAAGACTAGTAGTGAAAACTTTCGCCGTGTGCGGGTGGTCGTTATCTTGCTGAAATGTAAGCACAGGTTGGTTTACCCATGAAGGAAAACAAAACAGGGCGTAGAAAAACGTCAACGTACCGCTGCGCTACAAGGGTGCCGCGGATGACAACCAAAGGGATCCTGTTGTGAAATAAATGGCAACCCATACCACCACTACTGACTATCGGACCGTATGGCAGGGGACAGTCAGATTGGTATCCCACCGGTGTCTAAGCAGTCTCCAGACAAGTTCTCATTGACTGGAGTAGAATTATCTTCAGTGGTCAGTCCAGCTTAGAACTGACAAACTGACTTTCACCCACCATACAGTCCGACAACCAGGAGAGATGGTCTGGGGTGCCACTTTATTCCATAGCAGAATCCCTTTGGTTCCCAGCCGCGTTACCCTTACATCGCAGTGCTACGTCGACGATATTCTACGCCTCGCTTTCCTTCCCTTCATGGTCAGCCATCCTGGGCTTACTTTTCAGCAATATAGCGACCGCTTGCACACGGCGAGATTTGCTAATGCTTGTCTTCGTGCTTTTCAAACCCTACGTTGGCTAGCAAGATCGCCGGATCGCCTCCCAAATAAGAACGTTTGGGTCATCGTGGGCAGGGCACTCCAACCAGTTCGAGGATTTTGACAAGCTAACGCACCAGCTGAACAATATTTGATACGATACCCCTCATGACGACATCCGACAACTCTGTCAATCAATGCCAAGCCAAATAACTGCTTGCATAAGGCCACAGGTGGTGTGTTCACCCTACAGCCTTTATGACTGCGTAATCTTTGCTGGGGGCACTTTTCACTGAGGTGTTTGAATGTCTATGGAGTAATGGCAGCCGATTCATCCTCAAGAGCCGAAATCAGAGAAGGTAGTGATGTTGCTCTCTGAATTTTGGCCATTGCTGCTTAGATGCTGCCATATGACAGGGTGCAGTCATGCTGATACAAACTGTTCATCTATTTATGCAGGACACAATGTTTTAAAATGTGTTCACATCCTTCCCCATTTAACGCTTTCTTAAACGCAGTAAGGGGATCACACCCTAACCATGGAAACTACTCCCACGTGGTGAGACCATCTCCTGTGCACTTCACTGTTGGCACTACACGTGATGGCAGATAACATTCACCAGCCAGTCTCCATACGCAACTCTTCCATCGGATTGCCACAGGCTATAGCGTGACTGATCCCTCCAAATCACTCGTTTCTGTTCATCCAATGTCCAGCGTCGTCGCTCTTTACAACACCCCAAGTGTCGCTTAGTACAAAAATGTGTAGATGATGAAGAGCTGTTCGATTGTTTTACCCCATTATTTTTTACTTCTTACGCCCATTCATTGTGCTAGCTGGACTGCTGGTAGCACTCTAGAACTCGCGAGTGTTTCTTTCCGTTGACTTCAAGTGATTTTCATTAACCGCCCCCACCCCTCCTCCCCACAACGTTCGACGGTTCTTCTACTGTGGCAATCCGTGAGGTCTGTTTGGCCTTGGTTTAGATGCAGTTGTTCCTTCGCGTTTCCATTCCACAGTCACATCCCCAACAGTCGACTTGGGCACCTTTGGAAGGGTTGAAATGTATCTGATCGATCTGATACTCAGGTGACATCAAATGACTAGTCACCACTCGAAGTCAGTGAGGCCTCCTGACCGACTCACTCTGCTTTTATTTCTTCTCTACTGACAATACAACACTCCCTGCCTCCTATTATACTGCTGGATCCGCCTCTCATGACATCTAGTACTCAGTTCCGCATTACATAGGGGTGTCATGATAGTTTTGATCAGATAATATGTTTACGAGTATGCTGTTTGCTTAGCTCGTTGTATTCCGAAGTCTTTTGATTGGATAGCGATACGAATGCGTGGAGATGGAGTTGAATCGATAACATATCGTACGTGCAAGCAGCAGAAATGAAGCCAGCTGACTGAAACATGTCAAACATGCATTATTAATAAACGTACATGAATGCCCAGAAATTCTGTTAGACAAAATAGATCGCACAAAAAAATTCTTCCGTGTGCAGTTCCATGACACTCCACATGCGCATAGTGAGATCGATTTCTATAGCTGAAAATAAACACTCTGCAATGATTGCTTTAGGCTTCTCAAAGAATGCTCAACCTTTCTGAAAAAATATGTTATCTAGCGTATGTACGGTTTGGGGGAATGACGGACACTTATAACGATAGATCCAATGATGGATTCCTAATGCCGGTTCTTCAAAATCATTGTTTCGCACATAATGGAACACTGCCTTTTCGAAAGTGCTATGATTTAACTCCTAACATCCAATCAGATCGTTTTTCAAAACTAACACAACATGCAGTGATACGTTCTTAAAACTTTACAGTCCTCGCAAGTTTTTACGACTAGGTCGACTCTGAAAAAACACAATTTCTTTGAGGAAATGTTTGTCTACCTACACAAGGTTGTACTCAGCAATGGGCAGGGGAAGGCAGCAGCTGCATCCACGCTCCCCCCTCCTCACCACACGGCGGAAAAGTAATTATGATCTTCGCAAAACCTAACTCGTACTCTGCCCTGCCCCATAGACAGTAGTGTCAGTTCAGTACCAGTTTTGAAGGAAGCCAGAACCAGTAACGGATATGGGGATTAGTATTAAGTGTACCGAGAACCAGTCAGAAAACTACACACACGAAAAAAAGTTTTGCATCACCCCAGTTCCCAGAAATCCTGAAGACAGACGTTGACTGTGGATATTTTATCACATACACAGTCACTTTGACTGTTCAGAGATGTCACTGAACCCGTCCAAAGATGTAGACAGCCATGGTTGAGCAGCGCCTATTAGACGGAGGGAGTCCGACAGCCTATCAGTTCCAATCATTCCTCAAGGAAGGAGATACACGGCGCGTGTTGTCTGTAGTTCAACCATGCCTATACGGTCAATATCGCGGTTAGAACGCGTCCGCCGTTTTACTTTGTGCCAGGAAGGGCTCTCAACAAGGAGTGAACCAAAGCGATGGTGTTCGGAAGTGGAGGAAATACACAAAGACAGGAACTGTAGATGACACTCCTCGCTTAGGCCGCCCAAGGTCTACTGCTGGAATGGATGACCGCTACCTACGGATTATGACTCGGAGGAACCCTGACAGCAACGCCACCATATTGAATAATGCTTTCCGTGCAGCCACAGGACGTTTTGTTACGACTCAAACTGTGCGCCATAAATTGCATGGAGAGCTTCTGTAAAGTTTGGAAGGTAGGAGACGAGATACTGGCAGAAGTGAAGCTGTGAGGCCGGGCGTGAGTCGTGCTTCGGTAGCTCAGATGGTAGAGCACTTGCCCGCGAAAGGCAAAGGTCCCGAGTTCGAATCTCGGTCGGGCACACAGTTTTAATCTGCCAGGAAGTTTCATATCAGCGCACACTCCGCTGCAGAGTGAAAATCTCATTCTGGAAACATCCCCCAGGCTGTGGCTAAGCCATGTCTCCGCAATATCCTTTCTTTCAGGAGTGCTAGTTCTGCAGGGTTCGCAGGAGAGCTTCTGTAAAGTTTGGAAGGTAGGAGACGAGATACTGGCAGAAGTGAAGCTGTGAGGCCGGGCGTGAGTCGTGCTTCGGTAGCTCAGATGGTAGAGCACTTACCCGCGAAAGGCAAAGATCCCGAGTTCGAGTCTCGGTCGGGCACACAGTTTTAATCTGCCAGGAAGTTTCATAAATTGCATGATGCGCAACTTCACTCCCGACGTCCATGGCGAGGCCCATCTTTGCAACCACGACACCAAACAGCGCGTTGCAGATGGGCCCAACAACATGCCGAGTGGACCGCTCAGGATTGGCATCACATTCTCTTCATCGATGAGTGTCGCATATGCCTTCAACCAGACAATCGTCGGAGACGTGTTTGGAGGCAACCCGGTCAGGCAGAACGGCTTAGACACACTGTCCAGCGATTGCACCAAGATGAAGGTTTCCTGCTGTTTTGGCGTGGCATTATGTGGGGCCGACGTACGCCGCTGGTGGTAATGGAAGGCGCCGGAACGGCTGTACGATACGTGAATGCCATCCTCCGACCGATAAAGCGACCATATCGGTAGCATATTGGCGAGGCATTCGTCTTCATGGGCGACAATTCGTGCCCCCATCGTGCACATCTCGTGAATGTCTTCCTCCAGGAAACGTCATCGCTCGACTAAAGTGGCCAGCATGTTCTCCAGACAGGAAACCTATCGAACGTGCCTGGGATAGATTGAAAAGGGGCTGTTTATGGACGACTTGACCCACCAACCACCTTGAGGGCTCTACAGCGAATCGCCGTTGAGGAGTGAGACAGTGTGGACCAACAGTGCTTTTATGAACTTGTGGATAGTATGCCACGACAAATACAGGTATTCATCAGTGCAAGAGGACGTGCTACTGGGTATTAGAGGTACCGGTGTGTACAGATATCTGGACCACCACCTCTGAAGGTCTCGCTGAATGGTGGTACATGCAATGTGTGGTTACTGTGTGGTTTTCATGAGCAATAAAAGTGGCGGAAATGATGTTTATGTTGATCACTATTCTGTACAGATTCCGGAACTCTCGGAACCGAGGTGATGCAAAACTTTTTTTGATGTGTGTATTTTGCCGTTTGCAGCATTTTTCCTTGCAACTGAAAATGTCAGATAGCTCTGTGTTCTAAAAGCTCCTAGTAGCGTTGTATCATCAGTTTGCCATGTTAGTTATTTACACATTCTGCATATCATTTGAACGACTTTTTTGTTTTCTTTATTTTTTACACAATCCAAGACCAACATGATGCAACACTCCACAGACCGATTACAGTCACCTACACATACTTAAACGCACAACACTCGCATTCGAGAAGGAAAGGTATCATTGTGATAAAGGACAATAAGGTTTTAAAGTAGGCGGCTGAATTTGCCCTTCGGGACCATCCAGGCCGCTATACCATACGTACGTCTTTATTTATTTATTTATTTATTCGTTTCATGACCAGGAATGGATCTAGAGTGGTAGCATAATTTTGAATAGCCCTGAAGCTTCAGATTAAACTTTTTTCTGGGTAAGATCTATTTTTTCTGAAAGATGCTTGAAACTCACTCTGAAACTTTCTTGAAACTCACCAGTTTTGCATTCAAATTGTTGTGTTCGGAGCAGGAGACACTGAGACAGACTTTTATGTGAGTCATAAAGAGGGGAAATACCTCTATAATTATTTTTTTCAGTTCTGTCTCCCTTTTCATCTAGTTGCTGTATCAAGGCGGTTTCCCATTCAACCAAAATTTTCTCAGTTTGTCAAATGTTTTGCTTGATCAATGAAATGTCTTTTAAGATTCTGGGCCAGTTGATTTTAGTTCCGTCTTTACGAGAGGCTTTTTTATTTTTTAATGTTTTGATTTGGCTAGTAATTTGTTCTTCGTTCGGTGCTTTTGAATCGGGATTGTTTTTAGGGGAATTTCTGGTAGGCTCAGGGCAGTTTAGAAGCATTTTTTAAATATTTGCAAAGACCCTGGGGTTTTCTTGGTCTGTCTATTTTCCTTCTTGAAGCAGAGATTCTGGGGCTGATACCCATTACCTTTCTTTTCAAAGTCTTCTAAAAAGTTCTGGTCTTGTTTCTGTGAAAACCTTCCTCAATTTTATGGGATTGATTATCCTCATGTCCTCATTTCGTTGGTATAATTAATTTTGATGCTTCTTTTCTAGTTGCCGGGGAATAGAAATGTGCATTTTCTGATTTGTTACTATTCCATGTTTTGAATGCCTTGAGTCGTGATTTCACCACATGTCCACAATCTTCATTCAGCAAGAACTTATCTTCCACCTTTGCAAAGGAATATGGTTTACGACAGTTTCGATAAACGTGTGATTCAATTGTTTCCAGTTTGGCACTTGCGTTTCGTCGAGTTCGTTTGGTAATAACAACGCATGGATTTTACTAGTATCAAATTTAGTAATTCCTGATATCCTTTTACTGAATTTTTGGGGCTTTAAATTTAGTTTCAGTCGGGTTAGGTAGTGGTCTCCCTCCATATTTGCTCCTTTGCGTGCTGAATCACTTAAAACCTTCTTGTGATGTTTATAGAGAAATTGCAGTATGATCAATTTGGAATCCACCTTTATTCTTATTATGTGATCGCTATGTATTTTTTGGTTTGAAGTTTCTTTGCTAACACTGACTGACATAATTTTGAGGTTGAAATTTCTAGACAGTGCTAACAGTCTGTTTCTGTTTAGATTGGTCCATTTGTGAACAGGGAAGTCACCAACTGTTTCCCTGAATTTTCCGTGTTTTCCTGAGTGTGACTTAAAATTTCCCACTAGAATTTTCAAATGGTTCTTTGGAATTTTCGAGATAATATATTCTGACATCTCCTACTATTTATTTTTCATTTTCTGGGTTTGTTTTACTTTTTTGGTTGATCATCGTATGTGCATTAAATACTAAGTTCATTTTATTTGCATATTTCAAGGAAACTATCAGTAATCTGCTGTCTGCAGGCTTTACGTCGATTATGGAATTAATAACGTGAAACTGTGAATGCAACCCCCAGACGGTGAGTATTTTTAAGGAGTCTTTCGTCTATTTTACTTCTGACAGTATGTAATTTCCAAAATCCATGGTTCTCTCATCTGGCAAGCTTGTTTCTTGCAAGTCTAAAATATTTGTATTTTCTTCGTTTTTCCAAATTTTTACAGTTTTCCTGGCTTTAGAAGTGAGTTAATACTGACTGTGCCAAAGAAAATTTTTATTTTTGGCTTGAGTTGATCAGAGGCTCCGCTTTCTTCTGATTTGGGATTGTAGCATGTCAGCCTAATCTCTTCAAAATCCGATAGACTAGTTGCGCCAGTGATTGTGGAGTATTTGTTACCTCATGGGGTAATTTTTCGATTAGGAAAAAGGTTCCATTGTTGTGCACGAAATTACAGGGATCATTTTGTAATGGAACTCATTGGTTAAGGCTGTAAGGGTTTGTTCCTGAATTTTAATTTCTGTCCGCACCTGTGGAGAACAGACGCTGACCACCATGGTGCTTGATCCAAGTCAGATACAAAGTGGATTTTATTAAGTGAGATGGCTTCCGCTAATTCTCCCTACAGAGATCCATTCTCTCCACCTTCAATCCTGTCGAGATCTTCTCTATCATACTAGGAATGGTTCTTCACAAGATTATGTCACCTAAGTCAGGTGATGCCCAGGTTTTTAATGAGTTTTTCACTCTTCTTTCTTTTTCATCCTGTGCCAGATTTTTTTATGCTGCTTGTAAAGACCATGAGAGACCCTTGATCCAGAAAACTGACTGATAGTTCTTCGGGTGCAGGTGCATCCGCACTGCGAACAAGAATAATGTCAATAGTCTTTACCGCTACATAGTACTGTGCACCGGCCTGGCAAGAAAGTCACTATACCAACAAGGTATACGTCCAGCTTCACCATGTACATAATCACTGGTACGTGAAGGTCCACTCCGTTACCGTTACTCTCTGTCATCAGTGACATTGCTCCGCCAAAGGTAAGACGATAAAAAACAGGCATAAAGAATGGGAAAAAATGGCACAGATTGACGACTAAAAAATTTACCCGTTCAAGATGTAATTCTAGATTTATGAGATACACACCTGAGATCACGAGAGATAATTGGAACAATAACTGTGTAAGAGGACAGAACTCCTTTAACCTCATAGAAAAGTGAAAAAAAGAGACTGAGAGAACTCAGTAACCATTATCTCGTAACTGATCCTTCAAACACAATGCAAGGGGTCAACTTCCCAAGAAAAATCTGCACTGAACTTAACCGTACCTGGAGTGACCACACAAGACACAAGGCCACGGTTTATAAACGGTGACTTGGCGGACAGCCGAAGTTCTGACTTAGAGGCGGATGGGAACACTATATAGAAGTGTGCCCTATAAAAAAACATGGCGTATCAACTGAGGACTTCATACGAATAGAAGCCATCAGTAAAGCTATGAAGTGCGTACGAGATATGGACATCGATGTGTAACAAAAACTAGTCTCACATGCTGTATATTTTAACTTTGTTTGTTATGCGATGCTTATCACAACCTTTGTGTAGTTTTATTTGTATTGTACATTTCTATTCTTGTTTACTGGTGTATATATATCCGTATATGCGCTGCAGTCGTGTGCCATATGATAGATAAATAAGTATTTAAATAAAAATGAATTTTTAATATACCATTTTTTAAATTGGATTAAAAGTATGAAATAGTATCTCTTACCCCCATAAAGATTCCTAAATGGATACAGAGATTCCAGAAAATTTGTGGCTGTAAATTTTTAATAGCTATTAAAATACTTGTAATACTTAAAACAAAAGTATGGGGCACTTGGAACGGAAGGAGGTGAACTATTGATGCACCAATTATGTGTTGCATGAGCACCACTTTTTCGTTTTAAATCTTACAAGTATTTTTATAGCTACTATACAATCACAAATTTTGAGGACTATCTGTATGGGATTAGGAATCGGTATGGAGCTAGGAAAGAAGTTTTCCATACTTTTTAGTCTTATGTAAAACGCGGTGTGTTAAAATTCATTTTTATGTAAGTAATTATTTTTTGCATTTTAGTCTTGTGAGAATGAAATTTTTCAATCTACTTCAAACATTTTCTTGAGAAGGCAACAGAGATATCCGGTAAATTTTAGGTTAATTTCAGTTTCTCTTCAACTGATTGAACCAATACGTTGCTTCCTGATACACATAGCTCGTAAAGACCGTGGCGGTATAAATTAGGTAGATTCGAGCACAGATGGAGGCTTACCAGCGTTTGTACTTCCCATGAACCGTTTGCAGTGGGAACAGAGAAGCGGGAAATGGCAGCGGTACGTCGCTCCGTCACACACCACACAAGAATTCGAGTTGATACTGCATTGTCATCCTGTTCTGGGTTATGTTGAAAGTTTCAAGTCTCTGGCTCATTATAAAATGGCAGTGGTAAACAAAGCATACACCACCGCACACCAGAAAAGAAAGTGAGTTAATACCGCGTGTTCATCTAGTTCTGAGCTATGTAGTTTCAAATATTTAGCTCATTGGGAAGTTAGCGTACAATCAATTGCAAAATTTTGGACTGTGCGGTTGGTCCCAGCGGAGGTTCGAGTCCTCCCTAGGGCTTGGGTGTATGCGATTGTCCTTAGGATAATTTAGGTTCAGTAGTGTGAAGCTTAGGGACTGATGGCCTTAGCAGTTAAGTCCCATAAGATTTCACACGCATTTGAACGCAACGCAAAGTGACATCCATCTCCTCTTCCCCTCCTGTCTCTGCTCAGCCGTGCCCACCCACTCGCACACCTCCTAGAACACATTCCAACACTACCTGCATAACACGTCGCTCCTGCAGGGCAGCCGAGATGTCAGGTGTTACCGATGTTTTTCTCCCCCACCCCCAACTCCATGGAACAGACCGACAAAAAAGTGCGTTAACATTGTGTTATCATCCACTTCTGCGCTATGTTTGAAATTTCGTGTCTGTAACTCGTTCGGGAGTTAGTTTAAAATCAACTGGAAAATGAAAGTGATGCAATACAAACGTGGTAAGTAAGAAATGACGTGCGTAATGAGGAGTGAGGTTCAGGCTAGTAAAAGCTTGTTTGCTACGACTTTTAAGAAGAGTAGTGTGTCAGCATAGATTGCCAATGAGTGGAATGGAACGCGAGCCTGCCACGCACGCGGTCGCTTTTGCGAACACTGGCTGCAGTGTTAGTCAGCGGAGTGCGTGTGTGCCCACAGCGTGGTGACGTCGGTGTCGGTGATCATGGACCTGGGCGACGGCACCAAGGCGTACCTGGCGGACGCGGTCGGGAGGCCGCTGCGGCCGGCGTCCGGGTCGCCGCCGCCGGGCTCGCCTGCGGCCCTGCTGTCGCCAGACCGGTACGAGTTCTACACGTTCGACGAGCAGGGCGACCTGGTGCGGCGCCATATGACGCTGGCGCAGATCCAGGGCCTGCTGGCCGCCGGCGGGCAGCCGCTGCGCCTGCGCCTCCGGCCGCGGCCGCCGCTGCAGCAGCCGGAAGACGGGCAGGCGCAGCCCGCGCTGCTCAGCGCCGAGGAGGACGCCGGCGCCGGGCAGGACAGCGACGACGTGCGGCACGTGGTCGAGAGCGTGCAGAGCGTGCTGCGCGGCGCCCTCGACAAGGTACAAGGCCTGAGGTCTTCCGATATACCACAGAGCTGATAAGCTCAAACGAACGCAGTTATTTATAGCAGTCCAAAAATAACCAGCATGAAACACTTAGTACTTCAGATTTGATGAATATCAATTGGAGAAATTCTTCCAATCCATACGTGGCATACAGCAAACCAGTGCTTAACAGTATTGGTTAAAAACAGTCTTGGTTGCAATTTTAGTTTTTTATTTTTCAACTACGCGTTTCGCCTTATTTAGGCATCTTCAGGTTATCTTAATTTCTTAGAAGGATCATTTAGTCAGTGTAGCAAAAGGGCATCGTCGAATATACGAGGCCAACATCGCCTTCGTTAAACTCATTATAAACACCGAGACCTGCACAACGCGTTATGTGGGTCTTGGTGTCACTCGCGTCCATCTAGAAAACTTTTTACTGAGTTTAACGAAGGCGATGTTGGCTTGATATATCCGACCATGTCCTTTTGCTGCACTGACTAAATGATCCTTCTAAGAAATACCGAATTAAGATAACCTGAAGATGCCTAAATAAGGTGAAACGCGTAGTTGAAAAATAAAAACTAAAATTGCAACCAACACCGTTTTTAATCAATACTATCAATTTGAGATTTGAAATCATGACCTTCCGTAGATCTTCATCTCACTCAGGTGGTCTGTCTCAAAATACATTTAGTAAAGCACCGTAGGAATTCATGTACTACTAGAACTGATAGAAAATATTCTAATTAACTGATGTTTCACAATAATGTATCAAGCGTGAACAAACTGTTGGTTAACACATCATTTGATGCCTACAAACACACCAGATGACAACAGGCAATGAGCGACATTAGAACAATGTAAAATGTAACTTCACGTAAATCAGGTGAATACTATTTGAATTCTCATAACTAGACAGTGGCTGTCTCCTTAAAGAGCATGAGATTAGGAACAAATAGCCAAAGATGGAATTAGGCAGAATGCAAATCTCAGACAAGAGACAATTTACCAACGTATGTACCTAGGTTTTAAGTTGTGATAACTCAAGCTAGTTCTATAAAAGAATGAATAAATAATATTTAAACAACCATAACCACATCCCTTAAACTACACTGAAGAGTCAAAGTAACTGGTACACCGGCCTAATATAGGTTAGCCCCCCCCCCCCCCCCCCGCCAGTGGGCAAGTAGAAGTGCCGCAACACGACGTGGCATGGACTCTACTAATGCCTGAAATAGTGCTGGGGGGAACTGACACCACGAATCCTGCAGGGCTGTCCATAATAAGTCTGTAACAATACTAGGGGGTCGAGATGTCTTCTGAACAGACGTTGGAAAGCATCCCACATACGCTCAATAAAGTTCATGTCTCGGGAGTTTGATGGGCAGCGGAAGTGATTAAACTCAGAAGTGTTCCTGGAGTCACTCCGCAGCAATTCTAAACGTTCTAGGTGTCGCATTGTCCTGCTGGAATTGCCCAAGTTCGCCGGAACGCACAATGGGCATGAGTGGATGCACGTGATCAGACAGGATACTTACGTACGTGTTACCTGTCAGAGTGGTATCTAGATCTGTCAGGAGAGACATATCACTCCAACTGTACACGCCCATACCATTACAAAATGGTTCAAATGGCTCTAAGCACTATGGGACTTAACATCTGAGGCCATCAGTCCCCTAGACTTAGAACTACGTAAACCTAACTAACCTAAGGACATCACACATGTCCATGCCCAAGGCAGGATTCGAACCCTGCGACCGTAGCAGCAGCGCGGTTCTGGTCTGAAGCGCCTAGGACCGCTCGGCCACAGCGGCCGGCCACACCATTACAGAGCCTGCACCAGCTTGAACAGTCCCCTGCTGACATGCAGCGTCCATGGATTCACGAGGTTGTCTCCACACCCTTACGCTTCGATCCGCTCGACACAATTTGGAACGAATCTCGTCCGACCAGACAACACGTCTCCAGCTATCAACAGTCCAATGTCGGTGTGGCGGGCCCAGGCGAGGCGTGCAGATTTGTGTCACGCAGTCATGAAGCGTACACGAGTGGGCCTTCTGCTCCGAAAGCCCATATCGATAATGTTTCGTTGAATGGTTCGTACGGTGACACTTGTTGATGGCCCAGCATTGAAATCTGCAGCGGTTTGCGGAAGGGTTGCAATTCAGTCACGTTGAATGATTCTCTTCAGGTGTTGTTGGTCCCGTTCTTACAGGGTCTTTTTCCGGCCGCAGCGATGTCGGAGATTTGATGTTTTACCGGATTCCTGATATTCACAGTACACTCGTGAAATGGTCGTACGGGAAAATCCCCACTTTATCGCTACCTCGGAAATGTTGTGTCTCATCGCTCGTGGGCCGACTATAAACCACTTTCAAATTCACTTAAATCTTGATAACCTGCTATTGCAGCAGCAGTAACCGATCTAACAACTGCGCCAGACGCTTGCCGACCGCAGCGCCGTGTTCTGCCTGTTTGAATACGCAAGCCTATACTCGTTCCTTGGCGCTTCGTTGTAGAAACGCAAACCCTGAGTACTAAATACATTACACATAACCAGCACAAGTACTTCGTAATATTCATAAATTAGCAACAGGGCTCAAATTTGATAAACAGGAACTACACAACCCATCCAGAATAACAATGGCATAAACAGTTTTAGCAACGTAAATCAGCCAAGGTGGAACTGGTAAACTCCATAATAAAATCAGGGTTATCTCAAACGAAAAACAATATATTACTTCAAATAATCCTACGGCATAGCAGATAGCTCAGAATAATTGTTCACACAGTCTGTACACTAAGGTGCGCACCAAGTCCTCAGACAGCCCAACAAGCCCCGTTGACTACAGCTGACTAATCCCACTTTGCTCGTTAATTCTGTAGTCCAACTAGCAGGCAAAGTTCCAAGGCTATCTTCCACCAAATCCAAGGGAGATGGTTCTCGGCCATGCAAGGTGATAGAATAGAGAATCACGCACCCACCCAAAGTTACATCAGCAAATGCTCATAGCATCCACGTGCCACACTGCTGAGAGCACTTGGCCTTAGATGACTATTCTGCAGTCGGTTGTGGTAAACAGCTCATGTGCAATGCCATGAGGTCGGCGCAGTGGAGAGTATGCATGCTCCCTGCAGAGAGCGAGGGAAGCAGTCGCTTAGCCACACATACAAATAGATTATACCACAGGGTTTCGGTTGATATCGATGCACCACACAGGTCACAAAGTATTCGCTACTTTCATAACTGAACGTCATTACTGAGACAGACGTTACATATGAATACGAGGCGGAGAAGAGGAAAAGCCTGTTTTTTAAACCGCTGGCGTTCAGCCGGCAGTGGGGCTCGACTTTGGGCGACCTCTGGCGGACAGCTCAGACGTCGCAGTTTTAGTCGCTATGGAGTGTTGGAGCAGAGAGCTTCGGGTTTTTGTTGCCTAGCAGTTTTGTAGAAAGAATGATTCTATGATCGCGGTTCAACGTTTTTTCCAACAATATTTTAATGTCGAAAGTCCAGGTGCTGTCCCAGATCTCAGTACCTCACTCCGAGGTGTTGAAGCGTTTTGCAGTACTGGATCTGTGGTTTTCTCCGTTGGGTTCGGACTGTGGAAAGCCTAGACAGAGTGAGAAGGGGAGTTCTTCCTAGTCCTTAATTATCCGCTAGGCGACAGGTTATAGCGTTGGATATGTCACATCGTTCGCTTCACTGCGTCTTAGATGATGATCTCAGACTTCACCCATTCAGAAAATAATCATGCAACAGCTAAATGAAAGAGGTTTTGTACAATACAAAGAATTTTGTGGCTTAATGGAGATCATTCGCACGGAAGATGCAGGCATCCTAATAATAATGAGTGACGAAGCCCGTTTCCATCTCGATAGCTATTTTAATGTCGAGAACTGTCGGTGTTGGGCATCGGAGAACCCACGTGAACTACACCAGAAACCTCTCCACGGCTCAAAAGTAACAGTGTGGTGCGGTGTCTGCATGATAGCGATTGTTGGTCCGTACTTCTTTGAAGAGCGGGAAACCACGATGCTGTGCCATCAGCGCGTTGCATCAAAATTTTAAACTACTTCCTGGATCCACAACTGGAAAGGCATATGGTGAACATGGGAGAAATATGTTTCCATTAGGATGGTGCCACAACTCACACGGTGAGAGCACCCGTGGAAGTGGTTCGGGACATGTCATTTCTTAATTTGGCAATGTTTCTCGGTCCATATGCTCTCCTGATCTATCGTTTTCTGACGTCCTTTTGTAGGGTAACCTGAAGTCAAGAGTCTGTGTTCGAAGTTGTGCTCTCGTTAATGTCATGAAACAACACAAAGCTAAGTTATAGCGCAGGGGGAAATCAGAACCACCCTCCCTGGTCAATGAATAAATAGAAGACGAGCAAGTGCAAAGTTTGTTCTCTTTTATAAATGTTTAAGTAACTAAACGTTGAGTTTGGCCCCTATGAAATATAAAAACACTGCTAAACTGAGATCAACAATTTAGGAATACAATAGGTTATACTCGTATTCATTATTTGTGGGTCGACAAACCTTGTAAAAGCTGTAGAAGGTAAGGGATCTTGAGACTGACAGTAACAGACATTTATTTGCTCTTAATGACTGACAGAATTCACATAAAATTAACACAGAGTAAAGTTTCCTAAAGGAAAAATTTAGTCGCCACGCCTCTGCCTCACATAGGCCACTACAGACAGACACGGCGTACTGCAACCAACTTCTGCAATGACAAGGCAGGACATTATAGGTCGCCGGACGCCAATTGATGTGTTCCGTCCAGTTGATGCAGCCTTGTTAAAACCACCGTTTAACTTTGTGGGCTATCCAGCGATTTGCCGTACTGTGGAAATCATAGTGAATGAAACGAAATAGTTGGAGGATTATGAATACTGCTCAATCTGCCCGAGTCGGACACAAATTGCATGCGGAAAAGAAAACATGGTGACTGACAAAATGGATTCAGTATTTCGTTTCACTAACGACTTGCTCCGCTGAAGATAAGAACTTGGATGAATTCTAAAACTACCGACTAGCCTGAGTCAGGTATAAATTGTGTGCCAAGAAGAAAACATGTAATGAGACTTTTAATGGGAAGACGCAACTATAGTTCGAGTCTCGTGGAATACTCTTTACTTAGTATCAAAGGCATACCATAATGCAACAGCCCTATTCTATACAGTATGCAGCGCGCTCGGACAGTCACATGACACTTAACTCATCTGGCGCGAGTGCAAGAGATGTACGAGAAATTACGAACTGGCCACAGCGACACGTTATCTTCGTACTTAAAATTTTTCAGTTTCCTAAAACTCAGTAGGAGGTTGCACTAAATCCCACGACCATATAAACTGTCGTATTTGAACAAGCTGGCTTTAAACAGTTCTCATACACTATACAGGGTGAGTCACCTAACATTACCGCTGGATATATTTCGTAAACCACATCAAATACTGACGAATCGATTACACAGACCAAACGTGAGGAGAGGGGCTAGTGTAATTGGTTAATACAAACCATAAAAAATGCACGGAAGTATGTTTTTCAACACAAAACTACGTTATTTTAAATGGAACCCCGTTAGTTTTGTTAGCAAATCTGAACATATAAACAAATACGTAATCAGTGCCGTTTGTTGCATTGTAAAATGTTAATTACATCCGGAGATATTGTAACCTAAAGCTGACGCTTGAGTACCACTCCTCCGCTGTTAGATCGTGTGTATCGGAGAGCACCGAATTACGTAGGGATCCAAAGGGAACGGTGATGGACCTTAGGTACAGAAGAGAGTGGAACAGCACATTACGTCCACATGCTAACACCTTTTTATTGGTCTGTTTCACTGACGGACATGTACGTTACCATGAGGGGTGAGGTACACGTACACACGTGGTTTCCGTTTTCAATTACGGAGTGGAATAGAGTGTGTCTCGACATGTCAGGCCAATAGATGTACAATATGGTGGCCATCATTTGCTGCACACAATTACAATCTCTGGCGTAATGAATGTCGTACACGCCGCAGTACACCTGGTGTAATGTCGCCGCATGCTGCCACAATACGTTGTTTCATATCCTCTGGGGTTGTAGGCACATCACGGTACACATTCTCCTTTAACGTACCCCACAGAAAGAAGTCCAGAGGTGTAAGATCAGGAGAACGGGCTGGCCAATTTATGCGTCCTCCACGTCCTATGAAACGCCCGTCGAACATCCTGTTAAGGGTCAGCCTAGTGTTAATTGCGGAATGTGCAGATGCACGATCATGCTGATACCACATAGGTCGACGCGTTTCCAGTGGGACATTTTCGAGCAACGTTGGCAGATCATTCTGTAGAAACGCGATGTATGTTGCAGCTGTTTGGGCCCCTGCAATGAAGTGAGGACCAATGAGGTGGTCGCCAATGATTCCGCACCATACATTTACAGTCCACGGTCGCTGTCGCTCTACCTGTCTGAGCCAGCGAGGATTGTCCACGGACCAGTAATGCATGTTCCGTAGATTCACTGCCCCGTGGTTTGTGAAACCCGCTTCATCGGTAAACAGGTAGAACTGCAACGCATTCTCTGTTAATGCCCATTGACAGAATTGCACTCGATAATTAGTCATCACCATGTAATTGCTGATGTAGCGACACATGAAACGGGTGAAAGCGGTGACGATGCAGTATGCGCATGACACTACTTTGACTCAGTCCACCGGCTCTCCCAATGTCCTGTGTACTCATGTGTGGGTTCATGGCAACAGCAGCTAACACACCAACTGCACCCGCTTCTCCTGTGGCGGGCCTGTTACGGACCCGTTTGCGTGCTACGACCATACCTGTTGCACACAGTTGGCGGTAGATGTTTTGCAATGTGCGGCATGTTGGATGCTCTCTGTCCAGGTACCGTTCTGCATACACCCTGCAGGCTTCCGCTGCATTTCGTCGACAGTCGCCATAGATGAGTATCATCTCCGCCTTTTCAGAGTTCGAATACACCATGGTCACAGTTCCTACAACACTGCACTATCACAGACGTCTGGTAACACGGTGTACTACAGTTGGTCTGCGTGCGGAGACGAATGCAGAATAACAATAGCAGCAAGCGCTACATGCGGACACTGCGACAGCTAGACCAAACCACAACAGTGCACTACAGCCACACTCGTAAACACGGTCGTCATCGTAAACATGTCCCTGCAGATGCTGCTCGCCGACCGTGGCCCGTGTTTGTTACAACACGCAACTGAACGTCGGAGGTTTCAAGCGTCAACTTTAGGTTACAATATCTCCGGATGTAATTAACATTTTACAATGCAACAAACGGCACTGATTACTTACTTGTTTATATGTTCAGATGTGCTAACAAAACTAACGTGGTTCCATTTAAAAAAACGTAGGTTTGTATTAAAAAACATACTTCCGTGCATTTTTGTATGGTTTGTACTAAACAATTACACTAGCCCCTCTCCTCACGTTCAGTCTGTGGAATCGGTTCGTCAGCATTTGATGTGGTTTACGAAATATATCCAGCGGCAACGTTAGGTGACTCACCCTGTATATGTATATACAAATATTTATAGATTTTTTTTTAAGTAACAAAGGCTAAAATGTTGCCCTATAAAAATATTACTTGACTCCGAACAAAACACAATATTTCGTTTGGTTATTAGAGACTATAACGACTTAATAAATCGATTGTAAATGAAGAATTCTATCGGTATTTACATACAAGAATCATGATTAAAAATGTTTTGAATCAGCTTGACAACAAGTTGCCAACATTCGGATAGAACAGTCAGGAAGAAAATTAGGAATTAAATGTCTAATAAAAAAAGTAAATCATATTACACTGACCGCAGCTGCGACTGCTAGAATAATTTATAGTAGCAAGGCTTGTTGTGGAAATAGTATCAACAAATGTCACTAGATTGTGAGACGAGCGAAAGCTTGACAATTAAAATGAACCCTGACTGTGATCTTTTATTTATTAGATGTTAGACATGACCTGCACTCTACAGCCCACGGTGCACTGTTACTTTATTCTTTAAAATCCATGTTGTTGTTGTTGTGGTCTTCACTCCTGAGACTGGTTTGATGCAGCTCTTCATGCTACTCTATCCTGTGCAAGCTTCTTCATCTCCCAGTACCTACTGCAGCCTACATCCTTCTGAATCTGCTTAGTGTATTCATCTCTTGGTCTCCCTCTGCGATTTTTACCCTCCACACTGCCCTCCAATACTAAATTGGTGATCGCTCGATGTCTCAGAACATGTCCTACCAACCGATCCCTTCTTCTAGTCAAGTTGTGCCACAAGCTCCTCTTCTCCCCAATTCTATTCAATACCTCCTCATTAGTTATGTGATCTACCCATCTAATCTTCAGCATTCTTCTGTAGCACCACATTTCGAAAGCTTCTATTCTCTTCTTGTGTAGACTATTTATCGTCCACGTTTCACTTCCATACATGGCTACATTCCATACAAATACTTTCAGAAACGACTTCCTGACACTTAAATCTATACTCGATGTTAACAAATTTTTCTTCTTCAGAAACGCTTTCGTTGCCATTTCCAGTCGACATTTTATATCCTCTCTACTTCGTCCGTTATCAGTTATTTTGCTACTCCTTTACTCCTTTACTACTTTAAGTGTCTCATTTCCTAATCTAATTCCCTCAGCATTACCCGACTTAATTCGACTACATTCCATTATCCTAGTTTTGCTTTTGTTGATATTCATCTTATACCCTCCTTTCAAGACACAGTCCATTCCGTTCAACTGCTCTTCCAAGTCCTTTGCTGTCTCTGACAGAATTACCATGTCATCGGCGAACCTCAAAGTTTTTATTTCTTCTCCGTGGATTTTAATACCTACTCCGAACTTTTCTTTTGTTTCCTTTACTGCTTGCTCAATATACATATTAAATAACATTGGGGATAGGCTACATCCCTGTCTCACTCCCTTCCCAACCACTGCTTCCCTTCCATAGTGCATTAATAATATTAAATTAATCTGCATACCTAATGTTTTGACCACCGAAATAAAAACCTGTTATTGCTGCCCACTGGTCACCATAATACACAACTTTGCATCTTATACAACATTCCATTAACAACTGGCCACTATGCACAACAGAAAACACCATCACATTGGAAACAATATCTTAGTGTATCTCTGATTATATTTGTAAACAAGCGTCGCCTATTCATAGAAGAAGTTGCAGGAAGTGGGTCGATTACACAGGAACCAAGCATTTATTCGAATTCAAAATCGACATGGGATATTATTGCGAAGTCACACTCGGGAAACAAAAACACAGAAAAACTAGCAAGAAGCACTGAAACCAGTATTGTGGGACTTCGAAATATATCGGCAGGAAGACTGAAAGATGAAGAAATTCAGAGTTTCTCACATGTGAAACTCACATTTTCGAACAAAAGAGAGAAGCAACCTAATGAACTCCACATCCAAGATGCACAAACAACCAGATAAATGCGAGCTCCTCAGTGTATGGATTCTGAAATTTATTTGTTTATTCCATTCCATTGTATCTTGTTACCTATAATTTAAACACACGCTGTACTGATTCTTACAGATACTTGCAATATACATAATACTTAATTTTGTCCTACACAATACCGCCTCCCATCACCATATCTACTTCTAAACTAAACTAAACTCCGTCCGAATTGGCCTTGGAAGGCCCAGTGGTACCGACCGGCCGCCGTGTCATCCTCTAAGCCCAGGGGCGTCACTGGATGTAGACACGGAGGGACATGTGGCCAGCACACCGCTCTCCCGACCGTTATTAGTTTTCGTGACCGTAGCCGCTACTTCTCAGTCAAGTAGCTCCTCAGTTTGCCTCACAAGGGCTGAGCACACCCCAATGACAACAACAACAATAATAATAATAATATAAAAACTATTTCTACTATGAATAAAAACTACACCAACGACCAAACCCATGTCTACTAGTGTTATAATAACTTCACTTTTTGTCTGTCACATTCCACAAAGCACTCCGTCGCTCCCCAGTCCATAGGCACGTCCTGCCGGTTCCTTGGGCGCTTGGAGGACGTTGTGGTTGCATCCGCCTCTTCCATTGTTTGTTGGCTCCTTGACTGTAGGGAAGGATTCCCCAGTTCTTAGCGAGCATTGTTGTTGCCGGTGACGAGCACAGCCACTCGCCGGAGCACGTCAACCCAGTTGTGCTTCCTTGGATGACGAGACACCGCCCACGGACGTGTTTCTCTCTGGTGTTGTTACCATGGCTGTGCATACGTGTTATCAGTTCTTCTGCCACAATTGTTGACCTCGGCTACCTTCGCCGCGTTGCTTCTCGATCTTCTGTTGCAACCTCTCTTAGTGCAATAGACGGGTGTTGGTTTATAAGATACGCGCTACCCAATCCATTCTTGTAATGGCGTCAGTGATGTACAAGAGCTGCACGCAATATCTCCTTGCTGCAACGCAGTATCTCCTAGACATCCAGTCTTTCGTTGCGATTCAGTTGCTGCCGATCAGGATCAGCTACATGGGTATACAGTGGACGTCCCCAGATAGTATGTTCTGGCGTACATTCTTCACCACAGGTATACTCGGAGGTTTGTCATCTACCAATTGGATGCCAGCAGGCGGCGTAGGGGCCATCACCAGTCAAGAAGTGTGTCAGGTCTCCTGAGGGATTCGGGTACTTCATTCCTAGTCTCTGTTTTTTATTTGGGTGAAAACGATAGGTACTTCATTCCTAGTCTCTGTTTTTTATTTGGGTGAAAACGATAGGTACTTCATTCCTAGTCTCTGCTTTTATTTGGCTGAAAACCATAGGTGCACCTCGCTGTTTGGGTATCATCCCATCGTTTCTGCCAGTGACGGAGGATCTGATATTGAACTTAATGCTTGCTTGTGGCCCGTATTCCTATTAAATTCAGCACTTTAAGATATTGTTCTATACCCAGCCAATAGAGGGTGGCTTTTTTGCATGTCTGGAGATCAAATGGACATATTCCAAGCATTACTTGCAAAGCTTCAACCGACAACCGAAGAAGTATTCCACATTGCACACTGTTAACTATCCACGCTGGTTTTACGAGGAAAAGTATGTGGGCCCAAACACTCACATAGTATCTCATGATCGCAATTAAGACTGAATTACGATACGCTCTTATTGTTTGTATTGGCAGCTTGTAATCGTAAGTGGCGAGACTTATAATTTTGTTCATCGTGTTCCTGGCTCTCTTGCTCATTTCTTCAATATGTGCACCGAAATTTTGTCTTTCGTCGATGAAGACGCCCAAGTATCTGGTGGCGGATTTTTTTTTCTTTGTGGTCCTGTCGCTTAATTTCATGATCAGGTTTCTTAAAAGATTCCCTTTTAAAAGCACATACGTTGTCTTTTCAGGCACAACAGACAGTTTGATTCCTTGGCTTCACTGATGTAATTCTTGAAAAATTATATTCCATCGATCTTCCAGGTTGCTTCTGGAGCTTCCCTTCAGAAGGATCATCAGGTCGTCGGCATATGCCACTGTTCTTACGACCTCTTCATTATCCTACAGCTTTCGTAATACCGAGACGAGTACTATATCCCAGAAAACGGGACAGTATTTTGAAATTTCTTTTGTTAGGGTCTCTCCTGGGCACGACAGAATTGCTTCTCTACTTCTGTTAAAACAGTTCTATAACGCTCTTGGGCAGTCCAAGTTCCTGAGGTCATCAAAACGTGCTGGCCATCATAAGTGATCGAACGCCCCGACGATGTCCACCATTATGACTACGGCATACTTATGCGGATCGTTTCTCACAAGTCCTTTAGACTTATTTACAGTGTCTTCTTTTGAATTGCCGCTTCTGAAACCATACCATTGCGAATTCATTCCATGAAGAAGTCGTTTCTCCTGTAGTCTACCATATTACAACTTCTCCAGAACCTTCCCTAAGGATCGAGAAGCTAATAGGTATGTAGGACTTTGGACTCGGAAATATGAAACTAACATCTATTGATATTGGCAATAAGTGACACCTATAGCTTCAAACTGCACCATCAAACGAGACTAAAGCCAGGAAGCTAATGAATAGTTCACACGGAACAACTCCCAGGAAACTAAAAATCAGAACTCAGAGTTCTCTGTTTTCTGCCCAAACTGTCCTTGGAGGGACGGCAGCAAGCTTTTAGCGGTTGTGACGAACGTAAATGTGCCTCGAAGCATGAAAATAGAGGGAAACGTAGAAGTTTCCCTGACACAGCGTACAAATACACATAAACAATTAATGCGGTTGGTATCAATTCTGAACAGCCTTGACAATTGGTCGACGAGGCATTTATAGTGTCTGTAAGGGGAGGCAACACGCAAGATCAACTGAACAGAAAATGCTGTTGAGAAGATGCTAAATTTCTCACGTTTCGTGGAAATGAGAAGGTAGGGTTTTTGTTGACATCCATGCTGAGCTACATCTCAAGTGGGCACTTGGGGGCTAAGGCGCTGTTACAACCGTTTGTCAGGGATTAACTCCCAGAAATAGCAACTTCAGAAGAGGCCGAACAGTCCCTGGGAACCACCTCAAAATACCACCCAACTCTTCAGCAAAGTCGTACGTGACAATTTCTATGAGTAGTCCCGGAATCCCCTTCCTTGCCTGAGTACCTTCCCGGCACCACCTAAAGTTTGCACTGTTAACTTACGAAATAAATGTAACTGAACTCATACAGGATCACGAAATGATACGTGCTAGTCATGTTACAAATAATGCCGGGTGGCTCATCGGCCTGGTACAAAGCTTTCAATTGGACGCCACTTCTGCGACTTGCATGTTCCTAACGTACACCAACAATCCTTCTGGGGAAAGGGACCCTACAGTTTAGGATGAAATGCCTGGCAAATCTTCATATCATCGAGAGGTAAAGCATAGGTTAAAAACAGAGGGCAATGTCCTGCGACCTTTCGATTTCTAGGCACGTGGCACGTGCTTTGCCACAAGACCACCAGGCGCGATTAGTACGTTAATAACGTGGAGACAGCACCGATACAAATCGCTAGATCGCACGGCTTTCGAAAGCTCAAACAATTCCAGAGATTTCCCGGCTGTGACGTAAACTGCTCGAGCCGTTCCAGAGTTCTGTGTGGATCTCGGAGTTATACAGGGTGTTACATGCGCGATGGAGCTCCTGCACATTTCAGTCGAAGTGTTCGTACGCTTCTCAACAACAGATTCGGTGGCCGGTGGATTGGTAGAGGCGGACCAATTCCATGGCCTCCACGCTCTCCTGACCTCAACCCTCTTGACTTTCATTAATGGGGGCATTTGAAAGCTCTTGTCTACGCAACCCCGGTACCAAATGTAGAGACTCTTCGTGCTCGTATTGGGGACGGCTGTGATACAATACGCCATTCTCCAGGGCTGCATCAGCGCATCAGGGATTCCATGCGACGGAGGGTGGATGCATGTATCATCGCTAACGGAGGACATTTTCAACATTTCCTGTAACAAAGTGTTTGTAGTCACGCTGGTACGTTCTGTTGCTGTGTGTTTCCATTCCATGATTAATGTGACTTGAAGAGAAGTAATAAAATGAGCCCTAACATGGAAAGTAATCGTTTCCGGACACATGTCCACATAACATATTTTCTTTCTTTGTGTGTGAGGAATGTTTCCTGAAAGTTTGGCCGTACCTTTTTGTAACACCCTGTATACAACAAAATATCAGGTAAACTAACGAAAGATGCAGTTAGGAACAGGAGACATGTACAAGTAAAACTCTCATACACAGTCTACTTCCTCAAAATCAAACAAAAAACGATTCTCTCGGGGTAGGAAGAACGGAATGGAAGTCAACTAAACAAGAGGTAAAAGCTATACTAGTCTACAACCATTCATGCCAAGACATCTGTGGCACACACATCAATAAAATCAATGAAAATTGTAGCGTCCATTGTGAGAATAGGTCTCAACCACGGATGTTTCTCCACCCACTTCCATAATGTCGGCATATTGGACAAATTCTTCTGTCGATGTGATGGTGCGAACACTGGTGAGGTACGTCATATCTTCTTTCAGTGGAAATACTACGAGAAAGTCGAGATAACCGTAAAAGAAAGGAAATGGAGATGGATTGGACACACCCTGAGAAGAGGCCCGCAACATATTCCAAAGAAGGCTTTAGACTGGAACCCACAAGGAGCAAGGAGGAGAGGCAGACCGAGGTCGACTTGTCGCAGGGCTGTTGAAGTTGAGGTGGCAGCCGTTGGCCACTCCTGGAGTAACACCAAGAAGATGGCAACGAACAGGGTCAGACGGAGAGCTGTAACATGTGCCCTACGCTCCACATCGGAGTAAAAGGAATTAAGTCAAGTTAAGTCATTGCGAGAAAAGCAGATTTAAATTTTTAAAGGAGGTTTTGAGCACTGCCTGCCGCCTTGCACTGCCCAGGAGTGCTGATGACACCATAGCCAGGTTTATAACCCAAAATACATAAAAATCAAAAAGGAAACATGGACCTCGAATTTAGTGAAAGGACTTAATGAAATATTTTAATACAAATAAATCATTAGCTGAAACTTTCTTGAACTCCAGCCTGAGCTATCCAAACACGACTCACAGTCCGCTCTCACAGCTTTACTTCTGTCGGTACCTCTGTCCAACCTTCCACTTTACACAGACACTCTACTGTGTGCTGCTGGAAGAAAGGATCTTGCAGGAAAATGGCTTGACCTTGGCCTAGGGGACTGTTCCCAGAATTAATTTTCACTCTGCAACGGAATATGTGCTGATACGGAACTTCCTGGCAGATTAATGCTGTGTGCCGGACCAAAACTTGAACCTGGGCCGTTTGCCTTTCACACTGACTGAGCTAGCCAACCAAATTCTGCCCTCACGGCTGTACTTTCACCACCACTTCTTTGGTACCTTGGAAATTAAACAGAAGATCTCCTGCATACCTTGCAGGACCACCACATAAGAAAAAAAAAAAACGATATTATCACAAGCGAAGACTCCGGGTTCGAGTCCCAGTCCGGTAGGCAGGTTTATTCTGCTAGAAGTCTACAAATCAGGACACAGTTCGCAGTTACATTCTGGAAGTTAGTTGTCCATTTACCTCTAGTAGTACATCTGTCATAACGCCAACCTCACACCAGATTTAAGAATTTATGTTCTAAAATGTATGTTTGGAGATGGTCAACTGTTACTTTTCTATATTTGTAAATGCTTTAAACTTGTGATGGCTAAAAAGTATGTATGCTAGGAGACAATAGTAAATAAATACACTGCGCAATAGAATTAAAGGATCACTTTTTCGAAACACTGTTATTGTATCCCACTTGGCGCATAAGTTTGAAATTTGGTTCAAAGGCACCTACAAACTTCCCCTGTAACGGTGCAAAAGGTGGCGTCCTGTGACGTCACCCTTGGCCTCGGTGACGCGTCAGACAGCAAAGTCTCGGCACATGCCGGAAAAAGAGCACAGTTCAGAAGTTAATGTGAGATGTCAGCTCTGTTAATGATGTCACATTGGCACCATATTTCATGACAGGTCTGCTCCAACGCTACCGTGAACGTATCAAACGGTGAGGTCATCACGTTTCAAATGGCTCGAATGGCTCTGAGCACTGTGGGACTTAACTTCCGAGGTCATCAATCCCCCAGAACTGAGAACTACTTAAACCTAACCAACCTAAGGACAACACACACATCCATGCCCGAGGCAGGATTCGAACCTGCGACCGTAGCGGTCGCGCGGTTCCAGAATGTAGCGTCTAGAACCGCTCGGCCACTCCGGCCGACCATCACGTTTGATCCCTCGTTTTGACGTCTCTGCGATGGAGGTCAGAACCGCAACACACAGCGTTTAAATCATGCGGTTTTGTTAGGGGTGGCTGTGGAAAACATCTCAGACACACCCCCGCCCAGAATCGACACGAAAAGCCCTACTGGGGTGGCAGTATGGGCTTCAGTGAAACATCCCCACTTGGGACGCTCATTTCCTAACCGATTCGCGGTCAAAAACGACAGTTCTCAGTGCTACACGAAGATGTTCTTGACAACCTACATCTACATCTACACGGTTACTCCGCAATTCACACTTAAGTGCTTGGCACAGGGTTCATCGAACCATTTTCATACTACTTCTCTATCACTTCACTCTCGAATGGCGCGTGGGAAAAAGGAACACCGAAATCTTTCCGTTCGAGCTCTGATTTCTCTTATTTTATTATGATGATCATTTCTCCGTACGTAGGTGGGTGTCAACAAAATATTTTCGCATTCGGAAGAGAAAGTTGGCGATTGAAATTTCCTAAATAGATCTCGTTGCAAAGAAAACCGCCTTTGTTTCAGTGACTGCCACCGCAACTCGCGTATCATACCAGTGACGCTCTCACCCCTATTGCGTGGTAACACGAAACGAGCTGCCCTTCTTTGCACTTTTTCGATGTCCTCCGGCAATCCTACCTGGTAAGGATCCCACACCGGGCAGCAATACTCCAGCAGACGGCGGACAAATGTAATGTAAGCTGTCTCTTTAGTGGGTTTGTCGCATCTTCTAACTGTTTTGCCAACAAAGCACTATCTTTGTTTTGCCTTCTCCACAATATTATCTGCTGACAAACTGGGACATTTAAGCCCTTCTCTAAGGACCTTAGCCTGCATCCCCACTGAACGTGAACGCTCACCTTTCGAGTGCAGCAAGACCTCAATTTTTGCTCTCATGTACAGCTTTGAATCACTAGAAACCATTCAAAATCTTTAGGCGATATTTGAACGTGATCCAAAGCAGCATAGAGTACTTATGCTTTCTAAAAACCTCCTGTTTTCCTTCCTCCTGTGGCGTGATCACGCGAGAGTGCAACATTAAAATGTGCGTGAATAAAATGGTAAAGGGTCCCTCTAAGACGCCCCAGGTCGACAACACCCTTGGTGTCACCCACGCACATTAAGCAGTTGCAAAAGTACGTTCAGAAATTTCTTCACAAAACCAGTCTGGCGGCTCCTCTGGCGTCTTCTACAACCCTTGGGTGGGGTTCGCCTACCTTCAGGCGCTAGAGTAGCCGCCAGGCTTAATTGCTCTAGAAGTTTCTGGCAGGTACATTGGTAACGTGCTCAACAAAGTTGGGTGAGTGTCACCGAGGCTGTTGGCGAAATGGTGGTTTTAAGAGGGTCCTATTGCCGTTTTATTCACGCGCATGTTAATGTTGCACTCCCGCGTCATCACGCCGCAGGAGGTTGTAAAACAGGACAACTGAAACAGCGTAAGTACGCTTTACTGCTTCGGATCATATTCAGGTTTCTTCGAATGGTTTTTAACGGTCATTAGTGGTTCCACCCTGTACACGAGAGCAAAAATTGCAGTCTCGCTGCAGTCCAACGGGGAGAGATCAGATTCCGCGAGGCTGCAGCCTCACAGTTTCCTTAGAGAAGGGTTGAAACGTATGGGGGTGTCAGCAGTCTCATAGGCTCTCAAGAACATCTTCCTCTAGCTTATTACACCTGCGAACTGTCATTTTCAACCTCTAAATGTGTTGGAATAAAGGTTGCAAGGAGAGGAGTCGTTTCTTTAGCGCCCTCCATGTCACGCCCTGTGGCCTTTTCGTGCCGATCCTGATCGCCGATGTGGCTGAAATGTTTACTTCGCCCACCCATAAGAAAGCCGCTTGATTTCAACGCTGTGTGACGCGGTTCTGACCTCTGCCGCAGAGTGTCAAAATCAGGGGGAAATGTGGGTGAGAGGAGCTGTGACGGCCGTCTCATCGTGTGACATGTCCACGGTGGGCTTGGGAAGAACTGTTGTGAAGTTTGGTGCCAATGTGACATCATTAACCCACCTTCTAGCTCACATGAACTTGTGAGCTGTGGTCTTCTTTTCGCATGTGTCGATGCCTTGCTATTTGCAGTGTCGCCGAGCCTGAGGGTGACATTGCAGTGCGCCACGCTTTTGCTCCGTTACAGAGGAAGGTTTCAGGTATAGATTAGATTAGATTAGAGATTAGATTAGTAAGTGTTCCACAGATCATGAATACGACACTTCGTAATGATGTGGATCGTGTCAGGTTAATAAAAGCTGTCTATACAAGATATTACATTACACAAAATATTACATGACACTTAATATTTTTTTTTTTTTGTGGGTGTTGGGGAAATTGCCCACTTACTATATCCAAAAATTCATCTAATGAGTAGAAGGAGTTGCTATTAAGAAATTCTTTCAATTTCCTTTTAAATGCTATACGGCTATCTGTCAGATTTTTGATGCTATTAGGTAAGTGACCAAAGACTTTCCTGGCAGCATAATTTACCCCCTTCTGAGCCAAAGTTAGATTAAACCTTGAGTAGTGAAGATCACCCTTTCTCCTAGTGTTGTAGCCATGTACACTGCTTTTACTTTTGAATTCGTTCGGATTGTTAATAACAAATTTCATAAGTGAATGTATATATATATATTGTGAGGCTACAGTGAAGATCTCTAGCTTTTTAAATAAGTGTCTGCAGGATGATCTTGGATGAGCTCCAGCAATTATTCTGATTACACGCTTTTGTGCAAGGAACACTCTTTTAGTCAATGATGAGTTACCCCAGAATGTGATGCCATACGAAAGCAGAGAACGAAAATAGCCGTGGTAAGCTAATTTACTCAGATGTACATCGCCAAACTTTGCAATGACCCTAATAGCATAAGTAGCTGAACTCAAACGTTTCAGCAGATCCTCAGTGTGTTTTTTCCAGTTCAACCTCTCATCAATACATACACCTAGAAATTTTGAATATTCTACCTTAGCTACCGATTTCAGATCGAAGTCTATATTTATTAATGGTGTCATTCCATTTACCGTGTGGAACTGTACCTTTGAGCCAAATTCCAAGCTTATGCGTCACAGTGGCAGACAATTACGAGGTTGCGAAGAAATGATCCTTTAATTTCCTTGCGCACTGTAGTTGGTAAAAACGCTGTGTGACATGTTTGTTGGCGACACGCAGGTGTCATCGAGCGGCGCGCAGAAGCCGCCGCCGCCTGCAGCGCCGCAGCCCCCGCCGACAGCTGCGCCCTCGCCAGCCGCCGCAACCACTGCTGCAGCACCGGCCAGCCAAAGACCCGGCAGCAGCACGCGCCGCCCTGCACCCAATAGGCGTCCACCCAGCAGGCCGCAGTACCGTCCCAGCTCGCCCAGACCCGTCGGCCAGACAAGACGACCGCCGCTGCGGCCCGCTGCCAGCACCATCAAGCCGGTGGTCTCCACTGCCAACAGCATCATCTCTACCGTCAAGCCCACTCGCCGGCCTCCACCCACCAGATGGACTACTTCTCCCACTACCCACACAGAGGCCACAACTGTGGCAGATAAGTCCCCGTCGAAACTACCTTACAAAACTACGACAACAGCTGCAGAAATCGTTACTACAACTGCGTCCAGCCCTCCAATAGTTGCCATCACCAAGCCCACCAAAATCAAAACAACAGTGAAGCCAGCTACAGCCATTCCTCCAAAAGCACCCAGCACTGCAGCTACCACTACAGAACCTACTACAGCCATTCCGATCACTACCATTAAGCCCACTTTCTTTAGAAAGCCTACTATTAACACCACTACCACACCCAGGATCACGACCACCACCACCACGACTTCTACAACCACAACTCCTACCACTAGGATTGCCACTACCACAAGTCCAATCCCCACTACCACAACCCCAAAACCAACGATCACTACCACCACGAGTACCACGACCCCCGCCAGCACCACTACAACCAGTACCACAACCCCCACCACGACAACGAGTACCACAACCCCCACCACAACAACCAGTACCACAACCCCCACCACGACAACGAGTACCACAACCCCCACCACAACAACCAGTACCACAACCCCCACCACGACAACGAGTACCACAACCCCCACCACAACAACCAGTACCACAACCCCCACCACGACAACGAGTACCACAACCCCCACCACAACAACCAGTACCACAACCCCCACCACTACAACCAGTACCACTACACCCACCAGCACCACTACCACCAGTACTACAACCCCCACCAGCACCATTACCACCAGCACCACAACCTCAACCACCATCACTACTACCAGTACTACGAACCCCACCAGTACCACTTCTGCCAGTCCCATGATCCCAACTACCACCACCACCACCACAACTGAACGCATCACTGCTACTGCAACCACTACCAGCCCAACAGCCACCACAACTGCAGAACAACAAACAGTCTCCACACAGTCTGTGGAGGTGGAACAGACGACAAAGAAATTCTCTGTACCACCATCGTTTGTAGAAATAACGCCGCGACCAGTAACGAGACCTCCCACGTCTACCACAGCTTCAACATCCACCACCGTGGGAGACACATTACCAACTCAAGAATCCTCCATATCCACGACAATTGGGACACCGTTGTCGACGATAGACTGGCCTAGAGATGAAGATAATGCACCAGGCACTATCAGCCAGAATCTGGAGACGACCACAGCCGCCAGTACAGGAACAACATCCTCACCTAAGCCTCCTGCTTCTCCTGAACCAGCTCCAGAATCCGTATCACTGTCAGCGCCTTTCCACGCTACCCACAAGCCGGTGTACGTCCCACAACCAGGAGAAACACCTCTCGATGTCAGTTTCACAGCTCTTCCTCTCGACGGAAGCACGCAAAAGGGTGCAACTGAGACGGAAGAAGCCTGGATCAATACTGAAGATCCAACAACAATGCAGACTGAGGCATCTTCTTCCGTTAGCGAATTCCGTAACGAATCCACCAGTGATTCTTTGCTTCTTAGGCCTGATAGTGGTGCAGGGGTATCAGAAGATGCAGTGGATGTCAGTCCCTCGACAGAGTCAAGTACACAGTTCACTTCGACATATCAACCGTCACCTCTCACAACAGACAAAGAAATGAACGCTTCACAGATGAATATAATGGCGTCCCCAGCACCCTCAACGTCACCTGCTGATAATTTACCCGTTGGTGAGATAGCTTCTGATGCTTCACAAATTTTAAATGTTGCAGCTGAAATTGCAGAGAGCACAGCGGTATCAGTTGATTTGTCTAGTACTGAAAAAGTCAGTGAGAAGCCAGTTATAAATGCGTTGCAAGATACTAGTGGTGCTGATGATAGCAGTTTCAATGTGAACGCAACAGACACACAGCTGAATGATCTTGAGAAGTATGGAACGCAAAATTCATCCATAGTCAAGTCCTCTGTCCAGGAATCAGATTCAGTTCCAGAAAAACCTACCGTCGGAGCTCAGGGGACAACAGAGACAGAAGCATCCATAGCGCCAGATAATTTGACACTTTTCGATACTACAGAAAAATTATCCGAACTTTCCTCGGATGTTATCAATGGTTTGTCAACTGAAAATTTGCAATTGGAAGGACAAAAATCGCCAGAAGGTATGAAAGAACAGAAACCATCTAGCGATGCAAATGGATTTGACGGTGGTTTAGAAAATAGCAACAACCTTACAGACACAGAAAGACCAGAAGAACAGGAATTGTCCACAGAAAAAGACTTCCTAGGCATCCAGAATATAATTACTGGAGATTCAAATGGTGGCGGCCCGATCCCAGTTGAGCTGCTCGATTCACTAAGCAGCGTGTTATCACAGGTTTCCGATAGCGAGAAAGTAACGGAAATCTATGACGAGAAACCAGGCAGCATATCCGACTTTACTGGCATGGAGCTCGGTGCTGTTGGCGTCAAAGAAACTAGTAATTCTACCGGGTATGTAAGCATTGCCGATTTGGGAACAATTGCCTCTGAGGTTTTCTTCAGTGAGAGTGTGGCACAAACAAGCAGTAGTGTAGACCGTCTTCAGGATGTTTCTACTCTAACTAGCGTTATTGTGGGTTCTAGATCGACAACACAATCGACACTACTTGTAGATGGCGCGAATGCTGGGCAAAAAGACGACGAAGTTGCTACCAAACCAGAACCTATCTCTGAAGCGATTAAAAACAGCAGACCCGAAAGCGGAAGCGTTTCAGAAGAAAGCAAGTGGGAAATGATCTCTCAGTCCGCAGCTCAGCAAACGGGTGGTTACAAAGTAGAAATAAAAAGTAAGGTGAACGACTCCTCGGTAAGTGAGCTGCTATCCAGCGATGTTGCAGCAGTTTCTGCAACGGGATTTCGAAACGAAACCATTACTGCTACTGACACCCTCAGTCTTGGAACTACAGATACTACAGCAGAAAGCACTGATACCGATGTAGAACACTTCGTGACGCCTCAGGTAAGCGATTACGAGACGCCGCTATCCGAAATTGAAGGTGCTATCGCTACGTCAGCAGACGCACCACCTTCCGATGTTCTAACATCAGCGTATGACGTAAGTGCTTCAGATGTGGCGACAGAACACGAGGAGATAGTGACTACAAGCGTGCACGTCGTAGGTACCAGTGAAGAGGGGGCAACCACTGGCCCTGTCCCAACTGGAGACAGTGATAAACTTGACGACGAGGTATCATCAGAACAAGAAGAGAACGCAGATACTGCTGCTGTGCAAGAAAACGTCGCCGGACAAGAAAACAGCAGCGATGAGCTTTTGTCAGATGGCTCTGTTTCTGGTGCCTCTGTGCAAGTCCATAGTGCTCCAGAAACGGCTAAGCCAGAGGAAGAAGCAACTATGGCTTCTGACTCAGTTTCCAGCTATACAGTCACTCCGGAAGAAGATTCTGATAGCGCACTGGACGTGAAGGATATTGCGGCAGAGAGTAGCGATGAGTCTGGGACCACTCCTGGGCCAGAAGCGTCCAATGCGGCGCCAGAATTGAACGCCGACAAAACAAAGAACAAACCGCCCGTAACTATTGTCAAAGGTCCAGAGCAGGACACGATTACCATGGAGATGGAGACAACCTACTCGTCCGGCTTAAAGGATGAATCTATGTCCGGGATCCCTGTTGACACTGGTGACTTAATCGTTTCGAAAATAGATTCCGGCGCCACCTCTGACTCTCAAAACGATGATCTGTTGCAAGATCCGGTCACAGAGTCTCAAAAACTGCAGGAGGCTCCAGCTTCGCCTATATCAGCGATGGGAGACGATTTTAATAATAAAGTAGGCCCAACAGCAGAAACCTTGCCGTCAGACGAACCGGGAACAGGCGGTTCTGAATCTGTTGGCGCTACCAAAATCAGTGTCGTCACTGCTACGTCTTCATCGTTAGAGAGTATCAAGGACAGTGCTACCGTGTCACAGGAAGAGAGAATCCCTGGCGAAGGTCTTGGTACTGGAGAAACTTCTGTGCATGTTCTCTCACAACAAGTAGCTGAAAAATCACCAGAATTCTCGTTGCAAAAATTAGACGAGAAACCGCTGGTGGCCAGCAGTGGCGACAGTAGCATCTCCCCTTTGAACAGGGACAAAGACGACGCTTCACCGTCGAATGATGAGGATGGCAGCAACGCTTCGTCGTCTGAGGATGTAGTAAGCATTACCACGATTATCAGTGACCCAAAAACGAGTCCTCCGCCCACAGGAAGTAGCACTGAAAGTGGTGAATTTACTATAACTCCACTTCCTGCAAATATAGCAACAGAAATGAAAGAAGGTCAAGAAACAACAACTCCTTCAAAAAAACTTAGTAGTAGTATTGTCAGAATCAGCGCTACACCTGACAGTTTGATGAGCACATCACAACCATCAGGAACAATTCTAGAGACTGCGCAGTCCCTTAAGGTAGAGGCAACTGATGACACTGCTGTTAACGCTGAAACTATTTTATCTCAGCAAGCTGATGATAAAGATTCGCTGAAGGATGACACGGAAGAAATTAAACCACCGATAAAGAATCCCACAACGATGTCTGTAACAGAAGAACTAGCTACTGCCAGAATACCTGACGATTCACCGAGTAGCTCCACTCCTGACCGAATCAGTGCCACCACGGCTAACGATTCTGGTGTATATTTGTCACAATTCGCCGCGGAAAGTCAAGAGCAAGACACCGTTAAAAGTACAGAACTCGAAGCCGCAGGAGGTCCAAGCTCTGCTGAGGCGACGGCAACACCTGCTGCAATGGCTGGATCGAGTGGCCTTCCTGAAGAAGGCAGTGCCGCCACGTTCTCCGAGAGCGTTACATTCAAAGATCAACTCGCGCCTGATTTAAGTAATGCAAATAATCAGGAGACACTAGGAACGAATGATGCAGTAAGTGCAGACACAGTTACCGCTTCTAACACATCTACTCAGAACTTAGATGAGAAGACTCCAGAGGAGAATATTTCAGCCGATGCAGGAACAGACGAGCTACAAGCGTCTTCATCGAGCAACAATCTTCCTGGGACTGTTCTCGAAAACGACGCCAGTGATGCCCAGGAAGAAGACGATGTACCAGAGAATACGACTCCAATCTTAGAGAGCGCAGAATCTTCGCTGAACGAAGAGTCGGATGCTCAGAAAATTGGCCTAGTCGATATTGCATCGACAGAACCAACTTCGTCTCTGTTTGACAAGGAAGCTCAGATGGTACCTACCGGCAGCTCGTCTGCATCGGAGGCGCTCCACAGCAGTGAAACCTCCCTCAGTTCCAACATCAAATCAACTTCCGACTCAGCAACGGACTCTCAGTCCGAGGAGCAGCATGTTGCTGAGAGTGATTCTACTGCAGAGGTATCGCAGAAGGATGACGAAGACTATTCAGGTCATTCGGAAGAAAAAATAGCTGCGAAGTTGTCTGACGAGGCCTCACCTGGAGTAAGTGCCTCGGGAATTTCTGTTGTAAAGGGCGATAAGTTAGGGGAAGGTGAAAGCAGCCTTGCAGCATCAAGCCAAGGCGACCTGTCGTCGCAGTCACCAGGTGGAAGTGCCCCAGATTCGACTGAGGCGGATGTGAAGGACACAGCCACAGACGGCGAAGAGCCTATATTCATAAAAATAAATCCTCCGCTTGCCGTAAACGGTGATGCTGGTACTCATGCATCTTCAGAAATCAAGAAAATTCCTGTCCAGTATCATTCAGCTATCGATGTACCAAGCAGGATACACAGTGTTGTTGCACCGACTGTGACATCATCTGAGGAAGTTTCCCCTAGCGCCATCCGAGACGAGAAGCCAGCGTACGTCGTACGGATAGAAGCGCCTGACAGGAAAGTTCCGACTGGAGAAGGGGACGGAGCAGCGCCAGAGACTGAGGATATCCCGGCAGTAAGTGTGCCCGAATACGGAGACCAGTCACAGGGACAGGCCGTAGAGGGCGCGACAGGAAGTGACGGTCAGGCGACGGATGCTCAACATACTTTCTCCGTCGAAGACGCCTCACAGTCCCAACGCCCTCCCGAAATCCCTTCCGCCAGTCCGAGCATAATAATAGAGAGCGTGACGGCCCAGCCGGCGGCCCCGGCGCAGAGCTCTAGCCCTGCCGGCGGTCTGCTGCCGCCCGAGGTGTCCTGGCCCCAGGAGGGAGAGGTGGAGGAGCCGGAGCGGCCGCCGGTGGACCTGCGGCCGGCTGACGCGGCGCACCAGCTGGGCCTGGAGGCGACGACGGCGGCGCTGGACGGCGACGTGCGCGCCTTCGCCGACCTGCTGAACGAGCTGGCGCTGCGCCTGTGGGCCGGCGTGGCCGCGCGCGGGCTCAACACGGCGTCTGCGCCGCCGCGCTCGCTCGTGCTGTCGCCGTTCGCGCTCACCTCGCTGCTCGCCATGGTCTTCCTGGGCGCGCGCGGACCCACCTCCGACCAGATGAACGACCTGCTGCGCCTCGACGACGTGGTCACCTTCAACCCGCACCTGGTGCTGCGCAACGTCACCGACTCGCTGGTGCACGGCAACCCGCCGGGGGTCGCCGCCGTCGCCTTCGTCAGGCAGCTGTACAGCGACAAGGTGGCTGCTCCGCCCGTACTCTCTCTGCTTATACTTTAATTCGCAACTGTAATTTTATTTATTTATTTATTTACACGTCAAGTTCCGTAGGACCAAATTGAGGAGCAAATCTCCAAGGTCATGGAACGTGTCAGTACATGAACTTACAACATAAAAGTAATAACAGATAAAAATAAATGTTCACGAACCTGAAAGAAAATCAGTCCATAAGTTTAAGCAAACGCTATCAGCAATACAATGAGAATCAGCTTAATTTTTCAAGGAACTCCTCGACAGAATACAAGGAGTGACCCATGAGGAAACTCTTCAGTTTCGATTTGAAAGCGCGCGGATTACTGCTAAGATTTTTGAATTCGAGTGGCAGCTTATTGAAAATGGATGCAGCAGTATACTGCACACCTTTTTGCACAAGAGTTAAGGAAGTCCGATCCAAATGGAGGTTTGATTTCTGCCGAGTATTAACCGAGTGAAAGCTGCTTATTGTTGGAAATAAACTAATATTGGTAACAAGAAACGACAATAAGGAATATACATATTGAGAGGCCAATGTCAAAATAACCAGACTCGTGAACAGAGGTCGACAAGAGGTTCGTGACCTCACACCACTTATTGCCCGAACCGCCTGTTTCTGAGCCAAAAATATCCTTCTAGAATGGGAAGAGTTACCCCAAAATATAATACCATACGACATAAGCGAATGAAAATAGGCAAAGTAGACTAATTTACGTGTCGAAGTGTCACTCACTTTCGATACCGTTCGAATAGTGAAAATGGCAGTATTAAGTCTTTGAACAAGATGAACGTGGGCTTTCCACGACAGCTTACTATCTATCTGAACACCTAGGAATTTGAACTGTTCAGTTTCACTAATCGTATGCCAGTTCTCTGAGATTAAAACGTCAGGTTTTGTTGAATTGTGTGTTAGAAACTGTAAAAACTGAGTCTGTGATTTAACGTTAGTTTATTTTCTACAAGCCATGAACTGAGGTCATGTACTGCACTACTTGAAACCGAGCCAATGTTGCACACAACATCCTTTACTACCAAGGTAGTGTCATCAGCAAACAGAAATATTTTAGAGTTACCCATAACACTAGAGGGCATATCATTTATATAAATAAGGAACAGGAGCGGCCCCAACACTGATCCCTGGGGCACCCCCCACTTGACAGTACCCCACTCAGATTCCACATCACAGCCGTTATCAACATTGTGAATAATGACCTTTTGCTGCCTGTTGCTAAAGTAAGACGTGAACCAATTGTGAGCTACTCCCCTTATTCCGTAATGGTTCAACTTCTGGAGCAATATTGTGAGATTAACACAGTCAAATGCCTTTGTTAAATCAAAAAATACACCAAGCGTTCGAAACTTTTTGTTTAGCCCATCCAGTACCTCACAGAGAAAAGAGAATATAGTATTTTCAGTTGTCAAACGACTTCTAAAGCCGAACTGTACACTCGCCACAACGGAACCGTGCAACGGTTCCACTCAAAATAATCGCCACACAAGTCATTTATACCACTGGGAAGTCAGACAATCGATCGTACAAACATACCGCCGTTCGAGTCTCGTAGAGATTCCCGTGTGGAGGACATAGTGATAGACATCCCTTGGGTTGTGAAGCAGCTGAATGAGTTGAAAATAAATAAATCGCCCGGTCCTGATGGGATTCCAATTCGATTTTACAGAGAGTACTCTACTGCATTGGCTCCTTACTTAGCTTTCATTTATCTCGAATCTCTCGCCCAACGTAAAGTCCCGAGCGACTGGAAAAAAAGCGCAGGTGACGCCTGTATATAAGAAGGGTAGAAAGACGGATCCTCAAAATTACAGACCAATTGTAATGAGGCTGTTTAGGTTTTTATGTTGGTAACGCCATGTAGCGCTCTATATGAAAATCATTGACTGTGCTGTGTGCAGTCTGTGGCTGGTTTGTATTGTTGCAATTTGCTATTGTAGTGTTGGGCAGTTGGATGTTAACAGCACGTAGCGTTGCGCAGTTGGAGATAAGCCGCCAGCAGTGGTGGAGTTTTGAGAGCGGATGATCTGGACATGTGTCCATCAGAGACAGTAAATTTGTAAGACTGGATGTCATGAACTGATATATATACTATGACTTTTGAACACTATTAAGGTAAATACATTGTTTGTTCTCCATCAAAATCTTTCATTTGCTAACTATGTCTATCAGTAGTTAGTGCCTTCAGTAGTTTGAATCTTTTATTTAGCTGGCAGTAGTGGCGCTCTCTGTATTGCAGTAGTTTGTGTAACGAAGATTTTTGTGAGGTAAGTGATTCATGAGAGGTATAGGTTATTGTTTGTCAGGGCCATTCTTTTGTAGGGATTATTAAAAGTCAGATTGCGTTGCGCTAAAAATATTGTGTGTAAGTTTAGTGTTGATCAGAATAAGTAAAAAGAGAAATGTCTGAGTACGTTCAGTTCTGCTCAGCTGTTTGAAAATCAAATAACGTAAGAAGTTTATCAGCACAGTCATTCATTAATTTTTCTAAGGGCATGTTTCACAATATCCTACACATCGGTTTGTTGCAGGATTCTCGAACTTATTCTCAGTTCGAATATAATGAATTTCTTTGAGACAGAGAAAGGATAGGTCCTGCGAAACGCAACTCGCCCTTTTTTCACATGATATCTTGCGAACCATGGATGAAGGGTACCAGACGGATGCCATATTCCTTGACTTCCGGAAAGCGTTTGACTCGGTGCCCCACTGCAGACTCCTAACTAAGGTACGAGCATATGGGTTGGTTCCCAAGTACGTGAGTGGCTCGAAGACTCCTTAAGTAATGGAACCCAGTACGCTGTCCTCGATGGTGAGTGTTCGTCGTAGGTGAGAGTATCATCTGGAGTGCCCCAGGGAATTGTCGTAGTCCGCTGTAGTTTTCTATCTACATAAATGATCTTTTGGATAGGGTGGATAGCAATGTGCGGCTGTTTGTTGATGATGCTGTGGTGTACGGGAAGGTCTCGTCGTTGAGTGACTGTAGGAGGATACAAGATGACTTGGACAGGATTTGTGATTGGTGTAAGGCATGGCAGCTAACTCTAAATATAGATAAATGTAAATTAATGCAGATGAATAGGAAAAAGAATCCTGTAATGTTTGAATACTCCATTAGTAGTGTAGCGCTTGACACAGACACGTCGATTAAATATTTGAGCGTAACATTGCAGAGCGATATGAAGTGGGACAAGCATGTAATGGCAGTTGTGGGAAAGGCGGATAGTCGTCTTCGGTTCATTGGTAGAATTTTGGGAAGATGTAGTTCATCTGTAAAGGAGACCGCTTCTAAAACACTAATACGACCTATTCTTGAGTACTGCTCGAGCGTTTGGGATCCCTGTCAGATCGGATTGAGGGAGGACATAGAAGCAATTCGGAGGCGGGCTGCTAGATTTGTTACTGGTAGGTTTGATCATCACGCGAGTGTTACCGAAATGCTTCAGGAACTCGGGTGGGAGTCTCTAGAGGAAAGGAGGCGTTCTTTTCGTGAATCGCTACTGAGGAAATTTAGAGATCCAGCATTTGAGGCGTACTGCAGTACAATTTTACTGCCGCCAACTTACATTTCGCGGAAAGACCACAAAGATAAGATAAGAGAGATTAGGGCTTGTAAAGAGGCATATAGGCAGTCATTTTTCCCTCGTTCTGTTTGGGAGTGGAACAGGGAGAGAAGATGCTAGTTGTGGTACGAGGTACCCTCCGCCACGCACCGTATGGTGGATTGCGGAGTATGTATGTAGATGTAGATGAATTCCTCTTTCGTAGAATGCAGTCGACTGCTGGCGGATCCAAAACCATGCCTACTCTTCCCTTATCTTGTCCGATTGAAACTCATCTCCATGTGTGTCTTTTTGCAGGTCGCCAACAATGAGAACATCACATGGTGAAAGATTCAGGCTGTATGGAGGATGTTGCAGTGTTTCCCAACCAAACTGCTGAAGTGTAGCCTTTGTCCAATTGGCAGTGGGGGGGGGGGGGGGGGGGGCACTGCTTTCTTGCAACAGGATGATTCCATCCGACAGCATTCACGGGCGTTTTGACTTTATGGCACGTCGCAGTTTCTGCAAAGCATCTTCATAGCTCTGCATACTGACTGTGGTCTCACGCTCGAGGAACTCGACGAGCAGAGGGCCTCTGCATTCCAAGAATAAGGTCATCATGACCTTACCAGAAGTTGTGAAACTACTTTGGATTCCTTTGTCTTTGCCGTTTGGCCTCGTGCTGTTGGAATGTTGCCGGACGGAAGCACCCTGTTTCACCAAAACACCCGTCCTCATACTGTTAATCGGACAAAGTCTACACTTCAGTGGTTTGTTTGGGAAACACTGCAACATCCTCAGTACAGTCGCATCTTTCACCATGTGATTTCAAATCGTTGGCGATCAGAAGAAAGACATGCGTGGAGGTCGGTTTTGATCGTCTCGTCTCCCTGTTAGATATACGTGTTAACAAATGTGATGACAACTTTTCAGTGGAACCACTCCATGGTCCCGTTGCGGTGGGTGTCCGCTTTTCATTCAACCGCTCCTCATAGCCGTAGTATTTTCTGTTAGCTGATATTGCCACAAGGTTTCTGAAGTAATTTCTAAAGAACCGCACGACAAAACCTTACAATTACAGGTGATTTAACTGAATAAAACTAAACTTGTATCGTGTTGAAAAATCACGTTTCAGTAGTTTCATCCACAGGACCAGTTTTAATAAACTATTGATGCAGCAGCTACTTATACCACGTATAAAGCGTGTCCGACTTCTCTTGACTACCACAAAGAATCTTTCGTTAAAAAAAAATGTATCAAGCAGTACTGTTTAGCTACCAGGGGATGTGAACCAACATGATTGCCTTTCTTGCAACTTCGATCGTTAGGAAGATATGAAGATCAATTCGTCTCTTTTAAATAGTGCCCTAAGTCGTTTATTCGGTAATCCATTCCTCTCGTCGAGACCTGTTGAGAAATGCATTGTAGTTTACCATTCACGCAATCATGACGTTATTAAAACGTAACGCATAACCGGCTTTGGGTCTCCTGTACTAATACACATTGCTCGTCCCTGGGGCATCATAACTCTTGTAATTGCTAGTGTTGAAAGGCAGATGGAAAGACAAGGTACGGATTGCGCTTCTCCCTGAAACAACTGATTTTCGGCTATATCGGTTTTTCTTTCATCTTCAGTTTAACCTGACTGCTAAAACCGCCCAAAATAATCAGTTTCTGATATAATCGATCTTTGATTTTTTCATTACTATTATTTCCGGTAATAAACATAGAACAAAGACTGAAAAGCTATAAGACTCCCTCAGCCTTTTGCATTACACGGTTCAAGATATGTGGAATCAAAATATGAAATACAATAGGCAAATAAAAGAATACCTCGTCTCTCTACCGTTCGTGTTTTTCTCAAAAAGTAATGAGGACTTGAATACTGGGAAAACCGCTAGTATTCTCCTATTGATTCTAATTTTTTGGAGCTCTGATCAAAAATTATATTGTAATTCATTATCATGCCACTATTTGGATATTACCAAATTGCTAAGGAGTGAGAAACTGAGGTTGGAGAACTCTGTTTCTCGTGTTAAGTTGTCCGTTTCCCAGTGCTTCAACCAGATAAAAGCATATTATATAAATAAGGGCATCAGATCAGTTAATTTCTATTTTTATCATAAACTGTGAGTGAATTGTTAAGATTTTAATTTATTACAGTGACCTTAATTTCTTTTCTCTTTTATTATTTCATAGAAATAGCAGACAAATAACAAACTCTTGGCTAAATTTTATAGCGTTCTTTTTCTTTAATTATTTCGAATGAAAATCCCGTAGTCAAATATATTTATTTACGGTACTTATTAACAAAAAATCGAATACAATTGATTTTTTACCGATATAACTAAAAATACTTTTTCTAAAAAATTCAAATGAACAATTTATATAGTGAGAAAAATTGAACATTTACCTGGAACAGTTACATGACAATAGTTAAAATTTTAGTAATGAATTAATTCAGTGGCCAATATTTATTGACCAATCTACTCACAAATACACATTCTATAATGTGTTGATCTGTGAGTCGACTCCTTTCATCAGAAACAATTTCATTCAAAGAGGATACCATTCCTCCAGAAGCCACAGAAATTCCTTGTCAATGATAAATATTTTTGAGCTGCAAACGACGGCTTTTACTCTGTTCCCAAAACATGAAAGGACCGCTGCTCCTGGGTAGTAAGGGACAACGGGAACATTACTGCGTCAGCAGTGCTGTACCGATTTTTATGCAATGTGTATATTGCTTGTTTCTAACTGTCGACATTGTTGTTAAAACAGCACTCATTATTTTTCTCATTTTCTTTAAAACCTAATATTTCAAAGAAATGGAAATTTTATTAATGAACATTGCTCATGTTGAAAAAGTTTTATTTAATAATCAAAAATTTTAGCACCTCTGCTATCACAAATTAATATACCGGTTATTTTTACGTGTTTATTATTTTAAAAAATTAAAAAGTGTTGTAACTAAGACCAAAAAAGTACCGCTTATTAAGCGTTAAAGCATCTGTATCGGTTTCAACAGGTTGGTTTTTGCCGTCCCTAACAACGAAACTGGCAAAACCGACACGCAGCAGACAAGTTCCAGAGGACGAACGCACTGCAAATTCTTTAATCACTGTTTCTGTTTCATATACAATACCTAATAAATAAAGTAGAAGCGCACTAGGTTAGAAAACACTCCCTGTACCAGGAAAAGTAAATACGATTGTGCATGGCCACCTTTAATCTAGGGAAACTGCGTCCGAATGCGGAGCCACATCACTCTGTGACCGACGCTGCTGCCATCTTAGCATCAGCGGAAGGAGAATGGCACAAATATATGGAGAGCACTACACGTTTGTTGCAAAGGTCAAGGCTTGGCACAAGCAATCCACAGAATGACCGATGTCATTGGCCAAGAATGCACTGTCTAGAACAGTACACCACATTACCGGTGCCATTGTCCAGCAGGGGGAATGCTCTCATTGTCCACGACTGTCGAATTACAATAGCAGGCATTGCTGCAGAGGGTCGCACTGAGCATCAGAAGTGTACACTTCATCATTAAAGAGAAAGTTTCGCAAAATGTGCACCCAATGAGTGCCTCACAGCGCAGGAAGAATGTCGAATGGCACTCTCTCTTGAACATGCGCAGTGCTATGCGAAGCAAGGGAACGACTGCTTGTCACAAGTGGTCGCTGGAGACGAGACGTGGTGTCACCACTTTGAACCCGAGTCAAAACGTCAAAGTCTCCACAGGAAGCGCGCAGGGTCGCTGCTACCCAAAACGCACTTCGTTTGAGGCCTCCATTTCACTGTTTCCAGCACGGCTGAGCGCTCGCTCTGTCCTCACGTCGGGTGTGATTGCGTCCCTCTAGTGTCCCTCAGCGTTATAGGGATTGTACCTTCTTCCTCGGACAGTGGCATCACGACTCTTTCAGCGGTTTTAATTTTACAGCCTCTGGCTCGTTTATTTTTGAATGCGCCTTATACACTGTCCAGTCCCAATTACGTGACCACCTGTCAAAAGGCTGAATAGCCATCTTCTGCAGTACAGACTGCTGCGTACAGGAAGAGAGACAGTGAAGTTCTGGAAGATACCAACAGGAATTTGGAGGCATGCCCACTCCAGTGACGTGGCCAGCACGCTAGGTTTCTCTGTTGAGCATCCACGGCACGAACAGCACAGTCGATGTAGTCCCACAGATTGCCGATTGGATTTTAATACAGGGATTTGGTGGCCACGGGAATACAGCAAACTCATACTGGTGCTCTTCAAAACCACGGTCGTACACTGCAAGCAGTATGACACGTTGCATTGTCCTGCTGGAAGTTGCCACGTACCGAGGAAAAATAAACTGCATGTAGGGATGGACTTGGTACTCAAGAATATATGCATACTTGTGTAGATCAAAAGTGCCTTCCTGAAAGAGGAGATCATCCGGGGAATATCACGAAAGTATTCTCCAGACATAGTGCTTCGCCCTCCGGCCTGGACCCTCCTGGCGATTGTTACACTGTGTTTGCTTTCAGACGTTTCACATTGTACACGCCAACAGCCATCTGTCCGATGGAGCATAAAACGTGATTCATCTGAAAAGCCTACCTGTCGCCACTGAGTGGACCTTCGGTTGCAGTATCGTGCTGATGAACAACAGTCAGCATGGGTCCATGAACCAGGTGCCTACTGCGGAGGCCCATACACAGCAGCGTTCGCTGAACAGTCGTAGAGGAAACACCACTGGTCCACCTTGGTTCATCTGGGTTTTCGGTTGCTCAACAATTGCACATCTGTTCGCCCGCACACATCTCCGCAGCAGTCGTTTACCCCTGTCATCCAGCACCTGTGGTGAACCACGTTTGCCTTGGCGCCAGTTATGAATAGTGCCATTTTGCCATGCACGATTATACTTTAACCACAGCAGCACGCGAGCAGTATACAAACTTAGCCGTTTCGGAGATACTTCCACACTCGGCCCAATAGCCAATGACCACGCCCGGTTGGAAGTTGGATAAATCGCTCCGTTTCCACAACAGGACAATGACTGCATTGTGTTTCGCATCCCACTGACACGCTTTATACACCCTCCACTGGTAGTGCTGCCACCTGCCGTCTGTGAGTAGAACATAGGCGGTGATGGTGTGACTGGACCGTGTATTTACACTACTGGCCATTAAAATTTGCTCACCACAAAGATGACGTGCTACAGACGCGAAATTTAACCGACAGGAAGAAGATGCTGTGATATGCAAATGATTAGCTTTTCAGAGCATTCACACAAGGTTGGCGCCAGTGGCGACACCTACAACGTGCTGACTTGAGGAAAGTTTACAACCGATTTCTCATACACAAACAGCAGTTGACAGGCGTTGCGTGGTGAAACGTTGTTGTCGTGCCTCGTGTAAGGAGGAGAAATGCGTACCATCACGTTTCCGACTTTGATAAAGGTTGGATTGTAGCCTATCGCGATTGCGGTTTGTCGTATCACGACATTGCTGCTCACAGACGACAGATGGCAGATTATTTAATCGGTGGGTTCAGGAGCGTAATACGGAACGCCGTGCTGGATCCCAACGGCCTCGTATCACTAGCAGTCGAGATGACAGGCATCTTATCCGCATGGCTGTAACGGATCGTGCAGAGACGTCTCGATCCCTGAGTCAACAGATGGGGACGTTTGCAAGACAACGACCATCTGCACGAACAGTTCGATGACGTTTGCAGCAGCGTTGACTATCAGCTCGGAGACCATGGCTGCGGTTACCGTTGACGCTGCATCACAGAAGGAGTGCCTGCGATGGTGTACTCAACGACGAACCTGGGTGCACGAATGGCAAAACGTCATTTTTTCTGATGAATCCAGGTTCTGTTTGCATTATCATTATGGTCGCATCCCTGTTTGGCGACATCGCGGTGAACGCACATTGGAAGGGTGCATTCGTCATCGCCATACTGGCGTATCACCCGGCGTGATGGTATCGGATGCCATTGGTTACACGTCTCGGTCACCTCTTGTTCGCATTGACAGCACTTTGAACAGTGGACGTCACATTTCAGATGTGTTACGACCTGTGGCTCTACCCTTCATTCGATCCCTGCGAAACCCTACATTTCAGCAGGATAACGCACGACCGCATGTTGCAGGTCCTGTACGGGCCTTTCTGGATACAGAAAATGTTCTACTGCTGCCCTGGCCAGCACATTCTTCAGATCTCTCACCAACTGAAAACGTCTGGTCAATGGTGGCCGAGCAACTGACTCGTCACAATACGCCAGTCACTACTCTTGATGAACTGTGGTATCGTGTTGAAGCTGCATGTGTACCTGTACACGCCATCCAATCTCTGTTCGACTCAATGCCCAGGCGTATCAAGGCCGTTCTTACGGCCAGAGGTGGTTGTTCTGGGTACTGATTTCTCAGGATCTATGCACCCAAATTGGGTGAAAATGTAATCAGCCGTCAGTTCTAGTATAATACATTTGTCCAATGAATACTCGTTTATCGTCTGCATTTCTTCTTGGTATAGAAATTTTAATGGCTGGTAGTGTATCTAGCTCTCGTTTAGTTATAAGACAACCGCCGTAGTTTTATAAAATTTAGTTTTTGTATCTTTTCAGGTCAGTGTCCTGTTTATTGTTCCACATTGTGTTGCTCTAGCGAGTATATCGTAAAAAAATAGAAAATAAAAGAAGAAGGGTATTTTGTGGTGGAGAGATGAGTGACGTGGTGGCGCGCGCGACTTGTGCAGAGTAAAGGCAAGCTGCTGGAGTTCTACAAGGAGCGCGCGCAGCAGTGGTACGAGGGCCACGTGGAGGAGGCGGACTGGTCGGCGGTGGGCGACCTGGTGCGGCGGCGCACCAACCTGCTGGTGCGGCGGCAGACGCGCGGCCGCGTCCACGAGTTCGTCCGCGGCGCCGGCCTCGCGCTGCGGCCCCCGCTCGCCGCCTTCACCGCCTCCGTCTTCCAGGTCAGCGGCGCTCGCTTCTAGCTTCTACTCTCAGCGCTACTACGCCTTTAACTTAAGCCTCTTCCTCCAGTCTTTTTACAGCCAGTAGATACCTTAATAAAGGCAACAGATTACCTGAAGCTTGCCATGGATTCACAAGAGACGACTGTAACGTGGTCCTTAGACTCAGCAAAGCCTTTGACACTGTTGACTTCAACATTTCACTTGCCAAACTTAGCACCATAATTTTCTCGCCAAATGCACTGCAACGGTTTCTCTCGTACCTGTCAGGTACGCCAGCAATGCGTCATGTCCGGTACCAAACAGTAAAAATGGAGGCAATTAGTATCAGGCTTCCCCCAGGTTTCGGTATAAGGTCCTATACTTTTCCCCTTGTATTTCAATGATGTGCCATCAGTTTTCCTCTCATAGCAAATACCACATGTATTTTTATGACCTCCAGTTGTATGGAAGAGCAAAACCAATAAACCTGAAGACAGCTGTCGAGAATCTCATTACTGATCTGTGTGCACCATCAAAACTTGTGCAGGATATAGGGTTAAAGCCCGGCTCATCCAAAACCCAAGCGATACTGGTTAGTCATCTAGGCCCATTAGCCCAAAATATCCGGTATTCCCTACAATCTTTACCCTAAATGGGACAAATATCAACTTCTCTTCTTCAGCAAAGAGTCTAGAAGTAATAATAGATGAAAATCTCAGTTGGACTGAGCACGTAATTGAGGTGTTCAAGAAGGCATCTGTATCTCTCCACGTCTTACAAAAATATAAAATATCTTCCCTCTTAACCTGAAACAGAAACTTGTACAAAGTTTCAGTAATTGATTGGCGTTTTAAAAAAGACTAAAAAGCATAAAATAATTTCTCCTAGCCCTATTCAGACTCATAACCCCATACAGATAGCCCTGAAAATTTGTGCTTGTGAATTTTTAACAGCTACGAGAATCCTTGTAAAATTTAAAACGAAAAATGTGGGGCGCATGCAGTAGATAATAGCGAGCAGTGTAGAGAGCTGCTGCTGTTGAGAAAAATTACACAACAGTTCATGTCATTTGCAGTGTGATAAAGTTTCTAGTGCCTTAGGTGAACTACCCGTGCATCAATTATCTATTGCATGCGCTCTACGCTTTCCTTTTTCAATTTTACAATGTCATTGCTATTAAAAATTCACAAGCAAAATTTTTAAGACAATCTATATGGGATTAAGAATATGTATGAAGCTAGGAGAAACTATTTTGTACCTTATAGGCAGTTTTAAAAACGTGTTACATGAGAAAGTTTTTATTTAAATAATTATTATTTATTTTATACATTTTTAATTTTTGATTTTTTGTTTGTTTCCATTTTCACCTTTTTCCTTCTATAACATTACTTCAGCAAATGTTATAAATTTTAATTTCTCAGTCAGTCGTTATAAGAAAGCCAGAGATTCTAAATACCTTAAATCGCTCGAGTCGTTACATATTATAATCTCTGTCTCTATGCACTTTTCCTTCTTTTTTGAAGAAGCAAGGCAATGGAACCATCTTTAACTTCAAATAAAGCATTTACTGCTTCCTCTTTCAGCTCATTTATCAGAAACTATACGTTAGGGCTTTTTTCATTTGTTGAGAAGTTTAGTCTCCTATGCCAACCTTGGATAGCAACCCTGGTCCCATGCCGCTAGTTAAAAACATTCCACTTTTCAGTTGGTATACTGGGATTTTCCATCCATTGATTGACTATGTATAGTCTGCGAATTTCATGACGTTTTCTCCATTGGGTATTTCCTCCGTTATAACCACACACGCTTCGTCAAAACTGTTTGCTGGAATGTGTGCCGCTGCAGCACACATGCGGCAAAACAGTTGGAATTCTTCTCCATCCCTGTATTCCATCTTTAATCCCAATGCTTGTATTTTCTGCCATAAACATTGGTTCAAGCGGAAATTGCAACCGGAAAGGGATGTTCTGGGGAACACTGTTTGCATAACTTTAATAGTAGCCATTTCAAAGGTTTGCACTGTTGTTTTCAGTTACCAACCAGGCATCTTATTTTTCAGTCCGGAAAAAAGTCTTTCATGTGTATTTTGACTTTTGTCTGGAACAAAGCAAATAAAACAAGGAATACCGTCGTCTGTTCTTCTGCGCTTCTGATGTCAACGAGTGTGGTGTACAGTGTACAGTTTGAATTGTTCAAACAACTGTCAAATATCCCTCCCACAAGAACAGTACCAATTGTATGCAGGATTTTTCTCCGCTTCTTCACAACCGAACACCACCGTTATTTTCTCTGGAACATACCCCTCCGTTTTCAAAACAAAAAAAAGTCCAGTTAATTTCAAAATGTCTTGGCTCAATTGAATCTCCGAACTAGATTCAGGATGCTCGGTCGACTCAATAGCATCCCTTCTTGCTTTGCAGAATGCAGTCTTGAAGTTCTCATACGTTGACATACTTGCGATGAAATCTAAACCTTTATCTTTTACATCTTGAAACTGCTCTTTAAAATTTTTTAAAACAGACACTGTTTTTTTATGTCGTGGACACTTTTCCTGCAGCTAGGCATTCGTTTCGTAATCTCCATATCTGCTTTGTCAGGTGGGCAAGAATGTTGCTGTTCAGCCGTGCTTCTGCCATTTGCAAATTTCAAATGGTCACGGCACTTACTCCATTCTGAATTTACACACAACCAGTTCGTATACACATTACATTTACTATGCAACCAGTAGCAATAACTATTGCCGGGAAGACACGGCTTCCCTATCGCTGTAGTTATTTCCATTAATCACAATTCACAGAACTGAAGTACATTAGGACTACGAAATCATATCGAAAAGAAGCCTATTGGCAGCGCACTGTCTGATTGACGGTAACAACACACCCGCTACTTGTGAACGAGTAACGTAAATTAGGAGTGGGGAGGTTCTGTCAGAAAACTCACGGTGCAAAACTGCTTGGTCGGAACCTGCTTGCGGCACCTACAAATAACGTCGGAAACATCATGGTCGCGACCTGGAAACACTGGAAGGGTTTCGATTCCAGAGTGAAATTTTCACTCTGTTGCTAAGGGTGCGCTGATATGAAACTTCCTGGCAGATGAAAACCGTGTGCTGGACCGAGACTCGAACTCGCGACCTTTGCCTTTCACGGACAAGTGCTCTAATGACTGAGCTACCCAAGCATTACGCGTCTTCATAGCTTTACTTGCACCAGTATCTCGTCTCCTACCTTCCAAACTTCAGAGAAGTTCTCCTGCGAGACCTGCGGGAGGTTTTAGATTGGTTATATAATGGCATGACAGAGATTTGGAAAAAAATTTTGACCTATAAGGTTTTTCCGGGGCAGACGTGGACTATGACCATAATTTATTGGTTATGAACTGCAGACTAAAACTGGATAAACTGCAAAACGGTAGGAAATAAAAGTGATGGGACCTGGATAAACTGAAAGAACGAAAGGTTGTTGAGAGTTGCGGAGGTAGCACTAGGCAACGTTAGACTGAATCAGGGGAAATGAATGTAAAAGAAGACGAATGGATAGATTTGAGAGATGAAACAGTGAAGGCAGCAGAGGATCGAATAGGTAAAAAGATAAGGCTTTGTAGAATTCCCTGGATAACACAGGAGATATTGAATTTAAATGACGAAACAAGAAAATGTAAATACGTAGCAAATGAAGCAGGCAGAAGAGAATACAGATGTCTCAAAAAAAAAAACGATTGACAGAATGTGCAAGTGACTAAGTACGAATGGCTAGTGGCCAAATGCAATGATATAAAATACATAGCTTGCAGAAAGACAGATGCCACCTATAGGAAAATTAAGGAGAACTTTGGAGAAAAGAGAAGCAGCTGCATGAATATCTAGAGCTCAGATGGTGAACCAGTACTGAGGAAAGAAGGAAAAGCGAAACGGTGGATGGCGCATACAGAGAGTCTATACAAAGGATATGGAGCCAATATTATAGAAATGGAAGAGGATATAGATGAAGATAAAATGGGAGATATCATACTGCGAGAAGAATCTGATAGAGCACTAAAAGTTCGAAGTCGACAAAACCACCTGGAGTAGACGAGATTCCATCACAGCTGTTGATAGCCTCAGGAGAACCATCCGTGACAAAACTCTTCCATCTGGGGTGCAACATATATGGGACTGGGACTCAGACTTCAAGTAGAATGTAACAATTCCAATTCAGAAGAAGGCTGGTGCTTGATAGGTGTGAATACTACCGAGCCATCAGTTTATTAAGTCGCGGTTCCAAAAGGCTGACATCAATTATTTACTGATCTCTAGGAATATCATTTTAGGCCCTGGAGAAATGTAGGGTCACCCAATACCGACCCTACGACTTATCTTAGAAGATAGGTTGAAGAAAGGTAAACTTAGTTTATAGCATTTGCAGTTTTAGAGAAAGCTTCTAACAGCACGGACTGGACTACACTCCTTGAGATCCCGAAGGTCGCAGGGATAAAATGCAGGGAGAAAAAAGTTATTTGCGACTTGTACAGAACCACTTTCCACGAAGGACATGAACTAGAAGCAGTCGTTGTAGCCTATCGCCGATATTATTCAAAGAGTACACTGATCAAGCTGTGAGGGGATCCCAGGAGAAATTTTGAAAGGGAATTAAAGTTCGAAGAGAAGAAATAAATACCTTGCAGTTTCCGATGATGATGTGATGTCAGAGACGGCAGAGGCCCTGGAAGAACAATTGAGCGGAATGGACAGCGTCTTGAAAAGAGATGATAAGATGAACATCAATAAAAGTAAAACAAGGGTATTAGACTGAAGTCGGACTAAATAATATAAAAACCAACATGGATTCAGAAAACAGAGATCCTGCGAAACTCAGCTCGCTCTGTTCCTCCGTGAGATCCACAACGCAGTGGACAACTCCGCTGAGGTTGATGCCGTGTTCCTTGCCTTTAGGAAGGCGTTTGTCACAATCCCGCACTGCCGTTTAGTGAAAAAAATAGGAGCTTATTGAATATCGGAGCACATTAGCGACTGGATTCAAGACTTCCTTGCAGACAGAACTTAACACGTCGCTTTTAGCGGAACAAAATCGACAGATGTAAAGGTAATTTCCGGTGTACACCAAGAAAATGTGGTAGTATCGTTACTGTTTACAATATCTATAAATGATCTAGTACAAAGCGTCGGATGCTCTCTGAGGCTGTTCGCATATGATGCGGTTGTCTACAACAAAGTAGCAACGCCAGAAGATAGTAACGATTCGCGGACAACTGATGAATAGTGCAGGCTCCGGCAGTTGATCCTGAAAGTAAATAAATGTAGCATATTGCGCATACATATGACAAGAAATCCACTATTGTATAGCTACACTATCGATGACAAACCGATGGAACCGCACCTGTAGGAGTAACTACCCAGAACGACATTAAGTGGAATGGCAAAACAAATAGTGGGAAAAGCAGGTGCAAGATTCATTGGAAAAATCTTAAGGAAATGTAACTCATCCACGAAGGAAGTGGATTTAAGGAGTACTGTTCATCTGTTTAGGATCCGTACGAGGTAGGATTGATAGAAAAGATGGAGAAAATCCTTCGCTTAGTCGCTGTATAGTCTGGTCGGAACGAGAGCGTTGCGGAGATGCTCAACAACCTCCATTGGCAGACGTTACAAGAGAGGCGTTATGCATCACGGACAGATTTGCTATTCAAATTTCGAGAGCACTTTCTGGGAAGAGTCGGACAACACATTATGCCCCCCCCCCCCCCTACATACGTCTCGCGTAATGACCATGAGGAGAAAATTCAAGACAGTCATTTTCCCCATGCGCTATTCGCGAGTGGAACAGGGTTGGAATGCTCAGTTAGTGGCACAAAAAATAGCCTCCACCACGTACCATAAGCTTGCTGAGTATGACGTAGGTGTAGATGGAGAACATGAAATGAGACGCTAAAAGCAGTTGACTGAGAATTTCTGTTTGTGGAGGAAACTAGCTCATGATGGCCGAAGTAGGGAAGATGTAAAATGTAGACTGTCAATAACAAGGAAAGAATTTTTGAAAAAGAGGAATTTATTAAGAATGAAATGAAGAGTGTCCGTCTTCTTGCTAGAACACATTTGTGGTACCCTCGGTGGATTTTTTTCTTTGTTTGTTTCTGAAATGTAGCCTAGGAGTATACGGACATCAGACTTCGTTGTTGTTAGATTTCATATTACTTCACCTTTTTTTACACTATCTGGTTGCCAACAGACATCAGACACAAGTTTAAATTAATACAGCACATCTGCTAAAACACAGGGATGTAAAATGCTACATAAGAAGTGAGTGGAACGGCTAGGTTGAGCTGGGTAAAATACTTTTCTTCAAAGTACATTACACTCTTATTTCATAAATGAAACTCTCATTAGAAGAAAAAAATATTCATAATTCTCGCCCAAGCAGTTTAAGACAACTTATGATTTTGTATAGATAAATTAATTTACTTCCACAGCTCCCTCCGCAAGAATCATAAAAGAAGGTTGTATACATGGAAGAAGCCTGGAGATACTGACAGGTTTCAGATGGATGATATAATGGTAAGACAGAGATTTAGGAACCAGGTTTTAAATTGTAAGACATTTCCAGGGGCAGATGTGGACTCTGACCACAATCTATTGGTTATGATCTGTAGATTAAAACTGAAGAAACTGCAAAAAGGTGGGAATTTAAGGAGATGGGACCTGGATAAACTGACTAAACCGGAGGTTGTACAGAGTTTCAGGAAGAGCATAAGGGAACAATTGACAGGAATGCGAGAAAGAAATACAGTAGAAGAAGAATGGATAGCTTTGAGGGATGAAGTAGTGAAGGCAGCAGAGGATCAAGTAGGTAAAAAGACGAGGGCTAGTAGAAATCCATGGGTAACAGAAGATATATTGAATTTAATTGATGAAAGGAGAAAATATAAAAATGCAGTACATGAAGCAGGCAAAAATGAATACAAACGTCTCAAAAATGAGATCGACAGGAAGTCCAAAATGGCTAAGCAGGGATGGCTTGAGGACAAATGTAAGGTTGTAGAGGCTTATCTCACTAGGGGTAAGATAGATACTGCCTACAGGAAAATGAAAGAGACCTTTGGAGACAAGAGAACCACTTGCATGAACATCAAGAGCTCAGATGGAAACCCAGTTATAAGCAAAGAAGGGAAAGCAGAAAGGTGGAAGGAGTATATAGAGGGTCTATACAAGGGCGATGTACTTGAGGACAATATTCTGGAAATGGAGGAGGATGTAGATGAAGATGAAACGGGAGATACGATACTGCGTGAAGAGTTTGACAGAGCAATGAAAGACCTGAGTCGAAACAAGGCCCCCGGAGTAGACAACATTCCATTAGAACTACTGACGGCCTTGGAAGAGGTCAGACCTGACAAAACTCTACCATCTGGTGAGCAAGATGTATGAAACAGGCGAAATACCCTCAGACTTCAAGAAGAATATAACAATTCCAATCCCAAAGAAAGCAGGTGTTGACAGATGTGAAAATTACCGAACAATCAGTTTAATAAGTCACAACTGCAAAATACTAACGCGAATTCTTTACAGACGAATGGAAAAACTGATAGAAGCCGACCTAGGGGAAGATCAGTTTGGATTCCGTAGAAATGTTGGAACACGTGAGCCAGTACTGACCCTACGACTTATCTTAGAAGCTAGATTAAGGAAGCCAAACCTACGTTTCTAGAATTTGTAGACTTAGAGAAAGCTTTTGACAATGTTAACTGGAATACTCTCTTTCAAACTCTGAAGGTGGCAGGGGTAAAACACAGGGAGCGAAAGGCTATTTACAATTTGTACAGAAACCAGATGGCAGTTATAAGAGTCGAGGGACATGAAAGGGAAGCAGTGGTTGGGAAGGGAGTGAGACAGGGTTGTAGTCTCTCCCCGATGTTATTCAATCTATATATTGAGCAAACAGTGAAGGAAACAAAAGAAAAATACGGAGAAGGTATTAAAATCCATGGAGAAGAAATAAAAACTTTGGGGTTCGCCGATGACATTGTAATTCTGTCAGAGACAGCAAAGGACTTGGAAGAGCAGTTGAACGGAATGGATAGTGTCTTGAAAGGAGGATATAAGATGAACATCAACAAAAGCAAAACGAGGGTAATGGAATGTAGTCGAATTAAGTCGGGTGATGCTGAGGGAATTAGATTAGGAAATGGGACAGTTAAAGTAGTAAAGGAGTTTTGCTATTTGGGGAGAAAAATAACTGATGACGGTCGAAGTAGAGAGGATATCAAATGTAGACTGGCAATGGCAAGGAAAGCGTTTCTGAAGAAGAGAAATTTGTTGACATCGAGTATAGATGTAAGTGTCAGGAAGTCGTTTCTGAAAGTATTTGTAAGGAGTGTAGCCATGTATGGAAGTGAAACATGGACGGTAAATAGTTTGGACAAGAAGAGCACCTTCTTAATATTCTCGTAATACTCCGGAACTGTATTTGTTGCAACGTCGCGCCAGATCTTTGGCGGAATCGGTGAGCTTTGGGCAACCGTTCCTCCGTCCTGTGCGCGCGGTGACTCACCTGAGAGCGCAGAACGGGTCGGCCGAGCCCACGGCCGGTGGGGCAGCCGGTCCACTTGTGCGACCAGTGCGACCAGTGCGGCGGCGGCAGCAGACGTGTTGTTACGCGCTGTCCGCACACGGCGCGCCCGCCGGCAGCTGAGCGTGCTGCGAGGGCCGCGCCACTGACCCGCTTCGCTGCGCGGTAAACCCCCCTCTCCTCTTCTCCTCCCCCACTCATTGCTCGTCACGCATTCTGTAACAGCCAGTAAAAAACAGCTGTATTACCTACACAGGACCTAACAGGTTTCGCTACTGGACTCTTGTTCTTACTGATGTTCCGATGAGAATTTGACCGTCAGTTTCTCATGTGACATCCTGAAAGCCAAGAACCTAGGCCAGTGGTTCCTAGCCTTTGTGAGACCATTAGATGATTACCCCTGACAGCAAACAGATATTAGCCAACACTCTCCCGCCTCCACACCTCGCTCCCCTGCCCCCTCTCCCCCTCCACCCATCCCCCAAATGAATGAAAAAGAACTTTCTGTGAACACTTTAATTTTTAAAATGACGAAAGATAAAAAGAAAGCTAGCTATCTACATCGAGGGCAGACATTTGTTACAAAACAAGTAACTTCTGCGTCTCTTCCGCCAATACCGGGCAATCGACTTTTAATTAAAATGTCTCCCCCGCACGTGAGTAATATACATAATGGCTGTGACACGTGGTTGACGACATTTGGAAATTTGGGTCTGGCCGTGAAGCATGTTCAGATAGCCTAATGTGTCGCAGTTCGGCCGGTGTGGCCGAGCGGTTCTAGGCGCTTCAGTCTGGAACCGTGTGACCGCTACGGTCGCAGGTTCGAATCCTGCCTCGGGCATGGATGTGTGTGACGTCCTTAGGTCAGTTAGGTTTAAGTAGTTCTAAGTTCTAGGGGACTGATGACCTCAGATGATAAGTCCCATAGTGCTCAGAGCCATTTTTTTGTGTCGCAGTCTACCTTTGGACAGTGGTGAGGCGCGCACGCCTTGTTTGAGTCTCGCCTGTTGTGCTCCTTGCGAACCAGCGCGCGTTCGTTTACTTCCGCGTACCGGCTTGTCTCAGAATCCGACTTCATCGATCATCATGGTCTTTTCTTACCCCCTAGCCACGATTAAATTAACTTTTCCTTTGGACCACGAACGACCGAAGGCGTATGAAGTAGAACGTTCTATACGGTATGAAATGCGTCTCCCGCCACAAGATGTTCTCTGAATTCATTTTCCGATCCTCAGTAGTACTGTGTACATAAAGCTGGTTCAAAATGGCTCTGAGCACTATGGGACGCAACTGCTGAGGTCATTAGTCCCCTAGAACTTAGAACTAGTTAAACCTAACTAACCTAAGGACATCACAAACATCCATGCCCGAGGCAGGATTCGAACCTGCGACCGTAGCGGTCTTGCGGTTCCAGACTGCAGCGCCTTTAACCGCACGGCCACTTCGGCCGGCATAAAGCTGGTGAATGACGAGCTGAGCGCCGACGTTGAGAGGCGCGACGCTCTCAAGTTCCGATATTCTAACTGACATATGAGGATTGTCGTGCTTGATCATGCAGGTTTTAGCCTCCGAACGTAGGTTTCCGAACTCCCGTTTGAGGTAGCATTGGACGTTGTGGTGACCGCCTTGAAACTTTACGGTAACGTCGTCAGTCACGCCGCTGAAACCTGGAACACGTCCGAAACATACCGTGTCCTCAATGATGTCCGTCAGATAAAAATAGAACTACAGAAACACGTGCCTTCCTCCTCGGTTATTACCAGCTGTACGGCTCTCGTCATGTACGATGGCCAGCCCCGCTCCTGTTCAGGTTGTGGCCGGGAAGGCCATGTTCGTTCTGATTGTCTCCGACGTAGACTGGTTCAGAAGCCGATCGGAGACGCCGCTCTTCCAGCGCCGCCCACTGTGTTACCTCTATCTTACAAGTCTGAGGCGCTGCTGCCTGCTGTGCTCCCTCTGAATCAGTCGGTATCGGCGACGACTCCTCTCGACGACGCGATGGATGTTTCGCCTGCTTCTCCTACCAGAGGCAATACAAATGTACGATGACCGTCAGCAGACAGAAGCTGTCTATTTATTTATTTTATTTACACGTCTAGTTCCATAGGACCAAATTGAGGAACAAACCTCCACGGTCATGGAACGTGTCAGTACATGAGATTACAACGTAAAAGTAATAACAGATAAAAATAAAATGTTCATGAACCCGAAAAAGTCAAACCGTAAGTTGAAGTAAACAGTACAACAAGAATCAGCTTAATTTTTCAAGGAACTTCAAATGGCTCTAAGGACTGTGAGACTTAACATCTGAGGTCATCGGCCGGCCGCGGTGGTCTTGCGGTTCTTGGCGCTGCAGTCCGGAACCGCGGGACTGCTACGGTCGCAGGTTCGAATCCTGCCTCGGCATGGATGTGTGTGATGTCCTTAGGTTAGTTAGGTTTAAGTAGTTCTAAGTTCTAGGGGACTGATGACCTAAGATGTTAAGTCCCATTGTTCTCAGAGCCATCTGAACCATTTTTTTTCTGAGGTCATCAGTCCCCCAGACTTAGAACTACTTAAACCTAACTAACCTAAGGACATCACACACATCCATGCCCGAGGCAGGATTCGAACCTGCGACCGTAGCAGCCGCGTAGTTACAGACTGAAGTGCCCAGAACCGCTCGGCCACAGCGGCCGGCTTCAAGGAACTCATCGAGAGAATAGAAGGAGTGACCCATGAGGAAACTCTTGAGTTTCGATTTGAAAGCGCTTGGATTATTGCTATGATTTTTTAATTCTTGTGGTAGCTTGTTGAAAATGGATGCAGCAGTATACTCCACACATTTCTGCACAACATTTAAGGAAGTGCGATCCAAATGTAGATCGGATTTCTGCCGAGTATTAACTGAGTGAAAGCTGCTTATTCTTGGGAATGAGCTGATATTGTCAACAAGAAACGACAGTAAAAAATGTATAACTGAGAGGCCAATGTCAAAATACTCAGACTAGTGAACAGGGGTCGGCAAGAGGTTCGCGAACTTACACCACTTGTTTCCCGAACTGCCCGTTTCTGAGCCAAAAATATGCTTTTAGAATGGGAAGATTTACCCCAAAATATAATACCATACGACATAAGCGAATGAAATTAAGCAAAGTAGACTAATTTTCGTATCAAACGATCACTTACTTCAGATACCGTTCGAACAATGAAAATGGCAGCATTAAGTCTTGGAACAAGATCCTGAACGTGGACTTTCCACGACAGTTTACTATCTAACTGGACACCTTGAAGTTTGAAATGTTCGGTTTCACTAATCATATGCCCATTCTGGGAAATTAAAACATCGGGTGTTAGAAACTGTAAAAACTGAGTCTTAACGTTAGTTTGTTTCCTGCAAGCCATGAACTTATGTCATGAACTGCACTATTTGAAACAGTGCCAACATTGCACAAAGCATCTTTTACTACCAGGCTAGTGTCATCAGCAAACAGAAATATTTTAGAATCATCTTTAATACTAGAGGACGTATCATTTATACGAGCGTCACTCCAAAAGAAATGCACACTATTTTTGTAAAAATACAGTTTTCATTCTGCATGTGTGAATGTTTTACGGTGTGTAGATAAATCCTTCCCGCTTGTTTTCAAACTTAGTTCAACCTGTTCCCGCGAGTGGCGCCATCACAACATGTCTTCAAGATGGCTGCTACACTTGACGTTCGTCAGAAGCAATGTGTTGTCATAGAATTCCTGTGCTGTGAAAACGAGACAACGGGAAACATCCACAAGAGGTTGAAAAAGATCTATGGAGATGCTGCTGTCGATAGCAGTACAGTTAGTCGGTGGGCAAGCAGGTTACGTGATGAAAGTGGGCACGGCAATATTGAGGATTGTCCTCGCAGCGGCACGCCACATACTGCACATATTCCAGACAATGTGCAGAGAGCTAACGAATTGATGACTGCTGACAGACGCATCACAGTGAACGAATTGTCACCCTTTGTTGGGATAGGGGAAGGAAGTGTTTGCAGAATACTGAAAGTGTTGGCGTTAAAAAAGGTTTGTGCCAGGTGGGTTCCCAGGATGTTGACAGTGGCTCACAAAGAAACAAGAAAAACGGTATGCAGCGAACTTTTGGAACAGTACGAGAATGGTGGAGATGAATTTCTTGGAATAATTGTGACAGGTGATGAAACATGGCTCCATCATTTTTCACCAGAGACGAAGAGGTAATCAACGGAGTGGCATCATGCAAATTCACCCAAGAAAGCAAAATTCAAAACCACACCTTCTGCTGGAAAAGTTACGGATACGGTGTTTTTCGATTCCGAAAACTCTTGCTTGTGGACATCATGCCAAGTGGAACCAACATAAATTCTGATGCATATGTGACGACACTGAAGAAACTTCAAGCTCGACTGAGTCGTGTTCGACCAAATCGGCAAAAGCAGGATGTTTTGCTGTTGCACGACAATGCACGGCCACATGTCAGCCAAAAAATCATGGAAGCGATCACAAAACTTGTATGGACAGTTCAACACACGCCTTACAGTCCTGACCTGGCTCCATGCGACTATCATCTCTTTGGGAAACTGAAAGACTCTCTTCGTGGAACAAGGTTTGAAGATGATGACTCCCTTGTGCACGCTGACAAACAGTGGCTCCAACAGGTTGGTCCAGTATTTTATCGTGCGGGTATACAGGCGCTGGTTCCAAGATGGCGTAAGGCAGTTGAGAGGGATGGAAATTATGTGGAGAAATGAAAATATTGTTCCTAAAGGATGTATCTACTCACTGTAAAATTTTCAAACATGTAGAATAAAAGATGGACTTAAAAAAATAGTGTGCATTTCTTTTGGAGTGACCTTCGTTCCAATAAGGAACAGGAGTGGCCCCAAAACTGATCCTCCATTTAATCATGCCCCATTCAGACACCACATCATAGCCATTCTCAACGCTGTGGAGAATAACGTTTCTCCGTCTGCTATCAAAGTAAGAGGTGAACCAATTGTGAGCTACTCCCCGCATTCCATAGCAGCCAGACTTCTGGAGCAACATTTTATGATCAACATAATCAAACGCTTTGGGTAAAAAGTACGTCTAGCGTTCGAAACCTTTTGTTTTAATCCATCCACTTCCTCACAAGGAAAAGAGAATATAGCATTTTCACTTGTTAGACGACTTATAAAGCCGAACTGTCCATTTAATAGCAAATTATGTGTTGATCATGGAGCTGTACCGACCACCAATTTTCTGCTTTCTGGCCACATGTAGGATGATAGCCGCTCGCCGTCTGACACAGGACAGCATGTTAGGAAGCAACGGTCGCTGAGGAAACGGAAGAGACAACGCCTTACCCCGTCTGATGACTGTCTCCATTGGCTGTGCACACAGGAAGACGACCCTGCTACTGATGGTGCTCTGTCCTCTGAAGTCCTGACACTTGATGACGCAACGTCCTTCCACGCCTCCATTTCCAGTCAGCGTCCACCTCCAGACATCGACCTTCCCTCACCTGCGTCTGACACGGTTGCCTCCCTTTGTGTGTCTGACGCTGCCTGTGGGCGCACCTCTGATAGTGTTCCACTGAACCGACCCAATGAGACGTCTGTCTACCGGGCCGACGACGTCAATGCTAAGGATAGATATTCTGGAGGTGTACAGAGCGATGGACCATCCTTGATGGAGTCGTCTCCTTCCCCATCACAGGGATGTGTCCTTCCGTGGGGGCCTAACAGGGAGTTCCCTGTGCTTCCCCCGTGTTTGCATCGCCCCATCCTCCTGTCGACGGTAGCTGTCCAGACTTATCACATAGCCACGATCAATGTCAACACCATTCGCGTATACCAAAAACTGGCTGTACTCCATAAATGCTGTATACTGCGGACGCTGATGTTGCTCTCCTTCAGGAGGTACACGTTGCAACTTTCTGCGCTCCCCATGGTTTTACAGCACATGTCTCTTATGCTTCCCCTACTGGTAGTGGGGCGGCGATCCTCTTACGTAATGGTATCTTAGCTGATGCTGTTGCCTATCTCCCTGATGGCTCTCACGTTTAGAGGCGTCAGGATTGTCAATGTCTATGCGCCATCTGGTTCGGGTCAGCACTGTGAACGTTCCATTTTCTTCTCAGAAACAGTCACGCCTCGTTTCCTGGGTCGGTAGGATGCATTGATCATGGGAGGCAATTTCAACTGCACCCAGGCACCCAAATTTTTTCTCGCTGACACCTCCGTAAAATGATGAAAGGAATAAACTTTATCACTTACTATAATTTCGCTGTTTATGCAGTAAGACTGCAGCATTATACGTGACGTTTTAATTTAATATTTCTTTACTACCAACTCTATCGGCAACACATTTTGCAGACAATTTTCACATGTACCAATGAGTGTACCTGAAACGTTATATCATTGTACGACATAGTTGGGGAGATATGATGTTTTATACATGTAAGTTCGATTCTGTAATGAATCTGGATGGGACTTTACTGTTAATCAGTCTGATCTTGTCTTTGCAATTACTTCAGGAACCATACACAGGGATTTGTAGTATATTCTTAGATTCGTCACATAATGTTGGCTATAGAAACTTGGTAAGTAGGTTATCACGGGATGGTTTAGGTCTATCTTGAAGCATCTGCCAGTTCAGAATTTTCAATACCTCTATGACACTCTCCCGTAGGTCAGACAAACCTGTGACCACTCGTGCTGCACTGCCTTGCATGCGTCCATTATCCCCTGTTAGCCCTATTTGGTAGGGTCCCACGCCATTGAGTAATATTCTAGGTTTGTTGAATGAGTATTTTGTGAGCAGCCATCTTTCCAGATTGATTGTGCTTTGTCTATGAGTGAGCGTATATGAAGGGCTTATTTCAATAGTGGTACAAGTGCATTTTTGTTCATTTTAAGATACATAGTCCAAAAGTTAAATGAGCGCTGAAAAATCTGCAGTTGAGATACCAGAAATATTCAAGCATATGGCTTCTTGCTGGAGACGAACCTTTCTTTCTGTTTGTTCAGATCATTAATGTCAGAAGCACTATAATCAGAAAAGTGGAGGTAATGGACTTGTACCACTATTGAAATAAGCCCTTCAAATGATCATTCCACTTTGTATCCCTAAAAATCGTTACACCCAGATATTTGTATGAGCTGAGCGTTTCTAATTATGAATTTGTGATATTGTAGTTTTAGAATAGTGCATGTTTTTCGTTTCGCGAAGTGTAGAGATTTCCATTTCTGAACATTTAAAGCGAGTTACCAGTCTTTGCACCGCTTTGAAATCTTGAAGATCTGACTGGCCATTTGTGCAGAGTTTTTCTTCGGACATTGCCGCGTTATACAGGGTGTTTCACAACGATGTTTTCAAAATTTGGAGACAGGTTTCTTACACCAAAATAAGAAAAAATGTTCAGTAAACATGGGCTCTAAAATTCATACCATACCATAAGAGCTATGAGCACTTGCTCTTCCTCGATACTGTGTACCACATCTCTTCTACTGCAAGCTCTTTGGTTTAAATGGCTCTGAGCACTATGGGACTTAACTTCTAAGGTCATCAGTCCCCTAGAACTAAGGACATCACACACATCCATGTCCGAGGCAGGATTCGAACCTGCGACCGTAGCGGTCGCGCGGTTCCAGACTGTGGCGCCTAGAAACGCTCGGCCACTCCGGCGGGCCCAAGCTCTCTGCTTTCCATATTTTGGGAGGAGGCAGTACGGACCAAAACAAGAAAAAAAGTCCAGTAAAAGCTGCAATGTGCATACGTTACGAACTATGAGCTCTTGCTCATCTTCGATACTGTGAAACACGTCTCTTCTACGGAACAAGTGCTCGTAACTCTAAAGGTGAGCACTTACCAGCCCGAGGTTACTAGACATTTTTTTGTTGTCCTCTCAAAATATGGAAAGCAAAGAGATTGTAGTAGAAAAGATCTGTCTTACAGTTCTGAAGTTGAACAAGTGCTCATAGCTCTTAAGGTATGCACTTTAAAGCCCAACTTTTGTGGACGTTTTTTTCTTGTTTTGATGTAATGAACCTGTCCGAAACTCCTAGAAGGTAACTCCATCATCTGCTAAAAGCGTGACATTGCTGTTAATATTGTCTCCCAAGTCATTAATACGCCATTCGTTCCTTATCTCAAAGCACTCAGTTAAGATCCTCTAAGATTTTTATGGAGTCGCGCTCCAGTGTCCGGCATTCGCACTGTATGGAGCTCCCGATTGCAGACGGACTGCAGCGGCGCGAGCACGGAGGGCCGCGACGGGGAGATGTACTTCACGGTGTCGCCGTCGCCTCGCCAGCGTCGCCTGGTGCCCGTGCCCGCCGCCGTGTGGAGCGAGGGCGTGCACGCCGGCTACGACCCGCACATCGACGCCACCGTAGCGGCCATCGGTAAGGCGCTGTCTCCAGGCTTCAGCACCGTGCTCTACAGTGTTTTACAAAGGCTTTCTGTTATCATTGATGGACGCATTGGCGAGCCTTCATCCGGTGCGCACTGCACCCGCATGCCAGCACCATGGTGGGGGGGGGGGGGGGGGGGGGGGGCGCCGATGAATGAGTGCACGATCGGGCGTGGATTCTGGGTTTGGTTCTGAGGGGGGCTCACATTACTGATAGTGTCACTCCTCTCCATTTCCACCCTTCCACGCTTTCCCACGGATGGGAGTGCTTGCTCTGCAGGGCACTCCCACGCTGGCCACAGTTTTGGTACAGAGTTCCGTGATAGAGTGTCCCATTCCTCCACCAGCACGGCTGACAACTGACGGACGGTTGTTGGTGGATATGCACGTGCTGCAATAGTCTCCCAACGCGTCTCGTGCCCATTGGGATGTAAGTCGAAGGAAGGGGAAGGCCGAGTATCCTCTCGTTCCAGGAGCTCCTCCACTGCGCAGTTCAATGTGGTCTCACAATGCCATCAATAAAAAAGAAGTCAGGGCCGAATCCACCTCCAAAAAGACGCATACGAGAACGGTGTACAGCACGTTGACCGGTGACATTTGGGGGTGGATATACCAATGCTAGACATACCTCCATATGGCAGTGGGAACAAATAATGCCCTCAGGAACATTGTCACACATGATTGTTTTGATGATCTAGGTGTGGGGAGGTGTAATGTCGTATTAGGGTGCTTGCCCTCCAAATCTTTGAACATGGTACGCTCACTGATCAATGCTATTGTGACACTGTACGTCTTTCCCATGCACGTCTTTTCAGGGATGCATTCCGTCATGACTTCATTTTAATGGATGAGAATGCGTGACAAAGTCAAACCGCGCAGGTGGAGCAATTCTTGGAATAGTGGATATTCGTGGAATGGACTGGCGTGCCCATTCCCTCGAAATGTGGCTATTCGGGCTTTTTGGCAGGTGGTCACGTTATGTGACTGGACTGTGTAATATGGGCAAAACATACATTTTATGTGATAGGCTTCTAAATACTTGTGGCTCAGATTTTTAATTCAGCCTTTCTTCAAGTTAAATTGAAACTAGTTCCATTCTCGATGATTTGGTGAATACCAAACCTCAGAGAGTAATTTTCTGTAAATAATGGTGTTGTCTGTAAAACTGTATGACTCATTAGATATTTTAGTGTTGTAGACATGATAATAAATGAAGATTCTAGAAGATTTGTTTTTACGTATATCCTACAACGAAATTAATATTTCAGTGTGTTTTAGAATACTTGAGCCAAATAAGCTAAACAACCTAATCTCATCATCAGCCGGGCGCACCAAGGTAGTGCTCGCATTCTGGTAATGGATAAGCTAGAGTAATCTATGTGTATGGGGTTGCTAGAGGTTAAATTTATCATTCGTTTTCCTCTCAGGATCATCTCTTGTTGTTCTTCTTCTGTTTTTGGGCGTCCTACAGATGTCGCTGCATGCCATGTCTCCGTCGCCAAACAACTCGATCTCACCATTCTTCCTCATCCTCTTCTATTCCTTTTCTCTCCATCGCTTCTTGGTTAACCCTTAGCCATCCTTTGTGTGGTCTTCCTCTTCTCCTCCTACCAGGATATTGCCACGAAAGTACGCTCTTTGACCATCTTTCTTCTTCCATTCTTCTGTCATCCTCTAATCAGCATAGCCGTCTTTCTTCTATTTTCGTACATAAAATTATAAGGAGAGTGCATCGTTTCTCTTATTTCCTCATTCCTTACGTGGTCAAGTTGGGAAATTCTGCATGCATTTCTCAAATGGTCAATTTCTAAAGCTGTCAGTCTCTTTTTACTTCTTTCTATGAATTCCCAGCACTCCCTCCGATAACTTCTTGTAGATTTCAAGACGCAATTGTATGAAAACATTTTAACCTTTAAACTCAATTTTGAGGATCAAAGTACAGTTTATAGTTTTTGGATAGCAGCCCTTCCCTGCCTAATCCGTTGTTGGACATCTCCGTCACATCTACCACCATGTGACAGGATACTTCAAACCTAGTAATTAAACTCTTTACACACTTTTCTATGAATTCCGCCGAAGTCCAAGTTACACACATCAAAAAAGTTTTGCATCACCTCGGTTCCGAGAGTCCCGGAACCTGTACAGAAAATTGGAATAGAGATCAACATAAACATCATTTGTGCCCTTTTTATTGCTCATGAGAACCACACATTACATGTTGTACCACCATACAGCGAGACCTTCAGAGATGGCGGTCCAGATTGCTGTGCACACTGGTACCTCTAATACCCAGTAGCACGTCCTCTTACATTGATGTATGCCTGCATTCGTCGTGGCATACTATCCACAAGATCATCAAGGCACTGTTGGTCAAGATTGTCCCACTCCTCAATGGCGATTCGACGTAGATCTCTCAGAGTGGTTGGTGGGTCCGTCGTCCATAAACAGCCCTTTTCAAACCACCCCAGGCATGTTAGGTGGGGTTCATGTCTGGATAACATGCTGCCCACTCTAGTCGAGCGATGTCGTTATCCTGAAGGAAGTCGTTCACAAGATGTGCACGGTGTGGGCGCGAATTGTCGTCCATGAAGACAAATGCCTCGCCAATATGCTGCCGACATGGTTGCACTACCGGTTGGAGGGTGACATTCACGTATCATACAGCCGTTACGGCGCCTTCCATAACCACCAGTGGCGCACGTCGGCCCCACATAATGCCACCGCAAAACAGCAGGGAACCTCCACCTTGTTGCACTCGCTGGACAGTGTGTCTAAGGCATTCACCCTGACCGGGTTTCCTCCAAACACTTCTCCGACAATTGTCTGGTTGAGGCATATGGGACACTCATCAGTGAAGAGAACGTGATGCGAATCCTGAGCGGTCCATTCGGCATGTTGTTGGGCCCATTTGCACCGCGCTGCATGATGTGGTTGCAAAGATGGACCTCGCCATGGGCATTGGGAGTGAAGTTGCGCATCATGCAGCCTACTGTGCACAGTTTGAGTAGTAACACGACGCCCTGTTGCTGCACGAAAATTATTATTCAACATGGTGGCGCTGCTGTCATTCACTGCAGTAATAGCCCTTGGGCAGCCTGAACGACGCATGTCATAGACAGTTCCTGTCTCTCTGTATCTCCTCCATGTTCAAATAACATTGCTTTGGTTCACTCCGAGACGCCTGAACACTTCCCTTGTTGAGAGCCCTTCCTGGCACAAAGTAACCGCGTTATTGGCCGTCTATGCATGGTTGAACTACACACAACACGATCCGTATACCTCCTTCCTGGTGGAATGGCTGCAACTGATCGGCAGTCAGACCCCCTTCGTCTAATAGGCGCTGCTTGTGCATGGTTGTTTACATATTTGAGCGGGTTTAGTGACATCTCTGAACAGTCAAAAGGACTATGTCTGTGATACAATATTCACAGACAACGTCTATCTTCGGGGGTTCTGGGAACTGGGCTGATGCAAAACTTTTTTTGATGTGTGTATTTCCCTTCTATCTGCAACGTACGTATTCCGTCTTCTCGAAATTAATTTTTAAACCCAAATTGTTTACTTCTTAAGCATCTAAGAATATGTATCGCCTTCATCGTTTGCTGCAAGGACCTGACCATCAGCACAGACAAGTCTATACATATACTGGTTCCCTACTTCAGTCCCCACACCGACACACTTTCTACACCGTAGATCCAGTGGCTTCTACTCACACAATATTGCTCAAAAGTATTTTGTAGTTGAACTAGTATGTTGGTAGGCAGGTTTACCTTTACGTGGAATTAAAACAAACCGACTGTTCGGAGAGAAGACTGATTGACCTCGCCACGGTTACATGTATTGATTACCGAGTGCAGGTAAACATGGACCCTGGCCGTAAACAGTGTTTCCAAGGGGTTCATAAGTATTTTGTAGAATGTGAAGACTGCAATATATCCAACTATATAAAGAAAATCAAATTCTAATATTTTCATTTACTGACAGCAATGCCTAAAACTGAGGGATGTTCAGTAGATTTCAGACAAGCTGTCTTAACGGTACTGAATCAAGGCGAAGTTCAGTCCTTGATTGGCATCTCAGAATAGGTCGTGAGTGTCTGAGGCTGTCTTCAGAAAAAAAGAGGACGATAGAGAGCAGTGCACGAAGTGGTCGATCCCGAAAAACCACCCAAAAAGAAGATAGGTTCATCCGAAGGCAATCAGTGGTAGATCCCAAAAAATCAGCTCAGGCAGTACTGCGGGTAAACAGGGGGTGAAGGTCCGTGTTTCGACTGTTAAACGTCGCTTGGCAGCCACAGACCTGGTTAGTAGGCGTTCTACTCGGAAACCTATGATAAGTTCAAAAAATAGGAAGGCCAGACTACGGTTTGCTAAGAAGTAAGCAACATGTGCCACTGAAGACTGGTCAAAAATTCTATGGAGTATTGAAAGCAAGTTTAATCTCTTGTCCTCAACCAGATGCAATATGTTCGACAGCTGATAAACAAGAGGAACGACAGACAGTACCAAGGACCCAGCATTAAGCCCAGAGGAGGAGCTATCATAACGCGAGGCTGCTTCTCACAAATCGGGTGTAGGTCCTCTCGTCGAAATGCGTGAGGTAGTGGATACTCCGAAGTATGATGAAATATTAATAGACCATACGCTGATCAGCCAAAACCCGACCTACTATCGATATAAACCCCTCTAGGCGATAGCAGCGTCACCTGGCGAGGAATGTCTGCTAGTCAGACATACATACGGGGCGTGTAGTATCAGTGAGCGTGCTATCCATGTGTAGAATGGGGAAGGCGTGTGATCTGTCTGAGTTTGGCCAAGGGCAGATTGTAAAGGCTCGGCACAAGCATTTTGGTGCTGTGGTGAGTGTATTCATCATGTGGCCAAACCAAAGTAATACCATGTCCAGACATCGTGGCGTATGGCGGCCACCCCTCATTACAGATGTGAGACATCGTAGGCTGGGCAGACTGATAAAGCAGGACAGATGGCGAACTGTGGTGGATTTGACTTCAGACTTTATTCCTTGGCAGAGTACAAGTGCCTCTGAACACACAGTCCACTGAACACTCCTAACGATGAGCCTCCATATCCGACGACCCATGAATGTTGCAATGTTAACACCAGAACATCGACAACTATGACTCAAATGTGCACATGACCATCAGCACTGGACATTGAAGCAGTGGTGGAGTGTGGAGTTGTTTGATAAATCCCTATTCCTTCTTCATCATGCTGATGGGAGGGATGGCGTCAGAGCTCATCGCCCCCTCCCCGTAATTCACGGGAATTAGATGACTTGTGTGTGCAGATATGGTGCCAACTCCCTCCAGCGACCTAGCGAGGCCTCACTGCTTCCACGGCACTATGCGTCACTGCTGGCTGATCTACATCTACATCTACATTTATATTCCGCAAGCCACCCAACGGTGTGTGGCGGAGGGCACCACTGTCATTACCTCCTTTCCTGTTCCAGTCGCGTATGATTCGCCGCAAAGCCTCCGTGCGCGCTCGAATCTCTCTAATTTTACAGTCGTGATCTCCTCGGGAGGTATAAGTAGGGGGAAGCAATATATTCGATACCTCATCCAGAAACGCACCCTCTCGAAACCTGGACACCAAGCTACACCTCAATGCAGAGCGTCTCTCTTGCAGAGTCTGCCACTTGAGTTTGCTTAACACCTCCGTAACGCTATCACGCTTACAAATAACCCTGTGACGAAACGCGCCGCTCTTCTTTGGATCTTCTCTATCTCCTCTGTCAACCCGACCTGGTACGGATCCCACACTGATGAGCAATACTCAAGTATAGGTCGAATGAGTGTTTTGTAAGCCACCTCTTTTGTTGATGGACTACATTTCTACATTTTCTAAGGACTCTCCCAATGAATCTCAACCTGGCACCCGCCTTACCAACAATCAATTTTATATGATCATTCCCCTCAAATCGTTCCGTACGCGTACTCCCAGATATTTTACAGAAGTAACTGCTACCAGTGTTTGTTCCGCTATCATATAATCATACAATAAAGGGTCCTTCTTTCTATGTATTCGCAATACATTATATTTGTCTATGTTAAGGGTCAGTTGCCACTCCCTGAGCAAGTACCTATCCGCTGCAGATCTTCCTGCATTTCGCTGCAATTTTCTAATGCTGCAACTTCTTTGTATACTACAGCATCATCCGCGAAAAGCCTCATGGAACTTCCGACACTATCATCTAGGTCATTTATATATATTGTGAAAAGCAATGGTCCCATAACACTCCCCTGTGGCACGCCAGAGGTTACTTCAACGTCTCTACCTCACAGAAGATGAAATATGCCTTGCAATTGGAAATTCCAGCACGAAAACGATCCGAAGCACACTTCTGGCCACGTGAAGACAGTTTTGGAGCAGCACAAAGTAAAGGTATTTGAATGCCCAAGCCAAAGTCCAGATTTAAACGCCATAGAACATCTTTGGGGCGAGCTGGAAAGATGAGCTCGCCAACGAAATGTACCAATAAGGAGACTTTCTACAAACAATTGTGTGAGCAATGTAAAAAGATTTCTCAGGCGCAACTAGCCAAACTTATTGGTTCTGTGCCATCCAGATGTGCTGTGGTAATACATGCAAAGGCCTATGCAATCAAGTATTGTTTTTCTTCTGTTTAGTTTTAATAAAATACTTTTGAGTCTATATAATTGTTCATTTGTGTTTTATTATTGATGCAAAGATCGGAAATGTGTACGCTACTGGCCATTAAAATTGCTACACCAAGAAGAAATGCAGATAATAAACGGGTATTCATTGGACAAATTTATTATACCAGAACTGACATGTGATTACATTTTCAAGCAATTTGGGTGCATAGATCCTGAGAAATCAGTACTCAGAACAACCACCTCTGGCCGTAGTAACGGCCTTGATACGCCTGGGCATTGAGTCAAACAGAGCTTGGATGGCGTGTACAGGTACAGCTGCCCGTGCAGCTTCAACACGATACCACAGTTCATCAAGAGTAGTGACTGGCGTATTGTGACGAGCCAGTTGCTCGGCCACCATTGACCAGACGTTTTCAATTGGTGAGAGATCTTGAGAATGTGCTGGCCAGGGCAGCAGTCGAACATTTTCTGTATCCAGAATGGTCCGTACAGGACCTGCAACATGCATCGTGTATTATCCTGCTGAAATGTAGGGTTTCGCAGGGATCGAATGAAGGGTAGAGCCAAGGGTCGTTACACATCTGAAATTTATCGTCTACTGTTCAAAGTGCCGTCAATGCGAACAAGAGGTGACCGAGACGTGTAACCAATGGCACCCCATACCATCATGCCGGGTGTTACGCCAGTATGACGATGACGAATACACGCTTCCAAGGTACGTTCACCGCGATGTCGCCAAACACGGATGCGACCATCATGATGCGGTAAACAGAACCTGGATTCATCCGAAAAAATGACGTTTTGCCATTCGTGCACCCAGGTTCGTCATTGAGTACACCATCGCAGGCGCTCCTGTCTGTGGTGCAGCGTCAAGGGTAGCCGCAGCCACGGTCTCCCAGCTTTTAGTCCATGCTGCAGCAAACGTCGTCGAATTGTTCGTGCAGATGGTTGTCGTCTTGCAAACGTCCCCATCTGTTGACTCAGGGATCGAGACGTGGCTGCACGACCCGTTACAGCCATGCGGATAAGATGCCTGTCATCTCGACTGCTAGTGATACGAGGCCGTTGGGATCCAGCACGGCGTTCCTTATTACCCTCGTGAACCCACAGATTCCATATTCTGCTAACAGTCATTGGATCTCGACCAACGCGAGCAGCAATGACGCTATGCTATAAACCGCAATCGCGATAGGCTACAATCCGATCTTTATCAGAGTCGGAAATGTGATGGTACGCATTTCTCCTCCTTACACGAGGCATCACAACAACGTTTCACCATTCAACGCCGGTCAACTGCTGTTTGTGTATGAGAAATCGGTTGGAAACTTTCCTTATGTCAGCACGTTGTAGGTGTAGCCACCGGCGCCAACCTCGTGTGAATGCTCTGAAAAGCTAATCATTTGCATATCACAGCATCTTCTTTCTGTCGGTTAAATTTCGCGTCTGTAGCACGTCATCTTTGTGGTGTAGCATTTTTAATGGCCAGTAGTGTAATATAAGTAAGAAAATTAAAGAAACGCTATAAAGATTTAATAATTATACTGTTTCACTTAAATTTGTTTTTCAAAAATACAAAATACTTTTGAGCGATATTGTGTATTTTAAAAGAGTATGGGAGGCAGACAGCGTCCTTGTTTCAGTCGTTTAGTTGTTCTGAAGGTCTCTGTAGTAATTTTGCTCTCCACTGTTTAAAATCACAACATCCCGCTTTCGGCCATTTGCACCGTCAGTGTCGGGAAGCCGGTTACGCGGCAGAGCTGTGATGTTAGCCGTTTGGTGGTGTGTGTGGCGCAGGCGCGGACACGCCGGTGAGTGTGGTGCTGGCGCTGCCGGGCCAGCAGGGGCAGGTGGCGCCGGGCGACGGGCTGTCGGCGCTGGAGCGCCGCCTGCTGACGCCGGAGGGCTGGGCGCGCGCGCTGCGCTGCGTGGCGCCGCGCCGCGGACTGCAGCTGCAGGCTCCGCGCTTCGCGCACCGCTCGCTGCTCAACGCGACGGCGGCGCTGCGCCGGCTCGGCCTGCGCGACCTGCTGACGCGGGGGCGCGCCGACCTGCGCGGGCTCAGCGGCGGCCTCGCAGACCTCCACCTCGCGGACGTGCTCGCCGCCACACAGCTCTCCACCTGCGCGGGGCACTCTGCGCACGCCGAGGTCAGTTGCCCGTCTGCTCCTGTAAATCGTCCTCTCCGGGGAAGGCGCTCCGAGCTCTGGCTTTTAGTGTCGCGAGACGGAGTACAACTTTGAACTGACAACCACTCGTTTATAGTCTCTACCGACCTTAGCCCAGTATACACTGAGGTGATAAATGTCGTTGCATGCCTACTAATGTCGCGTCGGACTTCCCTTTTGTCTGGCGTAGTGCACTAACTCTATACAGGGTGTTAGAAAAAGGTACGGCCAAACTTTCAGGAAACATTCCTCAGACACAAAGAAAGAAAATATATTATGTGGACATGTATCCGGAAACGCTTACTTTCCATGTTAGAGCTCATTTTATTACTTCTCTTCAAATCACATTAATCATGGAACGGAAACACACAGCAACAGAACGTACCAGCCTGACTTCAAACACTTTGTTACAGGAAATGTTCAAAATGTCCTCCGTTAGCGAGGATACATGCACCCACCCTCCGTCGCATGGAATCCCTGATGCGATGATGCAGCCCTGGAGAATGGCGTATTGTATCACAGCCGTCCACAATACGAGCACGAAGAGTCTCTACATTTGGTACCGGGGTTGCGTAGACAAGAGCTTTCAAATGCCCCCATAAATGAAAGTCAAGAGGGTTGAGATCAGGAGAGCGTGGAGGCCATGGAATTGGTCCACCTCTATCAATCCATCGGTCACCGAATCTGTTGTTGAGTAGCGTACGAACACTTCGACTGAAATGTGCAGGAGCTCCATCGTGCATGAACCACATGTTGTGTCGTACTTGTAAAGGCACATGTTGTAGCGGCACAGGTAGAGTATTCCGTATGAAATCATGATAACGTGCTCCATTGAGCGTAGGTGGAAGAACATGCGGCCCAATCAAGACATCACCAACAATGCCTGCCCAAACGTTCACAGAAAATCTGTGTTGATGACGTGATTGCACAATTGCGTGCGGATTCTCGTCAGTCCACACATGTTGATTGTAAAAATTTACAATTTGATCACGTTGGAATGAAGCCTCATCCGTAAAGAGAACATTTGCACCGAAATGAGGATTGATACATTATTGGATGAACCATTCGCAGAAGTGTGCCCGTGGAGGCCAATCAGCCGCTGATAGTGCCTGCACACTCTGTACATGGTACGGAAACAACTGGTTCTACCGTAGCACTCTCCATACAGTGACTGGTCAACGTTACCTTGTACAACAGCAACTTCTCTGACGCTGACATTAGGGTTATCGTCAACTGCACGAAGAATTGCCTCGTCCATTGCAGGTGTCCTCGTCGTTCTAGGTCTTCCCCAGTCGCGAGTCATAGGCTGGAATGTTCCGTGCTCCCTAAGACGCCGATCAATTGCTTTGAATGTCTTCCTGTCGGGACACCTTCGTTCTGGAAATCTGTGTCGATACAAACGTACCGCGCCACGGCTATTGCCCTGTACTAATCCATACATCAAACGGGCATCTGCCAACTCCGCATTTGTAACCATTGCACTGACTGCAAAACCACGTTCGTGACGAACACTGACCTGTTGATGCTACGTACTGATGTGCTTGATGCTAGTACTGTAGAGCAATGAGTCGCATGTCAACACAAGCACCGAAGTCAACATTACCTTCCTTCAATTGGGCCAACTGGCGGTGAATCGAGGAAGTACAGTATATACTGACGAAACTAAAATGAGCTCTAACATGGAAATTAAGCGATTCCGGACACATGTCCACATAACGTCTTTTCTTTATTTGTGTGTGAGGATTGTTTGCTGAAAGTTTGGCCGTATTTTTTTGTAACACCCTGTATACTATGGACGCAACAAGCTGCTGAAGACCCCCGCAGAAATATTGAGCCATTCCGCCACTATAGCCATCCGCAATTCAAAAAATGGTTCAAATGGCTCTGAGCACTTTGGGACTCAACTGCTGTGGTCATAAGTCCCCTAGAACTTAGAACTACTTAAACCTAACTAACCTAAGGACATCACACACAGCCATGCCCGAGGCAGGATTCGAACCTGCGACCGTAGCGGTCGTGCGGTTCCAGACTGTAGCGCCTTTAACCGCTCGGCCACTCCGGCCGGCCCATCCGTAATTGCCAAGGTGTTGCCAGTGTAGGAAGTCGAGCACGAACTCACCTCTCGATTATGCCCCACAAATATTCAGAGGGATTTATGTCGGCTATCTGGGCGGCAGCTGGAAAACCATTCTGGAGTGTAATTAGCAGTCTCCGAAAGGGCGGTAAGAAGGAAGTGACAAGTATTTTGGACAGGTCAGGAAAACTGCTGGTGAATCCTGTTGATGCCTTGGGCAGATGGAGGGAATATTTTGAAGAGTTGCTCAATGTAGGTGAAAATACGATCAGTAATGTTTCAGATTTCGATGTACAATGGGACAGGAATGATGATGGAAATAGGATCACATTTGAGGAAGTGGAGAAAACGGTCAATAGATTGCAGTGCAATAAAGCAGCTGGGGTGGATGAAATTAAGTCGTAACTCATCAAATACAGTGGAATGTCAGGTCTTAAATGGCTACACAGGATAATTGAAATGGCCTGGGAGTCGGGACAGGTTCCATCAGACTGGACGAAAGCAGTAATCAGACCAATCTTTAAACGTGGAAACAGAAAAGATTGTAACAATTACAGAGGTATCTCTTTAATCAGCGTTGTGGGTAAAATCTTCTCAGGCATTGTTGAAAGGAAAGTGCGAGTATTAGTTGAGGACAAATTGGATGAAAATCAGTGTGCGTTTAGCCCTCTTAGAGGTTGCAGGACCAGATCTTTAGCTTACGGCAAATAATGGAGAAGTGTTACGAGTGGAACAGGGAATTGTGTCTATGCTTTATAGATCTAGAAAAGGCATATGACCGGGTTCCTAGGAGAAAGTTATTGTCTGTTCTACGAGATTATGGAATAGGAGGCAAACTTTTGCAAGCAATTAAAGGTCTTTACATAGATAGTCAGGCAGCAGTTAGAGTTGACGGTAATTTGAGTTCATGGTTCAGAGTAGTTTCAGGGGTAAGACAAGGTTGCAACCTGTCTCCACTGTTGTTCATATTATTTATGGCTCATATGTTGAAAACAATAGACTGGCTGGGTGAGATTGAGATATGTGAAAGCAAAATAAGCAGTCTCGCATATGCGGATGACTTAGTTGTGATGGCAGATTCGATTGAAAGTTTGCAAAGTAATATTTCAGAGCAAGATCAGAAATGTAAGGACTATGGTATGAAGATTAGCATCTCCAAAACGAAAGTAATGTCAGTGGGAAAGAGATATAAACGGACTGAGTACCAAATAGGAGGAACAAAGCTAGAACAGGTGGACAGTTTCAAGTACTTAGGATGCATATTCTCACAGGATGGCAACATAGTGAAAGAACTGGAGGCGAGGTGTAGCAAAGCTAATGCAGTGAGCGCTCAGCTACGACCTACTCTCTTCTGCAAGAAGGAAGTCAGTACCAAGACTAAGTTATCTGTGCAACGTTCAATCTTTCGACCAACTTTGTTGTATGGCAGCGAAACCTTATCAATAAGGTTGAGGTTACGGATATGAAAGTAGCTAGGATGATTACAGGTACTAGTAGATGGGAACAATGACAGGAGGGTGTCCACAGTGAGGAAATCAAAGAAAAACTGGGAATGAACTCTATAGATGTAGCAGTCAGGGCGAACAGACTTAGATGGTGGGGTCATGTTACAGGCATGGGAGAAGCAAGGTTACCCATGAGACTCATGGGTTCATCAGTAGAGGGTACGAGGAGTCGGGGTAGACCAAGGAGAAGGTATCTGGATTCGGTTAAGAATGATTTTAAAGTAATAGGCTTAACATCAGAAGAGGCACCAATGTTAGTGCTGAATAGGGGATCATGGAGGAATTTTATAAGGGGGACTATGCTCCAAACTGAACGCTGAAAGGCAGAATCAATCTTAAATGATGATGATGATGATGATATGGGTGGCCAAATTATTCACTCGAATTGTCCAAACTAACCGCAAACAACTGTGGATGGTGACATGGCGCATCATAGTTTGGGAACGTGAAGACCATCATCCATGGCTGCAGACTGTCTCCAAGAAGCCGAACTTGACCATTTCGAGTAAATGATCAGTTCAGTTGGACCATGTAAACGCGGTCCACACCATTATGGAGCCATGACTGACTGGCACAGTGCCTTGTTGACGAACTGGGTCCCTGGATTAGTGGGGTCTGCGCCACATTCGAACCTTAACATCAGCGCTTAGTGACTAAAATCGGGACTCATTTGATCAGGCCACAGTTTTACAGTCGTCTAGGGTCGAACCGATATGATCACAAGCCCAAGAGGTGGGCTACAGGTGATGTCGTGGTGATAGAAGAGGCACTTGCTTCGGCTGTCTGCTGCTATAGCCCGTTAACGCAAAATTTCGCCATACTATCCTAACGAATACGCTGGTCGTCCGTCTCACACTGATTTCTGCAGTTATTTCAGGCAGCGTTGCTTGTCTGTTAGCACTGACAGCTCTACAGGAACGCAGCTGCTCTCAGTCGCTAAGTGAATGCCGTCGGCCAGTGCATTCTCCACAGTGAGAGATAATGCCCGAAATTTGGTATTCTCAGCGCACTCTTAACACTATGAATCTTTGAGTACTGTATTCCCTAACAATTTCCGAAATGGAATGTTCCATGTGTTTAGCTTCAACTACCATTCCGAGTTGAAAGTCTGTTAATTCTGGTTGTGGGGCCACAACCACACCGGGACCTTTCACATGAATCACGTGACTACAAATGACAGCTCTGCCAATCCACTGCCCTTTTATACCTTGTGTATGCGACACCACTGCCACCTATATACGTGCATTCACTATCCCACGACTTTCGTCACCTCAGCGTACATTGTAGCATACAAAGAATTATTGCTATTCTTCAGTGTTACCTTCATTATGGTCTGTTTCATGTGTCACATCCACTTCCCTATAGAAAAGCAGACGGCTTGCTAAACTTGTTACTGTCTACCGACAAAATCAGCCTAGAAATATCCTGGTAGATTAAAACCGTGTGCCAGGCCGAGACTCGAACCGGAGACCTTTGCCTTTTTCAGGCAACTCTTCTACCAACTGAGCTATGCAAGCATGACTCACGACCCACCCTCAAAGCTTTACTTCCACCAGAACATCTCCCACCTTCCAAACTTCGTAGTTCTCATGCACATCTTGCACATGACGTTCGGAATGCAGGAGAGGATGGTACTGCCAGAAGTAAAGCTGTGAGGACGGGTAATGAGTCGTGTTTGGGTAGCTCAGTCAGTAGAACACTTTCCTGCGAAAGGCAAAGGTCCCATGTTCGGTCTGGCGCACAGTATTAATCTACCAGGAAGTTTCAAATTGCCCACACTCTGCTGCGGAGTGAAAATTCGCTCAGGAAAGTCAAGCTAGGTTGGCACTGTGGGAAAACTTTCAATGTCAGTCTAGTACCTTCTTTACTTGTAGCTTCAACTAGCCCCCATTAGCCACGAAACTGACTGACTTCTAGGGACACACTACCAGCAAAAATTACTATACCTGGAAAGACAATGTCGATTTTGATCCGATGATGGCATATGCTACCTGGGAGATAGAATATTAGTGATAATGGTTTCAGTGTTGTCTGCCAACCTGTCTTCCACTCACGCCACAGCATTGTCATGCATGGCTTGACTGGTGCCAACAGAAGATCACTTGGAAGATGAAGTGGCACAGCGTGGTCTTCAGCGATGAAAGCAGATTCTGCCTGCATGCAAGTGATGGTAATCTACCCATACAGTATAGACATGGTGAGCACTGTCTCATAAATTGCATTTATCCAAGACACACTGGTCCCAACCTAGGCCTTATGGTCTGGGGTGAGAAGCTGAAACTCTTTTATCTTTGGGGTTTCGGGAGGGGACACTAACCAGCACTCACTATGTGTAGAATAATGTCAGACCCATCTTTTGCCACTCTTGCAACAGGAAGGTGACGTATTGTCCACCCACACACTGCCCATGAAACACAGTGAGCTTTGCAAGACATGAATCAATTTTCTCAGCCAACATGATCTCTGCACTTGCCTCCAATTGAACATGTGGGGTACAATGAGATGAGAAGTGTCATGTTCAACTCACCATCCAACAACTCTTATTGAACTACATGAACATGCCGAGCAGGCATGGCATAATGTATTCCAAGACAGTATTCATCAACTGGATGACTGACTGGAAGCCAGTGTGAGCACATGCCGTGCCACCTGTGGAGTCTACACCACATACTAATATGGGTGTTCGAGCATGGGTCGATACCTGGTACTTCAGAACTGCTTGTGCTTTTGATCTGTAAATTTAATCATTTCATGTACTCCATACACACTAAATCTTAAGTGGATTGGAAATCTTTAAAAGGGTGGCAGTGCATTAGCTTACATCTCCTTCAACCCCACCATAGATAGGACCGCAAATTAAGGCCAAGTCCACCCAATATGCTCTCCCATGTGTCTGAACCACATCCTTCAATTAATGAGTAGTTCCCATGAGCCCTACTTCCATTGACATCATTGGCATCCATACTCAGTGACACAGCAAAAAGCCTCATCAGTATCCACTTTCCAACTCTCTCATGTGCCAACACAGCCTTGACACAGAGACTTATCAGCCGTGTGGTTCAATCGCATGCTCAGCCTGACAGCAGCCTAAAGACTTTGCCATACCAACTGATTCACACAGGGATTACAGAGAAGCAAATTAAGTAAGCACCACCTCTGCCGTTTAATACTAGCAACCTGACTTCAGAAATAAGGCTTTGGTTTATTCTTCATTTGAAGTAACTGTTGATTCAAAGCAGAACTCTAAAGCTATCAAATACTTAAATATTTCATGTAGGACAGTTAAAAATGACAATGTTAAGAACTGGACGAAGATACATTACTCGCATCTTAGTGAGAATTAAGGGAATCATACAATGTGGATCTGAATTTGCCTTCCAGACATTCATGAAATGCAGCTGTTCAAGGAAGTACAAAGCAATAGGCAAGGAATGACAGCTGGCCCACTCCCCCACCCTCTTCTTGAAAGAAAATAATTACGATCATTGCAAACCAATGATGGATGCTGCCTGCTACACAGACATCACTGTTAATTCAGAATTAGTTTGAAAAAAGCCAGAAAATCCAATAGATCTTGACTAGTAGCAATTGTATCTAGACATGTGTGATGTCAAATCTCAACAATATTTGGCTGTTCACCAATATTCACCCCTTATCTGAAAGTGTGAGTTGCCTCTGGGTTCTAAAATCTTTAAAGTGACATAGTACTTTCAGTTGGTTATGTTTTTCTGCTGTTGCCAGCCAATGTCAAAAACTTCTAAAAATAATAATGTACTTAATAATTATATCTATCAAAATGTTACCTGTGAGACAGCAAAATCTATACAAATATACACTAAGGTCCAGTTTGAGGTAATATGTGGCCCACAGCACTGACGAACTGGAGATCCCCTATACAGCATTATGTACTAAATGTATTATTTTACTTCTGTATAATATGTGAAGGTAATGACTGTTGAAGTTTTGTTTTACTAATTTAATAAGTTTCAGATACCATAGACTCAGATTTTTGAATCATTATCTGACAAATATAATGAATGTTAGTTGAAAGACTAAAACTGCTCATCACAGATAATTTTTATCAGTTCCATTCACACAGCAAAGAAAAATCACTGTTCAGACAGTTAAATAGTGTTTTGTATCTCTTCCCAATAAGCAAACTTTCTGACCCACTAAGGTGGTCATGCAGTATCAAGTCAGATTTTCAGGGAGTGGAGGCAAGTGCTGTCTCATCACATCAGGTCAGTCCTGGACTTAGTGAAAAACATAAATTTATTAATATGAAATATAAATTTCAGTGCTATGAAGTCTTTTCTGAAAGTACTGATCTGGAGTGTAGTCTTGTACAAAAGTGAAACATGGAGAATAAACAGTTTAGGCAAGAAGAGCAAACAAGCTTTTCAAATGTAGTGTTCCAGAAGAATGTCATAGACTGCAAAACTAATGAAAAGATACTAAGCTGAATTAGAAAAAAGGAAAATTTTCAGTTTGACTTAAAGACTGCACTGATTGATGCAACATATATGAGGCATCAAGGAACTGACAATTTGGTTACGAAGGGAACTGTGGGGGTAAAAATTATAGATGGAGATAAAGATGCTTGCAGAGGACAGACTAGCATGAAAAGCTGTTTAAAACCTGTCTTCACACTGAAGGCCACAACAAGACTGAAGGAATCTCCAACAGAATACTAAGACTTGTTTTAAAAATAAGCAAAAGTTGTTCCACAGAAATAATTTAAATCTTTGCAATAACACGTTAACATAATGATGAGGTAGAAAAAGAGTTGTTTAAAAAAGGTACATATTAATGTAGCGAGAAATCACCACAGGTTACATACTATTTCATTTAGTACCAGTTTACCTCTTCAGATGAGAACATCTTTAAATATAATTTGCTTCGATGGCAATATATTAAAGGTTTAAAGTTCAACTCAGATGTAAACCTTTAACTTTCTGTCAGGACAATGAACATCTGAAGATGCACTCATCTGATGAGAAAAACTGGTAATAAATCGAATAATATGCAATCTGTAGTACCTTGCAGGCAATGTTTGTGTTTCTTAAAGGTCCTTATGCCAACAGCAGTTGCAGGTATGGTGAAAGTGAAAGAAAAGAACGTCTCAAATGGAGCAGGGCAGCCACTAAAGACAAGGCAATAGTTCCATATAAGCAGTAAAAGGGACATGATGGAATATGATGGATTAATTAAAACCATTCTAAATGTTTTGGATTGGTTATGACAAGTTGCAATGAAAATTTGCCAAGAGAAACAAGTGAAAACAATAAAAATAACAGACTATTGAAGTATTCTTTAATTCTTTGTGCAGAATATGAATCGGAAAAGTAAACAGTAGAGATGAAATAAAGACACTTCTGGAAGGGATAACAGGTGAGGTCCATTAAACATCAAGTAGTATGTCCATGTTTAGCAATGGAAGTTAAGGAATGGCCTGTGCAAATTGTCACTTTTTTAGTGGAATTTATCACCGAAGCAATATTGCCTGATGTATCATGAGTAAAGAGTCGGAAAAGGAGTATTTACTTTTGTGGAATCATACATGAAGTGAATGGGCAAAAGCTGTAGAATGAACAACAACTTCCTTTGCCACATTGTGCACTAAGCTTAAACATGGGTGTGTTAAGTAAAACTGACTGTGGGCAAAAGTTCTAGCTCAAGATAATTCCTATGATTTCTTTATTGTCATTCTGAAGCACACTTTGAAGGGAAACTCACCGCAGTATCCATATAAGGTATAGCATACCCAATGGATTCAGAATATCCATTCTGCAGGATAATGTAAAATATATGTATTTATCTTTGCATCTCTTGAATTGTACATCAGTTTTAATTTCACAAAATAAACATTCACCAGACTTTATCTCAATAATGATAAATTCAAAATTGAAAGAAGAGTTAAGAAAGAAGCTTCCATATCAACTAACCTATTCTCAGTAGTCCTAGAGGGAGTTTCCAGATTTCTAAACTGGGCTAACATAAATGAGTGACATTCATTTTCCTATAGAACAGATAAATCTACAACAACTGATGGAAGAACATGATAAAGCAAGTTTGAAAGCATTCCAAATATGGTGTTGCTTCCTTGTGGCTAGGTAGGCCACGAAAATATTAGCATTGCCTCAGTTAGTGACATTTAGACTGCTAGAGAAGCTAAACTTTTTAAGTGGATGTTCAGGAATCGGCTACATGTAACCAAGCCATTCACGATAAATGCTAAAGACTGTCTCACAGATCTGGATTTATCAGACCTCAGAATAAGCATCCATTGATGGAACAAATTGCCACTATGATGTTTTCAAGAAGCCTAAAGTGATTTTAAGTTCCACACTGCACAAGAAATCTTGTACTGCAAACTACATTGTTAAAGGTCTATGGTTGCCTTTAAAAAAAAAAAAAAAAAAAAAAAAAAAAGTCTAATATTTGTCACATGTAAAAGTAAAGCTGCATATGGGATTTGTGGAGATCCAGCCCACAAATCATGTGAATTTTGTATGCTTCCTCTGAAATGTATAAAATGTCTTGATGATCACCTAATAGGCAGCAGAAAGAGCAAAGTTTATAATCAGGAAAGATAAATTTTGGGAGCTGAAGGCACAAGAAGATTTATGTATGGGTCTAAGCAGGAGAATCCACTCGACCATTCAGCAATTTTTCCTGATAAGGTTGTCAGAGTTTGCCTTCCAGAACAGTTAACAAGTTATGATGTGAAGACAGCTGCTACAAGGCAGTGAATGTTTCAGAATAGAATCTGTTCAGGAACAGACAGAGCTTCTGCACAATGAACTGAAGAACACAACCTGTTTGGTGTGCTTCTTGGTAGTATTTTACTGCTAGCACTTTCCAAAATTACCCCATGTATTCTTCCACATTTGCTTCAATCTCATTGGATTTCGTTTCACATGGAGAAGTAGCCAATCTACGTCCAGTACAGTCAAGTATGATCACATGTATAAGTTTTAAGCTGTATTACATGCACATAGACTGAGCGATAATGCGGGACAACAGCTTTAACAGCACATTTGACTTGAACGGAACTGGCCAGCCACCTGGTCCTACTAACCTGCAATGATATGAACAACTGCAGTTCAGATGTAAAATAAGATGACCACAGAAACAATACAACTTTGAAAGCCATTTAATTTTTCAAGAGAATGAAATAATATTCAGCAAAACTCCAGCACTACTACACGCTTCTTAGGTGATCAGACGGAAAGCATGCTCTATTTCTCACCTAACATAGTATTCTAATTACAGACAACAGTGATTAAAATTACTAAGTTTAACACAGGGTAATTTTTGCGAACAAACTGTGTGTGATACAAATGCATACTGCAACAATTGCACAGTACTGTTGAAAACTGAAGGCATGGAAGGTATTAATTACAGTCAGTCACCCGGTAATCTCTTAGCTCCTTCCTCATCCAAATCCGAGAAATGCATTTCAATGCTGGAACTGTCATCTGCTACGTTGACAGCAAGTCAATCGACAGAATCCACGAAGTCACTCAGGCACTGCATTTTCTCCTTTTTTGACTTACCGTTCTATATCCCGCCAGCATTCAACAGTGACATGTGAAAAAGCTGCGCGCATTAGTTTCAGTTCATCTGGCAGCTTAACAGTTCTGTTATTTCTTGTGACAAATCCCTTAACTTCGCTCCAGCTCAGTTCTCTTTGGTTCATATTGTAATGTACTGTGGCAAATGTAAAAATGCATTTGTATGGTGTTATCAGAGCTGCGAAAATGATTGTTTTTCATATTTTTATGACACTTATGATGCTGGTTTGTGTAAGACTACATCTATGGTATAAGACAATGGACACAGTCCAAATAAAGAGTATTTGGTTTTTCATTTTTATCCTAAAAACTAAATTGTTATGTTTTCTTAATTTAAGGAACTTTTATTAACATTCTTTCATAAAATATCAATACAGTAATTAAGAATTTATATTTGAAATGAAAACAGGATTTTCGTGCACAATATGTAATTGGAAACAAGAAGATGTGCATTATTCATAAAAAAGATGTATCTAATACAGTCCCTCAGAAAACTTCAAAGCCTTTTTTTTTTTGGACACCATTAAGAACAACCTATTCCTCGGCACTTTTTATCTGTGTTCCATATGGGTGTTTCACTACAGAGCAGGAAGTAGCCTCAGCCATTTTCATATTGCGTATTAACAGAGTGACAACCGGAGCACAACAGTACAGAGACTGGCTGCACATTATTTTTAAATAAAAAATACATAGCTAAAGCATGACTAAAAAAAACATTGATGGCTGTTAGTACATTAGAGTATCTTAAAGTCCTTCCAAGAGTCAACACCAGTGTACATGTGCTACGGCCTCTGATCAATCATCACATTTGTGTTTGTTTACATCAGGTTCATTCTTATGATGAATAGAAGCCACTTAGTATGGAAATATTTGCGTGGGGCTCTGTTTCCGATGGTGGGTGTTGAGTGCCTGATACAGGTTGATCTATAATAATCTTTCAGTGATCTTTTGTGCAAAGTAACAGTGGCTGAGAGAATACAGATAAAAGTTGGTCCCATAAAAATGTATAGATCCCCCCCCCCCCCTATGTTTACAATGGCTGAGGGCACTAATTCTTTGTTGGCATACATACGAACAAAATGTGTTGGCCATCTGCCTACAACTGATATGGTCTACCTCCTACCTTAAAGTTGCTTCAGATTTATAACCCAGAATATTATATGGTTGTGGTAAAACAGTTTGGATCTTCTTGCCTAAATAGATTTCTAACAGTGGAAAGTCCAGAATGGAATAACAATATTATTATAAAAAGGAGAGACTGTTACTCATCACATAGAGGAGACATTGAGTGACAGACAGGCACAATGAAAATACTGCCATATGTGTAAGGTTTCATGCAACAGTTCTTCCAAAGTAGAACACAACAGCAATGTCCAGATAATTCATGTCAATTAATAGTACGCTAAGGGACATTTATTTTACTGTGTGGCTAATACTTCTATTCTTACCTGCTGAGATCCTTAAACAACAGTAATTTTATACATTATGAATCCAGTATTTCTATAATGACACTGATGCCAAGGGAAACAGAACAGCAACATAACGATTTTTAATCTGCAACATGAGCCTTTATCCAAAAATAAATTCAGTAAATTTATTGGGAAAGACATGGTTTGGATACCCATTTTGTGGTTTGTACTTGTGAAGAGGAATGAAATCACAATATGTCATCAGTATTGCACCTCATATTCAGTATATTTGTGGGGTATTTTAACAACATGTTTCACTGAAAACTTTAATGACTGTTACCTCATTGTTCTCTTCTCAATAACAATTGAATGGTGCTGAAGAACATGCATCATTTTATTTACAGAAATTTTATTTTCTTCGAAACTTTCAAAGCAATCATTTGTTGAAACCTTGTTTTGAACTACTACTTATTCTCTGGTACTTCCATGGAACACATTATGTTGAATGTACAGGAGTATGTCAGTATGTATATGCACTCAATTTTTATAATTTATCAGAATACACATTACCTAAGTATTTTTAAACTTTTTTTTTCATTCCAGTGACTGTAAGAATAACATCCCTTTTATCAACACACCCTAGAGAAAATGTGTGTGGTCAGAAACCACTGCAGTAATAACATTACTGTTGTTTCACAGGTATTCCCTCAACGTGCCGCTGGTCGAGCAAGACGACTGGATTATGACGATACAGATGCTGAAGTTTTACAGCTACCTCTGGCACTGCGGCCACGGCAAGCACGTCGTCCTGCAGCTGCTGCACGTCTTTCCTTTAATAGGCCATTTTTCTATGCTGTGCGCCACAATCCAACTGGAATTATCCTACACATGGGCCGTTTCAACCCACGCCTGATTCACTGAAAACCTGTTAGTTGTATCGTGACTAACAGGGGAAAACTGTATATGGACAGTGCCAACAACATTGACAATAATTAGGGATGTGATAACAGCTGCTGTTCGCTGCTCTATACGAGTGGATATTCCTGACGCAGTGTCCTTTTAACACGCTGACTGCTCCATGCATAGTGATGAATGTTTCACTGTCAGACCTCTGTGTCAAGCATGAGGTCCTGGTGTGGCTTCTGGTGGTCACACAGTATTGGATCTAAGGCTCTACTGTGGTCGCTGGAAGCCTCATGGCAGTCGTTAACACTCAAGTTTCTGTGCAGGAGGTGGATGACTGTAGTATGAATGCACTTTTTAATGAGATAAGAACATGTCTTATAATTTGTTATTAAATTCTGTTATCAAAGATCATGCTCTGCAGCTTTCCCCATGGTATCTTTTGATAATGGCAAAATGAAAGAATTTTGCGGTGAAATGTGATACATGAATTGCAATTAGTCCAGTTGCAGTGTTTAGTAAACATGTTAATAATGAGTTCTGCTGCAAACAAACACTTGTACTTATGTTTTGGAAGTTACTTTTGTCCTTGCAGGTTTCCGTTTTTCATGCTCGTGGATATAACTTTCAGTAGTTTCTTTTACTAATTCCTGTGCTGCACTAGCATGGATTAAGTGAAGAGCTTTACAGCACCACATGGCAAAATAAGTGAAATAACTCTAGAAATAAAAACAACCAACTTGCCTGTTGATAATATATTCTCATGTCTTCAATTTGCCTCACATTTAAAAACAGCAGGCTGCAGAGTACTGTACACCTAATTCTTTGTCAAGGTATTGAAGCAAGCTTCTAGATGACTGTGTTGACTCAAATGAAAATGTACATTTATTTTTGTTCATTTTTAATATTAAGAATGGAAGCTCTTGGCATTTCTCAAGGGACATATTACACAGCAATTTCAAATGAAACGTATTTTCCAAAATGTTCTCAGGTTTTATTCCACTGAAAATGTACTGTGATAATGTGGAACATTACAGTGCCATTAAAATACTCGAGATTATGCTGACAGACTTCCATGCAATATATTTAATGATTGCACCCTGTGCATAGAGGTTCTAAAGCTCTATTCCCACTTTAAGGTGTATCTTGTGATATGTATGACCACTCTGATGCTTTATTTGTATTGTAACCCTTTACAAACATGTGACTTACAGAATCTATCACTCCATACTTCAAAATATGCTGGCACATTGTTCAGTTTGTCATGATCCATTCCTCCAACGCAAATGTTTTATAGGAGCTCATCAAATTGCATTTATGTAACATAGTCATTATTTTCATACAAGACATGCTGTACATTAAATAATGCTGCTTAATATCTATTTAAGGTTAAAGCATTATATACAGATAAATTATTTATTATATTTGTTGGAGACGTTTCAATCAATGTATGGAAAAACTTATGTAATACCTTCATGGATGAGCACTCGATGGTGCATATTCCTAAGAGGTGTCATTTAAATACAAAAGAATAAAAATGACAATTTGTTATAACATTTTACAACAAACAATATTTTTTTTACAACCCATCATATTACCTATCAGTTCCTAAATATCCATTTCATTTTACCAGGAGAGCAGAAATAAACCCTTAAATATTTATGCCTGTTAGTAGATATGTTTCATCATTAAATGAAAGTAAAATTAGGGGCCTCCTAGATTAATCAGTAACACACAAGTTCCACAGACAGTAAACAAAATGCAAGTATCAATTACATGTAATGATGGGTGGGGACATCATTAAATGAAAAATACGGTCAAGTATACAGTAAAACGTGTCATATGAGAAGTGTGGAACAATGATCTTTCACAACAAATAATTCTCCCCTTTATAGATCTTCATTATCAACCTGTGTTCCACCAGAGAAAGTGATTTATAACAATTGACAACAATCCCGCACGAATTTGTTCGGACGTGATTGGTTGTATGAAATTGGTCACAACTTACTGTTCCTGCCAATTTCACTCTCTATATGCTATTCACTTAACAAATGCAGTTTAGATAATTGGAGATTACAGTCTAATTAGAAACTGTATTCTATGAAAGATAACCTTTGGAGAGGATAATCTTGTGAAGAAACAACTGTTAACTAGCACAGATTTAAAGATAATAGCATGGAAACAACACAACCTAGATGAAGCTGTAATGGAGAAAAATGAATGAGAAAGTCCTATATATAAACAGGCTTTCATTTTGTCAATATTACACACACACACACACACACACACACACACACACACACACACACACACACACACGTTCTTCTAAAGAATGAACTCTTCAGAACATGCTGTTACATACTAAATTTTAACACTTCTTTCCACGAACTTATAAATCCCAAAAATTACTGTTGCATTCCCAACAAGTATGGCATTAAAGGTAAAGTACCAACCCTCTTTTACAAAGTAACAGTCAGGAGAAACAGTTGATGTAAGCTGTCACTGTTCCAATTCTTATCTTACAAATTGTTGTCCATTTAACATTATGCTAATATTTACAATTTTTTGCAGAGGATAGGGTAAAAACCAGATGACAGGAGGAGGAAGGGAGGGAAGGAAGGAAGGAAGGAAGGAAGAAGGGGGGGGATGGAGATGGAGCCCAAACACATTATGTGCCTAGGGTGCCAAAATAATTAGAGCCAGTCTTGGTTTCCGTGTCAGTGACTAGAATATTTTCCTTATAGTAAAATTAGCAGCTTTCTGTTTCTGCACAAAACTCTGTAAGTATTCTTCCCTGAAATATTTTAATCTTTTAGAAGAACAAGTAATGACCAAACTCTATATTACCCCAATGCATCTGAAGTAAAAGAGCAACTGTGATCACATTTTACTGTAAGAGTTTGAAAAAAAAAAAAAAAAAGGGAATCCCTGGAAGGAATACAACATTCTTTTCATGGAAGACTATTGAGAAAATTTAGAGAAATGGCATTTGAAGCTGATTCCAGAACAACTCTGCTGCCACAAACATATATTTCGTTTAAGGACCATGAAGATAGGAGAAATAAGGGCTTGTACGGAGTTTCTTTATCGTGATATTGAGTAGAAATGTAAAATTTGCTCGGGCACTATAATTTCTATTATTCATTTGCTCATCATGTTATTTCTTCACTGTCGTCAATATCTATTGGGTGGACTTCATTTCTCAAAGCGCTGCAGTACTGTTGGAAGTTAAGAGTACAAGCCAACATCCAAATCTTCAAAATAAATACGATGCTTCTCAGAACAATGTGTTGTATACTGTACTCTCATTTACAATTATTATGCATAAGGAAGTTTGCTCATTATTCAAATCATCACAGATACATTATGATCAGTCTTAGTTAACAGGTACCAAATGAATATACAGACAACAGTTTTTCCCTTGTCATTGTGACATCATTGGGATGGTCATGGCCATTCTTCTTCCATGGCTCACATATCACCAAGGTAGGGCCCGACGACAAACTGTCCAACCAGCAGGTACTGGTGAATATAGTAAGATTTCTATTGGTATCACGGCTTGCACATATCCTGTGTCCATCCACTCCTGAATATATTAACATATATAAAACACACATTCAAACAACAGGCTATACTAATTCATTACTTAAATAAGTTTTTATGGCAGAAATCATCACCAATTGATTTGGTAAATGCCTGAGCAACACATCACTGCACCATATAGTCACAGATAGACACAACAAAAAGAGACTATCACAAATAAGCTTTTGGCCAGCAAGGCCTTCTTCACACACACACACACACACACACACACACACACACACACACACACACACACACACACACACAAAAACTGCAGTCTCTGGCAAAGGCCATCAGTTGCCAGAGACTGCCGTCGTGCTTCATATGTGTGTGTGTGGGGCGGGGGGGGGGGGGGGGGGGCGGGGGGGGGGGGGGAGTCTATTTTCGGTGAAGACCTTGCTGGCCGAAAGCTTAGTTGTGACATTTTTCTCTGTCTGTCTATATTTGCGACTCAGCATCTCAACTATATGGTGTGTAGAAACTTCTCTTTATAATATTGTTACATTCCATCCTGGGTTATCCATTGTTTGACATCAATTTATCAAAGTAATACACGTCATTACAGCTGATGAATGGCAAAAACAGTCCCATAACGTTCAAATACAATGCTGGTAGTGTGCTGCTTGACACAGTCACATTGATTAAATATCTAGGTTTAATGTAGCAAAGCAAGAATGAGCACATACATGGGGCAGCAAAGAAGGTGAATGGTTGACTTTGGTTTATTAGGAGAATTTTATTTGAAGTACAGCTCACTGATAAAGTAGACAACATACAAAACATCAGTGCATTGCATTATTGAGTACTGCTCAAGTGTTTGGGACCCACACCAGGCCATATGAAAGGAGAACACTGAAGTAATGCAGAGCAAAGCTGCTAGGTTTGTTAACAGTAGGTTCAATCAACATGTTATTATTACAGAGATGCATTATGAAAAATCGGAAACCCTGGATGGAAGGCCCTGTTTTCGTGAAAAACTACTGAGAAAATTTGAAGCTGACTGCAGAACAATTCTACTGTCACCAACATATGTATTGTGTAAGGACCACGAATACAACATAAGAGAAAATATAGCTCCTGTGGAGGTGTACAGTGTGTCGTTCCTCCCTCACTCTTTTTGCAAGTGGAACAAGAAAGGAAATGAGTAACATTGGTACAAGGTATCCTCCGCTATGTGTAATAGTCGCTTGCAGTGTATGCATGTAGATGTAGAAAATCATTAACCAGACAGAGTTGTGATGGAATGTGCTATATGAATAAATTATGTGCAATTAGGCTGTTTTTTATGTTGTGTCTGCAAGTATTAAGCAGGAACTATGGACTTCAAGTATTGTACTCGAAATATTTGCAAAATGCGGGAAGAAAGGAATAACGGAGCAACTGCATCAAGTTACATGCCAAATATTTATTTACATATATGCATTTTCTTTACACCTTTGTCTTCTGACCAAATGTTTTTTGCAAGACACAATTAATTCATGTTCATCATAGTAGCTCACTAATCAAGTGAAGGTCTTCTAAACTACAGCACATTATTTACTTTCTAGACTCTCATGCCCTCCAAGTCACGTGAAATGTTGTATTTCACTCCTATTGTGAGTTTGTTAATATTTATTAAGATTTATTTCTGTACCTTTTGTCAACTGCTTCAATTTCTCTCTTCCTTTCATTTTTTAATTGTAGCTACTGGAGAAGAAAACTAATGCCATCCAGTACTTGAAATGTTGTTACTTCATCATCAAAAAAATAACTTTACAGCTTTAAAATAAGCTCAAATAAAGTATGTTGTCTTATTAGCTGTAACTGTTTCCAATGCTATCTGAAAGGCATAGGGATTTTCTTCATGACAGATCATTATTAACAATTGTAACTTTAATCAAAAATCAGTACCTATCAACAACCTCTTACAAAACAGCTGTTACACATGAAAATGCAGGAGATATCACATTTTTAGCAGTAAAATGCTTCTACATTGTAAATAAAAATTATGTGAACAGAGACCAAGAAACTTGACAAGATATTGCCCCTTTTAACAATAAACCACAAATAATATTTGTAAAACAGCACACAATAATCTAACAACCTTAGTTACAATCAAACAAGAATGTGACCAGTGCCATATTATTTTACATTCTTTTTGAGACAGTCATTATGCAGTTAACTGTGCGTGCACACATACTCATGAATGCACAATCACCCACATGTACACACACACCTATGCACATACACACCCCTTACATTACAAATACAAATCACGTTTGTAATTCAGACCTTCCATAAATCGACAATACTGCACTTGTGAATGGAATGATATTTTCCATGATTGTCAAATCAGAATCAAAGAAATAGAGCTGCAAGTGAGCTGTTCTTTGCAGTCCCAGAGAAATAGCAGAAATGAAATTTGCTTGGCATGATCTGAAGAAAAATTGACATGCCCAAATGCCAAATATATTTGTGCGAGTACCAATACTGTCAGCTAGCAATGCGCAGACCAAGGCCGGTAACCCGTTGCTGCTGTTGCTTTTTCTGTTGTAATTCCAAAGCACGCTGCTGGCGCTCTTGGCGCCTTTTTTCACGAAGTGCATCAGCTGTGTCCCATCCACCTTTACTCTGATCCTCCCAACCAGAGCCTTCTTCCCATGTCTCTAGCTCTGCTGTCTGCAACAAAATATACAGATTTCGTTTTATATTCCTATAATTTCACATGTTTAGGAAAGGTATTTACAGGAAGCTCAGTTAATACTGCTCAACAATTATTAGTATGGAAACAATTAATTATGTTTCCCTCTCTCTTATACTTTCCAAGGACAGCAATTTCGTATGTGATGCTCTGCTTATTTCTTTAAAAGAAGAGGGGGGGGGGAGGTAAAGAGAGAGAATGAAGCATACAGAATCTTAGTCATGAGTTCCCGATATCAAGATTAACAAAATGTCACGAAAGTACCAGTAGCCCCCAACATGTATGATGACATGATGAACCAAATTCAGAAACACTAAGAACCTCTGGCCATTTGTGGATAGCTAAACTGCTAAATTACAGAGTAATCTTCTCATAAATAATAAATTTATGCTAAATTACACTGTCAGTGCCTACAACTGATAATGGCAAATGATCTGAAATTATTTCTCTTGTTTATGTTTGCACTCTGTGATGACAAGTTAAAACTGGGACTTGAAATAAGACAGGCAATATGCCTTCAGTGCTCAGAGACTCTCACAGATGAGCCCACAGCCTCCATACAGAATACAGGGGGAACCAATGGTAAATTGAAGCTTTGAATTATTTCATGAAGCGCATTAGGATGGACTACATGAACAGATTGTCTGCAAAAAAGAGGCATTAAGTGGGAGACCAGTCTAGAACACAATCTACATCTACATCTACATCCATACTCCGCAAGCCACCTGACGGTGTGTGGCGGAGGGTACCTTGAGTACCTCTATCGGTTCTCCCTTCTATTCCAGTCTCGTATTGTTCGTGGAAAGAAGGATTGTCAGTATGCCTCTGTGTGGGCTCTAATCTCTCTGATTTTATCCTCATGGTCTCTTCGCGAGATATACGTATGCGTTAGATGAGTATGTGCCAAGCAAGATCGTAAGAGATGGAAAAGAGCCACCGTGGAACAACAACCGAGTTAGAAAACTGCTGCGGAAGCAAAGGGAACTTCACAGCAAACATAAACATAGCCAAAGCCTAGCAGACAAACAAAAATTACGCGAAGCGAAATGTAGTGTGAGGAGGGCTATGCGAGAGGCGTTCAATGAATTCGAAAGTAAAGTTCTATGTACTGACTTGGCAGAAAATCGTAAGAAATTTTGGTCTTATGTCAAAGCGGTAGGTGGGTCAAAACAAAATGTCCAGACACTCTGTGACCAAAATGGTACTAAAACAGAGGATGACAGACTAAAGGCCGAAATACTAAATGTCTTTTTCTAAAGTTGTTTCACAGAGGAAGATTGCACTGTAGTTCCTTCTCTAGATTGTCACACAGATGACTAAATGGTAGATATCGAAATAGACGACAGAGGGATAGAGAAACAATTAAAATCGCTCAAAAGAGAAAAGGCCTCTGGACCTGATGGGATACCAGTTCAATTTTACACAGAGTACGCGAAGGAACTTGCTCCCCTTCTTGCAGCGGTGTACCGTAGGTCTCTAGAAGAGCATAGCGTTCCAAAGGATTGGAAAAGGGCACAGGTCATCCCGTTTTCAAGAAGGGACGTCGAGCAGATGTGCAGAACTATAGACCTATATCTCTAACGTCGATCAGTTGTAGAATTTTGGAACACGTATTGTGTTCGAGTATAATGACTTTTCTGGAGACAAGAAATCTACTCTGTAGGAATCAGCATGGGTTTCGAAAAAGACGGTCATGTGAAACCCAGCTCGCGCTATTCGTCCACGAGGCTCAGAGGGCCTTAGACACGGGTTCACAGGTAGATGCCGTGTTTCTTGACTTCCGCAAGGCGTTCGATACAGTTCCCCACAGTCGTTTAATGAACAACGTAAGAGCATATGGACTATCAGACCAATTGTATGATTGGATTGAGGAGTTCCTAGATAACAGGACGCAGCATGTCATTCTCAATGGAGAGAAGTCTTCTGAAGTAAGAGTGATTTCAGGTGTGCCGCAGGGGAGTGTCATAGGACCGTTGCTACTCACAATATACATAAATGACCTTGTAGATGACATCGGAAGTTCACTGAGGCTTTTTGCGAATGATGCTGTGGTGTATCGAGAGGTTGTAACAATGGAAAATTGCACTGAAATGCAGCAGGATCTGCAGCGAATTGATGCATGGTGCAGGGAATGGCAATTGAATCTCAATGTAGACAAGTGTAATGTGCTGCGAATACACAGAAAGAAAGATCCCTTATCATTTAGCTACAATATAGCAGGTCAGCAACTGGAAGCAGTTAATACCATAAATTATCTGGGAGTACGCATTAGGAGTGATTTAAAATGGAATGATCATATAATGTTGATCGTCGGTAAAGCAGATGCCAGACTGAGATTCATTGGAAGAATCCTAAGGAAATGCAATCCGAAAACAAAGGAAATAGGTTACAGTACGCTTGTTCGCCCACTACTTGAATACTGCTCAGCAGTGTGGGATCCGTACCAGATAGGGTTGATAGAAGATATAGAGAAGATCCAACGGAGAGCAGCGCGCTTCGTTACAGGATCATTTAGTAATCGCGAAAGCGTTACGGAGATGATAGATAAACTCCAGTGGAAGACTCTGCAGGAGAGACGCTCAGTAGCTCGGTACGGGCTTTTGTCAATGATAACAATGATAACTTGCAACAAATAATTATAGCAGGTAGTCACTATTACAACCAAAAAGTACTACACATCATCAAACTGTTGATATGACAGTATGGCATCGCAGAATTTACATCAAGTGTGCCTCAGTTCTCATTATGTGTGCTACAATGCGTTCATGAACACTCCACATAAAACATTTTCCAAAACGAATTCCAAAAAATCCTGATGAATGTATGACAAGCACTACTGGATACTGAACACTTCGGTGAAAAAAAATCAGAAGTCTGTAGGCATCCACATCCAGTGTCAAGTTAAATAAAATCCTTTTAATTATAGGGCAGTGTTATTTTGCAAGTGTAAAAACAACTATAAAACAGAATCTAATATTTTGACAGTATCTGCAGGAGTTCTCTTCAGGGCAATGAAACAGCTAGGTTTTGAAGGCAGTCATGTCTTTACTACCCATCCTATAAGATTATAATGTGACAACATATGCCATTACTTTGGATCACCAGAGGAACTTCCAAACCCAACTTCATTTTGATGGGTGGCATCACTAGAATCGTTTTTGTGCCAATGATAATTAGAAGGTTCTATCCGTATTTTATGCGTACATTTTTTTGTGATTTATGATCCTTGTATGTTTTATTTTCCATGTTGGAATGTTTAGTGGATTACACTGTAGACTCTTCTGGTGTTCTGAGTGATTTTGTCTTGTGCTATAGAGCACTGATGGGAACATGGGAGATTAATGGTCTAGCAGCTCACTTTAAGGATATACCAGTGGGTATGTGTAGAGGACAGTATAGGATTCAGGGAATCATTGCTAATGGATGTATTATGTTTTGACTATTTTTCATAGTTATTTGTCTTTTTAATATAGGAAGTTGGAGAATTGATCATTTTGTTTGGTTTCATTTGGCAGTGTACTTCAAATGGTGGGTGTGTTTGGTTGTAATTAATTGTATAAGATGAGCATACGGTGGCATTCTATCTTTAGTATAGAAGCAAGGAACAGGAAACAGTTTTACACAAAAGCCATACAGAACTGATACAGTTATTCTGAGAAGAAGTGGGGAGGGGGGTATGGGGGGGGGGGGGGCAGGGCAGTAACAGAACAATACAATGGACAAAGGACATACTGGCACTAACTTTATTTTCAAAGAGCAGTGGTACATTGCATATACTCCATGTACAAACCCCAAATGGTTATTATAAGTTGCTATGAGCAAGATCAACCTGGGGGTGTCATACAGTTAGAGCAGCATGGCAGCAGTTTGCTAATTAAAGATACAACTTGGGACACTTTTGGACCACTTTTAATCTTCTGGCTACTGTAACCAAAACAAACTTAGTGAATATGATGCAGCCTTTGTAGTACTGGCCAGATAGATCATTGAAATGTACTCCCGCCTAACCTAACTCAAAGGAACGAAGGAGTCCGCCCTTTTTCACTCACTGGGTGAGCTACTAGCAACTCAAAAAGCATGCATTACTGAAGATCAAACACTCCAGCACATGCAGCAGTGTCATAGTTATTGGCACCACAGAGCAGCGATGATAAAATGTTTCAGTTTTGAGAACCACTGTAGTCTTGAGTCTTCTTTGTGCAGCCTGTATATACTTAAAACGAAAAACCACCTACCCACTTGAGCTTACTTAACCCTAGTTATCTGATGACCAGGTCAACCTTAGGATGTAAGAATTAGTAGTAAACAGCCAATATAGTGGTGGACTGAGCTCACATAAATAGTGCCCATCTGAGACAAGTCATATCAGTCACCGCCATGAGAAAGCTATGAACTGCTGTTGTCTGTCACCCTGTGCACACACAGCATTGCTGGCAGCAATGAAGCTGCTGTCTGCTCTGCGGTTGACTGTTTGACCCTGCACTCCACGGCACATCCACCAGTCCGACAGCTGCTCTGCTACCATGACCGACTTTCTGGAGTCGTTCATAGCAGAGCACTGACTGACTACTTGGGAGGTGATGCAGCACTATACTGCTGTAGTGCTGACCACATTACCCCACCACATGCTGGGCAAGGCAAACACAGCACACGGGGCATGGTAAAAGGTCACTTGCTGATCTAAGCACGCTTCACCAACCATGGGCAGCCTGCATCTTGAGGGCACTGGCTGCCGCCTAGCACCACCTCGACTTCATATTCTGGCACGATATAAACAAATAACTGACACTGCTGTTTTATGACTGGATTTCAGATGTCTTCCTGGTACCTACTGAACACAGTGCTGCAGCCACTTTCAGAGTGGACAGCTGACAGCCTTCCGCATCATTAATGGGCCAGCTCCACCACCCACTGTATAGGTCATTCACCCCCAACCTCTACTCTCTTCAACAGCAGCAAAAACCTGCATGGATTATAAACACAACCAAATTGGTTCAGTTTCGCCTCACTAAAAGTGCATGCACTGCTAAAGGTATGATACAAATGGGGTGGCCGAGATGACTTAAGCCATGTGACTGTCTCCTGGGATCACTTTAATCCAACAGAATGGAACTGTTTTCAGTGGTGCATCTGTAGCCATGTAACTGCAGTGACTCCAAGGATACAGACAGAGCTCTATAGTTCCACTGTTCTCCTAAGCAGTTCAGCCAAACCAGCGTTTGTGCTTAGAAGTGTTGTCATTGCACTTCTTATCTGGCAGTTTTGCAGTTCAAAAATGAATGATTAGTTTTAAGAACCAAAGATACTAATGTCACGGTTAATGTACGGATGGAACCTGGAAGATGGCTGAAACTATCATGTGATTAGAATACTTTATATATTATGGTAATTTATGCACAATTTATTGATATATCAAGAAAAACACCACTCACTTTCATTCCTGTTGTCAACCTGCTCTGATGTGGCTATTTGTTTCATCTGCCACGACACTGTGACAGTGCTACTACCATAATAAATGGTGAAGCCTCTTGTTACAGAAAAGCTGCCTCAAAAAATATCTCTAACCACTAATGGCGCCAAATTTTCAGTTTCTAGTTGTTCTGAGGCGAAAAATTACAAAAAATATGTATTTGTGTCTGGAAGAGCAGTGAAGTGGAAGTTACTTTACTAGTGGTTTGTATCCAACATAAGAATGTGGTTCTCAATTATTATTCAGAGGCTGGCCTCACAATCAGCTGGAACTGCTGAATCAGGTTTCACTTTCAATTTTTCCTTTCTATCCCTGTGAAGTTTTGTTATATGTGAGGACTTTCCCATTTTTATTTCTGGTATGGAAGTTGATCTTCTCTATGACCTACAGCTTAGGGCTCTTTCAGCCACAGCCTGCTAAACCAGGGCAGGGAGTTTATGTTTGAGGTAGTGTCATCATTATAGAAAATGTAGACTTTGTCAGTATATTTCCAACAATCGATAACATATTGTAAGGGTAATAACACCTTGATGAGACACACAGTCTTGCACTTTATAGTCTTGAACAATGGACATGCTGGCAAACAAGGAGTGTGGTATTCTAGGTAACTGACACATTCAGATGATTACTCACAAGATAGGTTCTCATACAATGCTCAGCACATGCCCTGCAGGCAGGGACACTAGTATAGTGGGAGGACATATATCTAAACGGTTGGCATCTAAAGCATCTCATAGATGGTGGAAAATAGGGATGGATATCAGGCCTACTCAGTTACAACATTTCTTTCAAAGGCTAGGATAAATGCCCCAGTATCCACTCTATTACTCTTAAGTTCTCTGTGAACAAGGCAAACAAAATGTAATCTGCACTGCTGGAGTTTAGCATGTAGTTATTTATCTTTCTGTAATGTTAGATCCTGATGAAAGATAAGACCCTGAATGCTACTGAGGTTTTTATGAAAAGTGATCGAGATTGGTATATTTGCAAGACTGTCATAGTCATTGGTATATTTGCAAGACTGTCATAGTCGTTAGTGTCTATGACTAGTTAGCATGCAAAGTTTTGAGCAACAGAGACCCATTCCTCATTTCTCTGTTGGAGCAAATTCTCCGAACTTATCCTCGACATTTTTGATGAAAAACAGTGGCTTCATTGTCACAAAAGATTCTCCATTGGTAGATACCAAGAACCGGGCAAACTGTCTGGCCCTCATCCCATGGAGTGATCAGAGGGGGGAGTGTTGGAAATTCTTTGAATTTTAATTCCCTTTTATTTTGGATGATATGTTTGTATTGGCACAAGCACCAGTACATGGACAAGTTTGATCCATTTCATTGCACATCGTCAGCCATGAGGCCTCTCCTTCCAATCGGAGGCTCTCCCCACGGGCACCACTGCCATGGCAAAGGCTATCTGGAACAGTAGCTGTAGCGCACCAGAGTCACATATTGGACAGGCAACACCTATCCCTCGGCACAGACAAGTAGCCTACAGCTCAAGTATCAGTAGTGCAATGCCCGCATTGTCAAAGGGTATGACTGTGAGGGTACCCCCACCCCCTCCCTCTCACCAAGTCAGACTGGTTACCATCTATATATCAGATACAAACATAAATCTATTTGAATAAAAGGTGCCTGAGATCTTCGCACACATTGGATAGGTTAAGCGCCATGTAATGTGTCTTTTACCTAATGACCAGCACTTCTGGAAAATTTCAAGTGGAGTACAAATCCTACAATCGGACATTAACAGGGAACTAATTACATATGGTGTCCAACAGGGTTTCACCAAGGGCAGCTTACTTTCTCTTGTGTACATTGTATATACTAATTAACTTTCATCAGTAACATCACCTTAGACTTTCTGCAGCTGATTCAGGGGCAATCAAAAAGTTTCCATTTGAAGGCCATACAGTCCAGAATTGGCAGGCAAAATTGCTGTGAGCACTGAGGGAATTATTTCACCAACCCAGCAAGCTGAAGATACCCGTCTGCTCAAATACAGTAACCCACTGTGTTAAAAAGTCCATAACTGCCTGCTGCACATCTTCATCTGGTAGGAATCATCAACTCTTCAAGGTCTTTTTTATAGGACCAAAGGCATGATAATTGCACAGGGCTGAGATCAGAGCTATAGGACGGGTGTTCAAGTGTCCCCCATTTGAGTTGGTGTAATTTCGATATTACAACATCTGCAATAAGAGGAAGTATGTTACCGTGAAGCAGCAGCAGCAGCCTTTGTCAGAACTTGGCACACCAGTCCAAAATGGTGGTTTTTAATGGACATGAGGCCCCATACAAATTCTTCATTCTCTGAAGTATCTCTACTGGTGTTCAACCTTCATCATTAAAGAAGAGAATAAGAGCACACTGGACCTGTTTGGAGTCATCCATCAATAACATCGCCATAGTTCACATTTCCAGATTCACAGCATGTACATCAGAAAGATGTAAATGCTGCACTAAATCCCTTGCCTATCTACCTGCATCAGAGTCATGCTATGTTGCATATACACTGCAGCAATGCCCTAAAAGGGAAACTTTTTGATCATCGCTTCTATAATGAAGTACCTGAAAAAAGCTGCACAAATATCCTATCAGACCTTGATAAGATTTCAAAGTGCTGTAAGGTTTGCAACTTGTTTTAAATATTCAGATATACGAAATTGTGCACTTCACAAAATGGAAAAACATACTATCCTGTAAGTATAATATCAATGACTCACTATTGGAATTGGTGAACTCGTACAAATACCTGGATGTAACACTTTGTAGGGATAGGAAACGGAATGATTACATAGGCTCAGGCATGGGTAAAGCGGGTGATAGACTTCGGTTTATTGGTAGAATACTGATGAAATGCAGTCAGTCTATAAAGGAGATTGCTTACAAACAACTTGTGCGACACATCCCAGAATATTAGTTAAGTGTGGGGACCCCTACCAAAGATGACAAACAGGAGATATTGAACATTACAAGAGGAGGGCAGCACAAGTGGTCACAGGTTTGTTTGACCCACACGAGTGTGTCACACAGATGTTGAATGAATTGAACTGGCAGACTCTTTAAGATCTACTGAAACTACACCGAGTCTACCAAAGTTTCAACAACCAGCTTTAAATGACTACTCTAGGAATATACTACAAATCCTACATATCACTCTCACAGGGATCGTGTGGGCAAGATTAGATTAAATTACAATGAAAGAAACACCCTTAGCTGTTTACAGGTGTTGACATACGTCAACGGGGACAGATGAAAATGTGTGCCCCGACTGGGACTCAGACCCGGGATCTCCTGCTTACATGGCAGATGCTCTATCCATCTGAGCCACCGAGGACACAGAGCACAGGGCGACTGCAGGGATTTATCTCTGGCACGCCTCCCGCGAAACCCACATTCTCAACGTATATATAAGGTTAGATTAATTGCAACACTCAAAGAGGCATTTACTGTATTTACTCGAATCTAAGCCGCACTTTTTTTCCGGTTTTTGTAATCCAAAAAACCATCTGCGGCTTAGAATCGAGTGCAAAGCCAGCAGAAATTCTGAAAAAAGTTGGTGGGTGCCGCCACAACTTACTTCTGCCGTCGAATATATGTAGCGCTACACAGGCATGTTTTGTAGGCACAAAGATAAATACTGGCGCCAAAACGTCTGCGTCAGTAAATAAATTTAAAAAAAAGGTGGAAGACGAGCTATTTTCAATGTACTACGAAAATCCGACTGGCAAGACTGTTTGGGATGTTTGTCAATATGGCCAACTCTACTTACTGATTTTTTTCCTATCTGTGAGAAGAGATGGTTGCTATAATAGGAACTTTTATAAATTGTGAATCACATGCAGTATTCTCGTCACCATAAGAATAATACGCATATAAACATTTTGCCATGTATTGTTTCATGTTTGCTGCTATCTCACTTAAATCCGGTCTGCCTAATAAACTACGAAACTAGAGTGAGACAACAGCAAACGCGGAAGAATATAAATATCATGTCATGTTTATATTCGCATTATTCTTATGCTTAATAGTGATACAGTCAGAAATGAAGCACGGCAATTGACTAGATTTTTAAATCTAAGATGACTAATTTCTGTGTAGAATGTAATGTACTAAAGAGGCGCCTGCGAAGATTTTCAAACGGAGAAAAATTTTCGCTAGACTCTCGTTCTGAACATCTTCTATCATACGCAGTCTATTTTTTGGTTCTTGTTGATCATTATCAAAGAAAGCAGCAGTGTGAGTAACAACAAATAGCAGTTTCTTGCCATTGTTTCGCTAATGAGACGATTCCTATTTTTTTAAAAAAAGTGGCGGTAGCGCGCACAAAAGCAAGCCATGCCGCGAGCGGCGACAGGCCGTAAACACGCACTATCAGAATGCGACAAACAATGCATGACACAGTACAGTAACGCATTTTCACCTTAGAGTGACGTAAACACATTTAACAAAGAAAACTGCGCTTATCAGATCAAAGAAAAATAAGCTATCAATTCAAACCAGAAGAAGCACGTGGAAAAGGAAGGGTACCCGTATAAATACGGACGGAGCGCCTGATGCATAGCAATAGCTACCTGGTAAAGCTTAACTGCTAACTTACGATTCGAACCAAACTACTGTAGCTGTATCGTCATTCATTCGACCTAAATTGTGTCTCATATTACAGTGGACCAACTTTGTTTCGATTTGGAGATGCGGCATATAATTTTTCTCTCCCCTGGAATTTCGAGTCTCAAATTTCAGGTGCGGCTTAGATTCGGGAAAATATTTTTTCCTTGATTTCGAGTCTCATTTCTCAGGTGCGGCTTAGATTCGAGTGCGGCTTAGATTCGAGTAAATACGGTAACCATTATTCTTCTCATGCTCCATATGTCGAATGGGAAAAAATCCTAAGAACTAGTACAATGGGTCGTAACCTCTGCTATGCACTTCACAGTGGTTTGCAGAGTATAGATGTAGATGTAGCTGTTAAGTTTGATTTGTTTGCCGGTAATATCAACATTGTGACAAACAGTAATCAAGCACATTTTCATGTACATTGATAAATTATTAATAATCGATTCTTTGTCACTGAACTGTCTAAAATACAAGATGTGAAAGATTATCAACAACCTGTACAGAAACCAAATTGTATTTACATCATTTGTATGTAGGGTACGAGAGAGATTCTGATGATGTTGACTGGAATACAGAATTTGGAAACTACACAGGTAGCAGGGACAATGTACAGGGAGTGAAAGGTTATCACACAGAAACCATACTGCAGTTGTAATGGGGAGCTGTTTTTAGTAAGAGAGTGAGATAGCCCTGACATTATTCAAACTGTAAATTGAGCAAGCAGTAAAGGAAACCAAGGAGAAGTGCAAAAAAACAATTAAAATTCAGGTAGAAGAATTTAGAACATTGCAGTTTTCCAGTGACATTGTCATTCTGTCAGAAATGGCAATGGACTTGGAAGATCAGTTGAATGGAATGGTTAGTGGCTTAGAAAGAAGTTATAATACGAATATCAACAACAGTGAACAAGAGCAATGGAATGTGGTAAAATTAAATCAGGCAATACTAAGGGAATTTCAGTATAAAATATGACACTAAAAGTAGTGGAAGCGAAATAACTGCTGATGACCAATGTAAAGAGAAAATGTAAAATGAAGGGACAGACGGAGGAAAGTGCTAACACTCAATTTAGTGAAAATAAATCTGACCACACTATATGCCATGGTTTCCACAAAAGTATGTGCTGGCAGTAAGTAGTTCCAACAGCTAGAAAGCATTTGTCATCTACATACATTGTTTTGTCTTGCAATATTTGTGTTCTTATCTTGGAAGAAAATAGTGGCATGCTGCAGACCAACATCAAAAGGTATTAGACATAGTATTTGTTAAAATTTGTAGTAGTATTTAATGTCAACAGTATAAAAAATAAATGTAATATGTATCAATGTACGCCTGTAATGTCGTTACAGTCACTGGTACATTTTACGCTGTAACACTAGGTAAACCTATAATTAATGTGTTTGAAGGTTAGCACTGTTTTGGCCCTAACACCAAACACTGTAGGTTAGCACTGTTTTTATCATGTCTTATTCCTCTGCAAACATTTATGTATATCTGCTACTCATCATATAGTGGAGGTGCTGTGTCACAGATAGGCACAACAAAAAGACTGTCAGAAAGTGAGCTTACGGCCACCAAAGCCTTCGAGCCTTCGTCAGAAACATTCTATACTGGATTTTCCATTGTTTGATTATTGCATATTTATTTTTAGGGAGAAGCACACCATTGAAACTGTAGTCAGTAGTAGGAAGCACAGAAAACCTGACATTGTTACTTTGCCAAGATTACTGTAATAAATATGTTTAGTGTGTCTACTATGTCTTAATTTATGATAGTAGAAGTCACACATCTGCTATCAAAATGTTTCCATGTTTGTTTTGATGAAGACAATGCTAACCCACAATAGTAGAGACAATGTTACAAGTAAACTATGTTCTAGAACTTTCTAAGAATTTTTTTTTTATCAATATGGCACATTACTTGGCTAAGGAAATAGTGTAACACCTTTTAGAAAGAGTTACATATAAATCTATTGTCTTATGATTTACAGATTTATCTACACCTATAGCATACACTAACACAAAACTATGGCCTTGTGGATTAGCACTTTCTTCTAACGACCTCTTCAAATGGGATAAGCAAGGCTTGACGAAGCAACAGACGTAATTTGCAGCAGTTACTCTAAGATGAAGATGCTTGCACATGACCACTACAGTGAAGAGTTACATCAAACCAGTCTTCGGACTTTAGACCACAACACCTACATCTAGAACATAGGCAGACAGAAGAGGTTGAAAGTGTTAAATTCTTGCAACAAAAACTTGATAATAAATTCAATTGGAAGGAGAATACTACAGAGCTGCTGAAGCACCTGAATGAGTTTTACTTGCAATGTAGATATTGTCACTTCTGAAAACAGGTAGAATATTTTGCCGACTTTCATTCCACAACACCATATGGGATCATTTTTTAAGGTAACTCGCCAACCCAGGCGTAAGTTCTCCAAGTTCAAAAGTGTGTAATATAACTTATTTGGAAAAAATGACATTCCGTTTGTGGAGACGTGATTGACAATGCATGGACACTTTATCTTCGACAATGGTAGAAGCTGAAGTAATTAATTAAAATTTGTGCCACAGCTGGGACTTGAACACAGGTCTCCTGCTTACAAGGCAGACATGCTAACCACTACACTACCATAGCATTGTGACTACCACAGCTGCACAGACTATTTTTGTCCAGTGCCGTCTTTAACACGAACTTCAATTCACACTCTCAGCCTATTTTCCCATTCTTAAATTGTCAGTACTTCTGAGGCTCTCTGACATTACACTAGCATTCCCACTACTATCCTTATCAAAGATAAAGTTCAGATTCTTCTGTCTCCAGGAAAATGTAATTCCATCAGAGCAAGAACACTTGTTCATCAAATGCCACCCATAGCATCTGAAGATGGCCTTTGAAGGCGGAAAGCAGTTATGGTTGTATCATAAAAAGTGATTCAGTCAAAAATAAAAAATAATGCCTTAAAAATTATTTGTGCTGTGAACTCCTCACTGTCCCATACAGGTCTAGCCAAGGAACTGGAGGTACTAACTGCTACTCCCCAATATTTTTATTCCTTTATGAAATTCCTCATAAATTAAATAGCTCCTTTTCCAAACCAGTGGAATCAATGCCAGAAAAAATAAGAATAACCTACATAAACATTTTAAGTCACTTATTTTCCTCCTGAATGGCATCCTTTGCTCACGAATACACATTTTCAAAAATTTGCCAGTATCCACAAAAATTTAGCTACTGATAAAGTTCAGTTTAAGAGGAGCCTAAAAGATTTATTTATGGTCACCTTATTTCACAACACTGATTAATTTCTTAGTAGAACCAATCCATTTATGTGTTGTTAATAATATCACATAAAGTATGTGTTATATAAAATCTGACTTCCGCACATTATCAGTGCAGTAATGTGATCAATGTTGATAAGTATTGTAAACTGCTTTCTATCTGATGATGTGTGGCTACATTAGCTTAAGATTAATAAATGTACTTCTGTGTATATACATTTACAAGTCTGTCTGCGACAAGTTTGGTATTGCCTCTTCAATTAGTATGTTTCAGATTTTTTACATGTTCTACATCCTTTAGGACCATTTAAGTTAGAATCTGTAGAAGGAAAATTACCAACCTCTTTTTTCTTTTAAATATGCATTAAGTATTCTTGTGTTACAATTTTTCTGCATTCCTGGTTATCCCCTTACTATGGATCTCTGAAATGAAAATTTATCCAATCTAATCCACAAAAACAGGCCTGTCCAAAGAGTGTTCCATGGGCACCAGTGCCTCCTTTCCCCAGCCATACTCCTGCCTAGTGTTCCAAGTGCAATGACTGACACAGAGGGGTGAGAGGGAAATAACAGATTTACATTCTGCCTTTGGAAAACTACGGAATCTACGCATTTATCCAAAAAATAAATAAATAAATAAAAAATTGAAGAAGCCATATTGTTCAACACAGAATGGCAATTGCTTAACTTTTCTGCATTGTTTGAAGGACAAGCAAAGTGCTTAATATGCCACTGCACAATTATGAGCTTGCAGAAGCTCTCATTCGAACATCACTGTAACACCATGCATATGAACGATATGATACACAACAGAAAATTATAGGGAAACAAAAGAAAAAACAACGTTATGCACACGTAAATAATGACAAATTCCTATAAATTATGTGTGATGAAGGCTTAAAGAGAAAAGTACATAAATGCATAACCAAATAAAACTGAAGAAAGTGGTTAACACAAATGAAAATTAATCACCATTTTGTGAGAAATTTGAAGATATGATTATTTAAAAACATACAATTTGTTTGTACAGGAGGGAGATGACATTGTAAGGCCATTGCTCCAAGTGAGTTACATAATAGCTTTCAAGGCAACTTTGTGATGGAGAATACATTAAGGAATGTATAGCAGATGCAGTGGAACAATTTTATCCAGAACAAGTCTCAAAGTTTGAGCAAATCGTGCTTTCTCATCATATAGTGGAACACTACACTGCTGATATGGCTGCAGATGTACAGCATCAGCTGACTCAGAGGGCACTCCAGTTCACAGCATTCTCCATCACAGCTGACAATTCTACTGACATGTCAGATCCAGCCCAGTTGGTGATTTTTGTGCAGCAAGTAAATGCCACAAACTAGGGGTGATGGAGGAGTTTCCGAGTTTAATTTCACTTCAGGTCACTATCAGCCAGGACATTTTTGATGTCATGGAGCTGTTAACCAATTCCTTTGGACTGAAGTGGTGAACTATGAATGCAGGGAGAGTGAAGTGGTCTTACTAGCTTGATAACAGAGAAATTGGAATCTGCCGGGTTGTCACTGACAGCTGCAGTTCATTGCTCTATACATCAAGACACACTATGTGCTAAATCAGTTACAGTTAGTCACAAAATGAAGATTGTTGTCCATGCTGTGAACTATATTTAGTAACATCAATTAAGAAATTATACATTTAAGTAATTCTTGTCTGACATCGAAGTCGAAAATGCTAACATTCAATACTGCCCTGAAGTTTGGTGGTTAAGCTGTGTACAAGTCCTGAAGATGTCCTTAATTTGTGAGAAGGGATTGCAACATTTCTAGAGATAAGTAAAAAAGAGATCATCACTGACAGTTAACCTCACTTTTATGGCCAACATCACCAATTATTTGAATTCATTAAATCCAACAGTGCAAGGGGAGAATCATTTCTAACTACTGAGGCTTTCAAACAAAACTAAAACCTTTTAAAACACCAGCTTCAAGTTTGTAATATGACACATTTCCTGGAACTCAATGCAATGATGTGGATCAGGCATGACTGACTACACTTCAGAATTGGAAACACTTGCTATGAGTTCTCAAACAAATTCCAAGACTTTGCACAGCTGATTTCAGTTTATCAGTTAGTTATTTCACACTTCTGGCTGCTGATGTACCTCACTGCTCCTAACTTCAGCTGTCAAACCTGCAGTTAACATCCAACTGCCCAGTTCAGAAATCCCCAAGAGCAACATCTTCAGCTGAACAGCCAAGATGTAAAGTTATCTCAATGTCTAATTTAACATATGTGCATGAATGTTTTTCCTTTTCTTTTCTTCTATTATGAAACAGAAAAGTCTCATAACGTTTAGGTTTAACGGATTTTAACCTGCAGAACTCCACGTCTTTAGCTGTATTATGAACCATAGTTCCAGATATATTACATATTATAAAATCAAAATATTTGTACATATGAAACTTAATGTTAAATGCCTGTATCTAAAATATTTTGTTTAATAAAAAGGATGTATAATTCTGTTCATCATGTGGACATTATTTAATGTACTTATTTAATTACGTAATGAAGTTATTACTCTGACAGAAGGATAAAAATTGAAAGTGAACACTAACAATAAAATCCTGCTTGTAAAAATCTGCTGAAATATTTTCCTTTTAGAAGTAAACCCACTATGTTGCAAACAAGTCTTCAATGTGTCTTGCCCCCCCCCCCCTCCCTCTCTCTCTCTCTCTCTCTCTCTCTCTCTCTCTCTCTCTCTCACCCCCCCCCCCCCCCCCCCCCCCCCCCACACACACACACACACACACAGAGTTCATTCACTTACAGGAAATCCAATTGAATCAGCATCCAATGTCAAGCGGGGTGAAACACCATCATTCCACCTTGATTCAGTTTCTGTTTTAAGTACAATTTTTGGCTGTTTTGTTATTCTGGGCGTCATGTCCTGTAACCAAATATTTGTATTTTGTTACTGAATGCAATTGCATGTAAAGAAAAAGATTTAAAAAAATGTTTCTAATTCCATTTACAAGATAATTTCATTTCACTGTGTTTCATGCAATGCTCAATATTTCTGATTAATTTTCTATATACAACATTCAAAGCATATGTCATTAGAATCTATTCTATATTTATTTCAACACAGACTAATGTCTGAAATAGTCATTTTTTCCATTCTTGCACCCTCGAAAAACTGTACTGAATTTGATCAAGCCATATATCAGAACTATCTGATAATAATGCTTCTTACAATTAATTGTTGACTTGGTTAAATAGCAAATCTACAACAGTTACAGTTACTTAGGCTCACCCTCTTCTAGTCCAGAAAGACATTGCTAATAATAATCTAATTATGTTCTCTACATATACTGAAATTAGGGAACACACACCTGAAAGAAGTCTGGTTCTTCCTCAGGCTCCAAGTTTTCAGTTTGTTTTACTTTCTGGCGGTACATTTCAATTTTCTGCTGAATAGGATTTGTTTGTGCTTTTTCTGCAACTACAGAATCTGGGCCATCAGGCCAGGAATTCCAGTTCTGGAACTCTTGAACCTGAAAAAAATGACACACACAAAATTTTATATAAACTTGTCCACGAGACAAAAGAAGTTATTTTACTCTTGAACAATAAAGTAAACATTGTTCTTTTAAATTAAAACTTCTGTGCTGTTCCAAACTCATTACCTATCAACTACAATGAAACACAAATTTGCCTCTTCCAATAACAGGTAAGAAAATGTACAATATGTTGACAGGGGGTCAGTCAAAACAATTCTACTGCAACATTTACATTGACTATAATCTAAAGAAATATGGAGTGGTTTCTTCCCCGACCCCCCCCCCCCCCCCCCCACACACACACCAGATTGTGTAATTACCAATATGAAACGCCTCAGTTATTAAATGACTTTCAAAAAAGCAACCACGTGTCACTGCCATAAGTGGAAACTGTTAAGATACACGGATTGTAAATTACCTGTTTCAAATATATTGCAAAGTTTAGTTTGCTGAAAAACACACCATTCATTTCTTTCCTTTTCCATCCTGATGCTGCATTCAAATGCTCTAAATACAAAAAAAGCTTCTGAACTGGTTCTATAACTTCATGTTTAATTCATAAAATTTTCTTTTCTATGTACAGATTATACATTATTTTAGTCTTTTATAATTGTAAGGCTCTTTCAAAGTTGGTCTATCAAGTTCATCCATTCGTTAATACTTTCAGCACTAGATGCAGACCGTACCATGTCATCATCAAAACAAAAGTTGCTCATATAGGTTCCATTAAACAGTATCCTTTCTTCTGAAAACTTCACCCAGTGCTCACAACACTAGTTCTGAACATCTCTTTCAGTTCTGAATATCCAACTATCCTGATGAAGTGTAACTGTAACTGTGGGTTTTCAGTAGATATGAGTTGCTCAATATCCAGGAAAAGAAATAATATATACACTTTGCTATATTCTATAATTTTGTTTACAATTTTCAAATAGTCTCTTACTCTATAACTGCTTCTAAATAGAGCCACCTGGTGCTGACTGAAACCTAGTTTTTTTTTCCTATGTGGTTGGTGAAAATGTTAGTGAATATGTTGAATATTATGGATGGAAGGGCAATACTGTCCATCTGTAATTTGTATGTCTCCTTTACTATCAATGAGGTGTTCTCTGGAACAACGGCTTAACTGAAATATATTGAGATCGAGATAGAGAGCATCAAACATTTTAAATAGTTTTTTCATTCATTTCAAACTCTTGTACATGGACTAAATTTTGGTCAAATATAAATGAATACTGTTTCAGAATATATGACATGAGAGTGTAATACGTAAAAATTAATGGCTGATTTGGATTTCCAATTACAACACTTTTCCAGTTTTGGGTAACTGTTTTATTACTTTTGAGTTACTTGCTTGCCAGCTATAATTATTTTTTACTTAAACACATACATCACTTTCTTCATACCTTGAATTGACTTCGTACACTTTATTTGGCATTACCTCATTGTCACTGTTACTGACTCATCTCTCTAACTACACAAACATTTAAAGAAATTATTAATTTAAAAAATTTTGTCAACATTTTCAGTCACTGTGCCATCTTAATTGGTCAAATGTAGAGATCCACCATTAACTTATGCCCCCTGCTCCCACCCCCCAAAAAATTTCACATCTTCTTAAGGCAATTCCACACAGTATTGTTAAACTCAGCATATCCAACCATATTCTATCACAGCCTGTTTAAAAGTGTTTGCCTCCTCTTTATGAGCTCCCTTGTTAACTTTATTCTCATCCAGCACAATTTATACATTGTTCGATAAAATAGTCAGTTTCATTTGGTCCTCACAAACGGAATGTCTTAATTTATATTGTTTTTAGAAGAAACAATGTGTTGCCTTTATCAAATTCTACTAATATATAACTTCAGTCATTTCTGTTATCACGCATCAAGGTTCCGATGGAAGAATTGCTCTTTTACACTAAAATTTGCCATCATCATCTATTCATGCGTCCCTTCATAGATACCTTCTGTCTGCTCACAAGGATGCGAGCAAGTTTGTGTACAGATTTTCATTATTTCCATGGTTTTTTTTTTAATTCAAGTCTTGCTACTCTGCTTGGTCTTCATTTTTATGGCACATGCCCAACAGCTCTACTACATTCTGTCTGATGCTGTTACAGTCTTTCGCAAGTTCACTAACCTATCTTCAGAATCTAAAGCTCTGCTGTACATTGTCCTCAAACAAAAATTGCACAAATATTTGGATTTCTTACATCCACTTTACTGTATATTCAATGAAACCTTATCTAGCATCGACAGGTCACATGAGTAGCTGGGTACTCCCCATGGCTTCAAGCCGCTGCCCGAGCTTCCTCAATTCACTGCTAACAATTCTCTTTCAGCCAGGACAAAATACAGATGCTGCAGGGACCTGCATATAACAGCAAACCATCTGACAACTGTACTAATGACAACAACCTACAAGAATCTGAACAGCTTAGCAAGTCAAATAAACAGTTCTATAACTTAGCAAAGCTGTGCTCAAATCAGGCTCCACCCATGATTAAGTGCTTCTAAATTTTACGAGTCCAATCGATATGACCAGTTCAGGTGCAGATTCCATGCCAGCAGGTACTCTGAGATATCAATATATCATAAATGATTAGATGGGATTTTTATTTTATGGTGGTATATTTCAATATGTTCTTCAGATCAATATTCTCATCCATGTACCGAATACACAGTACTGTCAGGTGATTTTGATTGTTGTAACTTTTGTCAAGCACTCAAGGGATACCCTACAAATATGTCCACTACCTTTTAAGATAAACAATGGACTCACAAAAGAAAAAAGATAATTTTAGCATCTATAAAAGTACAAAAAGATTTCAGGTCAGTCACCATATAATTTCTTCACAGTATATGTTTATTAATTAATGTGACCAACATGCATAACAGTTGAAGCACACTATCAATAAACCACATCAGGAGTTTCACAAAGATTTGTGCAGTTACAAAAAAGTTAAACACTTATTGGCACAAAAAGATTCAAAAGTAAATATCATAAAAGTAAAATTATAAGATGTGTGCTTACACTGAAACGTCATTAATTTCTTGACTGACCTCTCATGATTCATATGACATCAGAATACTAAAAGATGTCAGACAAGGATGCATATTATCTTAGACACCTCAGACCTTTGCCTTTCACAGGCAATTGCTATACTGGCTAAGCTGCCCAATCATGGCTTGAGACCTGTTCTCACATCCACCAGCACCTCATACCCTACCTTCCACACTTCAGAGCAAGTTCTCCTGCATATCTTGTGGGACTAACACTCCTGGAAAAAACAATATTGTGAAGACAAGGCTTAGCGACAGACTGGGGCATCATTTCCAAAGTGGAAACAACAACAGGAAGAAAGGATATTCTCATGTCGTAACCACACTGAATTCCAAAACCGGATGTAGGGTTGTCAATGAAAAGCAATACTTCGCACCGAAAGCATGTTTATTATAAACACCAACATACAATTAGAACAGAACTGACCACTGTGCAGAGATTGGAACTATTTATACAAACTATTCCAAAATATGCTAATATTACAAACTTAGTATATTTCAAGAGCCTTCCAAAATGGCAAATACCAAACAACTGTTTGTGGTGAGTTTTGAACTGACAACCCACAGCATGTCAGCAAGTGACATTAATCACTGCATCACTCCCTCTCGAGGACAAACAGCAGTCCGCTGTTTCAGAACTTTCACTGGAGCCAATTGAGCATTCTGGATCTAGATATTGCCAATTGTCCTTTGTATGGTAGCACCGGCTGATCCACATATTCTGGTCATGTTACATTCTCTTCACTATGATGAGCACCGAAGGCAGCCCTTTCATTGCTCTGTGCCTCTGGCCCTTGGTAGGTCTTCATACGGACAGCACGGACACCATCTCTGTGCTCATCTTCTAGATGAATGGTCATAACTCTCAACTTCAAATGTGATATACAACAAGTGACAAAGGATTTGATGGGCTTAAAGTAGTGCTTTAGTAATTTTTCCAGTAGTCTCACTTTCTGGATGGTTGTACAGACATAAAATTCCATGTCAAGTCTCACATGCTGCTGTTTAGTGGCTGGTGCTTGGCGTTTTAGTGTTCTTGATCTTTCACCTGGGCGTCCAGGGTTTGTACGTGAGCCAGCTGCTTTGCTTCTTCAGTCCCAGTGATGAGGCGTTTCACACAGCCATCCTGAGATCATCCAGCTAAAATGGGAACAGTGTCTCTATTGTCATTTTGACCTCATAACAGTGGAGCAGAATAAACGTTGTGAAGCCTGTGGTGTCTTCCTTTACTGTGTTGTGTGCAAATGTCACAATGGGCAATACTGTATTCCAATCTCTCTGTCTGATATCAACGTACTTCAAGAGCACATCTGCCACCACCTTAATTGGAGCATTCTGTGAGCATTCATCTGGTGATGGTACGCAGTTGTCAACCGGTAGGTGATGTTGCGATGTGAAATTATCTCTAATATTAGTTTTGCTGCAAAACTTTTGCAACAGTACGGACCATCACATGGGATGCACTGTACTTCAAAACAATGTCTTGTACAAGGAACTTTGCAATTTACAGAGCTTCATCAATTGCCACAGCTTTGGTGGAAGCATAATAGGTGAGTTAGTCAGCGGGAATGATTATCCCATTTGTGGACCTCTGGAACCTCCCCAATGCGTCGATTTCAATTCAAGAGCATGGCACTGTTGCAGGAAGAATTGGTATAAGATCCTCTGTAAGTTACTGCGGCATGCACTTCTATCATCAGCATTCCTTGCAGTTGCTCAAACAGTGCAACACATCAGTATAGATCCAGCCAGTGATATGGGCATCTGATTCTGTCTAGAGTCTTTACCAATCCATGATGACCAGATGTTAGAGTGTCAAGGAAATACTTCTGGATAGCTCGTCATAGATGAACTGGGATGATGAGCAGCCATTCCCATTTATCAACTGAAATTCTCCTTTAGTCGGTTCCTCCTCCTTCAAGCCTTCTATGCCCTTCAGTAGTGTTGGATCTTCCCTCTGTTCAGCAGCAATGTCATTCAATACAGCAATGGCTGTGATTTCATCAACACTGCTGTGTCTTGCCAAAGAAAATCTTGAAAGTCAAGCGGTGTCCTTGTGTTTTCCTCCATTTTTGTATACTACCGGTGAAGCATGGCAGTGGTAGCTCATTCTACAGTGCATGCTCATTGCACCACTAGCTAGTAAGTAAATAAATTACAATAATGAAGGAGAGAACCATATGTAGATACAAATAAAATTTTATTAATGCAAGTTTGAGGAAAACAGCATTGTGAGACAAGTTATAGATCATAAGATGTTTCGATTTCAATTTACCATTGAAAATAGAATCATTGAGACCACACAAAGGCAGGAAGCTACCACCGTTGCATTTGCGGGGCAGCAGCACACACAAGGATGCCACATCATCATGACGGGCTTCAGAGCACGGTTACGGGAGTTTCAGAAGGCCAGCATGAGAATACATAAAGGCAAAAATGAAAAGTAAGATGCAGTTTCCAAGGACAGATAGCCCTTGGCAATAGCTGGTGGACAAGTCCATGGAATGGATGAATGAGTAGACAAAAATAGATCGTCAGAAAAACGCTTTTTATAAGAATAAGAATGAAGTGAGATTTCAGAGTATGTTCCTACAGAGTTTCCACTGAAGGAACTGATGTACGGCAGTAGTTTTGATAGAAAAATAATTGATAAAGTGACTTCTCTGACATCACAGCAGTTATAAGTAGGACTGACAAACCACTGTACACGGAGGACATCATTTCATGTTAAGCTTGAATACACAAAGTTACATAGACAGTGACTTCAATTGGCATTTCGAAGTTATTTTTACTGGTGACGACTCTGACAGTGATAGTTTAACTAAACAACACTTACTGTGCATCATATGTCATCACTCAACCAACTGTTGGTAAGTGGGATGAGGTTAAATTTGTTACTGGCTTGGTGTTACTATAGACTGTCGCAGCTGTGTAGAAGTCATCAAAAACTTGCATTCTTTCTCTGCAATAGCATACAATGTGTCCAGGCTGTCCACAGCAGAAACACACTGTCCTCTAAATGTCAGTTCTTCTACAGGGCATTATACTTGGTATAGGAGTTGATTGTACTAGAGATGGGCAAAACCATTCTTTTCAGAGATTGAATCAGAACTGCTAAAGTGCAGGAATGAACTAACTCCCTGACACACACCATTTACTCGTAAAAATAAATAATCAAAGGTCACTATACCTGCATTTTTATCTGATTGGGTTCTATTTTGAAAAAAAAAAAAAAAAACCACAGAGAGAGAAGTAATAAGTTTACCTAGTTCTGAGATTGAAAAGTTCTTCATTTCATCTGCTGTAAAAATTGAAAATATCACAACAAAATCCTAAATTTTTTATCAAGTGGAAAAATTTTAAAAATCAGACTGTTTCTTGTTACATTTTCACACTTTTTGGGGAAACAAAACATAATATGTGAATTATAAGATACAGTCATCACTTACAATCAGCATGACAATAATAAATAGGGAAAATTAAACAATAATATCATTTATAAATAAAATGTGACCCATTTTACTCAAAGTGAGTTGGTTTCCTTTCTCGGTGCATATTTGGCCTGCTTTTGAAAAGATATGCTCACAGGGCACTAACATACCTGGGATACATAATAATTTCAGAACAAATTAGTATAATGTTGGGCACAGCAATTATGTGGTTTGCAACCAGTTCAACAGACTGTTGTTTCTAGACAAATATGCCTCAGACAAATATCTGTCCCTGGTCGTGACGTGTTAGGAGCTGAAAATACACTTCAAAGTGCTGCTCATATTTTTCTCATAACAGCTATATTATATTATCTGTTTGTGACTTCACAAGAAACAAAGTTACGGCTTTCAGGCGCCAGGTGCCATTTCCCAGAAAAATAATAATTTATTATCAGAAAGCAGAAAGAGTTCATTCATTCAGATTCTTACAAAATACTAACTCATTCATGACAGAAATGGACATACAAAAGAAAGTAGAAAGATTAATTACATTAACAGAACACTCCAGGGAATCCTCACAACTAAAGTAAGAGAAGAAATTCTACAAAATGGTGTCAGTACCAAATATGACTTGTGGAAGTGAGGTGTGGACTGTCACAAAAATAATGAATACAAACGAAATCATTCGAGATGCAATTCCTAAGAATAGCTGAGTACTCACTGCAATTTGCACAAAAATGCTGTGAGACAAAGTAGCCATTTGGATGCACTATAATAACTTTCCTTATATCTTTACCACACTTTTATTATTTCCAAAAACACCTCATGCAGTTCAACATTCCGTCATTTTTAAAGGCTACAAAATATAAAATACAAAACTGGTGTCAGAAGATATGAAGATATGTTATATTTAACCATTGAGAACAGAAAAAGTATATAATGAGAAGAATATGGCTTTCTAGCTTACCAATGTTAGGTCAGTCATATAAATTTGTTCATTAGATACATTGTATCTCAGTAACATAAGTGGACTAAACCACTAGGCAGCACTGGATACTTACAAGGGAACCTCCCCATCACACCCCCCTCAGATTTAGTTATAAGTTGGCACAGTGGATAGGCTTTGATAAACTGAACACAGATTGATTGAGAAAATAGGAAGAAGTTGTGTGGAACTGTGAAAAAATAAGCAAAATATACAAACTGAGTAGTCCATGGGTGACATAGGCAACATCATGGAGGCCGTCAGTTCATGAGCGCCGTGGTCCCGTGGTAGCGTGAGCAGCTGGAGAAGGAGAGGTCCTTGGTTCAAGTCTTCACACGGGTGAAAATTTTACTTTCTTCATTTTTGCATGGTTATTATCTGTCCGTTCGTTCATTGACGTCTCTGTTCACTGTAATAAGTTTAGTGTCTGTGTTTTGCGACCACATCGCAAAACCGTGCGATTAGTAGACGAAAGGACGTGCCTCTCCAATGGGAACCGAAAACTTTTGATCGCAAGGTCATAGGTCAACCGATTCCTCCACAGGAAAACACATATGATATATTCTATACGACACTGGTGACGGCATGTGCGTCACATGACATGAATAAGTTGTCGATCCACCCAACTTGTACACTTGGCGAATGGGTAAAAAGATTCTTCTACCTTGCCCGATTTAGATTTTCTTGTGAATGTGATAATCACTCCCAAAAAAGTGACGAAAACATAAGAGTTTGTCACATAAACTGAAAATAAAAAATTAAACTTTTCACTCGATGGAAGATTAGAACCAAGGACCTTTCGTTCCGCAGCTGCTCACGTTACTACAAGACCACGGCGCTCCTCCGTTTCCAATGTCCTTTATGTTGCCTATCTTCCCATGAACTACTCAGTTTGTATATTTTGCTTATTTTTTCACAGTTCCACATAACTTATTCCTGTTTTCTCAATTGATCTGTGTTCAGTTTTTCAAGGCCTATCCACTGTGCGAACTTATAACTAAATCTGAGGGGGGTGCGATGGGGAGGTTCCCTTGTTAGTAAGTGCTGCATTTGTTTGTTTACAACAACATTTTCATCGTTACAGCACATACAACAAATTCATCGATAAACAGTTCGTGGAAATCACTTTGCAATGTTTCACAAAAAGATGTTTGTTTACAAAAAATGTGTAATAGATCTTTTGAGTGGTCAAAAATAATACAGTGGAAGAACACACTAAGTTGAGCTAAGTACATGATGGCAACTGTTTGTCAACAAACATTCTTTTATAACTTACAGCAAAATTACTAGCATCAGCAAAAGTTCATAAACATCATTTTATAAGAATTCACAAAGTCTAGAAATACCAGCTGAGGCATGTAGCATTCACTTACGAGGAACAGGTGGTGCCCACACATCACTATTTCCGTCAATGGGAGCAGATGCATATTGTCTATACAGGAAAGTCAAACAATTTGAGAAGGCACAATCTTAGAATCCCATGGTATTTTACAATGCTTGTTATTCACAAAAAACAGTTTTATGGTCATAAAACCACAGACTTCCCACCCTCTACTAATCTCTATAATTTTTACATTTTATTGCTTTCTCAATTGGCATACGTACAATTAAAGCTTATGGTTTGTTATATAGTTATACCAATTTCTGTGGGAGTTTTCTTTTATTCTTGGAAAAAAAAGAAAAAGACTGTGACACGTAACATAAGTTAGAAGGAACAAGTTATATAAGGTAGCACAACTGCGAGCATACCATCAGCATCTATACTGCACTGCTTTTCACATGATTATATTTTGGATGGAGCTTTAGTTAAACTGATGCTTGAGGGTTAATGAGTTTCAGTTACATAAGGCATCTGGGATGGTTGCCATACACTACTGATGGAACTGATGTATGGGGTTCCAAGATTGCACCTTCTCAAATTGTTTGAATTTCGGTACAGGCTATATGCATTTGCTCCTCTTGGCGGAAATAGCAATACATGGGCATCACCTGTTCCTCATATGTGAATGCTACATGCCTCAGTTGGTATTTCTAGACTTTGTGAATTCTACAAAAATATATTTATGAACTTTTACTGATGCTAGTAATTTAAATGTTGTAAGGTAAAGGAAAAAAAAAAAAGTTTGTCGACAGTTGCCCTCATGTGCCTCAGCGCCACTCAGTGTGTTCTTCCAATGTATTATCTTCGGCCACTCAAAAGATCTGCGACACACTGTTTGATAAAGAAGTACCTTTTTTTTAAAAATATTGCAAAGTGATTGCCTTGAATTGCTTACTGATGAAATTGTGTTACACACTGTAACAATGAAAACACAGATGTAAACAAACAAACATAACATGTACTGTATCCAGTGCCACTTAGCAATTTCATTCACATGGCTTCCAGTTTGTACCTTGGTTACAGTTCCACTTGTCTTGTGACAGAGTGTTAACAAGATACAATGTATCTAATGAACAATTTTATATGACTGACATAACACCGTTAAGGAGAAAGCCACATTCTACTCATTATACTATGTCTCTTATCAATGGTGAAATGTAATATATTTTCATATCTTTTGATACCAGTCTTGTATTGTGTATTTTATAGCCTCTGAAATTGAAGAAATATCAAAACAAGTAAGGTGTTTTTGGAAATAATAAAAGTGTGGTCAAGACATACGAAAGGACATTAAAGTGGGTACAAACTACCTGACACAAGGGTGATTGCTAACATTAGAAAAGATCTGGGAGTGAAAATCTTAAATGAGAACATTAAGGACTACAGTAACACCTGAAGGACTATGTCACAACAACGGAAGACAACACCAAACCCAAATTAATGATGAATTATTAGTCAGTGGACAGAAGATCCTTAGGAAAACTAAGGAAGAAGAAAAACGCCAAATAATTCCAGCCAAGAGGATGTAACAGGTAAATGCCTAGGACATGCAGAAAGAAGAAGACATCTCATGTTAAAAAGACTACGATTTTTTAAGTAATTATGATTTAACAAGTTTTGTAATTGGATATAAAATGCTCATCTGATGTAAGAAGGGTTCTGAAGGCTTTAGGCTGATCAAATAAAATAAATAATAAATACATACATAATTAAAAACAAATAATATAAACATACACTTTCATTCATGTAAAAATAATTAAATGTAATATACATACTGTTGTAAATATAAAGAACAATATCCGGTAGAGACAAACTTAGGTGGAGAGACGCTGAGTCAAGAAAATGAGCTGCAAGTTGACTCTGTTACTGAGTCAAGAGTGCAGAGAGTGAAGTTACTCCTGAGTCACTTTGCGATCCGCTCTGTCTGGGCAATGGCTGAAGACCGCAGCTCACGCGCCTACCATAATCACTGACAAAACATTCCAAGGTGATGCTACACCGAAGAACAAGGAGTAACAATACATGGGAATGCAGGCTTTCTCGGCGAATCTGAATGATGAAGTTTTCTCAGGTTATCAGCTGAGTCAAGGAGTGATTCTGTGGAAGAATTTCAACAAGTTTCCTACTCGTCATCTTCAGGTGATGACTTTGCCTCAAGATAACTAGTAGGAAAGTTGTTGGAACACTGCTGTAGTATGATGTTGTAACTCAGATGATAACCAGAGATAATTTCATCAGTAAGATGTAAGAACTCACTGAAAGGCATGTAAACGTTTATTGAGCTTCTGAAATTTGGGATTCTCTTTTCAAATCAAAAGCAGAATTACAGGACGTAAATGATAACTGTTACAGTGTATCACACTGGTGTATGGAAAGTCTAAATGAACAATTTGATACAGGGTAGATTTTGTGGTCTATAAAGTCAGGACACTACGTCAGGTTGGCCTACAACAACTACCTAAGCTACAGTACATGCACGTCACACAAAATTTTCAATATTCTCTCGCTCTCTTGACACTATTAGTTCTACACAAAAAAAGAATAGAAGCTTTTTTGTATGAAATTCAATGTAGTTTAACTTTGTACTGGTATAAGTTTTGCTACAGGCTGCATTTTTTGAGTTATTCATGAAAAACCTTCAAATGAGGTTACGGCTCCTAGTAAGACTCAACGCCTGTCGGGGATAAATTCCACCTTTGGCCTGCCAAGATATTTGATAAGCTTTTAAATCGAAGTTCTCAAAGAGATTTTGTTTTGAGCAGGCTATCCATCACGTCATAACTACCCCATATTATCCTCAACGATCTTTTGCAGAATGTGCTAACCGAAATCTGCAAGGGGTTCTTATTGCTTTCAATTGTAATTTGCAGAGTAAGTGGGACCGCTCTGTGGGGTAGATTAATTTTGCCTTTAATACGGCCCAACATGGCTCACTGAAAACTGCTCCTGCTTTCCTTGTGTTGGCCTATCAGGTTAATTCAACTCTGAAAAACATTTTGTCACTTAAATATTTGCTCCTGGATAGTATTGACACTAAGGTTCTGCAGGAGAAATGGAGGAAGGCATGTCAAAATGTTTTATGGGCCCATCAGAGGCTGATAGTTGTAATCAATGGCAGAGAGAATTTAGGGGTAAGGTAGGTGATTGGACTTTTGCGTGCAACCCCAATGTTAAGAAGAAAGGGAGGAAGGGCTATTCTAGTGAGTTAGTACCCAGTTTTTGGGTCCTTTTGAGATCATCCAAGTACTGGGTCAGGTCAACTTGATTATGCGCAATCTTGAATCAGGGAGACTGTCCAGAACTCTGGTTTTCTAGGTTAAGGAGAACTAGACTTCTCCCTGAACACTCAACAAATAAAACAGGTAGGGGGTTTTCTGTGGATTTGGTGGGAGAGGCTGAGCCGTGCGGCTCAGCTTCCTTTGAATTCCCAGGGTCTGTCCGTCCTTTGTTTGTTCACTTTTGACATGTTCTTGTTCTGTTGGAGGCATCGGCCTTGTAGCGGCAGCTCGACTTCAGCAACGGTGGCCACGAGAGGGCGCAATCGGTAGTATGGCAGACTGAGTGATCGATGTAAGGAGTTTTGTGGAGCGCCTCTGGCCAGACGGAAGTGGCAGTATGATTTAGGATGCGACCACCAGAACAGACTGGAGGAGGCCCATTGCTTTCCAGAAAAAGAGGCCCACAGGTGTTTGTGTTTGGTTGAAGGGAATCATCATCTGCCCTGGTCGTTTTTCCACTACTTAGTGACCTATTTCAACTTCTATTATTTGGTGGAGTGGCTGTAATGCTGTCATTGCAGATATTTTGAGCCACACATGAATGGCTTAGCTGTTTGCTTATGTGAATTCCCGAAACAATGAGTCTGGATAGTACCGCCTTCTTGGCAAATGTTTCTTATTTATTCAGTTAATATGAAGGCTCACAAGGTGTTCTATTCTACATATTTCCAAACCCCATCAAGGTAATGGGTGTGTATCCTTAAAACTGCGCCCTAGAAATGGGCAAGTTGCTGTCTTTTCTGGAGTTGACCTAAGTTAGGCAGCTGTTGGTTTAACTTTCCATCTGTTGGTCACCTCTTTGAGTTGTGTCCTTATCATCTCCTTGTGTTTCAGTTTAATATGGCCATGTGGGGGTTGCAGGCCTTGGTTTTTGCCCATTGCCTTTTGAGCCCCTGGTAGCTCGGTGCTCCCATATTGACTGTAGATTACCAAAGGCACAGTGCTATTTTACACCGGACTTATATTCCCCTTGTGTATTTGTTACAACTATTTCTAGACAAGTGGTATGGAACCAACCATTAACACACGTCTTGGTGTGTTCTAGTTTTAGCAGCATGAGGGCCACACCTTGCTGAAGACGACAACGGCCTGACAGGGTGGAAGAATGCCTGGACCTGTGACAACTGAGGAACAACAGTTCTGCAAATGGCTTACCGAATCAAAGAGTTACATAAAGCAATTTATATGTATTTACAAAGATGAGTTGAAAACATGTTTTGTGTGTGTGTGGGGGGGGGGGGGGGGAGGGTCCTTCTCTCAAATGGTTTTTTTTTTTCCTTCTTCTTACATGGTCAATACTTTAAGAATTTCTGTGTTGTTTGTTTAACTGAAAGAAGCTAAGATTTTATGAAGTATGGTGGAATCACTGAGACTAACATTTTAAAGCAATTATACATAACTGAAAGCTTGCCTTCAAAGCACATTTTGGTGGTGTCTCTTAAACGGTTAACACCTTTTTAAAAAAAAATTGCTGTTGCTTGTTTAACTGAGAGAAAAATGTAAGATTTTGCTAAACATTCTGGACTCATTGGGAGTTTAATATCTTAAAGGATTTGATACATATTTGCGAAGTTGAGTTGAAGCACATTTTTGGGGAGTCTCTTAATTTTTATCTTTCTTTTTTTTCCCAAGTAGTTAACACTTCTTTTAAGAACTGGGCAGTTGCAAACCTTTCTCAAGAACTTCAGTAGGCCTTAGTTTATGCTACGTGTTTTTTACTTACATCCTTTAAGCTTTGTTGTTATACTTCTTAATACACCAGGGAAGTTTTCTTATTTAAAAATTTTGGGTCTAGTTTAAATAAAATGAGTAAACTAAATGGTGAAAGATGTTACCCCTGAACCCTGTCTAGCCAGTTCTCGTTCGCTTGACCTTGTTTCAAAAACAACGTTTTGATTGGCCATGTTAGGCACCTTGCCACAATGAACAGTTCATCACACTACAATTAACAAACTTTTTTACAGAGGTATCTGTAACTGAATATGTGTAACATAAGTAATTATTTTTATATTAAATTATTACCATGCAGAAGTAACAAAATATTGAAGTAGATGCTGAAAAAAATGCATAAATTTCAGAATCAATAAATTTATTTAAAACGACAGGGGATTTATAGTATAACTGAAATATTAAATCAAAAATGAAATTTAAGTAACATCTCTCCACTGTATCTGCAATGGTTGGTTGCTTGGTTGTCTTTTTATGGCTGCATCATAAGTCCAAGCTGGTTGATACCATTTTTCCAGGTGAATTCAGCTGGTAAGAGATTGATGCTAAAGATGAATACACCTCTTCTTCTAAAGTCTCTCTTAATGCCACCTAATACACTGGGGCAACATTTATGGTTTTTATCTCTTGCTTACTGAATCTGTCAGTTCTGGGTGTCATAAAAACCACCCCTCTTTAACAAACAGATATATGAAAGAGGTGAGGTTGTGGTGAACTTCCACAACTTCCATTGGGACCACATTTTGGAGTTGGATGTACTTCTTTTATTCGATACTTTCTATGTTACATTTCCTCAATGCACTGGCACAACCTGATGATTTTCTTGGATGCTGTGACAGCCTTTACCAGGAGAGTTTTGTATATGTCTTCTGCATCTCCTTTCTTCAAAAGTGATATTTTGTCAACTTCTGGCATATTTGGATTCAAAAGTGGCATAGGGCCAGAACACACACTGTGAGGGCTTTGTCATTTCCCCATGATGTTGGGACTTGTTCTTCAATTGTTCTTTTGGCAACCAAACTTGCTGCCGGTCGTCACCAAACATTTTCTTCAGTTTGATCTGGAATTTATCCCATCTACTGAGTTTCTCCTCACTGTTCTCGAACCATAGCTGGCCTGTGCCATTCAACTAAAAGTACAAATATACTGAACACATCCTGTTAACCTGCCTGTTGTAGACTATTTGGCAATCCAGTTGACTCCTTTCATCCACTTCGTCGGGTCCTTACCAGCATCTCCAGAATGGATGTCTGATGTGCAGCTGACTTCCTACTGGCTTGGAATTCACCAGTCTCTTGAATACATGGTTGGTAGTATCAACATATTCCAGTTACTGTCTGTGTAGGCAACTACTTTTATGTTACCTGATTGGACCCATGATGATACAGATGTTTCGAAGTACCTTGTGTATCCACCAAACAATGTCGTATTGTAACCACACTTAAGTCCAAACTGAAAGTGTCAATGAAATACAACATATAACACTGAAAGCACATTTATTATGAGCACCGACATACAGCCAGAACAGAACTGACCTCCTGGACAGATATTTATACAAACATCGAATATTCCAGAATGCTTGTATTTATATAAACAATGAATACTCCAGAATATACAAAAACCAGAAATGTAAGACCTTTCAAAATTTTCCAGAAATAGTACACAACAAATAACTGCTGGTGATGGGATTTGAACTGGCAACTCACAGTACGCTAGTGGGTAATGTTAATCACTAAACCACTCTGTAAGCACTACAGCATGTGATAATATTGCAGAGCCATGGCATAGTTACAGACTGGGAGATTGTTCCGAGAATGAAAACAATCCCTCAGACTGTGGATAAGCCTTGTCTCTACAATATCCTTTCTACCAGGAATGCAAGTCCCACAGGGAATGCAGGAGAGCTTCTTTGACGTTTGGAAGGCAGGAGGTGAGGTACAGGCAGAAGTAAAGTTGTGAGGGTGGGTCTCATGTCATGCTTGGATAGCTCAGTCAGTACAGCACTTGCAGCAAGTAGCAAACGTCCCATGTTCGAGTCCTGGTCTGGCACACAAGTTTTGTTTGTTTGTTTGTGTTTGTGTGTCCTTAACAAAAAAAACACCAAAATCTGGCACCTAACATGCTGCCTAGCACAAAAATGATATGATAAAGAAAAAAGAAAAAAAAACAAGGGTGGCACGGCATGAGTAACATCTAAAAACTCAAACGTCTAATTACATTCTTTAAAATTTGTCGCCGAACTGTAAATTGCTACATGTTCTCAGGGCTGCAAATGGAAGAGAATCTTGGTACTATTAAAATATCATCCATTAACAAGCTGACTGCATTTAAAAAGTGGATGCATTGCTGCATGCTTAAGATTCCTTGGGTAGATGAAGAGACCAATGATGTACTTCAGCATTTTGGCCACAATCCTGAAGTCACAAGAATCATCAAATGAAGGAAAGCAGATTATTTGGACAAGTCTTCTGAAGCAGGATGTACAGCTTTAGCTTCATGTAGCTTGTCAAAGGAAAGCTTGAAGGAAAAAGTAGATCTGGTGAGAGAAGTGTTTCATTGTCACTGAATTTCTGAGAGTGGTTCCAGGTCTCAGATACTGGTGCAATCATTACAGACAAAAAAGAAAACGCGACACACGCTGGTTACAAATTTGACTTATTGGAAAGTTCCTGGGAAAATGCAATGCACCTGTGAAGGAAATGGTGTACAAGATGCTACTGTGAGCACCTCTACACAATTGTTCCTGTAGTTCTAGTTCTTATGAAGCAGGTGTAACACCATGGTCTAAGTTTTAGCTGACAAGTAATAAGAAGCGGTAAATTAGTCACAAGAAAGATTGCATTAGTTGCCACGGATTTGAATCTGTCCATGTGGTGACATGTAGGACAGTATAAACAGAGAGATAAATGGGTTGCATAGTGAAGGCAGCTGGCCACAGCAGAAAACAGCGTACTGCACCAATAGCAGTTGCAATGACCGAGGTGATGTCACCACACCAGGGCTGGTCTCTGTTATGAATGACGTGACTAGCTGCAACTTTTAGGGGAACAAATGTACTAGGAAGAGATATTAATAATGCTGATTTTTGAGACAGTGGAGTTTCGTTATTGGCTCATCATCATCTCCAAAGTATTGCCGAGTTCTGCAGTGCCACCATGATGTCAGGGCCGAGCCACAGGATGACGGACCATCGCCAGCAACAGCCACGAGTTCAAAAGTCTGAGCCGTATCCACCCTCTTTGCGCTAAGTTCCTGATACTTAATGTCTGGGCACTGCCGGCCTGCCGCCACCAGCACTGTATTCCAAGGAGGGTTGGCACCACAGCACCAGCCACTGTCCGATTTCCACCAAGGAGCAGCTTGTCGAATTCTGAGCAGAGCAGTCTCCATGCCCCACCACAGTGATTGCGTGTGGACCAGAGGGCACCGTCCAGAGGGGTCACTGTCATCGTAAGAGAAGCAGTGCACTGCTGAGGTCACAGGCTGCCGGCTGTACATGCACTTTCTGTCAGCACTACTGGGCGACGACACAGCAATGTGGGCGGATGCCACTACATATAAATCACTGACAGCCAGGGCCAACAAGGAGAGGTATGTTTGCATGACTGAGCAACTAAGTAATATGAACTTAAGGTAATAAAGACACTGTTTGTTGTCCACAGTGTTTATGCTGCGCCATTTTGACCTCACAACACACCTACTGGCCCTTCAAAGTGGTGTCAGAGTGGTCGTCATCTCCAGCACTCTTCAGAGTGGTGTCAGGGGTGCCAACTTCGCCACAGCCTACAGCAGAGCATGTGTCACCTCGCAGTGCACAATCTGAGCCAAACCCACAACATCATTCATTCGGGGCGAGTGAGACCATCCCCCCCGTCCTCCCGTCCCTTGTGTGGTGACAACAAAGGTGTCGAAGTATAGGGATCATGATTACACAAAAGTTACTCTTTTGTAAAATCATACGTATGGTAGATTTATCACAATTCAAAGGGAATACGAGGGATGAATGGTTAGTTCCCGTTCATTGTGCACAATGTAATTCGCTTGAGCATTCTGTCTTTTGTACCGAATCAGTGGCAGCAATAAGTAATACATTCAACTGTCATCATTTTGGATATACAGCAAGATGCTGTAGAGTGTCCAGGTGGCTGAGAACAAGTAGAATTCTAGTAGTGCTAGTGTTGAATATTTATTTTTCTGTTGTGAGAATTATTATTTAAAAACGAATACCAAGGAGGCAAAGACAAAATCAGGGACACAGGGCATCACCCAATATCGAGCTATACAATCATTAGCAAATTAACTGAGGGCAGATAAGATAGCTTTATGTAGCAGTTTGGCAGAGGAAAGTAAAGAAGTAGAGTAGAAATCACAGAGTTTAGGATTAGGTCCAGCTATTGCTAACCTGGTATCTCCCTTTTCTGATAGAGTGTCTGATGATGTGTTAGCGGTCTTGGAAATCTTAGGTCATCAAATGACATGGGGGTTTGGCCGGATAGTCAATTGTTGTAGATTGCAAGATTGGATCTGGTGGGTAAAGCAGTCATTCATGTGTCATACAGCAGTATTGCGCAATGCGAGTATGTTTGAATGAATCAGACAACAACTAGAACAGAGGTACAGGAAACAAAAGAGTGCACACTTTTTTCATGAACAGCTGGATACAGTGTCTAGGAGGTGTAATGACTTAGTTAAGGATGTCAAGGAAGGTGTGCATTGGTACCCAAAGATCTTCGCACTGCAGTGAGACTAACACTGGAGTAAGAAGAGATTGATATATGTATAGGATTAAGGGATCCAAGGTAAGTGTTCACTTCTAACAAAGTGTTTTAACTGTGGTTGAATGGGGCATGTGAAGAGGCAATGCTACCAGCCATGGAACAATATTGGGAATAATATTAGTGGTGGTAGTAGTAGGAGTGGTATGGATTGTGGATGAAGTTATAGGGGAAATAGCAAATGTTATCTGAGAGGTGGGGGCAGGGGGGTGTGTGTAAAAGTGAGCTATTAAACATAAGAGGGAACCCCCAGAGCCTGCAAGAGACTGTTGTCAATGCTGATCCCTCACGAGGAGCATCTATTGTACACAGCAATCCAACTTAATTGTGAACAATGACATTAAGGTTTAATTCACCTAATTGTATGTTTAGTGGAACTGACAAGTAATTATGGATGAATAAGGGCAAGACTTACCAGTTAACGTATTATGTGTATGGAACCACTAGGAGATTATGAAGTTTTGGTCACTGGTTGTTGTTAAGACATTACTTCACACATGCAAGAAAGGGACATAAGTAAAGCAGTACCAGTAAATACAGATAATTTCAGCACTGAAGAAGTTAATTTAGTAAAAGAGACACTGTTGGCCATGTCAGAGCACAAACAGAGGAGTTATTATGAGAATTCAAAAACCTGTTTTTTCCACGAGGGCCACTGCCTGTGATGCCAGTAACTCAGCACAGGATACCAACAGGGAATGACGCACCAGTATACAGAGAAGTTGCTGCATTAGAAAATTGTAGCGAAATACAGGAAGATCTGCAGCGGATAGGCACTTGGTGCAGGGAGTGGCAACTGACCCTTAACATAGACAAATGTAATGTATTGCGAATACATAGAAAGAAGGATCCTTTATTGTATGATTATATGATAGCGGAACAAACACTGGTAGCAGTTACTTCTGTAAAATATCTGGGAGTATGCGTACGGAACGATTTGAAGTGGAATGATCATATAAAATTAATTGTTGGTAAGGCGGGTACCAGGTTGAGATTCATTGGGAGAGTGCTTAGAAAATGTAGTCCATCAACAAAGGAGGTGGCTTACAAAACACTCGTTCGACCTATACTCGAGTATTGCTCATCAGTGTGGGATCCGTACCAGGTCGGGTTGACGGAGGAGATAGAGAAGATCCAAAGAAGAGCGGCGCGTTTCGTCACTGGGTTATTTGGTAACCGTGATAGCGTTACGGAGATGTTTAATAAACTCAAGTGGCAGACTCTGCAAGAGAGGCGCTCTGCATCGCGGTGTAGCTTGCTCGCCAGGTTTCGAGAGGGTGCGTTTCTGGATGAGGTATCGAATATATTGCTTCCCCCTACTTATACTTCCCGAGGAGATCACGAATGTAAAATTAGAGAGATTAGAGCGCGCACGGAGGCTTTCAGACAGTCGTTCTTCCCGCGAACCATACGCGACTGGAACAGGAAAGGGAGGTAATGACAGTGGCACGTAAAGTGCCCTCCGCCACACACCGTTGGGTGGCTTGCGGAGTATCAATGTAGATGTAGATGTAGATGTAGAATACCATGATCACTGCAACCAGTCTTGGAAGAATTTATAAATCCACAATTGGCTGATGGAATAGTAGAGCAAAGTAGAAGCCCATGGAGGGGAAGTGGAGTGGGAATAGTAATCATGCCCAAGAAGCTGATGGATGGCTCGAAGTTGTATAACTTCTGTCACAATTTTCGACATTTAAATAGCAAAACCATAACACACGCTTACCGAATTCCAAATATAACTGAAACAACAGATAATCTTGGACAATGCCAGTACTTATCTATGATGGATCTGTGAAATAGCTACCACCAGTTACTCTGGAGGACAGATCAAAGACTGCATTTTCAACACCATTGGGGCACTACCAATATACAAGGATACCTTCTGGGTGAAAAATGCAATGGCAACATTCCAGCAGTTATTGGGCAGGGTATTGAAAGAATTAAAAGCAAGTCAGTGTTTGATATCTCTCAACGACATAACTGACTTTTCAAGAGATTTCCAGGAACACAGGCAGAGATTAAGGGAGGTGTTCAATAGGTTATGGGCAGTCCACTAACAATTAGTACAAAAAAAATATCATTTTGCATTGGAAGAGGTGAATTATTTATGCCATGTCATTCCAGCACCTGAAACAACTAATGAGTTGCACATCTTTTCTCAGTCCATGCATCTCTGGAATGGTTATTAGATTTAAGTGACCCATCCAGTAGATTAATGAGATAGGCATTGAAACTCAGTGAAGAGGATTATCATGTAATCCACACACTGGGGAAGAGACATGAAAATGCAGAATGATTGAGAAGAAAAGTAGCAATAATACAGACAACTGCAACAATTTAGCATACATGGTGGTTTGTTGTGTAGACACACATAATTGAGGCTACCAGTGGTACTGCCAGCAAAGTTAGAGGACGCAGTGCAGTGTGAATTGGATGATAATGTGTTATCTGGTCATGGAGGCTGCAGAGCGACAAATCGGAGATTGGCAGAAAAATATTGGTGGAGAGGAAGAAAAAAAAGGTGTCTATCAATATGCAAGGAAATGTATTAAGTGTGCACAACATGTGGATCTGAATCAAAAGTAGGTGTTGCTACAAAGACTACCAGACACAACAGAACCATTTAGTTTTATTGGGATGCATATGTTAGGACTGTTCAATCGAACACTGACAGGTAATCTTCATGCACTAACCAAAATAGATCTTTTTCACATTACATCAAGATGGTACTGACGCAGGACCAGCAAGCAATTACAGTCGCACAAATGATAGTTAATAGATGGATGTTGAAGTTTGGAGTAACAGAGACAATGATCACAGACCAAGGGATGAACTTCATGTCAGATCTAATGGAGGAGCTGTGTTAATTACTGAGCATAAAAAGTTATGAGTGAGTCCACTTTGTTCTCAAATTAATGGGAGAACAAAGCAAGTTTATCAAACAACAGGAAAAATGCTTAGTTATTATGTGAATACACACCAGTAAGACTGGGAGATGTATTTATCCATTGTAGTAAGTGCGTACAACTTCAAAGTACACACTAGCATGGATTTGTCACCATTTGGGACTGTGTATGGAAAGAAAATGCATCGCCTTTCAACACAATTATGCAGAATTAATTCTATAGATCATTCCTCATATTTCAACTTTCGCTCCTGCCAAAAAAAAAAAATCCTATCTAACCCTGTTGTCCCTAAACCCTACTGTTTCGCTCGTATCCTCTTTCAAAGTAAATATTTCTCATTGAACATTGAAGTGGGGATTCAGTCTGTGAATTTGCTAGAAAAGTGAAGGAAGTATGGAACAAAGTATAATGAAAAAATGCCAAAATGCTGGGGAAAAAAAAGAAGCAGTAAAGCAAGTGGGTACGTTACCTCAATATAGAGTAGTTCAATGGATAATGCTATCTGAACCATGTATGCCAAAGGGAAAAATAAAGTTTTTGACACTATACCAGGGCCTATATTGACCAATCAAGAAAATGTCGCCATCTAAAGTAAAACTACAGTTTCCAAACAAAGTCAACAATTGTGCATGGTGGGCACCGGTGATTATTCAAAGGAGTTCTAGAAGTGATACAATGGGAAACTAGAATAAAGTCAAAGAAATAACCAAAGAAGAGGAAACAAATGGACACACAGTGGGAAGAGTAACCTTGAACATTTCATCCTCGATATGCATTAAGACCGAAAAAGTAACTGCTATCTATTGTGTTTTCAGATTTTTGGGGATATTTTGGTTTTCCTGAGTTTTTTGTGTCATGTTATTTCCAATAAGACTGTGTGTCTCTGTAGGGTAGAATCTAGTTGAATTGTGGTAAGTTGTGCTGTTCAAAGACAGCAGGCTTCCAAGGATAAGGGAGGGAATGGTAATCTCTGTCCTCAGGTTGCAGTATGGAGAATGCAAGAAAAAGAATAATGCTTATGTTGGCAATGCTGTACCTCTTCAACATTAATTGTGGGGTAGGGGTGCTAGAGAATCATCAGCTGGACAGATGAGTTCTATTTTCCGGACAACAGCACATAGTATTATGAAGTCTGAAATGGTCCAAAGTCTAATATTTAATGTATGGGAGATGCACAATAAGGTCAAAAAGCAGTATTTTGGGAATGAATGGTTAAGGGAACAAATACAGGAAGTAATCGTAGTAGTACAGCATCAACCCAGGAGGGTTAGAATAGGATGGTTTGATGCAAGTGTAGGATGTTGAATACTGTATTTGGAACAGCAGACATGAGCAATGCAAGAGAATTAAATAGGACAGCAGAAGCCACAAGGGATCTAGTGGAGTTGAATAAGGCAATAATAGACCTGCACTATATGCAAACCACGAATCTGGCATGTGTCGTACTGAATAAGACATGCATGCTCAAGCAGCTAACTACAGAAGTTATGGAATATGGCAGAAACTCAGCTAGGACCCTGAAACAGGATTTGGAAGCAGTACAAGCACAGATGCAGGTACTAGGCATAAAAGTAATGCTATCACACTTTTTACAAACACTGGGGGATAGCATTTGGGATGTAAGGGTAGAACTGATGGGCTTACAGAAAGTCTGGTCTTGCACACACACACAAACAATATTTAGGAGGATTGAGGAAGATTCAGAAGGAATTGCCACTGGAGTTACAACTGGTAGAGGAACTGAACAGACAGAAACTGCCATTTTACTATCATAGTGCAGCAGTAAATGTGTCACAAAATGCACAACAGTACACAGGAATAAGGACACCAGTAGCAGGGAAGCACATGATATTCAGATGTTATACGATGCGCACCTACTTGGTGAAGTTAGTAGCAGTTGGGAAATTTGTGCAAGGAAAGAAGGAGTGTTGTTAGTGGGAGAAGAAGGGGATCAATATATGGTGATGTCCAAAGAAGAGCTTCAGCAATGCCAGAGTGGAAAGATCACCATATGCCCAATGAACGAACTTACAACAGGGAGTACTTCATAATAACACACATCCACACAAAGCTCCAAAAAGAAAAAATAGGTACCAGGAACTTCATTTGTTCTATTCAGCTCAAACAAAGTCCACAATACCCGCACATAGTTCCAATACCCGGTACTGGATGTTTCACTTGACCTACATACCTAAAACGACTCTGAAGAAACACAAAACCAAAACTGCCCTATATAATAAGGCTAACATCAAAAACCTAACCTCACCAATGTAGGTTAAAACTCCATAATACCTACCAGTCATAATGTAACAATCATCATCAACTAATACAACCGAGAAATTCATAAAAAAATTCATTAACACCAATTTCGATAAACAAGACAAACATGCACACTGTACAAACTACACTAAAAATTAAAAATTAAACCATAAAAACATACATACCAACCAAAGTCAACAGGAACATAAAATCAGCAGTCTAGCAATAACAAAAGTAAATATCATTAACAAAATTTCTCTAATGTCCAGCCTACCCACCACAAGTCACAGAACCCTCCAGATGGTTAGCCATAAACTGTCTCACCAATAACACCACATATACTGGCTCCTGGTCTGAGATGCAGGAACTTTGGTCAACATCATACCTTCTCAACAAATCATCTCCACTCCTCCACATACACGGCAATTAAAACTGAATAACTGTAAGAACTTAATTGTGGTCAATCTGTAGCACGCCATTGCAGATGCAGAGACCAGATAAAGAGGAATATTCAGCTCTAGGCACTGCCTTTGACCTGTGACAGTCTTGACCTCAACTGAAGACGGGTTTAACAGCATAGTGCATTACTGGGTATTTCATTTACTCAGCCACTTATAGGTCAACCCAAGCTTAAATGGACTATGATCATAGAGCAACTTTGCTTTTTTCACATACATGAATGCCAGAGGTGAAAGACGTGATACATGACAGAAAAAGAAAGGACTGATCAAGTACTGAACGCCAAATCTTTATAGCCTCACACTTACCAAACGCATAGAGTCTTAACAGCAGCAGAAAAATTAACCAACAGCTAATTCATCAAACATGAAAACAACAAAAGTAAATAAAGATATTAATAACCTAAAGAAACAATCACTTCATCACAAGAACTGAAAGAAAGACTGTTGTTACGTCATTGCAGCAAAAACTACCCGATTTAGTTAACTTTTACTAATCTCCTGTCTAAGAATCTGGAAACTTGCTCTAGGGCCAGTGAGTACAGTTTTACGCTAAAGACTCCTCCTTCAATTCTGAAATTTTCATTATGGCACAGAAATAAATTCAAATCAATGGTATAACATTTATATACGCCCATACATTCTTTAGTACTCTGGTATTAAATAGCTCATATTTCTTAAACACATGTTAAATATTTTTCCAGCGTGTCACGAACTTGAGCTCAACAACCAATAAAAACAAGGTGAAGGACTGCTGGGTTGTTTCATATGTCAATTGAAATATAAGATTCCATGAGCAGAAGTTCTACTTCATTCTTATGTTCGTATCTCGAAACAGGTGTTTACAGCTACATTAATGTGCATTACCTCTTGTATATCCCATAACTTCCTCTAGTCCTATGTACATGTATATACAATGTGTTTATTGCTCTGTTATCCTGAATTCAATTTTTTTTTGTTCTAACACATAGTTTTGCGTAAAACCTTGTATCATGTGTACTTACGTCATTTTCAACTGTATTGGTGTTAGGAACAACACCGACTGCAGTCAGTGGTACGGGGTCACCAGAAAGCCGTCGTCGTCGACGGAGGCAGCACAAAGCACGCTTGACAATGCCGAGAAACATCAGCAACATAGTCTTTATTCTATTGCATACAAACTGAAACATTATTGATGCACAGAATGTCTAAAACAATATGTTTGTCCCTTGATTTGTTACAGTTCTATGGTGTTACACTGCACAAGTAAACATCGGTCTCGTTCTAATTTACTATAAAATGAGAGTATGGAACCTAGGGCAGCAACATACTAGCGGGTAGGCGGGAATACTTGCTGGCGTAACATTTTGCATTCCTTTGCGGACGCAAAATCCCGTGCTTCTGGTATTTACTACAATTTTTCAATAATATCACACAGAATTTTCATTGTCAAATAATAACGCGCAAAAGTTATCATGGTTTCGTGGATTACAACGTTTTTCTCTAATACGGGTAAACTAAAACGTTTTAAAACGCACGTGCCTGGCGGGACTAAACTGATTTAGTAAATGACGGCACAGACGTTCCCGAGATGTAAACAATGACAAACACAAGGAACTCAATCATGTCCTGCCAACCGCTACCACTTACACGCTTCACAGTTCTCTTCTTTTGACCGAATATCGGAGCTCCACGTCTTCGCTTTTTAGTTTGTTGACATTTTAACATCTTTGACACAAACAGAACTTATTTAAAGTGAAATAGTCTGCATTAGTTGAAACCTTTCGGTGCCAACTGTTCGAGAAGTTAGTTGCGTGTCAATTGCAGAAGCAGACAGCTGTGAAAGTTTGTAATTAAATACATACTAAAGTAAATTAATTACATGCTTTCAAGATCAGAATCTGCTGAAAATATACAATGTTATACCTTGAACTTGGGCTGACATGAACGAATTGTGTATAAATTCACAGAAACGCCGCTGCAATGAAATCACGTGGACTCGACTATTGGAAAAGACAGTTCCTCAAAAAGCGATTCAAATACACGGTTGTTTTCGTGTGTTTAGTCGGTATACTCTTCTTATGCTTTCAAATGCTATCACTTACTGCCATCACACATGGTAACGTGGAAAGATTAATCCGGCATTTAAAAGTAAACGTTAGGGGAATACATCCAAATTATGCGTACAAATATGTACCAAATTCCAAAGGAAACTTTGTATGCCACAGTTCGAAACAAGAAATAGATTTTCGGCTCGTGAATGATAATTACTGTGACTGTCCAGCAGACGGAAGCGACGAACCAGGAACAAACGCGTGCAAGAATGCTGTGTTTCATTGTGAAGCTGAGGCTAGTCTCTCAAGTACGTACGGAAATTTACTGTTTAATTACGTAGTGGCAGCAAGACATATACTGTAAGAAGTGTTTCATCAAGTAAGAAAACCAAGCAGCCAATTTTCATTTATTTGTGCGCTAAACCATTTCGCCAAGCAACCAAACACCTCCTCCCCTATGCTAGTTGCTTGTGTTACAGATAGTTTAAGAATTAATTGATTACCGTAATGTTACCGACCGATATGATGGTTTAAGACACTGGATTCACTTTATGGGAAGCGGAGTAGTTATCTCCGCGCGGACTTTGTATGTACCGTGTATTAAGGCTGTTTTCTGTTCCAGTCACGGATGGTGTATGGGAGGAATGCGCAAGCTGTTGTTTTTCTAACTTTCTCTAGGTGGTAGATACATAGGAGGCCGAAGAATATGCTGTTTGCCGTGAAAGGTAGTTTTTGGAGTTCTGTAAGCAGGTTCCCAAGAGAGGTACACGCCTTTCTTACAGTACCTGCTTTTCAATTTCTGACACACACAGTCTTACCAGTCGAACAAGTGTGGGACCACTGTCACTGTCCTTCCATATATACTCCTTGATGTCCCCTGTTAACTTGGTATTGTTCTGATAACTTGATCAGTAGCCTATTCAAGAATGAGCAATACAAGTGTTTTGGATAATTGTTTTATCTGTGTGTGTTACATTCTCCGACATTTTCCCCATCACGAAACTTGGCCTATCATTTGCTTTACTTATAGCCTAGCTGAGCTTAAGTTATTGTTTAAATCCACATTTGTATGACATGCATGACTTTGTGACTCATTAATCCCATAATCAAAGGATACCATTCTTTCCAATGAAAGGTATGTCTCAGTCCTTGCACCAATCTGATATTTTGACAAGATCTAGCCTGATATTATTCAGTTTTTACTGGATAGAATTTCCTCATACACAGCTCCATCACAGACAAAAACCTTGAAATTGAAAATAATACTATCCGTTACGTAAAATTCGGATGTCAGGACATATGCTACTGAGGATTGTGGAATCAGATAATTAACTGCTTCTGCTGTAAAAGATTTATTGGGTCAATCACAAGTAACCATTCCAGGCTACTTGTGTAAAATATACAAACAGCAAATTATGACTACTGCTAACATACCCATAACTATGGGGATTTCTTTATGTTTTTGTGTACACCAGGAGGCATAATCCATATCATTTCAGGCAGGGGGTTACCTTCATAGTCTAGATGTTATTGAATTTAGCATATGCTAAAATTCAGGAGTAAGTAAAAACAGGTTTTTTTGTGTTCTCCAAAAAAATTCCTGCCCCAAGATACAGGCCTCCAAAGATGACACTGCGAACACCACTTTGAAGATGCAAATTTTGGAAAAAATTTTAAAATGCTTATCTCTGTAACAGTCTAGATATTTTGTTAGTTTTTATTTGTAAGATAATTGCTTTATAATTGCAATGGTATCCTCTGTTTAGATGTATCTGTCACAGTTCTTTTACTTCACTGTCTGAATTTTTTTATAATTTATAGAATTTTTTTTTTTTTCGAAATTGCCAATCTAGAAAAGTTTTTTTTCTGTTGATTAGTACCATGTAGTACTATATTTTCTGTAAAGGAAAGTTTCCACTTTCTTACGTTAGACAGGTTTTATTTTAAGAATCTTTTATTTATTTATTTTTTTTTTTAACTTTCGAGGGTAATGCATGCTTTCACTGAAGTTGTTTCTTACTAATTTTCTTGTTACAATGTTTATCTCTATTGTCTTTGTTGCAGTTATGTCTCACCACTTTCTCTGCTGCAGTTATATTTTTCACTTTCATTGTTACAGTTTTTTTTATACTTTGCTGTAGTTTCGTGCCAGTTTCTTTGTCATGGTTGTTCATTGCAGTTTTCTGTATTGCAGTTGTTCAGTGCTAAGGCTTCTAAGAAATCTGAGACCATCTAGTGATTTCTTTGTTTTTGTGAGGAATTTGCCAGTTGACAAAGTTGCAGTGTGTTTTGTGTAAAGGACTGTTTGAAATGTCTTCTGACTGGGGCCACAGGAGAGTGAAGTGTGCTGACTACTTGCATATCGATAAAAGAGTGGTATATAAGACCAACAAAAAAAGACACTTTGCCCAGGTTGGGAGTAAGTGTTCTCATTTGAAGACTGTTTCAAAATTAAGATGTTTCCAGTGACGACTTTTTGTGTTCTAAATGTTTTGACCGAATAACAACAATGATAGTATCTCAACAAAGTGAAGCCTCCCATGGTGCAGATGACGCAGAATTGGCATCAATAGAGGAAGAATTAAATACCCTGAATCAGTCAACTGCAGAGGCAAGTGTGTCTAGTCATAAGCACTATGCATCAAGAAAGTGTAGAGAATTTACTAAAGTTATGCATGAACCATGGACCTTGCCGTTGGTGGGGAGGCTTGTGTGCCTCAGCGATACAGATAGCCGTACCGTAGGTGCAACCACAACGGAGGGGTATCTGTTGAGAGGCCAGACAAACGTGTGGTTCCTGAAGAGGGGCAGCAGCCTTTTCAGTAGTTGCAAGGGCAACAGTCTGGATGATTGACTGATCTGGCCTTGTAACAATAACCAAAACGGCCTTGCTGTGCTGGTACTGCGAACGGCTGAAAGCAAGGGGAAACTACAGCCGTAATTTTTCCCGAGGGCATGCAGCTTTACTGTATGATTACATGATGATGGCGTCCTCTTGGGTAAAATATTCCGGAGGTAAAATAGTCCCCCATTCGGATCTCCGGGCGGGGACTACTCAAGAGGATGTCGTTATCAGGAGAAAGAAAACTGGCGTTCTACGGATCGGAGCGTGGAATGTCAGATCCCTTAATCGGGCAGGTAGGTTAGAAAATTTAAAAAGGGAAATGGATAGGTTTAAGTTAGATATAGTGGGAATTAGTGAAGTTCGGTGGCAGGAGGAACAAGACTTTTGGTCAGGTGAATACAGGGTTATAAACACAAAATCAAATAGGGGTAATGCAGGAGTAGGTTTAATAATGAATAGGAAAATAGGAATGCGGGTAAGCTACTACAAACAGCATAGTGAACGCATTATTGTGGCCAAGATAGATACGAAGCCCACACCTACTACAGTAGTTCAAGTTTATTTGCCAACTAGCTCTGCAGATGACGAAGAAATTGAAGAAATGTATGATGAAATAAAAGAAATTATTCAGATTGTGAAGGGAGACGAAAATTTAATAGTCATGGGTGACTGGAATTCGAGTGTAGGAAAAGGGAGAGAAGGAAACATAGTAGGTGAATATGGATTGGGGGACAGAAATGAAAGAGGAAGCCGCCTGGTAGAATTTTGCACAGAGCACAACATAATCATAACTAACACTTGGTTTAAGAATCATGAAAGAAGATTGTATACATGGAAGAACCCTGGAGATACTAAAAGGTATCAGATAGATTATATAATGGTAAGACAGAGATTTAGGAACCAGGTTTTAAATTGTAAGACATTTCCAGGGGCAGATGTGGACTCTGACCACAATCTATTGGTTATGACCTGTAGATTAAAACTGAAGAAACTGCAAAAAGGTGGAAATTTAAGGAGATGGGACCTGGATAAACTAAAAGAACCAGAGGTTGTACAGAGATTCAGGGAGAGCATAAGGGAGCAATTGACAGGAATGGGGGAAGGAAATACAGTAGAAGAAGAATGGGTAGCTTTGAGGGATGAAGTAGTGAAGGCAGCAGAGGATCAAGTAGGTAAAAAGACGAGGGCTAGTAGAAATCCTTGGGTAACAGAAGAAATATTGAATTTAATTGATGAAAGGAGAAAATATAAAAATGCAGTAAGTGAAACAGGCAAAAAGGAATACAAACGTCTCAAAAATGAGATCGACAGGAAGTGCAAAATGGCTAAGCAGGGATGGCTAGAGGACAACTGTAAGGATGTAGAGGCCTATCTCACTAGGGGTAAGATAGATACCGCCTACAGGAAAATTAAAGAGACCTTTGGAGATAAGAGAACGACTTGTATGAATATCAAGAGCTCAGATGGAAACCCAGTTCTAAGCAAAGAAGGGAAAGCAGAAAGGTGGAAGGAGTATATAGAGGGTCTATACAAGGGCGATGTACTTGAGGACAATATTATGGAAATGGAAGAGGATGTAGATGAAGATGAAATGGGAGATACGATACTGCGTGAAGAGTTTGACAGAGCACTGAAAGACCTGAGTCGAAACAAGGCCCCCGGACTAGACAATATTCCATTGGAACTACTGACGGCCGTGGGAGAGCCAGTCCTGACAAAACTCTACCATCTGGTGAGCAAGATGTATGAAACAGGCGAAATACCCTCAGACTTCAAGAAGAATATAATAATTCCAGTCCCAAAGAAAGCAGGTGTTGACAGATGTGAAAATTACCGAACTATCAGCTTAATAAGTCACAGCTGCAAAATACTAACACGAATTCTTTACAGACGAATGGAAAAACTAGTAGAAGCCAACCTCGGGGAAGATCAGTTTGGATTCCGTAGAAACACTGGAACACGTGAGGCAATACTGACCTTATGACTTATCTTAGAAGAAAGATTAAGGAAAGGCAAACCTACGTTTCTAGCATTTGTAGACTTAGAGAAAGCTTTTGACAATGTTGACTGGAATACTCTTTCAAATTCTAATGGTGGCAGGGGTAAAATACAGGGAGCGAAAGGCTATTTACAATTTGTACAGAAACCAGATGGCAGTTATAAGAGTCGAGGGACATGAAAGGGAAGCAGTGGTTGGGAAGGGAGTAAGACAGGGTTGTAGCCTGTCCCCGATGTTGTTCAATCTGTATATTGAGCAAGCAGTAAAGGAAACAAAAGAAAAATTCGGAGTAGGTATTAAAATTCATGGAGAAGAAATAAAAACTTTGAGGTTCGCCGATGACATTGTAATTCTGTCAGAGACAGCAAAGGACTTGGAAGAGCAGTTGAATGGAATGGACAGTGTCTTGAAAGGAGGATATAAGATGAACATCAACAAAAGCAAAACAAGGATAATGGAATGTAGTCTAATTAAGTCGGGTGATGCTGAGGGAATTAGATTAGGAAATGAGGCACTTAAAGTAGTAAAGGAGTTTTGCTATTTGGGGAGCAAAATAACTGATGATGGTAGAAGTAGAGAGGATATAAAATGTAGGCTGGCAATGGCAAGGAAAGCGTTTCTGAAGAAGAGAAATTTGTTAACATCCAGTATTGATTTAAGTGTCAGGAAGTCATTTCTGAAAGTATTCGTATGGAGTGTAGCCATGTATGGAAGTGAAACATGGACGATAAATAGTTTGGACAAGAAGAGAATAGAAGCTTTCGAAATGTGGTGCTACAGAAGAATGCTGAAGATTAGATGGGTAGATCACATAACTAATGAGGAAGTATTGAATAGGATTGGGGAGAAGAGAAGTTTGTGGCACAACTTGACCAGAAGAAGGGATCGGTTGGTAGGACATGTTCTGAGGCATCAAGGGATCACCAATTTAGTATTGGAGGGCAGCGTGGAGGGTAAAAATCGTAGGGGGAGACCAAGAGATGAATACACTAAGCAGATTCAGAAGGATGTAGGTTGCAGTAGGTACTGGGAGATGAAAAAGCTTGCACAGGATAGAGTAGCATGGAGAGCTGCATCAAACCAGTCTCAGGACTGAAGACCACAACAACAACAACAATGCATGAATACACTACAGCAACAAAACTGACCACATTCTTCAAAGTAAAAATTTCATCTTCAGAAGAAAATGAACCAAAGCACTCTTGCACTTCTTGCCAGGAATTTTTCACAAATATCAATTCAGCTGTTGAATATTGTGAATCCTACAGGGAAAAGGTGCAAGTTTTAACTATTATTCCAGACATACTTTCAAAGAAGTACATGGTAGACAAATCAAGAAATGTGTGGTCTCCAGAACGAGTCTTTGGAAGACCAGATCCATATTATGGTCATCCTGTAGAAGCAGCTAAAGTTCAAATAGTGCAGTCATTTTATCTGGAAGATTAATGGCACTGTTTTGTGTTCTTGCTAGAGTGCCAACAAAAAAGACACTATAACTGTAACAGTTGAAGGTCAAAAAGTTGAGAAAGTGAAGAGGTACATGACTTGCAGTATTAAAGAAACTTTTGCAATTTATAAGAGCAACTACACAACTTCACATATTGGAAGAACAAAATTTTATGCACTAAGACCTAAGTGGGTAGTTCCCCACCCTCCTAGAGATATCTGTTTATGTCTGTACTGCGCGAATTTGAACTTTGTGCAGTAACTTTGAAGAACTTAATGGACCATGTGACATAAGACACCTTAGTTGGGTATGTGAAGCTGTTAGTAGTATGTGATGTAAAACAAGAGACTTGTTTATTTCAAGAATGTGGCGACTGCACGGGAAAGGGAGGACTGTCTTTACTGACACTGACACTTGGCCTGGAAGACGTAGCAGATAACTCTGCAGAAATTACATATGCGAAATGGGAAGGGGGGGGGGGAACACAATTAAGAACTTCTTTTGTCTTTGACAGTTTCATTGATGAACTTGGCAAATAGTCAGTGAAAGCAGTAACACACCACACACCAGCATCTGAAGGAATTGCAACACCACCACACTGCAGAAGTGAAAGGATGTGTACAGGCTGAAGAACTATGTTTAGTGCTTCACTGTGATTTTGCTAAGAACTGGTCTGTAATTATCCCACAAAAAGTACAAGGGTATCATTGGAGTAATGACCAGGTTTCAAATTTTACAGGAGTGACATATTTTCAAAACAAGACCACAAGTGTTGCAGTTATGAGTGATGACACAGGAAATGACTCGGCATTTGCTAGCAAATTCTTCAATTGCAAACGGGGGCAGAGAAGATCATCATTATTTCTGATGGTGCTCCTAGTCATTTTAAAAATCATTACCAGCTGTTTGAATTGAGTAAGTTGCTTGTGCCAACTGACTGGGCATACAGTGCTGCTGGTCACGGGGAAGGGGCCTTGTGATGGTGTAAGAGGCCTGCTGAAGCACCATGCTACAAAACATAATCTTTCCAGACCAAATACAGCTGCAGTTCAGAATGCTGAGGATTTTACGAGGGTCGTGAAATCCTACACATCCACAGCCCTCATTCATTTGTCCAAAGAGGAAATCAAAGAATTCCGGAGCAGAAAAAAAGAATGGTCCAAACAAACTACTACTGTGAAAGGAATTCAGAAGACACGTATTTGGATTCAAAGTGATGGGCAAACTCATATTGCACGTAGCCTGTAAAGTGCAAGAAAGAAGACATTTCATTTGTTCGGCCAATACCCCAGAAACAGCAGGATACACAACCTGAGAAGGGTGTGTGTGTGTGTGTGTGTGTGTGTGTGTGTGTGTGTGTGTAGAATGCACAGAAGTTGTATAAATTGAAACCTTTGTCTTTGGACCTTTCACATACATTTTGAAGTCATTCAGAATGCTTGAAAAATGAGTCTCTTACTCATCTTTCAAAACTAAAATTCTGTTAAATAAGGCTAGGTTTTGACTTATATGGGCTGTTATGTGATATTGTGGTAATAAAGCAGGTTTTATGTGTGGCAAAAATTTAAATTGTTTGTAAAACCTGTTCAACCTAAAAGTGAAAGCTCTCTTTTTCAGGGAATGTAGAACTATATGGTACGAATCAAACGGAAAAAAATCAAAATTTTATGGATTGGCATGTTTGGAAAAAAAATTTTATTCCATAAATTATTAAAAAAGTTCAGAACCCTATAGTAAAAGAACTTTGATAAATAGGTCCAAATGGAGGATTTCTTTGTAACAATAAAGCAATTATCTTTCAAATTAAAAAAAAAAATCTAGAACTGTTCCACAGATAATCTTTTCCAAAGTTCGCATAGTCAGAATGATATACGAGGTGTGGCTAGAAAAAAACCGGACTAGTACTGGTGAAACAATAAAACGAATGCAATAAGGCTGAAAGTCGCGTGGCATGTCACGTGACTCTCGCTCCGCCTACTGCTCGAGTTTCATCTGCCTCCTGCACTCAGTCTGCCCGTGGCGTCTGTTTTAAGTAGTTGACGTTTTGTCTGTGCGTCGGAAAATGTTGAGTGTACAGAAAGAACAGCGTGTTAACATCAAATTTTGTTTCAAACTAGGAAAATCTGCAAGTGAAACGTTTGTGATGTTACAACAAGTGTACGGCGATGATTGTTTATCGCGAACACAAGTGTTTGAGTGGTTTAAATTATGTAAAGATGGCCGCGAAGACACCAGTGATGACACTCGCACTGGCAGACCATTGTCAGCAAAAACTGATGCAAACATTGAAAAAATCGGTAAACTTGTTCGACAAGATCGCCGTTTAACAATCAGAGCAGTGTCTGAGTTAACAGGAGTTGACGAGGAAAGTGTTAGGCAGATTCTTCATGAAAGTTTCAACATGAACAAAGTGTGTTCAAAAATGGTTCCAAAGTGTCTCACAATTGAACAGAAGGAACGCCGAAGAATGATTTGTTCTGACATCCTGGAAAACATTGAAAGTGATCCCACCTTCTTACAAAATGTTATTACTTGCGATGAATCGTGGTTTTTTACTTACGATCCCGAAACTAAACGCCAATCGATGCATTGGAAAACTCCTGGTTCTCCGTGACAAAAAAAAGCACGAATGTCAAAATCGAAATTCCAGGCAATGATGATTGTTTTTTTTTGACATCAAAGGGATTGTGCACATTGATTGGGTACCAGAGGGACAAACAGTGAATCAGCATTACTACATTAGCGTCCTGGCTACCCTACGTGAGCGACTACGGAGAAAACGGAACGATTTGTGGAGGAAAAAGTCATGGATCCTTCACCAAGACAATGCCCCAGCTCACAGTGCGTTGTCAGTGAAGACGTTTTTGGCAAAACACAACATTCCCATCTTAGATCATCCACCCTACTCACCTGATTTGGCCCCCTGTGACTTTTTTCTTTTCCCTAAAGTCAAGTCAGCTTTGAAAGGAACTAGATTTGAGGCTGTTGAAGCAGTAGAAGAAAAAGTGACGGAAGTAATGTATGGACTTACCGAAAATGATCTGCAGCATTGCTATGAACAGTGGAAAATTCGTATGGAGCGGTGTAGAGACCGAGGAGGAGAGTACATTGAAGGAGATAACATGAAATTGTAAATAAATGTTTTTTCCAGCATCAGTCCGGTTTTTTTCTAGCCGCACCTCGTACGCAGTGTAATCTCTGGAGGGCTGTTTCCTTCTTAGTCCTTCATTTTAACATATGCTAAATTCAATAACATCCAAGACTATGAAGGTAACATTTTTTTCCCAGCCTGCCTGAATTGATATGGACTATGCCAGGAGAAAAATGACCACTATGAAGAAAAGCTACTGCTCCTTCTCTTCTACAATGTAGCTGATGCTTTTACCCAAGACTTAAGGCAAAGCATTTAAATAATTTATGTAGATTTCGAAAATAACCAATTATTGATAACATAATGTAAATAGACAGACTGACTTCTGTCAGTTATCTATACTGGCAGAATCAAGATCTGTTTAACATAAACTTTAGAATTATGCAAATATTCTGATGAAATGTAGGCATGTCTGATGAGGAATGTCTTTACTTTATTTTTGATTATATAGAGATTTTCAATCTCTTGTCTGGGGTGTGCTAACAACCTGTCATAGATTTTTGGACCAGAACATAAAACTCCTTTGCGAATCCTCGGTGGTAATTCATGGTCTGTACAGAAATTATGTCCACTTTTAAGATTATAACAGTGAATTGTATATTTAATTTTAAATTCATTTTTGTTATTAACCACAGTTAAACATTTAGGGATTATATCATCGATATATAAGCAAGGGCGTACCCAGGATCTGAGCTGGGGGGGGGGGGGGGGGGGTGGCAAGTCATACTAGTCTCAGACAAGGACTCGAGACAACATACAGCACTTCTTATTAAATAAAACAGTAAACCAGTGAAAAACTGCTTTTAATAAACATTTTAAATACAAGAATGCACTTGTACAATCCGAGAAAACATGCAGCATTTCTTATTAAATAAAACAGTAAACTAGTGAAAAACTGCGAATATCTTCGGGGGAGGGGGAGGGGAGGCCAGTATTCCATATAATCACTTACCAAATTTAAAAATGTAAGTTGGTGTCATAATCTACTCATTAAAAGGTGTAATCTTATGTTAAAAGGTTGTACACAGTAAGACAGGTACTACATTTAGAAACTGTGTTTGTAACTCACCATGCACACATACTCTGTGACATGCAACAAACTTTACACACAGTTTCAAACCTCTATGAAACTTTTTCTCACTGAAACTCCCACAAAACAGTTTTTGAGATTCATATCATTTTACTTGAGTACTACATTACTACTAACTCTACTCACAAAACGTTTTGCAGACAGTATTCATGTATGCACGTGAACATTCCTGCAAAATTATGTCATTGTGTGACTCAAAATTCAGAAGATATGACAACATAAACGTCGAACTGCTTGAAAAACTAGCTTAAAAAAAAAAAAAAAAAAAAAAAAGGGGGGGGGGGCATAAATTACTCAGACTGCACTAATCCAGTGTTTTGATAATGAGAGCACTTGGTGACTTCCAATAAACTTTAAACATAATTTCAAATTGTTTCTAAATTTATTGTCACTTACATGCTTAATATCGAAAGTAATATGTAAAAAAGTAAATATATATTAAAAAGTATGTAGTAAAAATAGGTGAAGTAATAAAAAGTCTGAAGTTTTTTCATACATGATAGTTCAGTTCTTTAAAGAATCAGTAGATTTTTGGTGTGGACTAACTAATCTAGATGCTCAGTTTAGCATGTTTTGTCCCACTGACTTGAAGACCATAGTTGTGGCTTATTTTACATCCACCTAACAGTGTCTTATGGGATTGATTAATGGCCAGTGCAGTGAAGTGAACACAAAAAAAAATTGCAAAAGCGGTAGTGATGTTACACTACCGTGGAGTAGTCTACACACACTGAACTAACTTCAGTGTGTGTAAATGACTCTCCATCCTGGACAAGGTGCTATGTCCATACTGTCAGGAGTTTTTTTAACTGGTCACAGACCTGATACAAATCCATATGAACGTATTTTCTGTTTAAGGTGAGAATGTCTAACTGAATCAAAAGCTTTCTGAATGTCTATAAACACTGAATTAATCCTCTCTCCTCACTCCATGGCACTGGGGCTATTGTGTGATGAACATGAATTGAGTTTCATATGATTAATGTTTTTCGAATCCATGTGACAGCTTAAAGCCTCCATATGACACTGTCCCTTCCTTTCCACCTTCGTTTTTATAGATTAGGTTCCTGTTGATTTATTTCACGATTTTTCGCACTTTTTAGCACTTCATTTCACTGTGAGTCAACTACAACTATCAACGGTAAAATGTTACATGAAGGCTTAAGTGTTACTACAGAGACATATAATATAAAACTTCACAAAGTCTATATAAGATTAATAAGTGGACAAGAACAAAATAGGACCACATGGAGAACCTGTAAAAAATCTCAGTGGACAAAAACTGTTTCACACAACAATTAAAGATAGAAAAAGATAAAAGAAAGCTCTACGTAAGCTGCATGATAAGGCCACACCTGGACTGCAAGATGAAAAGCAGCAATCATAGACTACATGGTAACCAATGAAACTGAGAAGTTTGATGGAAAAAACCCGAGATTGCAACTAATACTATCTGCTAAGGTATCATAATATGTTATAACATGAACACCAACATTCATTTATTCATTCACACATTGTGCTCTGTAAATCCCTTCATGAAGGAGAGCCCTCAGGCCTGTGGAACGAGTCAAGTTATACAGTAATAGGCAGGGGCAGCCATTCCAGGTTACTTCTGCAAAATATTCTAACAACAAATAATGACTATTGCTAATCTACCAGTAACTGTGGGCATTACTTTATGTATGTTTATGTATACTAGAAGAAAAACAACTACTAAGCAGCTGCCGCTTATATTCAGTACTGAAAACAAAGCTTTTATGAAACTTTACAGCCTACCTTCTGCTATTTATAGCAAAATTTGCACCCTGATGATTGAATGACAACAAAAAGATAAGAGAGTCACATAGGTGAAATAAAGTTGGTAATGCAAACTCCTTGGTGACAGGAGTCTGGAAACAGATTGCATTAAATTCAAATTGTTGTCCACTACATTTGATTAGGCTAATTATTTCTAACAGAAGTTGAAACTACAGGGAGAAAAACAAACAATTAAAAGCTGTTCCATTAAATTTACTTAGAAAGACACTGTATACTTCACCAGTAGATATCAGTTTTATTTAATGAACTGTTTTCACTTTGTTGATGTATAGAAAAAAAATAGTATTAGCATAAAATTACATTAATGCCTAGTTTAGAACATTAAAGAGAGTTGTCGAAGAGAAAAGTTGCTGCTTTTCATCATGTACCAATAAAGTAATCTAGAAGCAATTCCCATAATTATCTATGTAAATAATTAGCACATAATAATTTGCTGTTTGTATACTTAACATAAATTACCTACAGTGACTGCATTTGCCTGTGTGACTTGATTTGTTCCACTTTGCTATAAAGGCTTTACTTCATGATGGGATTTACAGAACACAATATGAATGAATAAATGAGAATGGATATGGTATCTGATAAACACTGCATAACTGCAATCTCTGATACACCACATCCACGAGTGTGACATTGTTAGTTTAGCTTTGATATGTCAGAGTAGTTATATTCTATCCTTAAATTAAATTTGTTGTAGGCACAGATGTTTTTCTTTTGTGTGCGATCTTTCGTATTTCCAACTTACAGGAAGCAGCTCATCTATGTATGTGATTGTTGGCAGCTATTCAATGCATTGAGCATGGAAACAAATAACAACTTGTGTAACTTTTAGAGTGGTACCTCTGTTTTGTCATCATGTCCATTGCAACTCAGACACAATTGAAATTCTTGATGAAGGACATGTGACATAATTATGGCAACCTTTCTTGAAACACCACAATTCCAAATGATTGCTTGTGTCATTTCCTTTGATACACAAACTGACAAAATGGAAGTAAAAGTTAGATTACATAGTCAAGAGGGCAACCCGTGCTTTAGCAGAATATTATGGAAAGGTGCCTCTCTCAAAAACCAAAGAAATTCTAGTCATATGTAAAGGCCGTTGGTGGCTCCAAAGTGTGTCCACTCAGTCATGGATGACACAGGAACAGTAATAAAGTGTAACCAGATTTTTTATGACCCCAATTTTCAAATGTTCCCTTACAAAAGAAAATCCAGTATATTCCCCCAGTTTAATTCTCAAACTGCTGCAGAGATGAGTGATAGATTAGATTAGATTAGATTAATACTAGTTCCATGGATCATGAATACAATACGTCGTAATGATGTGGAACGAGTCGAAATTTCCAATACATGACATAATTAGGTTAATTTAACAACATACTTAAGTTAATATAACAACTTTATTTTTTTTTTGTGTTTTTTGTTTTTCTTTGTCTTTTTTATTTATTTTTTATTTTTTAAATATTTTTGGTTTTTTTCTTTTTTTTCTTAATTTATATCTAAAAATTCCTCTATGGAGTAGAAGGAGTTGTCATTCAGAAATTCTTTTAATTTCTTCTTAAATACTTGTTGGTTATCTGTCAGACTTTTGATACTATTTGGTAAGTGACCAAAGACTTTAGTGCCAGTATAATTCACCCCTTTCTGTGCCAAAGTTAGATTTAATCTTGAATAGTGAAGATCGTCCTTTCTCCATTGTAGTTATGCACACTGCTATTACTTTTGAATTGGGTTTGGTTGTTAATAACAAATTTCATAAGAGAGTATATATACTGAGAAGCTACTGTGAATATCCCTAGATCCTTAAATAAATGTCTGCAGGATGATCTTGGGTGGACTCCAGCTATTATTCTGATTACACGCTTTTGTGCAATAAATACTTTATTCCTCAGTGATGAATTACCCCAAAATATGATGCCATATGAAAGCAATGAGTGAAAATAGGCGTAGTAAGCTAATTTACTAAGATGTTTATCACCAAAATTTGCAATGACCCTTATTGCATAAGTAGCTGAACTCAAACATTTCAGCAGATCATCAATGTGTTTCTTCCAATTTAATCTCTCATCAGTGGACATACCTAAAAATTTGGAATATTCTACCTTAGCTATATGCTTCTGATTAAGGTCTATATTTATTAATGGCGTCATACCATTCACTGTACGGAACTGTATGTACTGTGTCTTATCAAAATTCAGTGAGAGTCCGTTTACAAGGAACCACTTAGTAATTTTCTGAAAGACAGTATTGACAATTTCCTCAGTTAATTCTTGTTTCTCAGGTGTGATTACTATACTTGTATCATCAGCGAAGAGAACTAACTTTGCCTCTTCATGAATATAGAATGGCAAGTCATTAATATATAATAATAACAACAAAGGACCCAAGACTGACCCTTGTGGAACCCCATTCTTGATAGTTCCCCAGTTTGAGGAATGTGCTGACAGTAGGGCAGACAGAATGTGCAGACAGTAGTGTCAGTGTCACTGAGAAACAGCTCAAATCACTAAAACTGAACAAAGCTCCAGGTCTTGATGGCTGAGTTAGCCCATTTTTTTTTATATGGTAGGTCAGAGAGAGAGAGGGGGGGGGGGGGGCAGGGGAGGGAGGGGGGGTGTATGCAGTAGTTGGGAGAAAGCACGTCACTTCCATCTACAAGGAGGTTAGCAGAAGTAATCAGCAAAACTACCTTCCAGTATTTACAGAATATTCCATTGGTACTTGGAAAAGCATATACATTTTAAAAACATAAAAATAATACTTATTTTACAGTTCGTTGTGAAACTGCTTTCAGCTCTCTAGGCCTAGAAAGCTACTTTACAACCAGATATAAAGTAAATATTATTATGGACCATCAATACTGTGTATTTCAGTTTTTAACTGTCAAGTATACTCAGTGTCATTCTGGTCTCAAAAAATATTTCAAACAGAATTAATGCCTCCATGCTGAACAGCGTTGTCATGCGAAACTGTGCTTCTGCTTTTTTCACGTGACATTCTGAAAGCCATGAGACAAGACAGTCAGGAAGCTACAGCATTTCTTTACTTCCAAAAGCACTTGAATCAGTACCACCAGCATAGGGCTATAGAGAGAGAGATGCAGAATGCAGTGTATTTGGCTGTCAAGAGAGCAGTGAGTGATACCTTCAGTGACTACCATAGTAAAATATTGTCAAATGATGTTTCACAAAACCCAAAGAAATTCTGATCATATGTAAAAGCTGTTTGTGGCACCAAAGTTAGTATCCAGTCCCTAGGGAATGAGACAGGAACTGAAATTGAGGGTAGCAAAGCAAAAGCTGAAATGCTTAACTCCATTTTCAAATTTTCTTTCACAAAGGAAAACACAGAAGAATTGCCCCAATTTAACCCTCGTACCACTGGAAAGATGAATGAAATAAGTATTAGTGTCAGTATGGTTGAGAAACAGCTGAAATAATTAAAAAGGGCCAATGGAATCCCTGTCAGATTCTGTACTGAATTTGTGGCCGAGTTAGCCCCTTTTCTAACTATAATGTAACACAGATCCCTTGAATAATGAACCACACCCACTTCGTGGAAAAAAGGCACAGGTAATACCTGTCTGGGAGAAGGGTAATAGAAGTGATCCACAGAACTATTGTCCCACATCCTTGATATCGATTTGTTGTAGAATCTTAGAAAATATTCTGAGTTCAAACATAAGGAAGATTCTTGAACAGAATGACATTCTCAGTGTCAAACAGTGTGGATTCTAAAAACATCAATCATGTAAAACCCAACATGCAGTTTTCTCACAGGACACACTGAAAGCTTTGGATTGAAGCAGTCAGGTCGATGCAGTACTTCTTGATTTTCAAAAAGCATTTAACTCCATACCACACCTTTGCTTATTGTCAAAAGTGTGATCATAAGGGGGTGTCAAGTAAAATTTGTGACTGCATTGAGGACGTTTGCAGAGAGGACACAGTATGTTATCTTGGAAGGAGATTCGTTGGCAGATATAGAAGTAACTTCCGGTGTCCCCAAGGAAGTGTGTTGGAATCCTTACTGTTCATGTTGTATTTTAGTGACCTTACAGACAATATTGATAGTAACAGGCTTTTTGCAGATGTAATGAAGTCCTGTCTGAAAGAAACAGCATAAATATTCAGTCAGATCTTGATAAGATTTCAAACTGGTGCAAACATTGGCAACTTGCTTTAAATGTTCAGAAGTATAAAATTGTGCACTTTGCAAAATTAAAAAAAACATAGTATCATATGACTATAATATCAGTCAGTCACTGTTGAAATTGGCAAACTCATACAAATACCTGAGTGTAACACTTTGTAGGGATATGAAATGAAATGGTCATATAGGCTCGGTTGGTTGGTTGGTTTAAAGGCGGGAGAAGGGACCAAACTACAAGGTCATTTGTCCCTTGTTCCTAATAAAACAATGCCTCAAGTGTGAGAATAAAACAGACGAAACATATAACACAAAACGGAAAGAAAGGAAAAGCCACAAGAATGAAGGGAAGTCAACAAACACTAAAAGTAACAAAAGAGGACAAGAAGACAACAGAGATACACTAGAAACAGAAGAGAGTAAAACATGAAAGCAGATTACAGTGGCTGGCCAACCGTGAGAATAAAAAGGGAAAGCCAGGCACTCTGCAACACATTAAAATCTCCACCCTAAAAGCACTAGGGTGGAGAACACAGAGGGACAAAGGAGATGCTCTAAAACCTACATAGAAGTATAAAACCCACTCTTACGGATAAAACATAAAACTAAAGTTACTGTGGAAGCATTATCGCCCAACATTGAAGACATGGTGCTGGGAAAGTTAAAAGTCTGCCGCAGAGCGGCTAAAAGTGGGCAGTCCAGCAAGAGATGGATGACTCATTTGGGAACCACAGCGACACTGAGGTGGGTCCTCGAGATGGAGTATGTGAACATGCGTTAGCCACGTATGGCCAATGCGGAGCCAGCAGAGGACTGATTCCCTGTGAGAGGCCTGCATGTAAGACTTCCTCACATTCATAGTCTCCTTAATGACATGCAGTTTGTTGTGCGTGCTTATACCATTCCGTATCCCAAAGCCGGAAAACACTGTGATGTAAGACAGAACGCAGGTCAGCTTCGGAGATGCCTACCTCCATAAGCAGTTTCCATGTTGCCTGTTTGGCCACCCTGTCAGCAAGTTCGTTGCCGGGGATTCTGATGTGTCCTGGGGTCCACACACGTGCGCGCCCACACACACACACACACACACACACACACACACACACACACACACACACACACACACACACACACACTCCTGAATGGGCGCTACCAGAGGTTGGTAAGGGTAGCACTGGTCGATAGCTTGTAGGCTGCTCAGTGAGTCAATACACAGGAGAAATGACCCGCCAAGGCACGAGCGGATGTACTCAAGAGCACAAGATATGGCCGCCGGCTCTGCAGTGAAAACACTGCAGTCAACTGGCAAGGAGTGCTGCTCAGTATGTCCTCCATGAACATATGCGACGCCTATGTGACCATCAGCCATTGAGCCATCGGTGTAAACCACTTAAGAGCCCAGGAACATGTCAAGAATCGAGAGGAAGTGCCAGCGGAGAGAGCGGCGGGGTTAACGGAGTCCTTAGGGCCATGCAAAAGGTCCAGACGAAGCTGCGGCTGAGGCGTACACCATGGAGGCGTAATGGAACGGACCGCAAGAAGAGGTGGTAGAGGGAAGGACTCCAGTTCAGAGAGAAGGGATCGCACACGAACTGCATTCATTAGCCCCGATCTGGGCTGCCGATGTGGGAGATGGACTGCCGCGAGCGGGAAAAGGAGATGGTAATGCGGATGCTCAGGGGAACTAAAGTTGTGTACTGCGTAACTGGCAAGCAGTTGCGCCCGCTTGATCTGAAGTGGAGGGACTCCAGCCCCCACCAGTACGCTGGTCGCTGGACTCATCCTAAAAGCCCCTGTCGCTAATCGAACCCCACAGTGGTGCTAAGGGTCGAGTAAATGCAATGCTGAAGGCACTGCCGAACCATAAACCACACTCCCATAGTCAGTCCGGGACTGGACAAGGGCTCTGTAGAGCTACAGCAGCTTACAGCGATCTGCACCCGAATTGGTGTTGCTCAGGCAATGGAGGGCATTGAGGTGCTCCCAGCGCTTGTGCTTAAGATGACGAAGATGAGGGAGCCAAGTCAATTGAGCGTTGAAGAGCAATTCTAGGAATTGATATGTCTCCACTACAGTGAGTGGATCCTCGTTAAGGTAAAGTGCAGGTTCCAGAGGAATGGTACGACGCCGATAGTAGCGCATGACACACGACTTTGCGGCTGAAAACTGGAAGCCGTAGGCTTGAGCCCATGACTGCGCCTTGTTGATGGCTCCCTGGAGGTGCTGCTCAGCAACAACAGTACTGGAGCAACAGTACAAAATGCAGAAGTCATCTGCATACAGAGAAGGTGAGACAGAGGGCCTGTCAGCTGCTGCTAGACCGTTAGTGGCCACTAAAATTAGAGAGACACAATACAGAGCCCTGCAGGACTCCATTCTCCTGGATATGGATGGAACTATGGGAGTCACCAACTTGGACATGGAAAGTAAGGAGCGACAGGGAGTTTTGGATAAAAATCAGGAGTGGTCCCCGGAGACACAACTCGTACAATGTGGCAAGGATATGATGTTGCCAAGTCGTGTGGTATGCTTTACGTAAGTGAAAAAAAGACGGCAATCAGGTGTTGCCGCCTGGAAAAGGCTGTTCGGATGGCAGACTCGGTGGACACAAGATTATCAGTGGTAGAGCGACCCTGGCAGAAGCCACCCTGACATGGAGCCAGCAAGCCACGAGACTCCAGGACCCAACCCAACCACTGACATACCATACATTCCAGCAGCTTACAAAGAACATTGGTGAGGCTGATGGGCTGATAGCTATCTACATCAAGCAGGTTTTTACCGTGTTTGAGCACCGGAGTGATCATGCTCTCCCGTAATTGCGATGGAAAGATGCCATCACACCAGATTAGAATTGTATTAAAACCTTCAGCTGCTAATGGGCCTTAATATATATATCAATGTGGACAGGTGAAAATGTGTGTCCCAACCGGAACTCAAACCCGGGATCTCCTGCTTACATGGCAGACTCTCTATCCATCTGAGCCACCGAAGGCACAGAGGGTAGCGCCACTGCAGGGACTATCTCACGCACGCCTCTCGCGAGACCCATATTCTCACCTTGTATGTCCACACACTACATTCGTAGTGTCTCACCCCAACACACCCATTACTCATGGAAGACATTCTTACCAAGTCCCAGAAGAGTTCGGGGAATATGTGTGCATCTGCACAGAAGAAGGAGGTCATGGCCGGCGTTGTCAGAACTGTATACTTATATGGATATAGTGTCTGTTCTTTTGGACATATCCGAAAGAACAGACACCTTATCCATACAAGATCCGGTTGAAGATGACAAGACGATGTTGCTTGTAGTCAGATGAGAGATGTTTAATCATCTGGCTTGGATGCGATCAGGCTGTGTCGGGGCAATGTGCAAGGGCACTGAGGAGCTCCCACTCTGTAAATGGGGCATTATAGGATTCACTGCAGCCTGTTGTGAATGAGAAGATGTTCTCTTCCAGCTGCCGTTTGAGTGTGTGAAAGGCTGGGGGGTCATTCTCCGATGAAAAGGCTCGAGCAAAGTGCTCTGCAATCACATTTGTGTTGGTACATAACTCGCCACATATGGTAACACCGGGCTGCTGGGGCCTGGTACCCGAAAAGATGTTTGATCTTTGCCCAGACTTGGGAAGGTGACGTGTGGCACCCAGTGGTGGAGACGTATCTCTCCCAACACTCCTTCCGCCATTGTTTGATAAGGTAGTGAATGTGGGCATGGAGCCATTTAAAGGCTATGAGGTGCTCCAGGGAAGGGTGTCGTCGTAGAGCTTGCCGACGCTCCTTAATTGCTTCAGCGACTTCCAGCGACCACCAAGGGACTGCCTTACACCTTGGGCACCCTAAAGAGCGAGGGATTGCGTTTTCTGCCGCAGAAACAATTGTGCTAGTCACCTGATCAACTATCACATCGATGTTACCGTGTGGCTGAGATTCAGCAGTGACAGCAGAGGTGAAAGTTCCCCAGCCCACCTTGTTCAAAGCCCATCTGGGCAGGCATCCATGTGCCTGACGCTGGGGCAGTGATAGGAAGATGGGGAAGTGGTCACTATCACACAGGTCATCATGTGCTCTCCACTGGATAGATGGGAGAAGTGCTGGGCTGCGAATTGATAAATCAGTGGCCGAGTAACTACCATGAGCCACACTGAAATGTGTGGCGGCCCCCAGTATTTAAGAGGCAGAGGTCGAATTGCGACAGTAAAGTTTCGACAACTCTGCCTCGGCCAGTAAGCATGGTACCACCCCACAAGGGGTTATGGGCATTAAAATCTCCCAGAAGTAGGAAAGGTTTAGGGAGTTGATCAATCAGTGCAGCTAATACATTCAAGGGTACTGCACCATCTGGAGGAAGATACACATTGCAGACAGTTATTTCCTGTGTCGTCCTTATTCTAACAGCCACAACTTCAAAAGGGGTTTGAAGGGGCACATGTTCACTACAGACCGAGTTTAGGATATAAACACAAACTCCACTTGACACTCGATTATAGTCGCTACGGTTCCTGTAATATCCTTTATAGCCGCGGAGGGCAGGGGTCTGCATTGCTGGGAGCCAGGTTTCCTGGAGGGCAATGCAGATAGCAGGTGTAAAGCATAACAGTTGCCGTAGATCAGCCAGATGGTGGAAAAAACACCATAGTTCTACTGGAGGATGACATTGTGTGACTAGGAAGGCACCGAACATTCAATGAGGCAGTTTACGCCTCAGTCACCTGCCGCCACCAATTTATTGCCTGAGCAGTCTATATCCATTGTGTCTTAGGGTCTGGCGAGATCTAGGTCATCAGCGGATGCCAAAATCTCCACCCCATCCTCAGCCGCAGAGCTTGTAGGTAGCAGTGGTTTGGTGCCACCACAATTTCCCTGGTCTTCGGGGTTTTCTTTTTGGATTTTTCTCGCTGCTCCTTGGGTTTCCATGGCTGGGAAGACTTCACTGGCTCAGTCTCCAGGACTGAAAATGAGTGTGAAGCCCTATGACCAGCTGCTTTTGGGCTCTTCAGCCAATGATGGGTGTTGTCTTTCCCACTAGCAGAAACCTGGGACCCCTTTCTAGTGAGAAAAGCCAAAGAAGACTTACGCTTCTCCAGCTTAGAAGTGGGGACAGACGTCCCCGATGGTTGGGGGGGAGGGGGGGGGGGTGTTGCTCCCAAAGTAGGTGGTGCGGGAGCAACAGGGAGGGAAATGCTCCCCATCATCAAGGGGGCAGGTGTAGTCTTCCGGCTCTGAGAGGTGACCTGGGTTGGTGGAGCTGATGGCACCAGAACTGTTGTAGCGGTGGCGTAAGATGATGTCATACGCACAGGATGCAGGCGTTCAAATTTTCTCTTAGCCTCAGTGTAGGTCAGTCTGTCCAGGGTCTTGTACTCCATGATTTTCCTTTCTTTCTGGAGAATCCTGCAGTCAGGCAAGCAAGGCGAATGGCGCTCTCCGTAGTTGACACAGATGGGAGGAGGGGCACATGGAGTATTGGGATGTGATGTACGCCCGCAATCTCGGCATGTGGCGTTGGAAGTACAGCAGGAAGACATATGGCCGAACTTCCAGCACTTAAAGCGTTGCATCGGGGGAGGGATATAGGGCTTTACATCACAACGGTAGACCATCACCTTGACCTTCTCAGGCAATGTATCACCCTCAATGGCCAAGATGAAGGCACCAGTGGCAACCTAATTATCCTTCAGACCCCGGTGGACACGCCAGACGAAATGTACACCTCGCTGCTCTAAATTGGAGTGCAGCTCATTGTCAGACTGCAAAAGAAGTTCCCTGTGAAATATGATACCCTGAACCATATTTAAGCTCTTGTGGGGCATGATGGTTACAGAAACATCCCCCAGTTTGTCACATGCGAGTAACTCCCATGACTGGGCAGAGGATGCTGTTTTGATCAGGACTGAGCCAGACCTCATTATGGACAATCCCTCCACCTCCCCAAAGTTGTTCTCTAAATGCTCAACAAAAAAACTGAGGCTTCATCATCATGAAAGATTCCCCATCAGCTCTCGAACATACAAGGGTTGAATTAGATCTGCAGCCATCCTTAGCCTAACGTTCCTCCCATGGTGTAGCCAGGGAGGGGAACGATTTGGGGTCGTACTTCTGTGTGTTGAATTGAGCTCGTGGTCGCTTAGAGACTGCTGGTGTTTCACCACCAGCAAGAGATGATGGACTACGCTTCATCACGTGTCATCTGCCCTGATGCCACCCACTCCGATCAGGGGCCCTCCCCACAGGCGCCACCCAGCCGCAGCAAAGGCCACCTGGTAGGATGGCCATTGCCAGGAGTCCCGATACCCCAGGGGGATGGGCATCTACTCCTTGGCATACGTGGGGAGTTAACGGCGCAGGCATCAGCAGAGTGATCCCTGTGTGGTCAGGGGGCTACAACCAACAGGGTATATGGCGGTCCCACCACAACAGACTGGCTACTGTGCCAGATATCAGGTGCAAAGAAGTCCATGGTCATCGTCGACATAGAAATCGACACTGCATAGTGCATGGTGGAAAACGCACCCAAGAAGGTGTCCTTGCCCAAGAGATGGAGAGTGGGCAGGACTGCTATGCGACAACAAGGAAGTGGGCTAAAGATCTCAATGCATGCTCTTCGGGAAAATGTTGAAGAATAGAGGTCAAACCCTACAGGGGACCATCACATAAAGGCCGAAACGTGTGAAACTCCTTTTAGTCGCCTCATATGACAGGCAGGAATACCTCGGGCCTATTCTAACCCCTGGATCCGCAGGAGGGATATAAGCTCAGTCGTGGGTAAAGCAGATGGGAGACTTCGGTTTATTGATGAAATACTGGGGAAGTGCAATCAGTCTACAAAGGAGATTGCCTACAAATCAGTTGTGCACCTGGTTCTAGAATATTGCTCAAGTATGTGACCCATACCAAATAGGGCTAACGGGTATCAAATGTAAGCAGAGAGGGGCAGCACACAAATGGTCAGAGGTTTATTTGTTCTGTGGGAGAGTGTCACAGAGATACTGAAGAAACCGAACTGGAAGGCTCTCGAAGATAAACATACACTATCCTGGGATATTCCATTAACAAAGTTGCAAGAACTAGCTTTAAATGATGACTCTAAGAATACACTACAGTCCCCTATTTCTAGCTCACATAGGAATCATGAGGATAAGATTAGTATAATTATCTCTCTCTCTCTCTCTCTCTCTCTCTCTCTCTCACACACACACACACACACACACACACAGACAGAGAGAGAGAGAGAGAGAGAGAGAGAGAGGAGGAGGAGGAGGGGGGGGGGGGGGGGTATTCCAACAATCATTCTTCCCGCAATCCATACAGAATGGGACGGGAAGAATCCCAAATAACTGGTACAGTGGGTCCTCTTTAAAGGATATATAGAGTATAGATGAAATATTACATATTATAGCTACAAAAGAAAAAAGAATTTGGCTTTCAAATATGTGCTTGGTAGTTGTTATTTTCCATGTTTCAATTTATGCCCATTTTTTTGGATTATTTATTTCCTGGCACAGCTTTCTTTTGCCTCCTCACCTGTTAACATTATGCATTATCATTCTGTCCTTGTCCTATGAATAGTGTCTTTTCTATTTTGAAATTTTCTTTTTGTAACTCTTGCCTCACCTTATCTTTTCTGGCGGTCAAATGCTTGTGAAATGATTGTTTAAATGCAAGGAATAAAATAGATTAGAGAAACTTTTGACACTCCTTTGAATGATACTCTATATCATGTACAGCAAACAAGGTGCCAATTGAGAATTTAAAATTTAGTGTTTAATGTAGAATCTTATAATTTTAAAGAGGATGCTTGTGTGTTGGTTAGCAGAGGGTGTGCAGTCTCTTTTGGTACACTTTATTTCAAGCATCATTCAAAGGCCTGTCAAATGTTGCTCTAATCTGTTATATTTCTTGCTTTTATTTTAACACATCTTTAACCCATTGACTGCCAGTAGATTGTTATTTGTAGTATCCCGGAATTTGAATGCTGCTCGTTAGTGAATTTCCACATCTGTTGCTGCACTTGGCATCTCTCTTGATCCTGGGGAGGGGGAGGGGTGGGGGGGGGGGGGGGGAGAGAGAGAGAGAGAGAGAGAGAGAGAGAGAGAGAGAGAGAGAGAGAGAGAGAGGGGGGGGGGGGAGGGGGTATACCAACAATCATTCTTCCCGCAATCCATTGCACTTGTATTTCAGTGGCTGGTAAGGAGACATGCTGTAGTTGCATAAAGTGTTTCTAATGATCCTTTGTATGCATAATTATTATTGGTGTGCTGTATTTCGAATGTGTAATATATTTTCATTTCTGTTATCAGAAAGTGTTCCATCAAACCAGGTAAATGATGGTATTTGTGACTGCTGTGATGGGTCAGATGAATGGGCACAAATCTTTTTTCCATACAGGATAAGTGGTAAGTAAAATGTATCTTACATAAAGGAGAAAATTTGAGCTATGCCTAATGTAAATTATAGAAGTAGCAATATGGTACTGCGATAACATGGTGTCTCATGCCTATTTAATGTTACACAATTGAACTTTTCATATAAGAGCATGACTGACACCTTGCTACTAAATGCAGCAATTAGAGTATTCATTATTAATTACTCCTCTGCTTCAGTACCTTGCTTGGTATCTGGATGGAAGCTGTGGGCAACTGCGATTTTTGTGTGATATTGTCAAGTTTTGTAGTTTCACACATACTATCTGAAAAGAGAAGTTCTGTAAGTAATGCTATCAACATCAAAAATGCTGATGTCCTTTATTGTACTAGGAACATATACCTCTGACTTGCATACAGAATGAAATTTAGGTTCCAGCTCAGCCTCTTAAACAAGATAACTGCCAGTTTTTCTATATTTCTTTAAATGATATAACACTAGCTAGAGCGAACTTGGTGTCTCCAGTGCAAGTATGTATGAAACTCGATGTACCTTTATTGTAGAGGAAGAGAAACAGGCATCAGTTTGTTGGGCATCAGTTCTGTAGAAACCTAGAAATGAGTCTAGGACACACAGGGTGTCTGATGAAGGAGTCCCTGATTTCAAATTTAAATATTTCAAAAAGATGTGTTTATTTTGAAAGCTGTAAGAATTTTATACAGAAGTTTCAGCTGCTACCAGATAGTGCTGTACACTGTGCAACTCGTAGGATATCAGCATGATAATTACTCATCCTCTGCAAGCAGTCTTTGCAGTCACATCACAGTCTCTTATAAAGGTCCATCACTAGCAATATAGAGGTGGCACAAATGAACAATGAAGTTTGTCATCACATAGCACACAGATTGCTGATTCAAGATTGCCCAGTGTGGTGGGATGGTTCTGGTACAGAGTATCTTTCAGTGTGCCACACAAGAAGTAGTCTCAAGGAGTCATATTGCGCGAATATAGAGGCCATCCCTGCACAAGTAAATTTGCAATAATCCAGTACAGTGACTCTATTCTCAGAGTATTCATTTAGAAAGTGAAACACCTATTTTGTGCGATGTGGTGTGACTCCACTTGTGTGAACCATACAGTGCCTGGTCAGTCGTGCAACACTAGCTGTGTGGCCTCAAATGCACAACAATATTGTGGGATCCCCAAAAAAACTCAAAAGGAGCTTTTGAAACAAAAGCAGGGGAATGCTGATGAGGAGTGTGCTTGTTACATGACAACACCCCTCCTCACACAGCCTTAGCTACTAAGGCACCCTTGGACTCATTGATTGGGCTGTGTTGACCCCTCACACCCATCGTATTCCCCTGACATGGCTTCTTCAGGTTATCAACTTTCCATCTCCATGAATACACACAAGTGGAATTAAATTTTCAACTGATGAGCGGTGCAGAAAGAGTTCCTGAAGTAGTGGAAGAAGCTGGTGGGAGAGTTCTTCAAGGAGGGCATAAAGAAGCTTGTGCTATGGCTCACCACGTGCATTGAATGGGATGGCAATTATGTGGATCAATAGTCAACAAATATATCAAAAATACATTGCCTCTTTTTTTTTCAGATATACTTTTTCTAAAAAAAATATAAAATTTAGTACACTTACTTATGAAAATAACTTGTAGTATGTACACAATTGACTACTGGGGCAGCCAACTTTTTTCTTCCTTAAAGGAATCAAAAATCTTTCCATTTGATGGAGAAATTGTGTTTCTGTTGACGGAACTATACAGAAAAATAATGCATTCCATTTTAATTGGTATATACCACCAATAAAGCTGTGTTAAAATATTCCAGTTTATATTTGAGTGACCCTCATAATAAAAGAAACATGCTGAATATCAGACAGTTAATGATTCAATCAGAATGTTTTTGGTAGATTTACAAAAGAAATCTGGTGGCAAGCACAACATATGAATGGTAATGAATGTTTAAGATTATTCTGTAGCTTTCGTGAGCTCTGTATAGGTAGTTGTTTCTTTCAGCATAAAATGATACATAAAAATACCTCTTTCACCTTCCTCTCAAGTGTCACCACCTTATCGCAGGCATATTTAGAGCCAAGCAGGAGGGTTTGCATGCCTCAGTGATGCTGAGGGCTATGCTGGCGGTAGTGTAGCTACTGGCAGAGTACCCAAGCTGGTCAGATCTCAGTGGAGGGGCCTGACAAAGAGAGTCCCACAACTGAGGAAAGGGAGGGCCATGTTTTCCCTGGGAGCTCCATCCTTAATCATTGGGTACGGTGGCCCAGTCCCAAGCCAGCAGACATCTTCTACAACGTCGTCGAGCGTGCTCCCAAGTATCATTGATGTACAGATCATTATGCATTTCACAGCCTTACCGTTTACAGGTGGGGTCACACATGATTGGCTTCAAATTGTTCTTGTGTGACATTGGTCTTATAGGTATTGCAGCTCCACAGTAACATTAAGGAGGCAGCTGAGATTAAGCTTGGTGGAAATTTAACCAACAAAGACATAGGCAAAACTTTGCAGACCCGCTTTGAAATAATTGATACAGCAACCCATGTGTACATGTGTACACAAGCACAAGCAACAGATTTTCAGCCGGGATATGAAAGGCAAAATGTTTAACCTGCTCTTCATCTGCAGACAGTGCATAAAATGCTAATCATATTGCTTGAGGTAACTGGCAGTAGGACAGAGCATCAATTGCTACAACACCTTTCACATTAGCCCTTGTTGCAATATGAAACTGAATCAACACATGATAGATTTGCTAGCCAGTACTTACCTTCAAGAGACAAATTTTTCATACTGTGACAACCATATCAAAGTATACGAAACTATCATAGTTTTTGGAATTATTAGTACCTTCCTCAGGAAGGAAGGAGAATGGGTTAGGTATGGTTAGGTATGGCTGTTGAAAACCGGCCTCTTTATTTGCAAATGGGACTAACTTATATTGTTCTGATCCTGCAGGCATTATGTGAACAGTAGAAGGTAGGTAGTAGTTTCTTTTATAAAATCAAGTTTACTGACTGTGAATTTAAGAATAAATTTATGTTGTTCATCTATAATTTTACCTGTCAATTATTTTTTGTTGAAACTGTCTTTCTGTGTTGCATAACATTGATTTTTCTACGTTCTTTTTTTCTGTGCAGAGGAACTCCAGATGAAGCTTGGAAGATACCACTCTCCATGTCCAAATCTTTGCCCAGATGATGTGTGATGAATTTATGTTTACTTAAATGTTGTTCCTGCCTCTGTGTGTACTTAAAACAGTTTTTAAGAACCTGATCTCAGACATTAGAGACCGAATATGTGCCTTAATTTCACAAAACTGAAAAAATTGGTTATCAGCATTTCAGCAGCTATTTTTTTTTAAAAAGGAGATGATGTTTTAGAAAATATGCATACAACATTCCTGGAAGGAATTTATACTCTATGGGCACAGTAGGGAAGAAGACCCAGATACATAACAGACATACTGTGTAATATAGCAAACAAATATTAAGTTGCTTTAAATATGCACTGGCAATTTTTCAAAAATGTCAGTTTTTTAATGCTAAAATTCATACTTAAAGAGAAAGAAATGAACAAAAATTGCATAACAGAAACCACATTCCGTTTCATTTGAACCATCTAAATACCTAGAATAGTGCTGTTTTTAAAAGTTCATTTTGATATTCTTTACTGTAGAAGTTAATATGTGCATTCTGTATCTCCCACACCCCATCCCTCTTCTCATAAATTTTCTCAATTTAGCCACTTTATATGTCATATCAGTAGACTTCCAGTTTACATAGTATTTATAAAGCCTGAAAAACATATATTACCTTTGTGTAACTAGAATGCAGATCGATACCGTCCAACGCGTAGGGTGCCACAATCGTAAAGGCACTTTTTATTTTGCGAGAACTTCAGTGTTAGGTTTTCTTAAAATAAAGACCCTTCGGTAGTATTATTACAGCTTAAAGCAAAAACAATTGTAATACTGCAAGGGACTCTGTCACATATTTGTAATGTGTATCTGTAAAATAAAATTATTCTTGAATACTTTGATCATACTTATAAGGAAATTTCTACATCATATTAATGTTATTGTTAAACACACGCCTAACAAAAGTTGCAACAGTTTTGTAATGCTTTCTCATAAAGTGAGGCCTCGTAAACTGAAGAACTACTCATCCAGCAATTTTGTAATAGTCTGTTTTAAATACTGTGGCAGAACACATACATGAAAGACTGATGTAGCTGGCAAGCTTTTAGAGCCAGTGGCTCCTTCTTCAGGCAGAAGGCTTGAAGGGTAAGGAGGAGGGGTGAAGGAAAAGGGCTGGAGAGGTCAAGGAAAATGAGTAGATTTTGGGACTGTCGCCCAGAATTTCGGGTCAGGAGAGACTTACCACACGGGATGAGAAGGAAAGACTGGTTCTGGGAAAGCTACTCCTTTTCCTAGACATCTCCAATCCTTTTCCTTCACCCTCTTCTTTCCCCCTCAACCCTTTTGCCTGAAGTAGTCACTGGCTCCAAAAGCTTGGCAAGTACAACCGTCTTTCATGTGTGTGTTCTGCCGCCTGTTTTAAATATTGACTTACTGGTATAACATCCCAGATAATGATGATAAACAAATTGAGCATTCTTAAGTTTTACTCCATCATAAGCTTACTGCAGTTTAATTAGAGAATTTTTATGCCAGATCTCTTTCCCAGTTTGCAGAAAGATCACAGAATATACGTTGTAAATAAATGCAAAACATGTCAGTTGTAAAAAGTCTCTTAATTAAATTGCAGTAAGCTTAAAACAGAGAAACCAGTAATAACTGATTTTAATAGCTGCTACAGAATATGGCCATGCAAACAAACATTAACTATTTTCATTGCAGTGAAATACAACAGGTAGTTGCACTTGTGAAAATAAAACATTGTATGTGTAGTAATCAGCAAGACTATGAAAGAAGAGAACAGTGTCTTTAAGCCAAAGGAGGTCAAGAATAGTCATTGGTCGATATTTGAAGGAATTGAGAAAAAGATGTCTTAAAGGTGCAAGAAAGACGAAAGCTGCGAGAAGAATGTGGTGGCCTGAACTGATGAGTGGCGATTGGTGCAATTAGACACCAATGGGAAGTGGAAATTATGAAATTATCCCAATAGGGAGGTTTAACAGTTACAATTATGTTTGTATATTGCCATAAATGTTCTCAACATATATGCGGACTTGACTTATGTAACGAATAGCAGCCAGTTGCTATAAGACTGAATCAGCATACTGGTGTCATCTGTTGTGTCACACTGCAGGCGATGCTGTAGGGCATTGTGTGACATATGAACAGCCATTCAACCACAGAACTGCTGAAGCATCTTAACAAATCTCTCTAATCTCTCTACTTGCAATGCGAATTGTGTCAGACATAGGGGATATAAAAATGAAAAATCTGGTATACTATGCTTACTTTCATTCCTACATCTACATCTACATTGATACTCCGCAAGCCACCCAACGGTGTGTGGTGGAGGGCACTTTACGTGCCACTGTCATTACCTCCCTTTCCTGTTCCAGTCGCGTATGGTTCGCGGGAAGAATGACTGTCTGAAAGCCTCCGTGCGCGCTCTAATCTCTCTAATTTTACATTCGTGATCTCCTCGGGAGGTATAAGTAGGGGGAAGCAATATATTCGATACCTCATCCAGAAACGCACCCTCTCGAAACCTGGCGAGCAAGCTACACCGCGATGCAGAGCGCCTCTCTTGCAGAGTCTGCCACTTGAGTTTATTAAACATCTCCGTAACGCTATCACGGTTACCAAATAACCCTGTGACGAAACGCGCCGCTCTTCTTTGGATCTTCTCTATCTCCTCCGTCAGACCGATCTGGTACGGATCCCACACTGATGAGCAATACTCAAGTATAGGTCGAACGAGTGTTTTGTAAGCCACCTCCTTTGTTGATGGACTACATTTTCTAAGCACTCTCCCAATGAATCTCAACCTGGTACCCGCCTTACCAACAATTAATTTTATATGATCATTCCACTTCAAATCGTTCCGCACGCATACTCCCAGATATTTTACAGAAGTAACTGCTACCAGTGTTTGTTCCGCTATCATATAATCATACAATAAAGGATCCTTCTTTCTATGTATTCGCAATACATTACATTTGTCTATGTTAAGGGACAGTTGCCACTCCCTGCACCAAGTGCCTATCCGCTGCAGATCTTCCTGCATTTCGCTACAATTTTCTAATGCTGCAACTTCTCTGTATACTACAGCATCATCCGCGAAAAGCCGCATGGAACTTCCAACACTATCTACTAAGTCATTTATATATATTGTGAAAAGCAATGGTCCCATAACACTCCCCTGTGGCACGCCAGAGGTTACTTTAACGTCTGTAGACGTCTCTCCATTGATAACAACATGCTGTGTTCTGTTTGCTAAAAACTCTTCAATCCAGCCACACAGCTGGTCTGATATTCCGTAGGCTCTTACTTTGTTTATCAGGCGACAGTACGGAACTGTATCGAACGCCTTCCGGAAGTCAAGAAAAATAGCATCTACCTGGGAGCCTGTATCTAATATTTTCTGGGTCTCATGAACAAATAAGGCGAGTTGGGTCTCACACGATCGCTGTTTCTGGAATCCATGTTGATTCCTGCATAGTAGATTCTGGGTTTCCAGAAATGACATGATACGCGAGCAAAAAACATGTTCTAAAATTCTACAAGAGATCGACGTAAGAGATATAGGTCTATAGTTTTGAGCATCTGCTCGATGACCCTTCTTGAAGACTGGGACTATCTGTGCTCTTTTCCAATCATTTGGAACCCTCCGTTCCTCTAGAGACTTGCGGTACACGGCTGTTAAAGGGGGGCACGTTCTTTCGCGTACTCTGTGTAGAATCGAATTGGTATCCCATCAGGTCCAGTGGACTTTCCTCTATTGAGTGATTCCAGTTGCTTTTCTATTCCTTGGACACTTATTTCGATGTCAGCCATTTTTTCGTTTGTGCGAGGATTTAGAGAAGGAACTGCAGTGCGGTCTTCCTCTGTGAAACAGCTTTGGAAAAAGGTGTTTAGTATTTCAGCTTTACGCATGACATCCTCTGTTTCAATGCCATCATCATCTCGTAGTGTCTGGATATGCTGTTTCGAGCCACTTACTGATTTAACGTAAGACCAGAACTTCCTAGGATTTTCTGTCAAGTCGGTACATAGAATTTCACTTTCAAATTCAATGAACGCTTCACGCATAGCCCTCCTTACGCTAACTTTGACATCGTTTAGCTTCTGTTTGTCTGAGAGGTTTTGGCTGCGTTTAAACTTGGAGTGGAGCTCTCTTTGCTTTCGCAGTAGTTTCCTAACTTTGTTGTTGTACCACGGTGGGTTTTTCCCGTCCCTCACAGTTTTACTCGGCACGTACCTGTCTAAAACGCATTTTACGATTGCCTTGAACTTTTTCCATAAACACTCAACATTGTCAGTGTCGGAACAGAAATTTTCGTTTTGATCTGTTAGGTAGTCTGAAATCTGCCTTCTATTAGTCTTGCTAAACAGATAAACCTTCCTCCCTTTTTTTATATTCCTATTAACTTCCATATTCAGGGATGCTGCAATGGCCTTATGATCACCGATTCCCTGTTCTGTACATACAGAGTCGAAAAGTTCGGGTCTGTTTGTTATCAGTAGGTCCAAGATGTTATCTCCACGAGTCGGTTCTCTGTTTAATTGCTCGAGGTAATTTTCGGATAGTGCACTCAGTATAATGTCACTCGATGCTCTGTCCCTACCACCCGTCCTAAACATCTGAGTGTCCCAGTCTATATCTGGTAAATTGAAATCTCCACCTAAGACTATAACATGCTGAGAAAATTTATGTGAAATGTATTCCAAATTTTCTCTCAGTTGTTCTGCCACTAATGCTGCTGAGTCGGGAGGTCGGTAAAAGGAGCCAATTATTAACCTAGTTCGGTTGTTTAGTGTAACCTCCACCCATAATAATTCACAGGAACTATCCACTTCTGCTTCACTACAGGATAAACTACTACTAACAGCGACGAACACTCCACCACCGGTTGCATGCAATCTATCCTTTCTAAACACCGCCTGTACGTTTGTAAAAATTTCGGCAGAATTTATCTCTGGCTTAAGCCAGCTTTCTGTACCTATAACGATTTCAGCTTCGGTGCTTTCTATCAGCGCTTGATGTTCCGGCACTTTACCAACGCAGCTTCGACAGTTGACAATTACAATACCAATTGCTGCTTGGTCCTCGCATGTCCTGACTTTGCCCCGCACCCGTTGAGGCTGTTGCCCTTTCTGTACTTGCCCAAGGCCATCTAACCTAAAAAACCGCCCAGCCCACGCCACACAACCCCTGCTACCCGTGTAGCCGCATGTTGCGTGTAGTGGACTCCTGACCTATCCAGCGGAACCCGAAACCCCACCATCCTATGGCGCAAGTCGAGGAATCTGCAGCCCACACGGTCGCAGAACCGTCTCAGCCTCTGATTCAGACCCTCCACTCGGCTCTGTACCAAAGGTCCGCAGTCAGTCCTGTCGACGATGCTGCAGATGGTGAGCTCTGCTTTCATCCCGCTAGCGAGACTGGCAGTCTTCACCAAATCAGATAGCCGCCGGAAGCTAGAGAGGATTTCCTCCGATCCATAGCGACACACATCATTGGTGCTGACATGAGCGACCACCTGCAGATGGGTGCACCCTGTACCCTTCATGGCATCCGGAAGGACCCTTTCCACATCTGGAATGACTCCCCCCGGTATGCACACGGAGTGCACATTGGTTTTCTTCCCCTCTCTTGCTGCCATTTCCCTAAGGGGCCCCATTACGCGCCTGACGTTGGAGCTCCCAACTACCAGTAAGCCCACCCTCTGCAACTGCCCGGAATCTTGCATATTGAGGGGCAACCTCTGGAACAGGACAAGCAGCCATGTCAGGCCGAAGATCAGTATCAGCCTGAGACAGAGCCTGAAACCGGTTCGTCAGACAAACTGGAGAGGCTTTCCGTTCAGCCCTCTGGAATGTCTTTCGCCCCCTGCCACACCTTGAAACGACCTCCCACTCTACCACAGGTGAGGGATCAGCCTCAATGCGGGCAGTATCCCGGGCAACCACAGTCGTAGTCCGGTCAGGGGATGTGTGGGACGAGCTGGCCGTCCCCGACAAACCCCCATCCGGACCCCCACAGTGATGCCCATTGGCAACAGCCTCAAGCTGTGTGACCGAAGCCAACACTGCCTGAAGCTGGGAGCGAAGGGATGCCAACTCAGCCTGCATCCGAACACAGCAGTTGCAGTCCCTATCCATGCTAAAAAACTGTTGTGCAAAGAACGTCTGAACTAATCTACAGAGAGCGCAAACAAATCGACAAAATTTAAACGGTTATTAAAATACAAGATTGCCTAGTAAATGCAGTAATGCTGCTACTTGCGCACTGCTGACACTGCTCGGCGGCGGAAGGAGACTAAGCGAAATTACACTATTCAGCTACTAAAACGCGATGCTACACTCTCAAATACTATAATACGCCCGAAATTTATGAATTAAACAATGCAAGTACCAAAAACACGCAAAGAAATTAAGAATTAAACTATGTAACAAATGAGTGAGCTAGGAGTATACGAGCATCCGGAAGGACCCTTTCCACATCTGGAATGACTCCCCCCGGTATGCACACGGAGTGCACATTGGTTTGAATACGAGCTAGGAGTATACGACATAATGTCATATGGGATTATTTCTTGGGGTAATTCATCAAGCCAAGCTAAAGTTTTCCGGACACAAAAACGTGCAGTAAGAGTTATATGTGGTGTGAACTCAAGAACATACTGCAGAAGTCTGTTTAGGGAGCTAGGAATACTAACTACTGCTTCCCAATGTATTTATTCCTTAATGAAATTTGTCATTAAAAATATATCACTTTTTCAAACCAACAGCTCAATTCATGGAATCAGTACTAGAAACAAGAATAATCTTCACAATGATTTAAAATCACTTACTCTTGTACAAAAAAGTGTGCATTATTCAGGAACACACATTTTCAGTAACTTGCCAGCAGCCGTAAACAGCTTAACAACCAATGAAATTCAGTTTAAGAGAAGCCTAAAGGACTTATTGGTGGCCAACTCCTCCTACTTCATTGATGAATTTATCAGTAGAACCAACTGATTGTGTGTGTGTGTGTGTGTGTGTAAGTACGATATAACTTCTGCTCCATTTCAGTGCAGTAACATGTTCATTGTAAATATGTATTATAGTGTATTATAGTAGTTCTATTACATGTTTATTACCTTATAAATAAATAAAAACTTTTTTTATTTCAAATTAAGTGCATTAGTATTTGTAAAATGATTCTTTCATATAGTGTTCATTAAAAAAATGACGACCTGTGGAAGGTACATTAACTTACTTATTTCAGTTGTAAATATTTTTCATGTAGTATTGTTTTTCTGACATGTTTTACATCCTGAAAGTAAATCTAATCTAATCTAATCGACTGAAGCATTACAGTACCTACGTGAAACATTCGACAGTGCTGGTGCATGAAATTATATTTTCACACTTCTTGGTTACAGTGAAAACAAAACTGTTAATCTTTTTCATGCTGTTCTTCTCTTAGTCTTTGTTATACTCCAGCTTTTCTATTACATCACTTTCTCATTTGCTGCAATGAAAGCCAAAACAGAGGTAATGGAAAGGAAATAAGTGATAGGGAGCTGAAGATATATTTGATCTGTTATATTTGAGAAATGTTTGTTTTGGCAAGAAAACTACTAGTCCAGTAACCATGTCATGAAAAAGGGGGGGGGGGGGGGGGGGCGGGGCGGCTACGTTGCATCAACTAGTGGTAGTAAGTTTTTCCCTCCCCCTCCCCCTCCCCCTCCTGCACCCTCTCCCTTTTATGGGGTTTGACTGAGATGCAAAATCTAAGTTGCAACCTTGGTAAGCTCCCCCATAATTTTTGAACATCCCAAAAACTACTAAATTTTTGCACTGGTTTCGTTTTTTCCCATTTTGGCCATGATGAGCACATTTTTCATGAAGACAACCGTTCTATACATTTTTAAACTAGTTTGAGTTTGCCAATTTTGAGACCAAAATGGGCTCTAAAGATCTAATAGTTCCTGAGATATGGCTTTTCAAAGTTTGTAAAATTTTCCAAACTTAAAACTTTAAGCTAATTTTCGTGTTTCATCATATGCTGCTGCTGCTGCTGCTGCTGCTACTACTACTACTACTACTACTACTATTACTACTACTACAACTACTACTACTACTCAGCTCTACAGCCCTTGGAGGGCCTTGGCCTGCATCACAATATCCTGCCATTCTATCCGATCCATGGCTTTCCGTCTCCATCCTCTGACACCCAGCTTTTTCATGTCTTCTTCAACTCCATCCACCCATCTCTTTCTGGGGCGTCCCCTCTGCCGTCTGCCTCCAGCCTTGCCATCAAAAATCCTCTTACATGCTTTGTCTTCTTCCATTCTGACCACGTGCCCTGCCCACCGCAGTCTTATTTCAATGGTAGTAACAATGTCAGGTTCTTCAAAAAGGTTTTGTAGTTCTGCATTCGTACGAATGCGCCAACATTCTTGTTCGTATACTGGGCCATATATTTTACGTAGTACCTTTCTCTCCCATATGCTAAGGATCCTTTACTCATTTACAGTCATGGTCCACGTTTCAGCACCATACATAACAATTGGTCTTATAATTATTTTGTAAATGAGGATTTTGGATTTACGTGATAGAAGCAAACTCCTAAGCATGGGTAATGTGGCAAAGTAGCATCTGTTACCTGCTGCTATTCTGGCGTTCACCTCACTGCCAATGTCATTTGTCTCAGTGATAGTCGACCCAAGGTACTTGAAGTCTCTCACCCTTTCAAACTCCCTGTCGGCTATCCTGAGATTTGGTAGGTTTTGTTGGTTGGTCATTGCCATATACTTGGTCTTTTCGATGTTGACTGTCAGGCCAAGTTCCCTTGCACCTTTCTCCAGTTGTTGATAGGCTTAGCCTAGCACAGCAGTGTTTCGTGCGAGTAATGCCACATCGTCAGCATAGGCAAGGTACTGCAGCGAATGATTTAAGAAGGTTCCTCCTTTATTTAACTCTATCTGACTTACGACTTTTTCTAGGCAAAGGTTGAATAGCAAAGAGGAGATATTGTCACCCTGTCTAAGTCCCTTCTTCACTTCCACATCTCTGGAGATTTCGCCCTGTATTTTTACTTTACAGTTGGTTTCGCTGAGGGTCATCATAGAAAGTTTAATGAGCTTTTTAGGTATTCCAGCCTCTTCCATTACATTCTTCAATGCCACTCTTGAGATGCTATCATAGGCTTGTTTAAAGTCGATATAAAGCTGGTGTATGTTAATTTGATGTTCGTAACACTTTTCAAGTAGTATGCGCAATGTGAATATCTGGTCAGTTGTTGACCTATTTCTTCTAAAGCCACTCTGATAGTCTCCAACTCTCTCTTCCACATATGGAGTAAGCCTACTGGTTAGAATCTTGGAGAAAACTTTATATGTAGTATTTAGTAGGGAGATTCCTCGATAGTTCTGGCAGTCTAATTTATGTCCTTTTTTATGTATGGGGCACATTATAGCTGTTTTCCACTTCTTTGGCATGCTCTCCTCTTGCCAGATATTCAGTATTATTTTATGAATTGTTTTCCACAGCGTTTCCCCACCATACTTGAGAAGTTCGGCCTGGATCTGATCTTCTCCAGGTGCCTTATTGTTTTTTGAGGTCTCAATGGCTTGCATCACTTCCCCCAGTGTAGGTTCTGGTGTTAAAACCTCTGGTCCATAGTTAGTTAGTTCCACCTGTTCTTCTCGTTCTGACCCTTCTACTTCTGGGCTCAGTAACTCTTGGAAGTATTCTGCCCACCTGTCAAGTATTTTATTACTCTCCCCTATCAAATCCCCTTCTTTGTTCCTACACATATTTGTTCTGGCTTGGAACCCTGTCTTTCCTTCTTTAATCTTTTGGCACATTTCACGACTTTGGTTCTCTTCTCCTAGCTGTTCAATTTCTTCCAGTTTTTTCTTTTCTAGTGCTCTTTTCTTCTGTCTGCAGACCCTCTTCGCTATACGGCGCTTTTCGTTATATTCATTCAGATTTGCTCGAGTTGTTCTCTGCAATAATTTCATTCGTGCTATATTATGTTCCTCAGTTCTTCTCATACATTCTTCATCAAACCAATCTTCCTTTCTTTGAGCCCGTTCATGTCCTACAACCTCTCCAGCTGCCTCGAGGATTGCAGTCTTGCATCATTTCCACATTACTTCTATATGTTCATTTGATGTGTCAGTCTCATTCTTAATCCTCTCTTCTATTTTCATCTGATATGCTCTCCGTATTTCTTCTAACTTCAGTTTCTTAATGTCAAACTTCTTTTGTTTGTGGCCTTTTTGTTTACCCGATAGTGAGATCCTTTGTCTATATTTAATTCTCACTAGATGGTGGTCTGAATTGCAGTCAGCTCCACGTTGGCTCCTAACATCCATTATGTCTGATCCGTGTCTCCGATCAATCAGTATATGGTCTGTCTGATTTCTGGTTTGTCCATCTGGTGAAATCCATGTTTCTTTGTGTATTTTTTTATGTGGGAAACATGTACTGCCGACAGTCATGTTTTTGCTTATAGCAAAATCTACAGCCCTAAGTCCATTGTCATTTGATATTTCATGGGGGCTGTGTCTTCCTATGATTGGCTAAAAGGCCTCTTCTTTTCCTATTTTTGCATTCAGGTCTCCTATTAATATCTTGACATCATGTTTGGGAGCCTGATCATACAGTTGTTCTACCTTGCTGTATAACTCGTCCTTTTGATGTTCATCTGCCTCATCTGTGGGTGCATGTACATTTATGATTGTAATGTTGAAAAATTTTCCCCTTAATTTTAATATGGACATCTGTTTATTGATTGGTTGGAAGCACATCACTGTATGTTTTAGTTCTTTAGTGACCACAAAACCTGTTCCAAAGGTACTCATCCTCCCACCACTATAGAAGATAGTGAAATTTCCTGCATCCATTATGTCACTTCCCTTCCACTTAATTTCTTGGAGAGTCAATATTTTTATACTGTAGTTGTTTACATGTGTTAGCAGCTGACGTAGGGCTCCAGCTTGGTATAGGCTCCGCACATTCCATGTTTGCTAGCATTCGCAACAATTGATGTTTTACAGGGGGAGATTGTTAATCTTCCACCCAACCATTTGGGGGGTTGCCCCTTACAGCTCGCAGGGTAGCTGGCTCCATGTTCAGGGGAGCATCCTTAGCCTTTGTAGATCCCTCTACCAACTGCAAGGCAGCAGGTGATTTGTATTGGGTTTACTCCCTTAGGGAGACTGGCTTCACCACGCCTCTAGAGCCCTCCCTGCCCTATGGTGTAGGATGTTAAGAATGATAAGGGAGAGGGGTAGGCTTAGGATAGGATCGTACAGGAGACAGGTCGTTGTGGGACACACTTCATCTGGCTCCTCCCCATTGGCCTGTCTAGCATGGGTGGCCCTGCTGGTAGCTACGCTACCGCCGGCATAGCCCTCTGGATCCAGAGCGCGCAAACCTCCTTGCCCACACGGACAGTGCTGCGTTAAGGTGGTGTCCCCTGAGGAGGGTTTCATCATATACAGTTGTCTTTATATCTTCAGTAGCCTGTCTGTAATGATTCAGTGAAGTAAACTTTTATACAGTTTAATATTTTGAAGGGTATCAATACATAGGAACCTCCCCGTGGATTACCACCTTGAAGTTGGTGCAGAAATACATGTGTTTCAATGATCCAATGAGCTATGTTGGCAGTAGTAATGCTCCTGATAGGGCCTCCCATGCCAGACTGGCCAGTTGGTAAGATTCCAGACCAAGTGTATTCCCCCCCTTTCCCCCCTGTGGTTCTCTTCTCAGCAGCATGGAGGTGGCAATCACATGGGCCCTTAGGTAAATGTGGCATTACTTCCACTTACTTGTATTGGGCTTCTCCTGTTTTCTTCCCTTGGCCAACTCTTGATTTTTCCAACCCCAGTAGTATTAGGTTTTGAGGACTGAGAGTGTGTCTCATTTTTTCCCTTTTCTGTCTTAATGTGGTACCTGCCTATGGAGGGTAACAGTAGGAAATTGTTGCCTCGTAATAAGAGGAGGAGGGATCCTCAAACACTAAGAGAACATCCATGACAGAAAAGGCAGCCACTTAACAGGCTATAAAGGGGCAGACCCCCTTGTGGTAGTGCACAAGGGTGACTTCCATGCCACATAAAAAGTATGTAGTCATAAAAATGTCGAGCACATGTTGAAACTGGACAGCCTATGTGATGACAACCAAGCAATGGACAGGGACTGATCTAAAAACAGCTACTTGGAATGTACTGAGTCCTAATAGAGCAGGGGCATTAAGAAATTTGAAATACTAACTGAAAAATTACCAAATAGGAATAGCAGCATTACAGAAAATTGGATGGAAGGAGGCCTGTACATTGGATTCTGGTGATTACGGTGTTTTGCAGAAGCAGTGGTACAGGTAATCTTGGAACCATTTTCCCAGTACACAGTGCATCCAAGTCAGCAATGCCAAATTTTGAGGCCATTAATGGTAGGATATGCAAACTGAGAATAAAAATTAAATTTTTTAATATGACAATGATTTGGCACCCGTGCTCCAACAAAGCAAGCAAATGATAAGGCCAAAGAATTCTTTTATGAACAGCTTGATGGCACATATGATGCAACTGGGGAAAATTATGTGAAAGTGATTCTAGGAGATATGATTGTCAAGATGGGAAGAGAAATAGTGTTTAGACCAAATGTGGGAAAATACAGTCTACATGAAGAATGTAATGACAATAGACTGAGACTGGTTGATATTGCTATAAGCAAAAACCTCACCGTAAGTGGCACCGTACACCCACAAAGGAATATCTGTAAAGGGACATGGAAATCTTCAGATGGAGACACAGTCAACGAGATAGATAATGTGCTTATCCAAAGAAGGCATGACTTGGATATTAGGGATGTTAGGATGATGATGATGAGGAGGTGGTGGTGGTGGTGGTGGTGGTAGTGGTGGTGGTTGGTGTTTAACGTCCCGTCGACAACGAGGTCATTAGAGACGGAACGCAAGCTCGGGTTAGAGAAGGATTGGCAAGGAAATCGGCCGTGCCCCTTCAAAGGAACCATCCCAGCATTTGCCGGAAACGATTTAGGGAAAACCTAAATCAGGAAGGCTGGAGATGGGATTGAACCGTCGTCCTCCCGAATGCGAGTCCAGTGTGCTGAGGAGGAGGCTGATGCAGATTTGGACCACTGTACGATGATGGTCAAGATAGAAACGGGATATCAGCAAACATGTAGAAAAGAATAGGAAGTATAATTTGGACCCAATCACCACCAATGAGAAGGAAACGCAGAATTCCACAGAGAAATGGATTAAGAGATGAGAGTGATTGTCATTGAGGAGGAAGCTACCCCTGAAGATCAGTGGCAACTAATGGAAAGAACAACACAACAGGTGATGAAAATCAAGCTGGAACTGGAAAACAGTGTAAGGCGAAGTGGATGGTATGATGATAACTGTGAGGAGCTGTTGAAGGAGTGAAACAGAGCAAGGAAGAAAATGCTCCAGCAACGTACACAGGCTGCCAGACAAAATTACAGAGAGATGAGACAGACAGCAGAAATTATTTGTGGCAGGAAAAAAAATGAATCTGAGAAAAACAGTTTGAAAGACATTTAGGAATGTAGACGTGAAAAGGATGTTAGAAGAATTTTTAAGGGAATGAGAGAAAGGATGACAGCCTCAGACAATGATAAGCAATGATAAAGAAGGAAAGTTGATTAGAAATTGAACTAAACTCATAGAAAGATGAGAAGAATATTTGAAAGAACCATTGAAATCTAGGGAATTCCAAGAATTTGAATAAGGAGAACAGGTAATGCAAGCTGGTAGCAATGACGATGAAGAGGAACCTGTGTAGGAAGAAGTGATTGTAGGTATTAAGGAGATGAGGAACTACAGAAGGACAATAGAACAAATTAAAATAACTGTAGAGGAAAAGCACTGGTGAATGCTGCCTACAAAATACTGACCAGGATATTGACCGAGAAATTATGACCACATATGGAAGCCACAATTAAGGAATACCAATATGGCTTCAGAAAGGAAAGAGCAGCAGTTCACATGTTCGTCCTTAGATTAATAACGGGAAAGTGTTACGAGTACAGTGTAATGGTGCATCAATTGTGTGTGGATTTTAAAGCAGCTTATCACATGTGTCAATAGATATGGTCTTTTCAAGACGTTATGGGAGCTGGGGATACCATCAAAGCTAATAAGACTTGTGAAAATTACCCTAAGCAATGCCAACTGCAAAATAAAAGCTAATGATAAATATTCAAATCTTTCAAGAACTTAAGCAAGGAGATCATGTATCACTGACATTATCTAACTCGGCTCTGGAGGCTGTCATCTGAAAACTGCTAAGCAGAACAGATGATACTGATTTCAACAGGGCGACTCACAATATGACGTTGACATACTTGCAAGAAATAGAAAATATTTGCTGGAAAACCATGTCGTCTTGAAGTGCGAATCAAGTGGAAAGGTGCTGAGCAGTTTGAAAGAATAAATCAGTATAATAAGCATTTGGGAGGAATGATTATGGAAGATAATACAGTACTAACAGCCAAGAATAGCTGCAGGTACAAGGTGCTCTTACAGCTTTCTTAACATGGTGCAAACCTTCAACATTTCAAGACAGCTGATGATGACAGTTTAGAAAACTATTATAAAACCAGTTGTGTCTGAAATGTGGACAGTAACACAACAATTCAGATATGGCTTGGATGTATGGGAATGCACAGTACTATGCAATATACATGGGGCAGTATGTGAAATGATGCTTGGAGAATTAGAACCAATGCAGAATTTTGTGAACTGTAGAAAAATCTACCAATCATCATAGATGTAAGAGCACAAAGGTTCCAGTGGTTGGGGCATGTCCAGAGAATGAAGGAACAATGAGTGCCAAAGAAGGTTCTAATTGCAAAGTCAGAGCGTAGCCGCTCTGTGGGGAGACAAAGATTGCAATGACTGGATGATGTAGAGATGGATCTGAGAAAGTTAGCAGTACAGAACTGTACAAGGGTGGCGAAGTCAAGAGATAACTAGAGGCGGAGAGTGGTCGACAAGGCCCGGGCCCTTCATGGGCTGTAGTGTTGGAGAAGGAATGACAATACATAATGAGAGATAGCAACCTAATGAAGATTTCTGTGAATATAACATTATAAACAATTTGATAAAAAAAATTTAAAGAAATTTAGTGTGTAACATAATCACTATGTCACAATGACGTTTAAATGAACAAACTAATACCAGTTTCTTATATATGAGGGGTGTGAGAAAAGCAATGACTGATTTTTTTTGCCAATCAAAGTTTTTATTTATTTATTTTTTTCGAACAACAGTATTTTCCCCTGCAAAGTGGCTCCCACACTGGCAGAATGGTTGTTCCCATTCTGATGGCAGCACTTAAAGGCTTCAACTTGTACAGCCTTTACCATGTCGGTCACATTCTTTTGAATGTTATCCAGTGTACCAAAGGCTCAAATCAGGTGAATAGCGGAGGGGGGGGGGGGGGGGGGGGCTGTGGAACACCAAGAATGCCTTTTGAGATAAAAAAATTTGGTGATTGGAACTGGCTGTGTGAATGGGGCATCGTCATGATGCAGCATCCACTTGTCTGCAGTGTCTGGCCTCACTTGATTCACCCACTTCCTGAGCCTTTCAAGGATGTTTGTAAAACACTTGGTTGACAATTTGTCCTGGGGGAACAAATTCTGTTGCACTGTACCCCTTCTGTCAAAAAAGCAAATCAGCATTGTATTCTGTTGCGCCACACCCCTACTGTCAGGAAAACAAATCAGCATTGTTTTGGTCTTTGATTTGTTCATTAGAGCTTTTTTCTGTTGAGTAGGTGTCTCATTGTACTGCTCCTCGCTTTGCTACTTTGTCTCAGGACCGTACTCAAAAATCAAGAATTTCACCTGCGTGCACATGAATGATCCATTCGTGGTTACTGGCAATCCTGTCAAGGTGATCAATGCACACTTCTTCAATTCTCCTTCTACTCAGTTACAAGGCTTTACACCACCATTTTGGCATGTGCAAATCGTCATTTAAAATTTTATGTATGGTGAATGTGTTTAACAAGATCATCCATCATCTTCATTGTGAAATGAAATGACATTTACTGTTTTTGAAGATGAAGGTCTCCCTGAGTGAAGTTCATCTTCAATGTTTTCTCTGCCTTCCAAAAAATATTTATGCAAGTGAAAAACTTTGTGCATTTGATAAGGAATGTTCCCCATACGGTTGTTTTAACTTTGCAAAGGTTTTGCTCGTATATTCCCCAACTTTAATACAAAACTTGATTGCTTAATGCTGCTCTAAATTCTGCTCTCTCATTTTTGTAACACACAAAAAAACACAACTTCACTGATGGTGCTCTCAAAAAGCATGTGATGGCTGTACGGAGCTAAAACTAACTGAACGCCTGGAAGGGGAGATCATAATGGTCTACACAAGTAGAATAACACAGCATTGCCAGATCGCTTGCAGTGTTCGTCATTCTCATTACTTTTCATACATAAATCGTAGTCTGCGCGAGCCAGCAGTACAGTGGACAAAGCAGTCCCACTGTCATTATACCAGCAGTCATCAAGAGAAGGGATGTGACCTGCCTCTTTTCCAGTATTTCTGTCCCCCTCCTCTACTCTCTGCTCAGTTGACAGCAAAGACCCAAATAGTAATGTGTGGTTAATTCACTCATTAATATCGTGACTAGAAATTAGTTACTTGTGCATTTGAGATCCGAAATTCCCACTATGTCAGAGATGGGATAGTCTGCGAGTTCTACATGTTCCTTGTATAGTGAGAGTTTAAAGGAAGTTGAAATGGTGTTGGCAAAAGAAAACAGGAGTTAAAACCCTGCAACGGTCCAGTGCTGCATTGGGAAATAGTGACAGTGATGTTACTGAAATGTTTAACTGAGGTTTATGTAATTACAGCATGCCAGAATCTTTACAACAATCCTAAGTTGATCAAAGCAGCTGTTAATGTGGAGACAAAAATGTGATAAGGCCTACAAGAGCTTTCACTGAGGAATTTTACTTTAGGAAGCATGTTTCCTATGTGGAAAAGTCATAACAAAAAAATTCATTGAAGCTCAAGAAAAAAATTGACCGAAAAAGAAATAATGTAATCAGTGTTGAGAAGGGGTTGAACTCAAAAATACTGAAAGCAGCTGAAAATTAGAGGTGATGAGTCAGCGATGAAAATAAAGGAGCGAATTTCAGATGAGATTCATCTAATAGGACTTGACATGAGATAGTGTCTGTTTTGCCAAAAAAAAATGCTGCATAAAGTACCACCCAAAGGACCAACAGTCTACTGTTGATGATGCCATGGGTCAATTTTTGCTTAGCTTGAAGAGCGATGCCAGTTTGCATCTTCCGTACTTATTGACCTGTTATAAAGAGAAAATCTGAAACCTGAACCATAAAGAAACAATTGTTTTGACAATTATAGACCTGACGCACTCTCTCGCTATTAAAAACACAATTCTCTGTTTCCAGAATACTGGCCACAAGATCCTTATAAATCCTGGTATGAAGAAACCAATAAATTTAAGCCCTCACCATGTAAGGTCATCAGTTATGAAGGCACCTGCTGATAATCATTTGGAAAGATATTCAGTCGCAAGTTTGTGACACAGCTGCCTACACACCAACAACTGATTTCTTGAGTGATGTAAACTCTGTGATCCCCGAGTCAACCAAACTGGTCTTGGAAACTTTGATGCTCACACATAAACACCACATTCTGGACGGTTATAGTACAAAGTGTGCAGCTCTCACACATTCGATTATATCGTTGGTGTGGCCCCATTTGTTTCTGTCTTCATGTCACAAGTTTAGGTCAAAACATCTTGTTGAAAGGCAGACATCTGTAGGATTTTCAGCTAGTTAAAAGGAAATCACTGTGCTTCAATCATCAGCCATCGTGTGGCCGGAAACCTTACTTGGAGAATAATGCCTTCATTCAATTTAGTTTTCATAGTGCTGACTTTAACGTAAAGCCACTGGATGGATTAGGCACTTTCCATGTGATGGGAGGAGGAATAATGAAGATAGCTTCCAGTAACTCAGTATACATGGAAGGAAAAATATAAAGCTTTAGGTGTTGCTCTGGTGATCAACTTGTACGACAGAACCCTCCTTTGCAGTTGGACATGTTATACAGTTATTGGAATAACAAAGGTTTATCAGACACTTTTATAAAAGATGTGGACAGCATGTAAACAATACCTGAAGATATTACGCCACTTCCTACAGTTACTGCATGGCTAGATGGCAAGAGAAGCATCTTCAGAATTTACCCAGTGGTTGCATGGAAGAGGCTACAGAAGACCTACCCTTTCAGAAAACTAAAGTGGTATGCCTATCATTCATAAACTATCCCCCATCTCAATATGACAGTATACTCACTTCTCTTTGAATGGAGAACCAGAAATGTCAGGCTTTCGGCCAGAAAACCTGCTTTTTCACATTTGACCATCCATTACACATTAAAGCAAAGAGATCCTTGCCGACAAAAGTGATTATGATTGAAATAATGTGGTCGTGAGATTTAAGCATTTCATGCAATAATGTCGTTTATGGGAAATATTGGCATTATTATGCAGAGAAGTGGGTTGAAAGACTGCAAACATTTATGCTGAAGATGGTATCAATAAGATGAGGTTTGGGCATTCGTATGTCCAAGCTGTAATGGCTCACACTTCGACCTATCTACCATCAGGACAGGAGGTGGTGAAAACAATTGTCTTGGTAGCAGAAGAAACATTTGTGCTCGAAAATGTTCTGTCAGACTGTGAACACTGTACAGTTTTAAAACTGCATGAAAATTAAAAATTCTGGTCAATAGTAACAAAGCTCCACAGTGTCCTGCAAAAACTTTAAAATAATGGACCTACTGCACAGCTGTGTGTTACTTACCTCCATATGATGACATTGATGAAACAGTTCATCCAAGCAGACAGGATGGGAGATTAGAGTTTGTGTCTGAACACCATCCAATGGATGCTCCTGTTCTTCCATGCTGCAGACCACTTTTTTAATGCCGGGTGTGTGCATCTCTGTCTGCAGGGCATTTGGACTTTAGCAACAAGATGGTTTTCACTGAATATTCACTATTTACAGCTGATGGATTCTTCACCATAAGATGTTCACAAAAGTTCCGATCAGGTGTGTGGTCAGACCTGACAACTGAACTGGTGTTGATGATCTCAATGAAAAACTATGGAGGTCTGACTCAGCCTGTGGCATAACTGAAACTATCCGTACCTGACGGGCAGTGTGATGATCTACCTACAGAACACATGTGCAGCAGTTGACGATTTCTGCAATGTGAACTCACAGACAATTGAGCAGCATGTAGAAATGAGGTCATTGTGAATTATTCGAGATGAAGCTGATATAAAGAAGCTGTGCGACTGATTTTTGAAGTATCCTCTGTTTCATAGAACAAAAAGGCCTTTGACAACAATAAGCGTTTGCCTGAGACTGTAGTCATGTGAGTGAGTTGCATTTGTGTGTGTGTGGGTTTGGGGAGGGGGGGGGGGGCAGCAGCGGCAGCAGCAGCAGCAGCAGCTAGCTTCTCATAGTTCTATTACATGACTACCTCATGCAATGCAAACTCATTGAGGTGTTGGTAATAGTGTCTTTGTCAGCTTAAAGGCATTCTTGACTATCATCAACTCACCACATCCAACTCAGAGGCAACTAATGCTCATGATGTTACAGCATGTATTTAAAACGAACCTGATCTGCAGCCTCATAGTGTCACTACTAGCGCCACTCTAATGTGACGGGCGTGAAATTTTATTATATATCTTTCAGATGTAGAAACATGCCTACCAACTTTTGTTTATGTTGCACAAGTCCTCCTTGGCACTGCAAATTTTTTATTTTTTTTTTTTTTTTTTTTTTTTTTCCTTCTTCATTGGTGTATATTAGGATTTTTCAACGAGGTTTTACCTTCGAATAATGACCAAATAAATATTTACAATAAGTTTCAGGACGTCCAGGGTGATGAAAATGGCACTGAAGGAGGCAGATTTGCTAGGCCCTGGTCCTACAAAGAGGAGGAAACACCTTCAATTCACATTTCATGTACACTATCATTCGCTTTATTTACACTTATTGTATACACCTGATGTAAATATTTGTTAAATAAACTTTTATTCTTCAATTTCAGTTGCCTTGTTGTGAACACTGACCTCCCATGCACCACCCTTCAAAATGTTAAACTGAATAAATGTTTACTTCACTGAATCATTCCAGACAGGTTATTGAATATATAAAAGAGGATTGCATATGATGAAACATAAGATTATCTTAATCAAACAACAGAAACTCCAGATTGGAATACTGACAACATAATGAAAAGGTAATTTCTACTTACAGTAAAGATGACACGTGAAGTTGAAGACAGGCACAACTAAAAAACATTTACATATAAGCTTTTGGTCACAGCCTTCGTCAGAAATAAAAACAAAACACACACGCATTAGGTCCTCTGGGCCAATTTTGGTCTCAAATTGTAGAAAATTAAATCTAGTTTGAAAGTGTACAAAGTGATCTTTCTGAAAAACATGCTCCTTCATGGTCAGAATGGGAAAAAACCAAAACAGTGCGAAAATGTAGTAATTTTTTGAATATTCAAAAGTGATTTGTGGGGGTGGGGGTGGCTGCCGAGGTTATCGCCCTGTGCCCTCTGCAGAGGGCAAGTTTGCTTCTCAATCATTTCCCATAAAAAAAGGAAAAGAAACGTGCTACCATCACTGGATGCAACTTACGGCATACGAGGTTGCTGGATTATACCAAAAAATATTAACACATTTAATACACACATTTAAAAGTAAAAACAATAATACCAACTTTTGGACTCTGTCTTCCTAAGGGATGAAGGGGGAAGATTAGGGTGGAGTGGCAGGCCACTCAGATCACAGGGTAAGAAGGACCCATCTGTTGTGAAAATGAGGGGAAAGACTCTGTTTCTCCATATCCTTGATATCTCGATACTTGGTTTCTGAGTAACTTAGAGAAAGATAATCTTGTGATAAAACTACACAGTTCAAATGGCAATACTGTCAACAGATTATCTGATTAAATGGTAGGTATTAATATTTCAGTTAATTCATGAGGTGAGTTCCAAAAACTCACTGGAAGAATTCTTCTATGAAAGAAGACTTAGATCCCAATACAGTCATGCTCTGTGGTCTTGCATACAGTTTTAATGACCAATTACTTGAGATGAGGATGCCACTGTTTAGTGGTGGTGGTGGCAGCAGCAGAAAATGCTTCCCAGAGGAATCACCATGCAGCTGAATACTCTTTAAAGTGCAGCGTTTTGGCAGATAACAGAATGGCATAGACAATAGATTTTTTTATTGGATTAATCTATAGTATTTGTTATTGTCTCAAAATATCAGAGTGCTTATAAAAAATGAGAAACGTGACATTACACATAAAAGAGGACAGTTGTGATGTAGATCTGAGGATTGTATGCAGGTATACATATGTAATGCCGTTATTTACAAGCATGTAATATTTAGATGGGATAATTTCTGACACTATTAACTTATACTATAGTTGAGATGGTGTAAGTTGAGACCTGACAGTTTCAACACGCAGGGCACAGCATCTTTGCATACGTACCGCAACCAATCTCATAACACACTCTTGTAAATATCTCTCTGACAACACCTCAGTGTTTCACAGCTCTATAAATGCTGCTATTTTCGCCTGCAGTTTTGTGCATTATGCAATTAAAAGCCTGTAAGAGGGCTGTTAGCTGTCAGGGATTATCTTACACCGATTCAACTATAGCTCAGTCACATGTTCCTGCGTAATGTTGTATGGTAGTTTCATGTTGTTGAATTTGGGAAACAGAAATAAAATTATCATTTAGTGTGTGAATTGTAAAATGTTTTATTTAGTGTTAATTAATGAGAGAAAAACACACACACACACACACACACACACACATGCTGCAGTTGGCCCCTGCATTTATCAGCAAAAGATCAATATTCTGCAAAAGATCATTATTCACAATATTAGGAAAAGGATAGATTTCAAACCGTAAAGATGATTTCAGCTGGCTCAACAAAAAGACTGTTACATATTAATAGCTTTTGACCAAAGCTTTCTTCAACAAAGAAAAATGCACACACACACGACACACACACATTCACTAAAGCAGCCACACCTCATACACACATGACCACTACCACTGCAAGCACCAACCAGAATGCATTGTCACGTGAATAGTAATCTGGAGTGGGGTGGGGAAGGTGGAGGGGTAGCAGGGGGCAGAGAAGAGCACTGTCTGACAGGGCATGCAAGGACTAGATCGCAGCTTGATGAGACTGCCAGGCACAGTGTTGGGAGGTGGGATGGACTGGGAGTGTTGGGGACAGAAGCAGGGGGGAGGGCGGGGGGGGTGTAGAGCAGAAAAGGGAAAGGGAGAGGAGCAGGGAAGCGGAAAAGATGGGCGGGTGCAGTGGCAGAGGGTGACACACAGCGAAGGTGGGGAACATGGAAATGGAGGATGTGATAGGACAGAGAGGGCAAAAAACTGTTGGGTGGAGTGTGCAAGAACATTAGGCTATCATAGGTTGAGGCCAGGCTAATTTCAGGAGTGGAGAATGTGTTTTAAGGACAACTCCAATCTGTGCAGTTCAGGAAAGCTGGTGGTGGAGGGGAGGATCCAGATGGTCAGGGTTGTGAAGCAGCCATTGAAATCAAGCATATTATGTTCAACAGGGTGGTCTACCTTTCTCTTGACCACAGTTTGGCAGTGACCATTCATCCTGATGGACAGTTGATTGGTAGTCATGTCAATTAAAAAAAAAAAAGCTTTCAATGGTTGCAGCAGAGCTGGTCTACAACATGGCTACGTCCACAGGTGGCCCGGCCTTTGATGGGGTAAGATAAGCCTTTGACTTGACTGGAATAGGAAGTGCCAGGTGGATGGATTGGGCACATCTTACACCTGGATCTTCCAAAGGGATATGATCCCTGTGGTAAGAGGTTGGTATTGAAAGTGGCATGGGGAATTAACTAGGATGTTGGGCAACAGAACACCACTTTCGGAGGGGTTGGAAAGATCTTCAGTAGGATGTCCCTCATTTCAGGGAATGATGATAGATAATCAAAGCTCTGATGAAGGATGTGGTTCAGTTGTTCCAGTCCGGTTTGGTATTGGGTGACTAAGGGGGCACTCCATTTTAGCTGATTCTTGGGGGTGATAGGAGGATTGGGGGTGTGTGGGGAAATGGCATGGAAGATCTGTTTGCAAACAAAGTCTGGAGTATAGTGGCTGTCTGTGAAGGACATGGTGAAACTCAACATACTAGGAAAGGGAGTTCTTGTCACTGGAGATTACACTATCCTTATGTGGCCAGGTTATAAGGGAGGGATTTTTTTGGTGTTGAAGGGATGGCAGCTGTCAAAATGCAGATACTGTTGGTGGTATGGGTTTAATGTGGATAGAGGGGTGGATGGAGCCATCAGAGAGGAGGAGGCGGAAAGCCCAGGAAGGTGGCATGCTGGGCTGAGGAGGACCAGGTAAAGTGTACAGGAGAAAAGGTGTGAGGTTGTGAAGGAATGAAGGTAGGGTGTGTTGTCCCTGAGTCCAGATCATGAAGATACTGTCAATGAACCTGAACCAGACCAGGGGGTTTAGGGTCATGGGACACTAGGATGGTTTCCTCATGGCCCATACATAGGTTGGCATAAGGAGGGCGCCATGTGCATGTCCACAGCTGTGCCGTGGACTTATTTGTACACCTACCCTTCAGAGGAGAAGTAGTTATTTGTTACGATAAAGACAGGTGAATGAGGTGGGTGGGTCTGGATTCTGAAGGACATTGGGAAAGGTGGTGTTCAATTATGGCAAGACCATGATTATGAGGGATGTTGGTGTATATGGAAATTGTGTCAATAGTAAATAGTAGGGAACTTGGAGCTAAAGAGGTGGGTATGGTGGAGATTCAGTAAAGGAAGTGGTTGGTATCTTTTTTATATTGGTATGACTACCCATCTTCTGACCTCCAGGAAGAACAGCCACTGCCAAATTGTGGCACAACGTGTAGCTTGATTTAGATGGCTTCTTCACAACCCACCCCTCTGGAACAGCTGCTTCACATCCTGGTCATATGGATCCTCTCCTCCATCACCAGCTTCTGTGAAATGCACAGATCGGAGTTATCCTTACAACACATTCTCCATTCCCAAAATTATCCAGACCTCAACATACTGTAACATATTGTCGTCCCCCCTCCTCCTCCACTCCCCCCCCCCCCCCCAACAGTTCCTGCCTCTTCTGTCCAATCACCCCTCTGCCAATGCACTCCCACCGGACTTTTCCCCTTCACTGCTCCACTACATCTCCCCCCCCCCCCCCCCCCCACCCATTCCAAGCAGTCTCCTGAAGCTGTGATCTAATATCTGCACGTCCCACCAGGCAGCGCTATTCTCTCCACCCACTCATACCCTGCTATCCGTCTCCCATCCCTGCCCCACTCTTAGATTTCTATTCACATTCCAGTCGGAGCTCCTGGCTGTAATGATTTTTTGTGTGTGTGTGTGTGTGTGTGTGTGTGTGTGTGTGTGTGTGTGTGTGTGTGTCTGTTTTCTCTCTCTGCTGAAGAAGGCTTTGGCTGAACGCCGTATAATGTGTAAGTCTTTTCATTGAGCCTTTCTGCAGCTCAATGTGTCATCTTTGCAGCCGCAATCTATCCTTTTTCTAATATTATTGCTACTACAACCTGGAGTTCCTGAGAATCATTGTTTGTAACAAATTGAGTTCCATAAGTGTAGTTACAATCTACTCTAGTTTTTTGTAACAAACAGGGCCATCAGCCATTTCACACAATCTGATGTCTTGGACAGTCCCAAAAAAGAAAATACCACCAACTGCTGAATTTTATTTAAGACTTGTGATATTTCATGAGTAAATGTACAAATAGCGTTGTCTCAATTTAACAAGCAAACTGGGATCCAAATTGTGATGCAATAAGTTAATATCATTGTATTTTATTTTTTTAACATGACACTACATGCTCCAGTACATTTCTTGAAAATTTTAGTATCAGAATTAAACTGAAGGATTACACTCTCTGGCAGACGTGGTGTCCTGTCTTCCTTTCACAGAATTACCAATGATTTTAATTTTATTGACAGTATTATTAATTTATGTTTTGTTTTGTGTCTTTTTGGACTTTTTAATAACTTCTCTTGATATGTTATACTAATTTTTGTAAGAAGGAAGGAAGATTCCATCGATTACGAGATCACTAGAGATGCAGCACCAGCTCGGATTGAGGAAGGATGAGATAAGGAATCAGCAGTGCCCATTTAAAGGAAACATTCTGGCATTTGCCTTAAGAATTTTAGAGAAATCACAGAAAACCTAAATGTAGATGGGCAGAATTTTTGTAGGATCCAAGCTATATAAGATTCTTATTTGTTCCAGACCTTATGTAAATTTTGCTTTACCTTTTGCAAGCTATTTTAATCCATACTTTACTTTGGAAGGCTAATTTCAAATATCATCCAAATTTATTATGAAATTCATTGATGGTCACATCATTATCCCTTTCCATGTATACCTCTACCTGCCTCGTATTTTTTTGAACACTGTATCATGGAATCCTTGAACCCATGAACCATGGACCTTGCCGTTGGTGGAGACGCTTGCATGCCTCAGCGATACAGATGGCCATACTGTAGGTGCAACCACAACGGAAGGGTATCTGTTAAGAGGCCAGACAAATGTGTGGTTCCTGAAGAGGGGCAGCAGCCTTTTCAGTAGTTCCAGGGGCAACAGTCTGGATGATTGACTGATCGGCCTTGTAACATTAACCCCAACATGGTCTTGCTGTGCTGGTATTGTGAACAGCTGAAAGCAAGGGGAAATTACAGCCGTAATTTTTTCCGAGGGCATGTAGCTTTACTGTATGGTGAAATGATGATGGCGTCCTCTTGGCTAAAATATTCCGAAGGTAAAATAGTCCCCCATTCGGATCTCTGGGTGGGGGACTACTCGGCGGGACATCATTACCAGGAGAAAGAAAACTGGCATTCTATGTATTGGAGTGTGGAATGTCCGATCCCTTAACTGGGCAGGTAGGTTAGAAAATTTAAAAAGGGAAATGGATAGGATGGATAGGTTAACATTATATATAGTGGTAATTACTGAAGTTCGGTGGCAAGAGGAACAAGACTTCTGGTCAGGTGAATACAGGGTTATAGATACTAAATCAAATAGGGGTAATTCAGGAGTAGGTTTAATAATGAATAAAAAAAATAGGAGTGTGGGTATGCTACTACGAACAGCATAGTGAATGCATTATTGTAGCCAAGGTGCACAGAAGCCCACGCCTACCACTGTAGTACGAGTTTATATGCCAACTAGCTCTGCAGATGATGAAGAGATTGATGAAATGTATAATGAGATAAAAGAAATTATTCAGATAGTGAAGGGATATGAAAATCTAATAGTCACGGATGACTGGAATTCGACAGTAGGAAAAGGAAGAGAAGGAAGCGTAATAGTTGAATATGGAATGGGTATAAGGAATGAAAGAGGAAGCCACCTGGTAGAATTTTGCATAAAGCATAACTTAATCATAACAAACACTTGGTTCAAGAACCATGAAAGAAGGTTGTATACATGGAAGAGGCCAGGAGACACTGGAAGGCTTCAGATAGATTATATATGGTAAGACAGAGATGTAGGAACCAGGTTTAATCTGTAAGACATTTCCCGTGGCAGATGTGGACTCTGACCACAATCCATTGGTTATGAGCTGCAGATTAATACCGAAGAAACTGTGAAAAGGTGGGAATTTAAGGAGATGGGACCTGGATAAACTGAAAGAACCAGAGGTTGTACAGAGTTTCAGGGAGAGCATTAGGGAGTGATTGACAAGAATGGGGGAAGGAAATACAGTAGAAGAAGAATGGGTAGGTTTGAGAGATGAAATAGTAAAGGCAGCAGAGGATCAAGTAGGTAAAAAGGCGAGGGCTAGTATAAATCCTTGGTTAACAGAAGAAATTTTGAATTTAATTGATGAAAGGAGAAAATATAAAAATACAGTAAATGAAGCAGGCAAAAAGGAATACAAACGTCTCAAAAATGAGATCGACAGGAAGTGCAAAATGGGCAAGCAAGGATGGCTAGAGGGAAAAGGTAAGGATGTAGAGTCATATATCACTAGGGGTAAAATGGACACTACCTACAGGAAAGTTAAAGAGACCTTTGGAGACAAGAGAACCACCTGTATGAATACCAAGAGCTCAGATCAAAAACCAGTCCTCAGCAGAGAAGTGAAAGCAGAAAAGTGGAAGGAGTATATTGAGGTTCTATACAAGGGCAATGTACTTGAGGGCAATATTATGGAATTGGAAGAGGACGCAGATGAAGATGAAAAGGAGATACGATACTGCGAGAAGAATTTGACAGAGCAGTGAAATGCCTAATTCGAACTAAGGCCTCGGGAGTAGGCAACATTCCATTAGAACTACTGATAGCCTTGAGAAAGCCAACCAAAACTCTACCATCTGGTGAGCAAGATGTACGAGAGAGGTGAAATACCCTCAGACTTCAAGAAGAATATAATAATTCCAATCCCAAACAAAGCAGGTGCTAAAAGATGTGAAAATTACCGAAGTATCAGTTTAATAAGTCACAGCAGAATACTAACACAAATGCTTTAGAGATGAATGGAAAAGCTGGCAGAAGCCAACCTCAGGGAAGATCAGTTTGGATTCCGTAGAAATGTTGGAACACATGAGGCAATACTGACCCTACGACTTACCTTAGAAGATAGATTAAGGAAAGGCAAACATATGTTTCTAGCATTTGTAGACTTAGAGAAAGCTTTTGATAATGTTGACTGGAATACACTCTTTCAAATTCTGAAGGTGGCAGGGGTCAAATACAGGGAGCGAAAGGCTATTTACAATTTGTACAGAAACCAGATGACACTTATAAAGAAACCAGGGGCCCGTAAGGGAAGCAGTGGTTGGGAAGAGAGTGAGACAGGGTTGTAGCCAGTCCCCAATGTTATTCAATCTGTATATTGAGCAAGCAGTAAAGGAAACAAAAGAAACATTTGGAGTAGGAATTAAAACCCATGGAGAAGAAATAAAAACTTTTAGGTTCGCCGATGACATTGTAATTCTGTCAGAGATAGCACAGGACCTGGAAGAGCAGCTGAACGGAATGGACAGTGTCTTCAAAGGAGGATATAAGATGAACATCAACAAAAGCAAAACGAGGATATTGGAATGTAGTTGAATTAAATCGGGTGATACTGCAGGTATTAGGTTAGGAAATGAGATGCTTAAAGTAGTAAACCGAGTTTTGCTATTTGGGGAGCAAAATAATTGATGATGGTTGAAGTAGAGAGGATATAAAATGTAGACGAGCAATGGCAAGGAAAGCGATTCTGAAGAAAAGAAATTTGTTAACATCGAGTATAGATTTAAGTGTCAGGAAGTCTTTTCTAAAAGTATTTGTGTCGAGTGTAGCCATGAATGGAAATGAAACATGGACGATAAATAATTTAAACAAGAAGAGAATAGAAGTTTCCGAAATGTGGTGCTACAGAAGAATGCTGAAGTGTAGATGGATAGATCACATAACTGATGAGGAGGTACTGAATAGAATTGGAGAGAAGAGAAATTTGTGGCATAACTTGACTAGAAGAAGGGATCAGTTGGTAGGACATATTCTGAGGCATCAAGGGATCACCAATATACTATTGGAGGGCAATGTGGAGGGTAAAAATCATAGAGGAAGACCAAGAGATGAAATACATTAAGCAGATTCAGAAGGATGTAGGTTGCAGTGAGTACTGGTAGATGAAGAACTTGCACAGGATAGAGTAGCATGGAGAGCTGCATCAAACCAGTCTCTGGACTGAAGACCACAACACCACATCATGGAATTATTCAAATGTGCCACTGTTTTGTACAGGTTTCTCAAACCTGTATAATTTTTCATTGTTTGTTTTTATTATGTCCTTAATGGTAAGATAGTGAATTAGCAGGGGATTAAAAATTTTTTTTCATCGTGACCTTAATCTACAAAAATTCTTTTACTTAGGGTTATGCTTTCTTGCTGTATAGAAGTTGAAAAATCCACTTTTGAAATCAGTTTGTTACAGCCATTTAATGCTTCCAGCGGATTTATTCTGTAGGTGTTAAAAAATTAGACCATAGTATGTTTTCAAAAAGTGTTTTGAGTAATCATGACCTTTTTCTGTTGTTTGCTTATTACAAAGAATGGGTGTGTAAACTGTAGCATGGGGATTCTATCTACATAGTTAACTACATCAGCACTGCTGATACAGTTGAATCATAAGTTATCTAAGGCAATATCCTACATTACTTGTTCATAAAGTTTAGTCATTTCCATTTCAACATTACCTCAATGATTAAATAATGTCAAAGGAGAGGCTTTGGTCTTATTGATCTCTGTGCTGTGATGATCAGCTATTTCTTTAGCTGTCCCATCCAAGTATTATGCTAACTTTCTTTTATTTCTTCTCAACTCTTTAGACACACATGGCATATTAAATTTTCAGTACACAGTAATTCATACAAACACAAGGTTATTGATCTTTAGTTATCTTTCATACGAGACAGCAGAGTTCTCAAACATGCTGGATGACAGAGCATGTGTTTTGATTGCTAATTTTTATGATATACTGCCAGCATACAGCAGGAAGGTCAACCTTAAAAAATCCTGTGTCTGTTGCCCTCACATTACTTTAGATGTGTGGCTCGTACTGTATGAGTAACTACTCTTGTACTCTTACTGATGAAAACCGACCTGCCGAATTCTGAGCAACATCTCAAGGTTTACCTATGAAGGTCAGTTTGTTTGCCTTATTGAGATGTAAATATTATGTGGACTGTGGATATTCTAGATATTTCACATTAGGTGATATACTCTGGCCTTTCATTTTAAGAGCAATTTACTCTCAGAATACAGTCAGTTTGCAAATTCGGAATTTTAAACTTGTGCTATAGCAACTTTAGTTTTTCAATGAGGTTTCTGGATTTCAGCCAGACCATGTTGACTTCTTGCCACAATATTTTAGCTGACAACCATCCAGCCATCTTCAGGTGAGTGTCCCCCACTGGAGATTGCAAGTGCCCGGCATCGGCTTTATAGCAAAAATTGGCACGGAAATGCATGTGCATTGGTGACCATCACATGCGCATCCTCTATTGAAATCTGTGCCCTCTGCAAATACTGTTCTATCTGTGGCATGCAGGTGCATGCATAATGGAGAAACTGCATATCTGCCACATGTCAGAATGCGCACTCACTTCGCTAAAACTAGACGTCAGGTGTTGCTAGACGTATCATTATGAATAAATTGTTTTCTCTCAGAAGAAATTGGAGAGATCAAGGGGCCCCACCCCAAGCCTTGTCCAGTTGAAAGCCACCATCATGATTTATAAGATTTTGTGCTGTCGTATTTCCACAGATTCTATAATCAATGAATCCCAAAAAGTGCTCGCTGGAGCCAAGATTTTTGTGGCACAAAAATCCATAGTGTATCCTGGGGCACTATAATGCTCAGATATGGCCGACTTACTGGGCTGCAAAGGGCAAGTGTGGCGCTAATGTTTAATGCACCTTTCATGTACTGTGCATATTGTCTGACCTATGTAAGCTTTGCCACATTTGCAAGGAATTTTATAGATCCTGGCCTTCAGCAGACCCAGATCGTCTTTTACCAAGCCTTCTCGGCACTAATCTTAGCCGGTGGCTGGAAGATTATTTTAACTTGATGTTTACTTAGGATCCTCCCTGTTTTAGAGGAAAGGTTGCCGTCATATGGAAGGAACATCCTGGACTTCAACAGCCCCTTATCTTCTTAAACTGAGAATGTTCTGGTGATATGTAGAGGACACTTTTGTAGTGTGGCCCCATGGTGAAGAAGAAGTGTCACGTTTCGTGCAACATCTGAATGCGATCCATATCATTCAGTTTGCGATTGAAATAGAGAAGGATGGTTGCTTGTCATTTTAGGACAGCTTGGTTACTAGGAGAGTGGATAGGTCATTAGGGCATTCTGCTGGCTCATGTTGTTTCTGATGAAACAGCCTTACAAAGGAGCTACGACATCTATAGTCAGTGCTCAAAGATAATGGCTACTCTCTGCATCAGATTATCACATGGCTAACGATGAAGAAATGTGATCACCCACAACATCAAGAAGATAAGGAGCTATTCAAGTTCGGGGCATTCCTTCCATATATCAGCAACCATTCCTCTAAAGTAGGCAGGATCCTAAGGAAACATCAAGTTAAGGTAATCTTCCGGCCACTGGCAAAGATTAGTGCCCTTCTCGACTCAGTAAAAGACAGTCTGGGTCTGCTGAAGGATGGGATCTACAAAATTCCTTGCCAGTGTGGCAAAGCTTATATAGGTGAGATGATACGCACAGTACATGAAAGGTGCATTGAACATGAGCGCCACACTTTCCATTTGCAGCCCAGCAAGTCGGCCATAGCTGAGCATCGTATTACCACAGGGCACACTATGGATTTTTCAGCCACAAAAGTCTTGGCTCCAGCGAGCACTTTTTGGGATTCAGTAATTAAAGAATCTGTGGAAATACAATTAGCACAAAATCTTATAAATCTTGATGGTGGCTTTCCACTGGACAAGGTTTGGGACCCCTCGATCAAATAACACATCTGGCTACATCTGATGTCTGATTTTAGTGATGCGAGCACGCATGCTGACAGAGGGCGGACATGTAGTTTCACCTTTACGCATGTGCCTGTGCGTCACAGATGGAACAATACTTACAGAGGGCGCACATTTTGATAGAGGAAGCTCCTGTGACAGGCACCAATGCGCATGCATTTCTGTGCCAATTTTTCCTATAAAAACTACGCTGGGAACTTGCACTCTCCAGTGGCGGACACTCACCTGAAGATGGCTGGACGATTGCCAGCCAAAATATTGAAGCAAGAAGTTCAACATGACCCAGCTGCAATCCTGAAACCTTATCGAATATGCAGTACGCTGGAAAAGCTTCAAGGAACTTTGGTTATTTTTCCATGAATTTTCCGGAAGTCAACACAAACAGGAGACACTTTTTCATTTCATTTAAGCCCTCACTCAGATGAACACTAGTTCAGTGATAACAGTTAGTAACTATGATAAGTGTTACTGTATTTGAAATAAACTCAGTAATGTTAAAATTAAAAACATTGAGTAGTGAACAAAACTTTTGCCACTAATTTCTGCCTGCATTTATTTGAACTTGTAACTGAAATTTTTAGGGTTAATTTGACAGATGCATTGATTGGCCCCTATACTGTAGTGTAGCCAGTACTTGAAAACCCAGCCACACATTTCAGAGGCCCTATAGAGAGTGACTTCCTGATTTACAACATATTATTCATGCAGCTGAATGTGGAGATGCTTAAACAATTATTTCGTAGAAACAACAAGTTTTAGCTTGTCTGTGCTCATTCATTAATTATTTATCCATCCAGTCGCATGATTCATCAATTCCGTTTCAAACCAGCACATCTAGAAAGGATAAGTTACTCTTTCGGTGAATATCTTTAGCATATAAAGACAAGTGTACAGTTTTCACGTCAATGATCAGGCGTGCCATCCCTGTCTCTCAGTCTGTGTATGTACATCCAAAGCTTCATTCCTTTTACAAGAATTACAAAAAAGCTAGCACTACGTGAAAATCATAATATATGAAAGTTTAACATTTTCAAATACTGATTCGGATCTGGGGTTGGGGATAAAGGCCCAAAGAGTGAAGCCCTGCTTCACCTGTCCTTCTACAACAGGTATGTTGGAAAAGTAAGAGTACAGAGACTATGACACTCATAGGGATATTTTTTCTTTTTTTCTGGCAAAGTTGGCAGTAGAATGTATGCTCATAAATTTTGAATCCTGTCAGTTGCGAGATAAGAAATGTAATCAGATTTCTTCTTGCAAAGGGAAAAACAGCATTCTAGATTCTTAATGACATCAAAACTGTATATGAGATGGTGTGCTGTATCATACTAACTGGTGCTAGTGGTATTGTGATTTTAAATATGGCAGAACGAATGTTCATGATGAACAGAGGAGTGGGCATCCCTCAACCACGACTAATGAGATGGTGAACGAGATCGAACAAATGATTTGTGGAGACAGTTGATTGACCTTGTATGAGATAAAAGCAGCAATGTTTTCAGATGTCTCTCCTGGATTAAATAATCATTGCAACACTTGGCTTTTGACAACTGTGCAAGATGGACTCCGAAACAGCTCACATATCAACACAAAGTCAATGGAATTGTGTCTTTACGAGAGTTTCTCAAGTATTTCAAACTGGAAGGTGAATAGTTGACTCCACTGTGACTGGTGACCAAACATGGGTGCCCTTTGCACCACTGAGAAAAAAGAGACAACCAGTGCTGTGGTGACATCACTCTTCACCATCAGCAAAAAAATTCAGAACTATAGTTTGGGACCATAAAGATATTCGCCAAGTTTCTTCCCAGCAAAAAACAATTACTGGTGCACGGTACAGTGAAACCCTAAGAATAAAAGGAAGATGATACAGAACAAAACAAGGAGATGTTAACACAGAGAATGTGATTGTTTCTCAACAATGCATGTCCCCCCGCAGCCAATGCCACAACACAACTCTTGAATTCTTTGGTTTAGAAAATCATCAACCAGCCTGCTCATGATATGGCTTCTTCAAATTTGCAACTTTTCAACCCTCTGAAGTTGTTTATGGGTGCGAAAAGGTTTTCTACTGATGATGAGGTCTATAGTGCCATCAAAACAATGGGCCAAAGATGCAGCAAGAGACTGATTTGACAAAGGCATCAGAAAGCTTGGCACTTGGCTCAAAAAGTGCATTTAGAATGAAGGAGACTGTCGAAAACCGGTGTGTGATGTACATCTGTACACTTGTAAAATTTCCTTAAATATATTCCTTTTTAAGTTTTTAAACAATTGCCTTATATATACAAACATACTGTCACTGACAAGACAATCAATATCTTATTTCAGTTTAGTTAGTTATTTACATGTTCTAGGGATAAACTGTACACTGTATTGTTTATGGAATGATTCAATTTATAGGGTACTAAAATATGGCTTATCATGAACATTTACAAATGAGTTTAGCTAAAAGTAAAGATATTTTTATTACAGAGGTACATGATTCGTTTGCGTCATACTGCACATTTTGTAATAAAATAGATCAAGGGTCCAGAAGCAACATTTTAAAATTCAGTTTTTGTAACTGTCAAGTATCCTACATACCAAAAAGTAAATCATCAAAGATTTTGCAAGCAAAATTTTTTGCCCACTCCTCCCCTCCTCTCTTTCTGACGATGAGTTAATGACAGATTCAATAAACAGTGAAGAAGTTCATTCTTTCTTTTAGTATTTCAAATATGGACATTGTTATTTCTTGTGAACTACACTAGACTATTTCCAACAAATTTTATGAGAGAATTTATGTATTGCAAGGCTGCTCTAAAAATGCCAAACTCCTCTTTCTTTCTCATCCAGTGTTCTGAGTGAGTTTTCCAAACTCTCCCCATCTCCTAAACCTCAACAGTCCTTTTCCTTCATCCCTCTTCCTTCCCCTTCATCCCTCCTGCCAGGAGGAGGAGGAGTCACTGGCTCCAAAAGCTTGCAGATTTCCTTAACCTTTCAATGTGTGTGTTATGCGGCCACTGTTTGTTCAGCAGATTTTTTTTTTATCTATTCAGTTACTTTACAACCTCTTAATGAGATATCTAAAAATGGGCACAGAGGAATACTGAATATTATTATTACTGCACACTTTTTGCACAGTAAAGACTGTATAAACATAAGTTACTTCTGAAATTAAAAAAAATCCATGTTACTTTGTTTAAAAAAATGTAAACTGACTTACTGATTTATGACTCCAAGACCTACTGTGACTAAAATTTCCCAAATGTCTGTATTGAGTGGTTTAAAACCATCCCCCTCCCCCCTCCCTTCCCGACTCTTCCTCAATTTCATCTGCATGTACATCTACAGGGAGGAACTTGTCTTAATTCTTAATCTTGGGACATACATTAAATTTAACATTGGCGTTTTTAGTGTCACCGGCTATTTTATAGGATTTAGCAAGTCGCAATCAAGGTTTAACTCAGCCAATGAAATATACCTGAGGATTTCTTAATGTGTAAGTGAGGCAAAACAACCAGACAGTCCACTATGTGGGAAATTCTGTGCAGAGACAAAGTAATCCATGGAAGCCATATGTCTGAGTACCAGTACGGGTTGTATGGCCTTCGAAAAGAAACTATTTGATAGCTCCTCATATTTCTTGTAGTAAAACTATTATTTCAGCTATTTCATACATCATTATTCATCAGTTCCTTAGTTTACACACTGCACTTTCTTGCTGTTCTCATCTGTTGTCACAAATCAGGGAAATTCTTCACATGTGTTGGCTTCATGAGAACTATGAATACATCTGAATTTTCCTGTACATTTCTTAACTGTTGGAAACAGAATAACAAGTTCCTCATAAAACATCACAAACTTGGATTAAATCTGTTGATCAACTAACCAAAGCAACACATTTTATGATAGCATTGTATTCCAGTTTGCCCATTTAAATGAAACATAAATGAAATTATTCAGCAGATCACACTGAAAACTGACTTACATTATTATGGAAAAGGTAACAACATAAAATCAAAACAGTTTATATAATGAGGATTTTTCACTTTGTCATTGCAAAATAAATCAAGTACAAGTACCATTATATAAAAATGAAACAACAAGCATATGAAGAGGAAGATAAGAAAAGCCATAAAAGAAAGGGCAAAATCTAAAGAAAGAAATGGATGGTTTACTATGTAAGGCAGACAACTATAGGAGTGATTACCATTAAAATGAGACCAGATAGGTGACAGGAAGCCTTTTAATCCCATTTCCTTAAATTGCAGACCTTGGCCTAACACAGAATATAACTCCCCCCTCCCCTCCCCGCCCCTCCCCTCCTCTCCTCTCCTCTCCTCTCCTCAAACACACACACACACACACAGAATGAAGTTCCACAGTATTTATCATCACAGAAGTCTTTCAATAAGATGCTTTTCCAACACTACCTCAGACCTGGCCACAACTTCGCACCATGCTCTGTTTCTTTGTACTAGTGTTCAGTCATTCACACTGATTACTTTGTGTGTTTACCTCTGTGCTCATCTCCAAGCAGTGTTCAGACTCTGCTCCCCATGGATTGACTTGCGCGTAGTGTTTAATTCCCTCTTCTGGGGTTCATCTCCCCAGCTTTATGGTTGATCCACTGTTACATAGTATAGTTACATTTGTGGCAACAGTGACAATTTCACACTGTTGTCATGACCCGTGCAGATAGAAAAGTGGCGATGTAGCATGTTATTACATGTGTGATGCTTTTATTTTGTTTGTAGCCACCATAGACATGGTAACACTTTTTCAATGCAGGGAAGATCAGTTGCATCTCCAAAAGCAGGTGCAGGAAATGCTCAGGCAGAATGTGATTTTGATCCATATGCTTCACTGGTGGCAGGCCAGGCACCTACTGGAAAACTTTCTTCCATGCCACTCACACCCTATTCGCCAGTTTTCATGAGTCTGCAAAAAGACAGGAGAATTAGCTATGCAGGAGAATTAGCTATGCTGGTTCTTGCTGCACTGCTAGGTAAATGTATGATCAGTTCAGCTAACACGGCCACCTTGTTATTGTCCAGCAGAGCAGCCCCTCCACTGAGCCCGAGAATTTAACTTTGAAGAACTCTGTCAGTTGCTTTGGTCATCAAACATGTTTGGTGGCATGGTTGAATTTTAGCCAACACAACACGCATCCCAGAGAGTTGCCAACCTGCAAGGTCTCTTGTGCTAGTATCAGTTTCAGTGTCCCCCAACGTGCTGTCTCATATGCAGACTTGCTAATTAGGGAAGTGATTTACCTCACTAATTGTGGACATGACTGGTTATCAGCACACTCTGATGTCCAAACTAAGGCATGGCTTTCCGTGGCCTTTTCTTAGACAACATTGACCAGACTACTGAATCCTATGAACTTATGTTGGCGAAAAGGGATGTACTTTCTGACAATTGGCAGGAAGTTTGATACATGCGGTAAACAGCTCCCAGTGCCCCATGGTGTTGGCCAGGTGAATGTTCCTGCCATTCTGTCATGACACATTTGACATTTCAAGTACAGTCTATCATGGCCACCTTTGCCCAAGGTGAGCCAAATGGTTACAAATAAGTCAAATAACCATGGTCCCCGCTCGTGATATTTTTTGAGCTCTCAGCTTCACTTTCCTTCTCCATCTGTTTCCGTTCTGTGGGAAAGTCAGCACTCCTGCTCCAATTGTCATGTGATACATATTAGACAGGACTGCCCATATGTAGATGCCTTGTGTAAGGAATGCTGAAGAGTAGACCATTTTTAATCAATCTGTGACAGATAGCGATTCACAGGGTGGCCATCTGAGAACCTAGTGTTTTCCCTGGACTCAGAAACTGTTTCTGAAGTCCCACAAGCATTACTCCTGCACAATCTGCTAATGCTGGCAGTAGATGGGCAAGCAATTGAGTTTTAGTTAGATATAGGAGTGACAATAGGTATCATTAACTTAGACACATACAGGCATATGGATTGCTGTGTGTTTCAGTGGCCACTACATCAAGTTGCGTCTTGTAGTAAAAAATGTACTCCTTTGAGATGGCAATCATCCATCTCTGCACATTATAAGAAAGCAGAACAACTTACATTGTTAGTGATTATTTCACCATTGACACAAAATATTGTCGTCTTTTCTGTTTTTGGCTTTCAAGTAGTGGATGAAGTACATTTACTGTCTCAATCAGTCCCCTTTGAAGATTTGGAATCTTTACTATGGTTGTATGACCAGCTGTTTGAGAATACCATGAGTTGGCCAGAAAATTCCGAAGCACACATCTCCCTTAAGTTGTCAGCAATACCTAAATTTTTTCACTCCTGCCCCATTCCATTCAACATGCATGACAAGGTCGAGGCTGAGTTGCAGCGTTGGCAGGGCCTCAGTGCCTTTTCTCCTGTTTTGTCAAGGCAGGGGCTACACCTTTGGTGGTGATTTTAAACAGATGATCAACATGCACTGTGTCATGGAATCATACCCAATTCCGCAGTCAGAGTAGTTGTTAGCAAAGTTGTCAGGAGGCCAGTTTCTTTTTCTTTGCGTGACAAATACCTGCAGTTACTTTGTGACATCAGTTCTCGGAATTTCTTGATGCTTGGACTTAATGTAATTGCTTGCCCTTTGGAATTTCGTCTCTGCCCGGTATTTATCAACAATACTTGAGCAGCTGATTCAGTACTACATTGATGACAACTGGGTCATGGGCTCCAAATTAGAGGAGCACTTACTCAATCTGTAGACAGTTTTCCTACACCTTCTGGAGAATGGCCATCACTGCAAAATGGAAAAAATGTAATTTTTTCCGCTCAAAGGCACTTTTTTTTAGGTATGTGCTTTGTAAAGATGGCCTCATACCTGCAGACGAGCTTGTCAAAGCCATCGAAAACTACTGGTGCCCCAGTCCCTTTGGGAAAGATTTCTTATTATACAAAGAATGTCCCCCGAGCCTTGTACATCTGGTATCCTCTTAACCGACTTTGCCAAAAGGGTGTCAAAATTTGTATGTCCTGCAGTCTATCGCAGGACTTTTCAGTCCCTCAAGAAATATTTGTACTCCACTTCCTATTTGGCTTCCTTTATGCTAGATAAGCTGTTAACCCTGGCCACCATTGTGTCCCACTATGGCATAGGTCCTACCCTGTTGCATCCAGAACCCAAATCGCAATGAGCAGCACATCACTTACACTTCAAAGACACTTTCAGTGGCGCAACATAATTATTCACTGGTGGAAAAGGAAGCACTGGCTATCATTTTCAGCATTAAGAATTTCATCGTCTACTGTAAGGTGCAAAGTTCCTAGTCATCACCATCTGGCTCCCTTATTTGGTGGCCGTTGCAAGTTAATGGATAGGAGTGCCCACCATTCGCAGAGGGAGGGGGGGGGGGGTGCTGCTCTTTCTCAGTATTACTGCTATGACATTTGTAACTGGTCCACTGCCCAGCATTTTAATGTGGATGTATTATTGTACTTGTCACGGGGACCAGATCTGGAGTTCGACTAACAGGAGGCTCACATTTTCGCATTGGAGATTCCTTGCAGCAGATTTTGTTTGATTTTCTGTTGATGGCATGGGAGCTTGTGGTTGCTATGATCACCGACCTGTTTTTTGTTTTGTTTTTTCTTTTTGGAAAATCATTACAGCAGTCCAGACAGGATAGCCAGAGCATGCTCCTCCAGGAGCAGAGTTGGTGCGGTGTACATTTTTCCTCTTACATGATCACTAAATGTGGTTCACGGGATCCTCACACTCTCTACGTAGCAGTAAAACTGCCAAGAGGTCACCCCTCTGGTGTTGTGTTCTCGCACACTCAGATAGCTGCACACTTCACATTGGGGTATGTATCATTTGAAGGCTTTGGCACAGTGTCACCTTTACTGCCTGGTACTCAATCGCAGTATCAAACACCTAGTGCGGGCTTGTGTTGTGCACAGAACCAGGCTGCACCTTCATGTCACTTTTCCCTTTGGTCAGTCCCAGAGCACCCTTGGGACAGGTTATGCACAACTTTGCAAGACATTTTTTTGGAAGCATGTGGTGTTGGTAGCTGATGCAATGTCCAGTTCCCTGCATGTTGCCAGATTGTCTTCCCTGGCATCAATAGTTACTATTTGTGTTCCCTGTCTTTTATGCTATTGAGAGCTTCCCCCAGACCGTCATATCTGATAATGATCGGCAATTTGTGTCGCAGGAACTTTCAGAATTTTGCATTAATGGTACACAACATCTGATTACCACCCTGTTGCACCCAGCTCCTAACTCTTGTGGTGAAGCCCTTTTTGCAGATGTTCCAAGACTCAAATGAAGAAGTCCATGTCTGCCTCGTCCTGTGATGATACACTGTGTAGTTCTCTTGGCATGTACTGGGCAACACCGTTAATGGTTGCTGTCCTGCAGAACGTTTGTGGTTTGTTGGATGTGTTGCATCCTAAGTCGGATGCTCTGAACTTTCATATCTTACCACACTTTCCTTTCCTCTTTTGGCTGCAGCAGCAAGGGTGATTATCATGTGTAACGGTGGCCCACAATAGTAGCATTTGTTTGTGGTGAATGTCAGTCAGGAGTAACTGACCTGTCATTCCAATTAGTTGCATCTACAATTTTTTCAACCTGCGATTCTGCCATATACATACCCACAGGGCAACAGGGGCAGGTGCAGTGTTTTCCTGGCAGGGGGCTCCCAATTGCAGCAGCATGCACACACACTGCTGCCCTCACTGTGCCCTCATTTCTCCCACGGAAGAGAACACAGGTGGCAGTTGCTATCACGGCTCCCACTGCCAACCCCATGGACTTGGAACTGGGGTCATCCCTTCCCCACTTTCCCCGGGACAAATCCTTGTACCAGTTGTTATTCCAGCCCCTGCAATATTCCACCACTCCGGAGACATCAGCTGCATTGGTGTTGCCTACTTCACAGGTAGGTCCACTTCTGACGAATCTTATGCCCTTTCAGATTTTGCAATGAAGGTCACATCACAAACCTTACCATTTTTGGCCCTTTTCAGGAGGGGGGATTTAGTATTCCTGCCAGCAGATATCAACACGGACACAGACGAGATGGTGCGGGTCTTGCGGAAAAGTAGTGCAGCGAGCTCTCACAGACAGCACGCATGACGCATTGTATGGGCAGAAACACTGAGCCAGATGTAGACCAACAGGTGTAAATAGGTCAGGTCTGATTAGTTCTTACTAAACTGATTTCAACTATCTGGGATCTGCCTTACAGGGAATTCGGAATCTTACTTACGATGCTTATATATTGGACCTAATGGTGTCAAACAGACCTGATCTCAGTGAGTATATCACACTAATAATGATATGACCACGAGATGATGTAATAGCAGTAATTACCAAAGACCAGTCAATGAAGAAAAATTAGGGGAAAAAATACGTGTACTCACAAATTTTTGTACAGAGATAGGAGGAAGTGCCATGAACAATGTGCTAAAATTCTTACCATTGGTGTGTGAGCATGAAGGGGGCTGGGGTGTTTAGAAGTTACTTGATGTTTTGCTTTACTGTATTGAAAACCACAGCTTCTAGTGAAAATGGAAAAATTGCAACTTATTATAAATAGTTTTTTAATAGCATAAAATGATGTTTATTATTAAATAAAGTCGGTCCTACATCTAAGGGCAGTAGGACCTTACTAAGAGTGAAATTGTGTGCTGGAGGTGCAACAGGGTGGAAGACAGGATGGAGGTTAGAGATATGAGGCAAAGGTAGCTTGCCGGAGCAACTTCACACTTTCCCTCCGTCATAGGTCTGCAAATTGAAGAACGAGCGAACGATTCCCGACACTCTCTACTACACTACATCACAAAATGCAACTACAGGGTGTTTCACAAAGTGATAGCTGCTGGCCACAGTGCGCCTTACAGATCAAAAATGGCTCTGAGCACTATGGGACTTAACTGCTGAGGTCATCAGTCCCCCAGAACTTAGAACTACTTAAACCTAAGGACATCACACACATCCATGCCTGAGGCAGGATTCGAACCTGCGACCGTAGCGGTCGCACGGTTCCAGACTGTAGTGCCTAGGACCGCTCGGCCACCCCAGCCGGTGCCTTACAGATCACTGGTGATGCAGTATGCATACATTCCTGAAGGTGTTGAACTTGTATTTATACAGAGGATGCCAGGAAGAATGCTCATTTGAAGCAAAAAGCTTCACACAGACATATGCCATAGTCTGAATAATTTCTGTGACAGAACACATTACATGTACATTTGCTTCTGGGCTAGTGGCGAGCTTGTATGTGTTTTACCCACTAACCCTCTTTGACATTTTATTCTAGCCCAACATACCTCATTGCTTTCAATCTCTTTGGTTGGGATATCTGCCTGTCTTTAAACTAGCCCACTTAAGGCACTGTTATCCATGGTGTGTAGCAAGTGAAGTAGTGCAAAGGATTGAGAGCATACCAGAGAAAAGAATCAGGTAACTGTGATTTAACACATGCTGGCTCAAATGCCTTACAATAATGAAGAACATGCTGACAACAGTTTCTGCAATAACAGTGTTCCTACTGCTGTCAATGAATACTACCTGCATTTTCCAACTTCTTGTAGAGTGTTTACCAGAATTTTCAGTACATTATGTGAAACAGGTTTTCTTTAGAGCTTCCATTTTTCTTCTGAATGTGTAGTTTAACAGCCTGTGCAGAAACAGCAACACATTGGTAAAGTTCAGTCCTGCTATCAGCATACAGCAACTTTCTGCACATATCTTTGTCCCACAAACTCGGTTATCGAGAACATTACATGCAGAAAACTTGTACCTATTACAAACGCAGTGTTCCCACAACCTTCACACTGATGACAGTGTCACACACCATGAATTTTATCTCTGATTAGATGACAATAGTCATTTGTTTCCATTAATACTTTTCACTGATGAAATCACGATTATACAGAATGGAATCAATGATATATGTAATAATAATCGATGGTTGTTGGAAAATCCACATGCTACAGCTGAAACCTATTTCCAAGTTTGTTTGCTGATCAACACATGGTCATTGTCGGTAACATGTTGATAGGTACAGATATTTAAGAAGCTTAAATGGCAGGCCAGAATTACTGACATTTTTTGGAAAATTCATTTGTTGAAAACACTGATGATGTTCCTTTGGCCACGGGCTGATGAGAACTGATGGATTGTGATGGCATGCAACTGAATGAGAAATAGTCTGTCATGGGGCTTATCCTAAAACGGGCTATCCTTTAAGGCACAGCTACAGATAGTGTGATAATACGTTTTATAAGCACGGAAAAACAGACATACACAAGTTGAATTCTCCAGCAGTTCCTGGTGGTATGAATTAAAATGTCACTCCCTTTTCATAATGGTTAGTTTGCACTAAAGGAGTAAGATTTTTATATACAGACCAGGAATCAAGCAAAAGCAAATTCTTTTGATGTGCTATTGGCCGAAAGCAGTGCTCATACCTTAGTTGTAGTTATCGTATGTCCATTTTCTCACCCTTGCTTGCTGTAATGTAATTATTCCCTACTTACTACCCTTGAAACATCAAGCACACGAGAAAACTCGCAGCACAATAAATAACTTTCCAGCCAACCAAATTAACAGTTGGCATAATTCTATATATGAATACATTAAGGCATTGATGTTAGTCGATCTTGATATAACTCTCTTGGTACCTCTAATTTCCAGCGTTCCTTTCATGTGTGTTTCCTCTTCAAATACCGATTCATCGGGGTTGAAAACAAAGTCCTTAATTAATGATAGGACAAGTTTTTTTTTACCTCATCTATAGTTTTTCGGCCCAATTCCACAGTTTGCTGTGCATCATCAGGTTGATGCTTTGTTTGAAACTTAGTTATCTTATGTCTTCTAGTTCTGAAGCATGTTTGAAGTTACGCAACCATCCACTGCTTCCCTAGAAATCATTGTAACCTACATCAAACGCAATATCACGCATTCTTGAAACATGCAAACAGCAGTTTTTGTTCCAAGTGCACTGTGTCCTCCATTGAACATCCATAGTTTTTCTTATGCACTACATCGCCATATTGCTGTAGACTTATTAGGAATCTGTTCATAACTGTTTCTTTACTATGTTGCAGATGATCATCTGCATATGTACTTATGTTTAGTAAACGCGCCTTGGACAACAATTGTCGTTTACCAAGTTTCACTGGAGATGGGGTTTGTGGCTTTAAGTCCAACAAGGACGACAAACTACATGGCTCCATACCTGTTTCAATATCACTTTCACTTGTTAAGCACTTTTCGTCATGATTGTACTCTTCATGTACAGTCTTAGACATAAAAAATGACTGTCGGCCAGCCGCCACGGAGACTAAGGAGGCAAATAAAACTGACCGCCCCTGAGAACGTAAAGTCTGGCCGTCTGCACAATCTGGCAACACTGAAAGATGCGGAAGTGTCAGGAGGAAGTGTTGTTTACACGCATGATGTTGCGGGCTGTATGAGCCTGTGGTCTAGTGGTAATTGTCGTACACTCTAAACTTTTAGTTGCGTGTTCACATCCAATTGTATCTCTCTCTCTCTCTCTCTCTCTCTCTCTCTCTCTCTCTCTCTCTCTCTCTCTCTCTCTCACACACACACACACACACACACACACCACATTTTAGCCTTTGTCTAAAGTTATGAGTCTTATTGAACATCGAAGATAATTTGCTTCACATTCTACCCACTAGTAATAACAAATACTTCCAGAAACAATTCCGCAGTACAACTCGTGGTTGTTTGCGATCAGAACAGCTTACGCTCGAGAATTTCCTCGTGATGCAGTGGTTACCGGCCACTGGCCAGACACCACCCGCCACCTGAAATCGGACGCTGCCCAGGTGAATGTGGGCCGACGCTGTCGGTGTATGTATCAACTGTCATTTTTGAATTTGAAGTTCTAATTATCATCCTGCAGTTAAACATTGGATTTTACATACTTGAAAATTATGAACAATGGTGAAGCATTGTAAAATTGGGTTGCAGGTGGAAAAAGGTATAACATCTGCAACACAGTATTTACTTTTGGTATAGAAGAGGGGTGAATGCAGAGGAGGCAGCTTGAAAGATTTGAACTGTGTGTGGAGCGAGTGCTTTTGGGAAAAATATGCCAGAAAAAGATATTCTTCTTTCAACAAAGATTGTTCCAGCATGAATGATTTTCCACATTAAGGAAGTCTCGACTACTGATATAAGTGATGGATTACCATTTAACCATCATGCGACATTTGCATTCAACAGGCAAGATTCCGAAGTCTGCTGTAGGAGTACTGCATGCTCTAATTCAATGGAGTGACTATTATTGCAGTTTTGCTTTCATCAGGTCACTCACTGAACATTACTAATTCTGTTGCTAGTGATGAGTTATGATGCCTTTATCGTTAACTTTCTACCAAGAAATGAAAGTCTGAGCCTCCCAAAAGATGTAAACTCGAGGAAAGAGTAGTGTGAACATAATATTCGCCATCTGATAGCTCCAAAAGTGTGTTTTGCACTACAAATTCTTCCCAAAGGCTGTGTCCATCACAGTTGGAATTTGTTGCCAACAACTGAGATACCTTTCAGTTGCAGTGTAATAAAATCGACCAACAAAACTACGTCATGTGAGCTAATGTATGATAATGCACTCTGTTGATTTCAGAAACAAAACTATCCAGGAGGTTGATAGGGAAGTCATCTCTCAGGCACTTGCATTGATCTACATCTACATCCATACTCCGAAAGCCACCTGACGGTGTGTGGCGGAGTGTACCTTGAGTACCTCTATCAGTTCTCCCTTCTATTCCAGTCTCATATTGTTTGTGGAAAGAAAGATTGTCGGTATGCCTCTGTGTGGGCTCTAATCTCTCTGATTTTATCCTCATGGTCTTTTTGCAAGATATATGTAGGAGGGAGCAATATACTGCTTGACTCCTCGGTGAAGGTATGTTCTCAAAACTTCAACAAAAGCCCGTATCGAGCTACTGAGAGTCTCTCTTGCAGAGTCTTCCACTGAAGTTTATCTATCATCTCCGTAATGCTTTCACGATAACTAAATGATCCTGTAACGAAGCGCGCTGCTCTCTGTTGGATCTTCTCTATCTCTTCTATCAACCCTATCTGGTACGGATCCCACACCGGTGAGCAGTATTCAAGCAGTGGGCGAACAACTATATTGTAGCCTGCTTCCTTTGTTTTCGGGCTGCATTTCCTTAGGATTCTTCAAATGAATCTCAGTCTGGCATCTGCTTTACCGACAATTAATTTTATATGGTCATTCTATTTTAGATCATTCCTAATGCCTAAGCCCAGATAATTTATGGAATTATCTGCTTCCAGTTGCTGACCTCCTATATTGTAGCTAAATGAGAAAGATCTTTCTTTCTATGTATTCGCAGCACATTACACTTGTCTACATTGATATTTAATTGCCACTCCCTGCACCATGCATCAATTCGTTGCAGATCCTCCTGCATTTCAGTACAATTTTCCATTGTTACAACCTCTCGATATACTACAGCATCATCCACAAAAAGCCTCAGTGAACTTCCGATGTTGTCCACAAGGTCATTTATATTTATTGTGAACAGCAACAGTCCTACGACACTCCCCTGCGACACACCTGAAATCACTCTTACTTTGGACGACTTCTCTCCACTGAGAATGACATGCAGCATTCTGTTATCTAGGAACTCTTCAATCCAATCACACAATTCGTCTGATTGTCCATATGCTCTTACTTTGTTCATTAAACAAGTGTGGGGAACTGTATCAAATGCCTTGCAGAAGTCAAGAAACATGGCATCTACGTGGGAACCCGTGTCTATGGCCCTCTGAGTCTCTTGGATGAATAGTGCGAGCTGGGTTTCACACGATCGTCTTTTTCGAAACCCATGCTGATTGCGACAGAGTAGATTTCTAGTCTCCAGAAAAGTCATTATACTCGAACATAATAAGCGTTCCAAAATTCTACAACTGATCGACGTTAGAAATATAGGTCTATAGTTCTGCACATCTGTTTGACGTCCCTTCTTGAAAACAGGAATGACCTGTGCCCTTTTCCAATCTTTTGGAATGCTACGCACTCGTAGAGACCTACGGTACACTGCTACAAGAAGGAGGGGAGTTCCTTTACTTACTCTGTGTAAAATTGAACTGGTATCCCATCAGGTCCAGTAGCCTTTCCTCTTGTGAGCGATTTTAATCGTTTTTCTATTCCTCTGTCATCTATTTCTATATTTACCATTGTGTCATCTGTGCGACAATCTAGAGAAGTAACTACAGTACAGTCTTCCTCGTTGAAACAGCTTTGGAAAAAGGCATTTAGTATTTTGGCCTTTAGTCTGTCATCTTCTGTTTCAGTACCATTTTGGTCACAGAGTGTCTGTATATTTGTTTTGATCCACCTACTGCTTTGACATAAGACCAAAATTTCTTAGGATTTTCTGCGAAGTCAGTATGTAGAAATTTACTTTCAAATTCGTTAAACGCCTCTCGCATAGCCCTCCTCACACTACATTTTGCTTCCTGTAATTTTTGATTGTCTGCAAGGCTTTGGCTATGTTTATGTTTGCTGTGAAGTTCCATATGCCTCTGTAGCAGTTTTCTAACTCAGTTGTTCAACCACAGTGGCTCTTTTCCATCTCTTACGATCTTGCTTGGCACATACTCATCCAAGGCATATTGTAGGATGGTTTTGGACTTCATCCACTGATCTTCAACACTATCTGTAAGTGAGATAAAACTTTTGTGTTGAGCCGTCAGGTACCCTGAAATCTGCTTTTTGTCACTTTTGCTAAACAGAACAATCTTCCTACCTTTTTTAATATTTCTGTTTACGGCTGAAATCACCGATGCCGTAACCACTTTATGATCGCTGATTCCCTGTTCTGAATTAACTATTTCAAATACTTCGGGTCTGTTTGTCACCAGGTCTAATACGGTATTGATACTAGTCAGTTCTCTGTTTAACTGCTCATGGTTGTTTTCAGATAATGCACTTAAAAAAATTTCACTGGATTCTTTGTCCCTGCCACCCGTTATAAACATTTGAGTCTTCCAGTCTATATCTGGCAAATTAAAATCTCAACTACTCAGGAGGACGATGTTATCAGGAGAAAGAAACTGGCGTTCTACGGATCGGAGCATAGAATGTCAGATCTACATCTACATCTCCATCTACATTTATACTCCACAACCCACTAAAAGGTGTGTGGCGGAGGGCACTTTACGTGCCACTGTCATTACCTCCCTTTCCTGTTCCAGTCGCGTATGGTTCGTGGGAAGAACGACTGTTGGAAAGCCTCCATGCGCACTCAAATCTCTCTAATTTTACATTCGTGATCTCCTCGGGAGGTATAAGTGGGGAAAGCAATATATTTGATACCTCATCCAGAAACGCACCCTCGCGAAACCTGGACAGCAAGCTACAACGCGATGCAGAGCGCCTCTCTTGCAGAGTCTGCCACTTGAGTTTGCTTAACATCTCCGTAATGCTATCACGCTTACCAAATAACCCTGTGACGAAACACGCCGCTCTTATTTGGATCTTCTCTATTTCCTCCGTCAACCCGACCTGGTACAGATCACACACTGATGAGCAATACTCAAGTACAGGTCGAACGAGTGTTTTGTACGCCACCTCCTTTGTTGATGGACTACATTTTCTAAGGACTCTCCCAATGAATCTCAACCTGGTACCCACCTTGTTGTTGTTGTGGTCTTCAGTCCTGAGACTGGTTTGATGCAGCTCTCCATGCTACTCTATCCTGTGCAAGCTTCTTCGTCTCCCAGTACTTACTGCAACCTACATCCTCCTGAATCTGCTTCATGTGTTCATCTCTTATTCTCCCTCTACAATTTTTACCCTCCACGCTGCCCTCCAATGCTAAATTTGTGATCCCTTGATGCCTCAGAACATGTTCTACCAACCGGTCCCTTCTTCTTGTAAAGTTGCCTTACCAACAATTAATTTTATATGATCATTCCACTTCAAATCGTTCTGCACCCGTACTCCCAGATATTTTACAGAAGTAACTTTACCAGTGTTTGTTCTGCTATCATATAATCATAAAATAAAGGATCCTTCTTTCTATGTATTCGCAATAAATTACATTTGTCTATTTTAAGGTTCAGTTGCCACTTCCCGCACCGAGTGCCTATCCGCTGCAGATCTTCTTGCATTTTGCTGCAATTTTCTAATGCTGCAACTTCTCTGTATACTACAGCATCATCCGCTAAAAGCCGCCTGGAACTTCCGACACTATCTACTAGGTCATTTATATATATTGTGAAAAGCAATGGTCCCATAACACTCCCCTGTGGCACGCCAGAGGTTACTTTAATGTCTGTAGAAGTCTCTCCATTGAGAACAACACGCTGTGTTCTGTTTGCTAAAAACTCTTCAATCCAGCCACACAGCTGGTCTGATATTCCGTAGGCTCTTACTTTGTTTATCAGGCGACAGTGCGGAACTGTATCGAACACCTTCCAATAGTCAAGGAAAATGGCATCTACCTGGGAGCCTGTATCTAATATTTTATGGGGCTCATGAACAAATAAAGCGAGTTGGGCCTCACACGATCGCTGTTTCCGGAATCCATGTTGATTCCTACAGAGTAGATTCTGGGTTTCCAGAAACGACATGATATGTGCGCAAGAAACATGTTCTAAAATTCTACAACAGATCGACGTCAGAGATATAGGTCTATAGTTTTGCGCATCTGCTCCATGACCCTTCTTGAAGACTGGCACAACCTGTCCTCTTTTCCAATCACTTGGAACCTTCTGTTCCTCTGGAGACTTGCGGTACACGGCTGTTAGAAGGGGGGCAAGTTCTTTCGCGCACTCTGTGTAGAATCAAACTGGTATCCCGTCAGGTCCAGTGGACTTTCCTCTATTGAGTGATCCCAGTTGCTTTTCTATTCCTTGGACACTTATTTCGATGTCAGCCATTTTTTTTGTTTGTGCGAGGATTTAGAGAAGGAACTGCAGTGTGGTCTTCCTCTGTGAAACAGCTTTGGAAAAAGGTGTTTAGTATTTCAGCTTTACACGTTTCATCCTCTGTTTCAATGCAATCATTATCCCAGAGTGTCTGGATATGCTGTTTCGAGCCACTTCCTGATTTAAGGTAAGACCAGAACTTCCTAGGATTTTCTGTCAAGTCGGTACATAGAATTTTACTTTCGAATTCACTGAACGCTTCACGGATAGCCCTCCTTACGCTAACTTTGACATCGTTTAGCTTCTGTTTGTCTGAGAGGTTTTGGCTGCGTTTAAACTTGCAGTGAAGCTCTCTTTGCTTTCGCAGTAGTTTCCTGACTTTGTTGTTGAACCATGGTGGGTTTTTCCTGTCCCTCACAGTTTTACTCAGCACATACCTGTCTAAAACGCATTTTACGATTGCCTTGAACTTTCTCCATAAACACTCAACATTGTCAGTGTTGGAACAGAAATTTTTGTTTTGATCTGTTAGGTAGTCTGAAATCTGCCTTTTATTACTCTTTCTAAACAGATAAACCTTCCTTCCTTCTTTTTATATTCCTATTTACTTCCATATTCAGGGATGCTGCAATGGCTTTATGATCACTGATTCCCTGTTCTGCACTTACAGAGTCGAAAAGTTCAGGTCTGTTTGTTATCAGTAGGTCCAAGATGTCATCTCCACGAGTCGGTACTCTGTTTAATTGCTCGAGCTAATTTTCGGATAGTGCACTCAGTATAATGTCACTCGATGCTCTGTCCATACCACCCATCCTAAACATCTGACTGTCTCAGTCTATATCTGGTAAATTGAAATCTCCACCTAAGACTATAACATGCTGAGAAAATTTATGTGAAATGTATTCCAGTTTCCTCTCAGTTGTTCTGTCACTAATGCTGCTGAGTCGGGAGGTTGGTAAAAGGAGCCAATTATTAACCTAGCTCGGTTGTTGAGTGTAACCTCCACCCATAATAATTCACAGGAACTATCCACTTCTACTTCACTACAGGATAAACTACTACTAACAGTGACAAACACGCCACCACCGGTTGCATGCTATCTATCCTTTCTAAACACCGTCTGTGCCTTTGTAAAAATTTCAGCAGAATTTATCTCTGGCTTCAGCCAGCTTTCCGTACCTATGATTTCAGCTTCAGTGCTTTCTATCAGCGCTTGAAGTTCAGGTACTTTACCAATGCAGCTTCGACAGTTTACAATTACAATACCGATTGCTGCTTGGTCCCCGCATGTCCTGACTTTGCCCCGCACCATTTGAGGCTGTTGCATCCCTTAATCGGGCAGGTGGGTTAGAAAATTTAAAAATGGAAATGGATAGGTTAAAGTTAGATATAGTGGGAATTAGTGAAGTTTGGTGGCAGGAGGAACAAGACTTCTGGTCAGTTGAATACAGGGTTATAAATACAAAATCAAATAGGGGTAATGCAGGAGTAGGTTTAATAATGAATAGAAAAATAGGAATGCGGGTAAGCTACTACAAACAGCATAGTGAACGCATTATTACGGCCACGACAGACATGAAGCCCATGCCTACTACGGTAGTACAAGTTTATATGCCAACTAGCTCCGCAGAGGACGAAGAGATTGATGAAATGTATGATGAGATAAAAGAAATTATTCAGATAGTGAAGGGAGATGAAAATTTAATAGTCATGGGTGACTGGAATTCGACAGTAGGAAAAGGGAGAGAAAGAAACATAGTAGGTCAATATGGATTCTGGGGAAGAAATGATTCCATCCCTCTCAATTGCCTTACACCATCTTGGAGCCAGCGCCTGTATACCCGCACGGTAAAATACTGGACCAACCTGTTGGAGCCACTGTTTGGCAGCGTGCACAAGGGAGTCATCATCTTCAAACCGTGTTCCACCAAGAGAGTCTTTCAGTTTCCCAAAGAGACGATAGTCACATGGAGCCAGGTCAGGACTGTAAGGCGGGTGTTTCAGTGCTGTCCATTCGAGTTTTGTGATCACTTCCATAGTTTTTTGACTGACATGTGGTCGTGCAACATCAAAACATCCTGCTTTTGCTGATGTGGTCAAACACGACTCAGTTGAGCTTGAAGTTTCTCCAGTGTCGTCACATATGCATCAGAATTTATGGTGGTTCCACTTGGCATGATGTCCACAAGCCAGCGTCCTTCACAATCTAAAAACACCGTAGCCATAACTTTTCCAGCAGAAGGTGTGGTTTTGAATTTTTTTTTCTTGGGTGAATTTGCATGATGCCCCTCCATTGAGTGCCTCTTCATCTCTGGTGAAAATTGATGGAGCCATGTTTCATCACCTGTCACAATTCTTCCACGAAATTCACCTCCACCATTCTTGTACTGTTCCAAAAGTTTGCTGCATACTGTTTTTCTTGTTTCTTTGTGAGCCACTGTCAACATCCCGGGAACCCACCTGGCACAAACCTTTTTGAAAGCCAACACTTTCAGTATTCTGCAAGCACTTCTTTCCCTAACCCAACATAGCATGACAATTCACTCACTGTGATGCTTCTGTCAACAGTCACCAATTCATTAACGCTCTGCACATTGTCTGCAGTGTGTGCAGTACGAGGCCTGCCACTGCGAGGACAATCCTCAATATTGCCATGCCCGCTTTCATCACGTATCCTGCTTGCCAACCAACTTATTGTACTGTGATCGACAGCAGCATCTCCGTACACCTTTTTAAACCTCTTGTGGATATTTCCCACTGTCTTGTTTTCACAGCACAGGAATTCTATGACAGCACGTTGCTTCTGACAAACGTCAAGTGTTGCAGTCATCTTGAAGACATGCTGTGGCGGTGCCACTCATGGGAACAGGTTGAACTAAGTTTGAAAACAAGCAGGAAGGATTTATCTACACACTGTAAAGCTTTCACACATGCAGAATGAAAAAAGTATTTTTTCAAAAATAGTGTGCATTTCTTTTGGAGTGACCCTCATAAATAGTGTGGTGGCATTGTCGATTCTCTTTATTTGACATCAGCTTGAGTAATCTGATTTAACGAGCATAGTACTCTGTTCACAAGCTGCTAATGCTACAGTATGACTACAGAGATAATCGTGTGGGTATTACATTAATTCTATGTGAATTACTTGACAAATATTACCATCAGCTATGAAGCTGAAATGACTCACTACACAGGTACTGTATGTTGCACTTGGTTAAGTGATTAGTTCTCTGCAATCCTGCTTCTACTGTTCGTAAATACTTGTATACTGACCATTCGTTACTTGACAAAATATGCACTACAATCTGATTCGCATGTATATGACATGGGTTAGCGCCATCACAAAGCAATGACTCAGGAATGGATGCGTTGAAGTCCTGTTACACTGAGGGCAAGACAAATGTTCGCAAATCACCTGTACTGCCTCAAAAAAACAATTTCATCTGAAATATCGAAGGACAGACATCCGCACTGTCACAGGGAATTCAAATACAGCAATGATGGCAGATGAAAATTTGTTACCACTTGGGGTTCAAACCTGGATCTCCTGCTGAGTGGGCAGAAGCTCTGACCATTGCACTGTCGGGTCACTAATGTCCAAGCTGCCTGCAGGACCTATCTACAAATGCACCTTGTCAGAAGAAAATTCCCATCTTTGCTGCATAGCACATACGTGGTATCCAATGTCCATTATTCCACTCGCTCGCAGCCACATTGTATTCTGGCAAGGGTTCGGACAATGACGTGCGTCTAGCACTGAAAACTTTCGATGGCCCATTGAGACCAGAATAATTACACAGGATGTTTCGGGAGAATAGTAAACATTGTAGGTGGTGGTAGAACAGACAAATTGGAGACAAAATGCCATATAACATGTGTCCAATATTTATTGAGTACATACAGGTGGGTTCAATGTATTTTCGTTTCGTTTCGTTTGTTGGCCCTTACAGGGCCCCGCTATCTACACTTCCTTGAAAATGAGCTTCCAGCATTATTGGATGAGGTTCCTTTTGCTACAAGAATGTGTATGTTTCTCCAACATGACAGGGCTCCTGCACATTCTAGTTGTCAGGTGACATATCGTCCAAACCTATCATTTCTCGGATGATGGATCAGTAGATATGGACACTTTTCTTGGCCACCAAGGTCCCCGGACCTTCTCTCTTTCAATTTTTGCCTATAGAGAAGGTTGAAAGGTGAAGTCTACAATGAAAAAGTAAACTCAAGAGCTGGTTTGATCGTTTGGATTATGAATAGTGCAGTCCTCATAAAAGAATGCAAAGACAATCTCAGAAGAGCTACACGTGATGTTATCATTAAAAGTTAAAAGTGCATTGAAGTTGGTGGGGGAAGTTTTGAAAGTAAACTTTGAACATCCTCATTTGCCTTTGCTTTGAGTTTGTTAGAGTTATGTACTAACAGCTGTATCTCTGTACTCAATAAAAAGTGGATACATTTATATGGAATTTTTTTATGCAATTCGTCTATACTACCACCTGCTTAAATATCTACTATTCCTCCTAAAACACCCTGTATATGCACACACACACACACACACACACACACACACACACACACACACACACACACACACACACACACACACTTCTATCTTAAGTGTTATTCAGAAAATGTTTGGCTTCTCAGTGATAGTGACGGCCTGGGGCTGCATTAACCTACTCCTTTCACCAGATATAGTTGTAATTTTCTGAACAATTCATATTTAGTAAGTGACAGCGACAGAGACTCTCGTCGTTTACTTTGTGGAAAACCTGCTTCTTTCTGCCCTAGCCCATACTACAGCAATGACTGACTGCCACATTCTTGATACCTCAACTGGACGTGCTACTGCAACTGTAGCCAAAGATTCAAATCCTGCTGGAAAAGTATATTTATCAAGTCGGATGGTTTTGCTCCTCCTCCACTGTTATTGAAACAATCATAACGAAATTAAGTATAGGAATCCTATGAAACACTTGAGTTCATACTGCGGTGCTGTGCAGATGAAAAAAGTAGTTTTTCACAATTATCAGATGACAGATGAAGTTTGTCAGATTCCACTAATTATGACTGCATTATTAATTGTTGGTTCACAGGCACTTTTCTGCTGCTTATTGTAACTGTCTTTTTGAATGTTAGAGCTGGAAGAATAGGGACATCAGATTTTCACGATATGGAATATTTGAATTCACCTTAAGGCTTCACATTTCGAGCAGTGGCAGAATATCCATCAGAAAAGCTGACAACAAGAAGCCAGGTCATGCCTATCTTCTGGCAGGTGTGCCAATGACAGTGATCTCAATAACAATATTGTATAGCAAAGATACGTTGCCAACTCAACCACTGGAGAAGCCCCAAAATATTCTTTCACAATATCTAAAACAATCTGACAATGCTAAAGTAGTTTACAAATTCTACACCTGTAGAAACTTACTGGTTCTAACAATGTTATTAAACCAGTGTAGTTTGAAGAGTATTTTCATCTAGAAACGAATTGCCTAGACTGTTGATCAACCAAGAGCGGGAAAGGTAAAATTTTACGAGTATACAATCAGAGCAACAAGTGCCTGTGAGATGACTTTCCTATCAATCTCCTGGATAGTTTTGTTTCTCAAATCAACAGAGTGCATTATCATGCATTAGCACATATGATGTAGTTTTGTCGGTTGATTTTCTTACACTGCAATTGAACGGTGTCTCAGTTGTTGGCAGCAAATTCCAGCTGTGATGGACACAGCCTTGGGGAAGAATTCGTAGTGCAAAACAAACTTTTGGAACTATCAGATGGAAAATATTACGTTCACACTACTCTTTTCTTAAGTTTATGTCTTTTGGGAGGGCTCAGCCTTTCATTTCTTGTTAGAAAGTTAATGATAAAGGCATCATAACTCGTCACCAGTAACAGTATTGCTTAGTAATGTTCAATGGTGAACTGATGACATTCAAGCAAACCTGCAATAATAGTCACTCCATTCATTTTTGTTGTTTTGAACTAGAAAATGTAGTACTCCTACACCAGACTTCTGAATCTTGTCTATTGAGTGTAAATGTTGAATGATGGTTAAATGATAATCTATCACTTACATCAGTATTCGTGACTTCCTTAATGTGGAAAATCATTCATGCCAGAACGATCTTTGTTGAAACAAGAATATCTTTTTCTGGCATATTTTTCCCAAAAGCACTCGCTCCACACACAGTTCATATCTTTCAAGCTGCCCCCTCTGCATTCACCCCTCTGTTATACCAAAATTAAATACTGTGTTGCAGATGTTGTACCTTTTTCCACCTACAACCCAATTTTACAACCTTAACCGTAGTTCATGATTTTCAAGTAGGCAAAATCCAATGCTTAACTGCAGGATGACAATTAGAACTTCAAATTCGAAAATGACAGTTGATACATACACTGACAAGAGTTGCACTGCGTTCACCTTGGCGGCACCCGATTTCAGGTGGCGGGTGGAGTCTGACCGGTGGCCGGTAGCCAATGCATCGCGAGGAAACACTCAAGCGTAAGTTGCTCTGATTGCCATGCAACCACGTGCTGTCCTGCGGAATTGTTTCTGGAAGTATTTGTTATTACTAGTGGGTAGAATGTGATGCGAATTATCTTCAAAGTTCAATCAGGCCCATAACTTTAGATGAGGGCTGAAAGCTGGTCTTGGTGGCCGAGCGGTTCTAGGCACTTCAGTCCGGAACCACACGACTGCTACGGTCGCAGGTTTGAATCCTGGCTCACGCATGGATGTGAGTGATGTCCTTAGGTTAGTTAGGTTTAAGTAGTTCTAAGTTCTAGGGGACTGATGGCCTCAGATGTTTAGTCCCATAGTGCTCAGAGCCAATTGACCATTTTTTTTGGGGGGGGGGGGGGGGAGGAAAAGAAAAGAAAAAAAGGGGGAGGGAGGGAGGGAGGAAGAGGGAGAGGGAGAGGGAGAGGGAGAGGAGAGAGAGAGAGAGAGAGAGAGAGAGAGAGAGAGAGAGAGAGAGAGAGAGACGGTTGGACGACATAACACCAGAATATCTTTTAAGTAGGCAACACTTTCTCCTGACATTTCCACATCTTACAGTGTTGCCAGATTGTGCAGATGGCCACTTTGCGTTGTCAGGGGTGGTCGGTTTTATTGGCCACCTTAAGTGAACAACTCAGACGTAGTCTCTATGGCGGCCAGCTGGTGGTCAGTTTCAGCACATACAACACCACACATTCCACTGACTCATACTGCACAAACACTAATATTTCATTAGCCATGTCTTTCTCACTCTCCAAATTCCTTGGGTTCCTTTCTGACAAAATGTCACCTTCAGCAACTGTTTTTGCAGATATAATTTGCCATTAGTAGCCAATATTGTGGTAGCGTGGTAGACAACACGTGGGGCATCAAATGCTGTAAACTTCATGGACCTTTTGCGACCTCGCACTGAATGTGTTCCTTGTAAGATTCAATTTCACCTATAACAGTGTAAAACACTGTGCAGAGATTTACATAGAATTCATCCATGTGCTTTTCTTGAGTTAATAATTTTAACAATCCATATCTGTCTTCAGTGTAGTGTTAACACACTTTGTAGAACATAAAAACCCCTCCCCCTGGGATTTCTGCGCACTACGTCACCAGTGATCATGAGACGAGCTGCAGAAGAGCCAGTATAGCTTTGTGAAATACCCTGTAGTGGCCTTTTGTGAAATAATGGGATAAAGAGAGTGGGGACTCACCTGCTCATTCTTTAGTAAGCAAACCTACAAAAGAGGGATGTACATGTCCGGTGACCTGCCTTCCTTCACATTTCTACCCCCCCCTTCCCCCTTTCCACCAGCCCGTCACATCCCCAGAAAACAATTTATCCCTTAATACAGTTCTACTGCACTTAGATCTGGTTTACACAATATTAATGTTTGTTCTTAACCCACTTTATGTAACAATAAACATCCACTTTCTCTCATTCTACACTGTTTTTAATGATCTTAGTTTCCATCCCGTGAAATTCTGGAACTGTTAATTCTAAAGAAGAAAATGAACAGTATCCTTTTGTAGGAAATTTAATGTAGTTTAATTTTGTACTTGGAAATATTTTCACCAAAAGCCATGATTTCCAAGATATTCAGAAAAACATAACAAAAAAGAAACTAGTAGTTTCAGCTCTCTGAGACTGCAGATGTGTATGCTAGTTGCACTTGCATGAGTGTGTGCGTGTGCGTGTGCGTGTATGTATGTATGTATGTATGTATGTGTGTGTACTGCTGACAAAGGCCTTAATGGCCGAAAGCTATGTTTGTGTGAATCTTTTTATTGTGCCTATCGTGGCTCAGCATCTCCGCCATATGGTGAGTAGCAACTTTCCTTCTGTTGTATTGTTACAAAAAGGTAATGTTGTGTATATGGGTGAGAGGAATACAGCACTAAAATACAAATGTGTAACTGAGTACGTAATTTGTGTGTTCATAAATTTGTGTGTTCATAACTTCTCAGAAAATATGTATGTAAACTCATGCTTGTGTAAGCTTTTGGCATATTACTTCATGCCAGCAAATTATCATAATGTCCAACATCAAATGTATGTATGTGCATGTCATGTACACTATTGATTCAGAGGACAATAAATAAATAAATACTTGAAAAAAATGGAGTATCCCATGACTATCAATGAATCAAAATTGGAATCAGTCAACTCATACAAATATCTGGGTGTACAAACCGTAGAAATATCAAATGTAATCTCTCAGACTCAGTCATGTGTAAAGCAGGTGGTAGACTTCAGTTCATGAACCAGCATTAAGTGAGGGATCTAGGAATATGCAGTCACATATATATCACTCCTATAGGGACTGTGAAGACAAGATTAGACTAGTTACAGCCCCGCAATACTTCATACATGAAACACGAAGAATGCATAATAAGTGGTAAAAGCAGAAGTATGCTCTGCCATGCACTTCAGGGATTTGCAGAGTATATTTGTAGAGTACCCACATCTGTAATTACAGGTGTTTGTGATCTTTCACAACCAATGTCCATGAGTATAAAGCAGTCCTTTTGAGTAGGATGTTTCCCATATATGTTGAAACTTGCCAAGATAAAGACACTATTCAAAAACAGATTGACAGAGGATAATGAGGAATTGCCACCCTGTCTCCCTTCCACCACTGTTCTTTAAAAGTGTCTGAAAAGGTTGCAGCAAAGAATATTCACGCATTTCTTATAGTAAAAGACAATTTTTTAAAGAACTGTTTGGCTTTTAGCAAAGAAACAAACATTGTAAATCCATCAGTGATTTTACTCAAATTATATTCTCCACAATACATAAGGGTAAAAAAACTTCCTTTCTACACAAATTTAAGATCTACGGAATCAGGTACAGGACTTTACAGTGGTTCAGCTAACACTTAAAGATAGGAAACAATGATTTCTCTTATAGGGCAACAGTTTCCAGTCCCATGGTGTTCAATATGTAGTCTCTGCTCTATACAAATGCCCTACCACTTGTAACAGATATTCATTGTCTCATTTTGAGATGATACATTAGTTCTAATTGAAAATGTTATGCCTGAAAAAAATTCCAGAAATTGGCAAAAATACTGTTGATGAGTTCGAAACCTGGTACCACAAAAACGCATTCATGCTGAATGTCACTAAAACTCAAATTGTGCAGATTGGTACTAAATCACATTAGAACAGAGAGACATAAAAATAGCTTGCAATGGTCAGGAGCCCATAGAATCAAACTGTGTAATATTGTTAGGTCTAAATGCAGAAAAAAATCAAATTGGAAGCTCTTTCATTCCCTATATATTTTTGAGGTCTTGATTTCAGTACATAAAAAAAAATTAAAAAAGTAACTTAAAACTTTCCATTTCCAGCACAGTTATAGCACTCATCATAGAGAGAATTTAAATCTGCACAGCATTTGAAACTCTATGGACAAACACTAGAGTATACTATGAAAGTGGAAGAGAAAAATTTACGACTGACCAATAATAAAAAGAAGGGGTTGGCTTATTGCCTATACTGCGTAACTGTTTTAGAAGAAAATGTAAGGATTTGGAATCTGGAGCTAAAAGTCATGAAATTGACCCAGTAGTGTAGGAAGGAAATCAATGGGATTAATAAGGAACAAAATCTGACAGAAGCAGTACTCAAATAAATCCTCTGAAAAGACTAGCCAACGCAACTGATCTCACAGGGAGACCACACAGCAATCAGATTTTAGTAATTTTTTTATATTTACGGTACACGAGGGTCAGAACTGAAATATCAGTGTACCAAAACATCCGAGGCAACATTCAAAAATTCTCACAAAAATCGGCTGTGGAGTTGGTGGAGCATCTTCAGTTTGCTAAAGCAGAATGATCACATGGGTGGCCCTGGATTCCTTCCTAGTCAATGCAATTTTTTAATAAAGATGTATAGAGTTGAAAATATATATATACATTTTTTTAATTGAAACAAACTCTGTTAACAATCTTTTATGAAAGATCAGTAATTAAAAATTTTCATTTCAATTAAAATGGGAAGAGATTCTGAAACTATTACTTCTAATGTCTTGGAAAAAGACCACGAAGATCTTTGAAATCACGAGTGAAATTGATGTCAAAAGTGGAAAAAATGACATTATTTCATTGCTGAAAAATGTACCAGACTGTGAGAACATCGATGCAGAAGACATCACAGAATGGACTGCAAATGATGAAACTAATGACATTGTGGCAATGGTGACACAGAGGGGGAAGCAACACAGCAGGAGGAGGAGGCAAACTCAGGTGACAGCAGAAATCTCATACCACATTCAGAAGGGCTCATGATGATTGAGGCAGTGCTGCAATGCATTAGAGAGTTGGAGGAAGCAACACCAGCTGGTATCATCAGTTTGCGTTAAGTGAAGGGACACTGCAGCACAGAAGAGGGCGAAAGGAGGGAAACAGCTATCTACCAACGACATTTTAAAGACCTCAAAGCTGTAAGTTTCAGCTTTTTGTAAGGATTAACCTTCCTAAAGTCATACTTTACAATGCAGATAATTTTGTTTTCCACAATAATTTTTGAAGGGTACAGTATGTACATGAGACACACTTATAACTCATAACTAGCAATATATTGCATAAAGAGTCATAAAATGGTAAAAAGATTGTGTATTCACACAAAAAAGGGTGTTCCAAATGGTATGGCTGGGGACAGAAGAGAGAGGTTATAGACTTTCGCCTGTATGCTTCTTTGTTATCCAGCTCGACCTTCCACCACATTAGGTAAGATAGTCAAGAGTCTACTGTATCTTGGAGAAACAATACAGCAAAACTGACTAAAAGAATATGCAATAAATGTAAGCAAAATGGAAAGAGCATATAGTAACTAAAAATATGTACAAGAAGAAATACAAAACTAAAACACTGTGCCGCTTTGGGAAGACCAGAATGTTTATATGCACATGAATGCTTAACAATGAACTATAAGCTGGATAAAAGTAAGATACCAGAGATATGGGTTATTAGATAAATATTGGGTGCAATATAAACTTCAGATGGTTGGAAAATCAGAAATAATAAGGAGTTCTGTCAGAATATATGAAATGGCAAAGCAAAAGTTAATCTTCTTTGAACATCTCTACCAAATAATTGAGAACAGGCTAAAGAAACAAATATTCTGGCATTTAGGAAAAAGGAAGTCAACAATATCATGGGTTACAAAAATATAAGAACCAGAAAGTATGAATATTAAAGAAATGGAACAGGATTGCCACAAGTTCCCCCAAGTGAAATTCCTTGATATTTCCCTGATTTACAGACAAGTTTTACCATTTTTCCCTGACAAATTCTGCGGTCTCAAGGGTAAGTAAAGACAGAGGTCAACAAAAAAAAAAGTAATGATTTCTGTACTTCTGAATGTATGAACAAAAATCTTAAGTACTAACATCAACATCTTTTGTAATGAACTGTTTTTAGATGGAGAAAACAAGGTAAAAGGTATATACGTTTCATTAAGACCAATGATATTATTTCATTTCAATAAAACGAAACACTTGTGACAAAAATATGCATTTCATTGGAATTTGAAGACGGATTTAAAGTACCTCCACTGATTTCAGAAATAACCTTAGAAAAAAGTAAGCCCCTAGAAAGAAGGGTACACGGTAGGGAAGAGTTGTACAAACCAACACAATGAGTAATCACCAAAAAAATGTTGGTTCTACTATGTTTGTTATTGTCGGTTGTTACTCACTGTGTTATGTCTATTATTTTACAAGTATTGCGTGGTTTTTCTTTCTACAAACATGTGAATACATAGTGTACAAACTGCCAGCGACTGCCACAATTTTCTTCTTCTTATCTAATATATAAACTACTTCCAAAGTCCCAAAATGTAGTAGAATAAATAAAATTTCTAAAAAATGCCACACTGTACAATGTACTTGTGGTGTGACAGTCGCAGTTCCTGAAATCCATTGCCCATGGCCTCTGATCTGCCGAGGAGCACTACAGTCCTGGTTTCAAGGATAAACCATGAAAATGCACTGCATTACGCCACATACAAACATACCTGGCCTGTGGGCAGATTGATGAGACTATATCCGACATAAAGGGCCAGCACACTAGTGGGAAACAATGGCTTCAGATTGGCAGGCCCGATCCATTAGAGATACCTACAGAAATGGCCTGTGGTTTTGGCCTGTCATGGATGGCCACTGATGTGACAGCTATTCACTTGTAACAGATACCATGTTGATGAAATGAAACTGTGATGATCAATCCATGCAACAGGTAACTTGCACGAATGCTCTGAGAATCAATAAGGATAGGTAGCAGCTCACCATAAAGATGATTGCTGATATGCACACTAGCACATAGAAAAGACAATCACATTCTCACAACTAAATTTTTGGTCATAGCCTACGTCCGAAAATGACAGCACACATACATTCACACCATCACTCAGACACAACTCATGCACACATGACCACTGTCTCCGGCCACTGCATCTACAGTTTCTGAGAATCAGATCCAAACAAACCACTCCTCACGCCTCCCTGAATCTTGTCAGCAGCTGATAGGCTAGCAGCAAGAAGTGGTGGCAGTAACGACTGCAAGCTGAGGGGACTTGTAGAAAGGGAAGAAGCAGTAAGAATGAGGGAGTAGGGAAGCAATGCACATACTCAGCAGCAATGATGCATGACATCTCAGTAAACAAACCATTTCAGCTACTGAGGCAAAATGAGATTTTTCCAGTGTTTTTTTATCCCCCCTCCCCGTTTCAAATTTCCCCGACTTCCCTGACACGTATGAAATTCCCTGATATTCCAGAACTTGTGGAAAACCTGTGGAAGCAACAGAAACAAACATTTTTAAAATAAAATACTGAATTTAAAAGTCTTTCATGGCGAAAGAAATTGGGGTCAACATGAACAGAGAATGAAAAATACAACACTGGGAACATATGAATGACTAGTGTAAAACTTTAACAAAGAAAGAAGAGGAACGGAAGAAAGTTGCTCCATGATGTCAGTTAGTCAAGAGAAAAAAATAACTAAAACTAATTAATAATAATTATAAAGAAGCAAAATTGGGGAGGGGCATGGGGTGACTGTGGTGGCAGCAGGCATAAATTTAACAAGGGGCCTGGTTAACTGAATAGCCTGCTCTCTATTTTTCCAGTACAACAGTTATTCTGTTGAAGAATTCATGGTTGACAGTCTGATAGTCTGAACGAATATTTTTTAATACTGAAAAGTATTGTGTAATTGTCATAGTAATGAATGTAATACATTGTAAAACTTTTGAATTGCACTTACAGCACAGTTTCTCTGCTGTAAATCCGAGTTGTCTCCTGAAAATAAATCAAAATATTTGAAAATTTTATGAAATGAAATGACAAATCTCATTTCACTGTTGTGCTGTAGTTAGTTGGTATGCTTATGTATATCTTCCACAATACGTACAAATACACTATCTGAATTTTTTACCTATATCATTCTATTTCTCTCTTTGAAAAAATGCTCTTCTTGCTATATAGTCCACGACCAGCACCTGTTTGGTCCTTTTATATTAAATGTGAAATAACTGAGTTGGAGATAAAGCCATCTGATTATAACTACTGTTGAATCTGGTAGTGACGATGTTTTCTTTTTTGTTCTTTTGTTAAAAAAAAAGGGCAATTTTGACTGACAAATGAAAATGAATATATTTAATAACTGACAATCATTTAAGCTCTGTCCATCCAATGGTAAATATAAATTAATTTGTAAATGTTCTATGGGCAACCAAGATGCACAATTTTCATTTGACTGAAATGAAACTGCAAAGAATTTTACTGTATTACATGGCAGCACAAACTACTGACTCAACATAAGTAACAATCAGTGAAATGCTCATCAAATCTTCTGGACGTAACATTTTTCATGATTTAAAACAAACACTTTTGGCAACACTTTCCAAATGACTAATTTTACTGCCTGTGTTTCACTATACCTCAATTGTTAAGTTTTTTTCATATTTGACTGCATATTCAACCTCTACAGGATGTTTAAAATAAATGAGAGAGAGAGAGAGAGAGAGAGAGAGAGAGAGAGAGAGAGAGAATTTGAATTTTTTTACATTGAAAGTCTGAGAGGCATCTGTATACTGTACAGACAGATACATTTATTAAATTAATAATGGAAAGTATTATTTTTATAGATATCCATAAAAGCACAATGTTTCATAAACCAAAATCATTTACCAAAGGCATGGCACTTTTTATAACTTAAACTGTCTTATCACACACTAAATTGCACCATGAAGTTGTCCTATAACAAGAACAATAATGTTCTTCCACAGCAATTCACTGTTTGTACACTATTTTCTTCTCTTGAACACTGTGTTATCCTTTGACATCTAATTTAATGAAAAAACTGGCATCATGTGCAATGCCATAACTAAAGGCAAATGAAGTTCTTTATCTTTTTTTGAATCTGAAAGGCATTTCATCAATTTGTATCAAAGGTATAACACCAATATCAGTCTGCATTCATAACGCTGTGCAATGTAGGTAAAACTGCTTCACTAATCTGTCTGTCGAAACACAGAAAGGACCTCAAAATGTGTGCACAAACTTGCAACTTGATTTTCAAAGTGTAGAGTTCTATGAACAGGTGCTCCCAGTCGTCTTAGTAAGTCACCAAAAGTCTTTTCTTCCTTTCTTATCCAGGGTCTTCGGTCATCATTCACTTGATATGGAGTTACATGGATGTGAATGCCTATACCTGTGGAAGTAGAAACAACTGCTTAAATGAGGTTCAGATTATCTGAAGAGGTGACTGAGTCTGTAATAAGGAATGGCTAAGCTACAATAAAAAACCTTAGAAGCTCGTCAGCATGGTATGTATTAATAAGTATGCATAAACAGGTTAACCGCCCATCTTGTCATGTCATCTGATTAGAAAAACCACAACAGCTTACAGATGAATGCCTTGAACCTTGTGATGTCACTTGGTTAAAAAGCAATTTTAGCCCTATCCTTTGAAATGCAGAATGGAAAACGTTCATCATCATTTAGCATAACCTGCCTTGGTAAGCTGTGGTGTCAAAATCATTTGTAGACACGTTTACTGTGTACTCAGGACAGAAATAATTATGATCTACAAAACATTCTAGTAGCTTATGATTAGTGAAATGCAAACAATATCTTTTCCGGTATTTTTAAAACATCAAATTGTAAAATGCCTATTTCAGTAATTTTTTAATAACTTTCAATAACTCTGTAATTAATGACATAAATCTGTTACAATTATGGACAATCAATAATATTTGGCAGCCACATATTAACTGAAACGGATTGCTTACTTCTCAAGCTTTACCAGTTTGTGCACATACTACAAATAAAGGCTGCTTCATACGAGTAGAGCTGTAAGTAGTACAACAACTGTCCTTAATCGTTAGTAACATAGAGAAAGTTCTGGTTGAGAACTACTAATTATTTAGGAATTAAGGAGATGACTCACAGAAAGGCAGAAGCACTGCATCATCAATAGTCATGTGAACAAAAGGCACACAGCTTAGCCGACTATCAGAAAGCACTTCCTTTTGCCAGTTGTGGGACACACACACACACACACACACACACACACACACACACACACACACACACACACACTATTTGGGGCAGGGGGAGAGCAGTCAGCAGGTTACCTTACATTCAGACCAAAGAGATTAAGGAAGTGAATGATGTGCTGTAAAGAAAGCTCCCGTCTGTACAGCTCAGAAAAGCTGGTGGTAGTGGGAAGGGTCCAGATGGCACAGGTTGTGAAGCAGCCATTGAAACCTAGCATGTCATGCTCTGCTGCATGTTGTGATTCATCTTGTTTTTTGCAACAGTTTAGTAGTGGCCATTCATTCTAGCTGACAGCTGATTGGAAGCCACACCAATGTAAAATGTTGTGCAGTGCTTGCAGCAGAGCTGGTATGTAATGTGGCTGCTTTCACAGGTGGCCTGATCTCTGACTGGGTAGGATAATCCTATAACGAGATTGGAGGAGAAGGTGTTGGGTGTGTGAATTCAGGAGGTCTTGCATCTGAGTCTTCCACAAGTGTATGATCCCAGTGGCAGGAGATTGGGAATGGGAGTTGCATAGGGATGGACTAGGATGTTGTGGTGGTTGGGTGGGTGGTGGAACACCACTTTGCAGGGGCTGAAAGTATCTTAGGATGCCTCTCATTTCACAGCATGATGACAGATAATCAAAGCCCTGATAAAGAACATGGTTCAATCTTTCTAGTCCAGGGTGTTACTAGGTGAAAAGGGCAATGCTACTTTGTGGTTGGTCCTCGGGATGGATGTGAGGATCGGGTGTGTGTGATGATACGGCACAGGAGATCTGTTTGTGAATTAGGTCTGGAGGGTATTGCCTGTCTGTGAAGGCGTTTGTGAGGCCTCCAGCATACTGGCCGAGGGAGTTCTCATCACTGCAGATGTGTCTACTGTGGGTGACCAGGCTGTAAGGGAGAGATTTTTTTGTGTGGAAGAGATGGCAGCTGTCGAAGTGCAGGTACTGTTGGTGATTGGTGGGTTTGATGTGGACCGAGGTGTGGATGGAGGCATCTGAGAGGAGGAGACTGACATCTAGAACAGTTGCACGATAGTTGAAGGAGGGTCAGGTGAAGTGGATGGGAGAGGTGGTGTTGAGATTGTGGAGGAATTAGTGTTTCCTGGCCTCTGATCCAGATTGTAAGATGTCATCAATAAACCTGAACCAGACCAGGGGTTTGGGGTTTTGGAAAGCTAGGAATGTTGCCTCTAGATGATCAATGAAGAGACTGACATGGGAGGGTGCCACATGGGTGCCCATGGTGTGTCACGAATTTGTCTGTGTGGTTTCCCTTCAAAGGTAAAGAAGTTATGGGTTAAGATGTAGTTGGTTAGGTGTAGGAGGAATGAAGTGGAGGGATTGGAGTCTGCAACGAGTTGGGAGAGGCAGTGCTCAATCGCAGCATAGCCACGGGCATGAGGGATATTGGTGTGTAGGGAGGTTGCATCAACTGTGATAAGTAAGGATCCGGAAGGTAAGGGTGTGGGGATGGTCAAGAGCTAGTGCAGGAAGTGGTTAGTATCTTTAATGAGGGATGCTAGGTTATGTATAACTGACTGGAGAAGTTGATCAACAAAGGCCGAGATTCTTTAGGTGGGAGCACTGTAACCAGCCACAATAGGGTAATACCCTCTAGACCTAATTCACAAATTTTGTGTGCCATATCTTCACACATACCCGATTCTCACATTCATCCAAGAACTAACCACAAAGAAGAGCCCTCCTTGTCACCCTATAGCACCTCAGACTGGAATGACAACCACATCCTTCACCAGGAATTTGATTATCTATCATCATGCCCTGAAATGAGGTATATCCTACCTAAGATATTAATATATTTACAATCCCTACCAAAGTGGCAGTGTTCTGTGCTGCTCACTCAACTTCATCAACATCCTAGTCCATTGCTACACAACTCCCCCCCCCCCCCCCCCCCCCAAGTCCCCTGCCACAGGAATCATATCCCTGTGGAAGACTCAAGTGCAAGACGTGTCCAATCCACACACCCAGCACTACCTACTCCAGTCCCATTACAGAATTACCCTAGCCCATCAGACGTAGGGCCACCTATGAAAGCAGCCATGTTATATACCAGCTCTGCTGCAACCAATGCATAGAGTTTTACGTTGATATGACAACAAACCAGCTGTCAACTAGAATGAATGGGCACCGGCAAACTGTTGCTGAAAACATGGTGAATCACCCAGTGGTACAACGTGCACCAGAGCATAATATGAGAGATTTCAATGGCTGCTCCACAGCCTATGCCATCTGGACCCTCCCCATCAACACCACAGCTTTTCTGAGTTGCACAGATGGGAGCTATCCTTACAGACATCATTTGCTCCTGTAATCTTCCTTGCTTAAATGTAAGGTTAACTCGCTGCCCCCCCCCCCCCCCCCGCCCAAAAAAGAGAGAGAGAGAGAGAGAGAGATAGAGAGACAGTGTGTGTGTGTGTGTGTGTGTGTGTGTGTGTGTGTGTGTGTGTGTGCGCCACCCCCCCTGCCCCAGAACGCCGAGCCAACTGGCGACACCACATCAGCTAGCTACCTGCTGTTATCTCATGCCCGAGTTTATGAAATCACATGCCCAGCCATCTGCCACTCGCCCCCTCTACCTGCAGCCCTAGCTAGCCCACAGATGGCTTCGCACTCTCCCATGAGCCGCTTGCCCACATTCCTTCCCTGCCTCCTGCCCCTTTCCATCCCTCATGTCGCCCTCCCTCCCACACCCCCACCTCGCCCCTAGACACTAACCATGGATCAGTAAAGAGCTGGCAGTTGACTGAGCACAATGTAGGAAGACAGGCATGTGTGAGTGAGTAGAAAAGGAAAGTTAGAAAAAGCAAGTGCATTCCAAAAACTAGCCAAGCTCTGTACCTTTTGTTTGTGTGCCTATCGACGAGACAGTGCTTCTGCCTTTCAGTGAGTCATCTCCTCATCTCTAACTAATTCATTGTTTTAATTTCTGTGAGTCTTCTGTCTTTGCTCTACCTCATGCTTTTGAATGAAGTCTATTTCTTGATATGCATATTAAATGACAGGACCATGTAGCAGAAGTTTCTTATGCCACAGATCAATAATATTTATAGCAAGGCTGTGCAAAGACACCATACCTAATATTAACATCGCAATCAGCTTTCAATGTTTTCAGCACTGCAAACAATTCAACAAACTAGAAATGAATGACCCAATTTCAGAGACTTTCCTGGTCTTGTACAGATATGATTTTATGTATAATAGACTGATGAAGCACGCAAAAATTTTTACCAAGGCTGAGAATCAAATCTACGTCTCCTGCTTACTAGGCATGTTTGTTAGCCACTAAGCCATTTTGGCACATCCATTCACACAATTGCATGAATTACCCTGGCATACCTCCCTCCTCAGTCAAGATTCTCACTGCTCCCCAAGTATACTTTAAATTCCCCACATATACGAACAAATTTGCTGAGAATCTTCCATGTTATGGAATGGAAATGGAAATGCCATGTGGCTAGGGCCTCCTGTCGGGTAGACCGTTCTCCTGGTGCAAGTCTTTCGAGCCGACGCCACTTCGGCGACTTGCGTATCGATGGGGATGAAATGATGATGGTAAGGACAACACAACACCCAGTCCCTGAGCAGAGAAAATCTCCGACCCAGCCAGAAATCAAACCTGGGCCGTTAGGTACAACATTCCGTCGCGCTGACCACTCAGCTATCAGGGGCGGACATGTTTTGGAATAGCACCTCAGCATTGAACATAAATGGGGAATCCAACCTGAAACCCAAGTGCAGGTACCTATAAAAATGAAATGACACAATTTCAGAGACTTTACTGGTCTCATACAGAAATAACCTTACATATATAGACTGAAACAGTGAGTGAAAATTTGTACCAAGGCTGGGAATCAAATCTGGGTCTCCTGCTTACTAGGCAGTGAGGTGGCAATGACAATGCAGGGGAATTTGTGAAGTTGTGTGAACCGCTGTGCTGAATTGCCTTACTGGTTAATGCACCTGCCTAGTAAGCAAGAGATACAGGTTTGAGTACCTGCATATCCCCCCTTTACATTTGATGGTGAGGTGCTATTCTGGAACACCGAGAGTCTCAGCAAGTCTGTTCGTGTGTACGGGGGAATTTAATGTAGACTGGAGCAGCAGTGAGAATTTGGATCAAGGGGAGAGGCATGCCAGGATAATTTGTGCAGTTGTACCAAGGTGGCTCAGTTGCTAATGCACCTCCCTAGTAAGCAGGAGACCAGAGTTCAATTCCTAGCCTCGGTACAAATTTTCACTCACTGCTTCAGTCTATACACATAAAAACTAGAAAGGTTTGTGGAAGACGTGTGCCACAGTTATCAAATCAGTAAAACTGTTTCCCCTACTCCTCACAACAGGTGGGCCCTTCTCAAACTGTGGTCTGGGTGATGTATCCCTCCTTTCTAACCTATTCCCATGCACAGCATATGTGATACGCCTAGGTCTTTTGGGACCCAACTACTTAGGTCATCGGTCCTTAAGCCTACACACCACTTAATCTTAACCTAAACTAACTTATGCTATGGACAACACACACACCCATGCCCGAGGGAGGACTCAAACCTCCAACAAGGGGAGCCGTACGGACCATGACAAGGCACCTCAGACCACACAGCTACCCCGTGTGGCCAAAAATTCAGGGAAAATTTCAAATCAGATTGATCATTATACATTGAGCTATGAAAGAAATAGGGTAAAGAGTAGTGACAAATCACATATCAGAAATGTTTAAAATAGCAACAGGGAACATTAGAAGGTCTGATACATACAGAAACAGAACTGGGAAAACAACTAGGCATTGCTAAAATCAATATTAAACTGTACTGGTGGAATTTAATGCTGCGAGGACAGATTGCGAGTTGTAATTGGGAAGCTCAGACGGTAGAGCACTTGCCTGCAAAAGGCAAAGTTCCTGAGTTCGAGTCTTGGTCCGGCAAACAGTTTTAATCTGCCTGGAATTTTCATATCAGCGCACATTCCACTGCAGAGTGAAAATTTCATTCTGAAAATCAATATTGCTAACATAAATGAAATAAAAAAGAAATTATGGGGAACAATCGAATTTCAGAATTATGTGATGATGTACTATGGAGTATTGCAAGACTTAAATGACCAATTGGGTAAGAGACCCATCACAGATGTAGTACATACGGAAAGTGAAATTTCACTGAATATCAATGGAAAGAAACTAATAAGAATTTGCCATACACAATGTAAGAAACACCTTCTTTAACATTGTGACATCTGTAAATTTACATGGGCACCTGATACAGCTTCAACAAGAGACTATAATCCTGCAAGTAAAAAGGCATGGATGACAAAGACACAAGAAGAGTTTACAGAGGCTTGGGTGTATATGCATATCACTTTTTTAGAAAGAAGTAATGTAACTTTTGTAAAAATATGAAGGACTCCACACACAAACACCCAGTTGGATGGGAGAACTCATAGGTGCACCTATTCCACCAATATAGTATCAAACTATTATACCAAATGAGACTAAATGAGAAATGTCAAATGAAAACCAGTAAGCAACAACATAAATGGAGAATGGAATACTATCAACACAGCTGTTGAAGCATTAGGAATAAGGAATAAGAAATACTTTCAAGGGGGATTAATGATTTGGAATGACCATACTAATAAGTTAATGTAAGGTTAAAAGGAGGTGCATCTAAAAACCTTGTCATTACCTAATAATGTGAATTATAGAGAGGATTATAAAAGAAAATCTGCTTTACTACAGATAGAACTACAAAAAATTGAACAGGAAAATCGCGATTGATGTGTGAGTAAAGTAGAACATGATATTAACACAAGACAAAACAAAGCACACAAAATTATTAAGCTATTGGAGAAACAGGAATGAGATACTTTACAATTAAATGCAGTATCTTAAAAGGAATGGTTAAAATACTTTAAACATCTATGAACTGTTCACGAAGAAGAAACAGAAATGCACACCAGTACCAGCAACTCTGTAGACCTGAAGATATGATAACAATGGAAGAGCTGTAAAATGTCATTAAAAAAGCAAAAAGGACAGCTGTTACTGATAATATAAACATGGAGCTGATTAAATGTGCATCTGATCAACTAAATCTTAGACTCTTACATTTTATGACTGTTTGCTAGCTAAGCAGACATGGGCCAGATGAATGGAATGAAGTTTTGGTATGCCCTATTTGCAAGAAAGGTGATAAATCACAACTCACAAATTACCAAGGAATAAGTCTACTAAATTTCTGCTGCATACTATACGATAAAATTATATACAAGAGTTTCATACCAATAGTGGAAACACGTATGTTAGCAGTACAACATGCTTTTAGAAAAAGTGCATCATGTTCTGACTGTCTTTCACTTTGGCACAATTAACCAAGAAAAGAAGGCAACTTAGATAGTCAACTTACTATGTTCTTATCGACTGTGAAAAGTCGTCTGACAAGGTGAAGCAGAAAGTTCTGTGGGAATCACTAAAAGCATTTTAAGTTCCAGCACATATGATTAAGGCAATTCAGTCATTATACAAAAATAATAAAATGAGGATCCGTACTGTGAGGAATGGGGCAGAATCTGATGATGTCAATTAAGGAGTCAGACAAGGCTGCCCACAACCCCCCTCCGCCATTTTTAATTTTTACGTTGATATCATTCATAGATGGTTCATTTTTATTAAATGACACATTAAGAAGTGATAATTATAATTTTAATTTTACGATGATGCTATTTGCTGATGATCAGATCATAATAGGACCATCTGAAAGAAAGGTTCAAATTCCAATACACAAATTGAGTCAAACTGCTGCTATATACAGAATGAATATATCAACAGATAAAACAAAAATGATGACATTTCAAGGACTGGAACCCATAACAGCCAAAACTGTTAAAGATTAACAAATAAGTGAACAAGTAAGAGAGTTTAAATATATGGTGTGCAATTTTAAATTTTCCACCTCAGATGGTATACAGCTAAAATTGGCCAGATTCAGTATTTCTGTGGAACTGTACAATGTACATTAAAACATAACGTACAGAAAGAAATATTCATTAAACTCTACAAAGTGTTAATGTTACCTTCGCTACTGTATGGTAGTGAATGTTGGACCCTAACATCTGATCAATTACGATGAATCAAATCACCAGAGATGAAGTTCTTCCACTTTTTAGCGAGATATTCATTGTTGGACCATAAAAAAAACATTAAACAAAAACTAAATGTTGAACCTATTACAAATGTAGCTGAAAAATACCGCCTGAACTGGAAAGACCATGTCCAACATGTCTACTGATAGAATAACTACAGCAGCAATATAATATTACCCAACTGGCAGGAAGAACATTGGATGTCGCTCAAAGAAACAGCATGAACAATTCTGAGGTGGAACACACCAAAAGCCTAATCCTTGAAGACTATGATGAAAATAAAGTTTTAGTGTTGCTTTTTTTTTTTGGTGTTATGTTATTTTCTTGTTTATATTAATTTATATGGTTGGTTATATATGTCTCAACATGATTTATCCATGACAGAATGACATTTTTGTATTCTTCATACCATACAAATATTGTATTTATAAGGGCATGAAAAAACGAAGGAATTGGTAACTACTGTCCCATTTACACATCCAGCTGTCCATTATTCAAACAGATGAGTCTTATTTGTCATTTCACATAACTTTTTTTTTTTTTGGCTGCATTCAATTATTAACTAAAAGGAGTGATCTGGAGCTATGGTACATGAAGTTAAAGGGAAGAAAGGGTAACACCAGTAATGTGAAAGTAGTTGGGACTAAGTTGTTAAGATAGAAACAATAATACTTTTGGAAATCCTAACAATTTACGCTTTTATGGTACAGGATGTGTGAACTGGGGTTGATGATTACTTAGACCACATTTTTAAAAGTTAGTACTCCACAGTACAACTCTTTATTTACTTACCCAGTCTGGTCAATGTTTCCAACAGGCTCCTTGAAGTAATCCAAGTGTTTTTACCCCCGGCATGGCCTCCATCTAACCAGTACATATCTTGTATTCTGGTCACAATTCTCATCATCGTGTCATCATCAGGTGTTAGGGTCTTTAAATAATGAAATTCATAAATAAATTGGTTTAAAACAACACAACCTTTGCTGAATCCTATAAGAATAATACTAGCTTTATCCAAATTGATTCCTTCTTGCCACCACAATGGAGGTGTGTTCTCTTCATTTTCTTTAGACTGCAAGAAAGCAAATATTAGAGTGTAAGTATGCGAACTGGCACACAGATGGACACAAAGAATTCTAAAAATAACAGGACTCAGTTTACAATTAAATTACTTACTGTCCTAGATAATAAAAATAATTTGTTTTCAATATTCATGTTCCTGAATGAAACTGCAGAAAAAGTATGCTTTCATTCTTTTCCAATGTCGATTTTTTAAATTTTTAATTTATTTCTCATGGCTTACCCACTGACTGCCAGACTAGAAGAGCAATTCTGTGTTTAGTGTATCCTACATGCGTTTATAATTTTTTGATTTCATCTACTGTATTTATGTAAACCTCATCCCACTAGATGAATACTGAGCTGATAACTAAGTCCTGCCTCAGTTACATGATTTGCAAACATTTTCAAAAATGTTCACTCATTTCAAAAACTTTCACTCATTTTTACAAAAGTAACACTACATGCAGACAGTTGGGAACTGCAGACAGTATTATAACTCTCCTTCAGTACACTTCAAGATACTACTTACATTGTGTTGGCTGAAGCATAGTAAACCAGGGCACTATTCATTTCCAGTACAGAGATCGCCAAAATGTCAGTTTTGCACAGCAAAGGGGAGAATAGTTTCAGTTGAATAATGATAAGTGAGTACAGAATCAGAGTATTCGGTCTGCCAAAACTGAAACTATTTGGTATTCTTTCCAGAGTACTTGATGTTACATGTACTATGTCACGTTGCCTTAAATTGCCACTACATTTTTGAATGTGAAATTGGAGTAAAAGACTGATCTCTAGTGTGACCCAAAGTCTAGCTTAGATGGAAAGTTACACCAGTGTGCAACTTGGGAAAGCAATACATCATACGTCATGAGAAGCAACTCTGTTACAGCTCCACAAAACAAGAGTAAGAACACTACCTGACTTTAAAAACACACACACACACACACACACTCACTCTCTCTCTCTCTCTCTCTCTCTCTCTCTCTCTCTCTCTCTCTCTCTCTCTCTCTCTGTGTGTGTGTGTGTGTGTGTGTGTGTGTGTGTGTGTGTGTGTGTGTGTGTAGGGGGGGAGCTGTACACGCACGTGAATTGCCAGAAGTTTTACTACAGCCACCTTTATTTAACCGATGTTATGGCTTTGACAAATCGCCTAAATATTTAAAATATTACCTCCTTTTCCACACTTGCTGCTGGGCTTCCAGCACTTGCAAGTTGTGCGGGATTAACATTTCGAAGTCGCTGTGATACACCTTGTAATAAACGTTCAAGATGTTGGAGAGCATGATGCGTTGGAGTGTGATCAGGAGCACCACTGTTGTTGCAAGGCACAAAATTGTCATAGCAGCTGAATGTCTTAAACTCCATTCTGTAACACAAAAAATGTTTTCTTATGTCATACTATTTTACTTTTGTTTGCTGTGACAACATCAAAAAACGTGTTCAGCATGAAAAGCAGGACATCAAAACATGAACGGAATCACCTTCATAAAATAAGAATACATGGAACAAGACTATTCTAGTTTACAGCCTTAGACTGTACTATTAATGGCAGAACGTGTAGAGACTGTGTTAACTTTTTATAGTATATAAATGTCTGCCACTGTAATTAATTTCTGTTTCTGAACAAATAGACCATTACAGACCACTTACAATTTTATTCCACATGAAGTATTTGTTTTATTTATCGATGGTAAAAAATCTAAAATGATTGACAAAGTTTCCTTCAAGTTGTCATCTACAGCCAATAAATGTGTGGAAAAATATCATTTTTTGTGCCAAAAGCTGTATAGTTCTATTTATTTCTCGGCAGGTTTCGGTACTGGCCACCATCCTCACAGGAGAAACTGTAAAGTAAGAGACTAAAATAACCCAAGTATTTGACTTCCTACAATCTTACAACCTGAAAGTAGATACAAAAAATTTTGAAGCATCATAATCAATTGGTCAAAAATACATCTATGCCAAACATGGCAACGTTAAGTATAAGATGTGACTAATTATCACAATAATGGTTTTCATGAGTTTCCATTGCAGTAGATTTACACAATCAAAGTGTGGTAACATGCAAACACTTAATCTTAACATCAAGTAACTAATACAGGCTTAGTCAGAAAGGGACCTATAAAAGAAAGCTCTACTCCACCGATATATAGTACACAGGTCATAATATAGTTCAAAGACAAAATTACAATACTGAAAGAAGTAGATAATTCACATTCATCAAAGAAGATCAGGCTATAGTTGTGTGTTGTGGGTATATCAACTGTATTATTCTTTGACCAAAGATGATGTGAATAAACATTCATCTCTTAGTGATGGTGACAGGGATACATTACCCAAAAAAGTACACAACAATTACATACAAACTAAATAATGCTCAATGAAGATATTTTTCACTCACTAACTGGCGGAGTCTGCAGTAATAAAATATTCTACATGTATTGAGTGTTTATTATGTCACACAGCATCACTCAAAAAAAATATTTTTAATATTCCATTTGGAAGGACATTTATTAATACAAATATCATAAAAAATTGAAGTGACTAGGTCATGTGGAAGATTCCACTATATGAGGGTACCTAACTGTCATAAGAGAATACAATTATCTTCTGGTGTGCTAGAGTACATTGTGATCGTAATAGCAGTATAAGTATAAGGGAGTATCATACACATCAATAAAATCTGTGTAGGACCTCCATAACCATAACTGGAACACACAAATTATTTCAGCTTACGAAATTTTATTTCCAAATATTTTTCACTTCTCCCCTCCTCCCTCCCCCCACTAATATTGCATTAGACTGTACCTAACTCAGTTATTTTTATCTACTTTTGTGAAATAAAGGCTCACCAGTAGTAGTGGTTTCCTGAGGTCTAGGTTTGCGGGCAGGTATATATACCGTACGGACAATATGAGTAAGTTATAGATATTCCGAAGCCAGTAACTTCTTGAATTACCAAGTCACAGGGTGATGCTGATGATGAAGAAGAAGAAGAAGAAGAAGAAGAAGAAGAAGATGATGATGATGATATAATAGAAAAAGAGAAGAGGGAGATTCAGAAAGGGAGGGAGGGATAAAAATATTTCAAGGAAAAATTCAAAGTTGAAATAATTTTTGTATTTTGAGTTATGGTTGTTGATGAGCTACCTCGATTTTACTGATGAATATGATCAATAATAGTTTTACTTCTATTAGAGCACACGCAATTTGTTGCATTCATGATGTACTCCCGCACACAAATACATGCTTCTTTTATGAAAGTTAGGTATCCGTATATAGTGGAATCTTCCACACAACCTAGTTACTTTAATTTAGTAACATTTTCATCAATAAATTTTCTTCCAAATGGAATATTAAAAAACTTTTTATTGCCTGATACTATATAACACAATAAGCACATAATACATATGGAGTATCTGATCACTGCAGATTCCATTAGTTAGTGAGTGAAAGATAGCTGTTTTGAGGGTTTATTTAGTTTGTATGTAATAGTGGAGTACATTTTTGAGTAATGTATCCAGCTTGTATGTTTATTCACTTCCTCTGTGGTCAAAGAATATACCCACAACACACAACAATAGCCTGATGTTCTTTGATGAACATGTATGCCTACTTCTTTCAAAACTGTAATTTTATCTTTGAACTGTATTACGAACTGTGTACTACATATCGATGGAGTAGTGTTTTCTTGTATAGATCCTGTTCTGATTCATACTGTATCAGTTATTTGATGTTAAGATTAAGTGCATGTATGTTACCACACTTCAGTGGTGTACATTTACTACGGTGGAAATTCATTGAAACAAATATTGTGATAATTAATAACATTTTATACTTGATGTTGCCATATTTGGCAGAGATGCATTTTTGAGTAATTGATGTATATTACGTAAGTATTATGATGTTTCCATTTCTATTTTTATTTATTTATTTTTGCCTATTTCAGTGTTGTAAGATTGTAGAAAATCAAATACGAAGGGAAGTCAAAAAGTAAAGGGACTTTTGCAATTTCTCACCATAGGGCTTGGTAACGCTGATAGTATCCACAGCTGAAGTGTGGTCGTCTGCAATAATTCTATATCATGTGTCACTCTTATTCCCACATAGTCATCATATTGTCCCGTGAAACATGGCAGCTCCATTGTCGATCAAAGAGAAAATGATGGCTTGTCAAATGCAAGTGCAGTATGGTGACACCTGCTTATTCCAAAGCAAGGTCTACGAGTGGGCAGGGAAGAACTTCTCTATGTGATCAGGAAGGCCATCGACATCGACAACTAAAGACAATTTGAAAGTCATTGAAGGTATGGTGATGGAAAAAGATGAATCACAGTGGATGAAATCGCCAGTATTTTTCATATCAATCACGGTTCAGCGTATTCCATATTAAACGTCAGGATAAATTTTTGGAAAATGTGTGCAAGCTGGATCCAGAAAGAATTGTCAGCACAGTATAAGGTGCAAAGGATGGACGTCTCTCATAAACATTTGTCCTGTTAACACTGTGAGGGAGATGGATTTTTGCAGCAAATCATTACTGTAGGCAAAAGGTGGTCGTATTATCACAAACCGGAAAGTAAGGCTGCAAGCATGGTTTGTAAACACTTATCATCACCAGAAGTTAAGAAATTTAAATGTCAACCATCAACAGGTAAGATTATTCTGATACTGTTCTGGGACGAACTAAACTCAAACCTGCAATTAGATCCAAATGTTGTGAAAAACTGCAAAAATGTTTCATAGTACAGCAAGATAATGCATGGCTGCTTTCTGCCAAACTGACAGCCGAAACAATGAAGGATTTTGGGTTCGAATTGCTGGAATGCCCGCCATATGGTTCAGACCTTGTTCCAAGCAATTTCTATATCTCTGAACCACTGAAGGAAGCATTCTGGGGAAGAAGATATGCAACCGATGAAGATGTCACTGATGCATAGCAAAACTGGTTACAGTTGGGTACAATAAACTTTTTTTCCCAATGGAATCAAAAAACTTGTGAAACCTTGAACAAACTGTGTTGAAGTGCAGGGAAATTGTGTAAAACAATAATGTTTGTTTCAGTTTCTATCATTAAAATAAATATTCATTTTTTCAAAAGTCCTTTTACGTTTTTACTTCCCCTTGTACTTGAGTTATTTTTGTCTTGTACCTCGCAGTATCTCCTGTGAAGATGGTAGCCAGTACTGAAACTGTTAGAAAATAAACAAACCTATATAGCCATTGGCACAAAAGAATTATTTTTTCCACACTGCTAAGAACATTGCTTGTTAATCTAAATGTTTTCTCCAGTCACACGAGAATTATACAAAAGGGCCAGGGGAGAAAATATCAGTAACACATTTTCATATAAAACATTTCTCTTCTTGGCAAGACGAGTGAATGATGCCACATATGGTTTCCCCAGTTGTAATAATTCTTGGTAGACTGACGAGGAAAGTGAATACTTTCTGAGAAGAAAATTACATACACAGACAGAAACAACTGTTTTACAATAGAAATGCTTGGTGCTAGCTACAATCATAAGGAAATATCCATGTCTAAACAGCTTGATTGAACACAGAAACAGAAGAATGGCAACAGAGGAAGCCATACAAAATAAAGTTGTAGCCAACATAAACTTTTTGCTGGTTGGTCTCCTCCACCGGCATTTGGAATCTGAGCCATTGCACCACCTTGTGCAGTTCTTCTGTATTCTTCGGAGTGTTTGAAATTGTATGTGCATGTGTTGCAGTGTGGCAGTACTAGTGGTGTCCACGAGGTGTGGTACACGCTTGGGCCAGCTCTTAGTTCCAGACCATGTTTATGAGAAAATCGTTAGATAGGGGAACTATTGCAACAAGGCAGAGTTGGTGTTGGTCAGGGTTGTGGGTTTCAATATCTTGGCTGTAGTCTGGTGATGAGCTCTGCGATCTGCCATCACTCAGCAGGTTGTTATACAGGATGTTACAAAAAGGTACGGCCAAACTTACAGGAAACATTCCTCACACACAAATAAAGAAAAGATGTTATGTGGACATGTGTCCGGAAACGCTTAATTTCCATGTTAGAGCTCATTTTAGTGTCGTTCTTCCACCTACGCTCAATGGAGCACGTTATCATGATTTCATACGGGATACTCAACCTGTGCTGCTAGAACGTGTGCCTTTACAAGTACGACACAACATGTGGTTCATGCATGATGGAGCTCCTGCACATTTCAGTTGAAGTGTTCATATACTTCTCAACAACAGATTCAGTGACTGATGGATTGGTAGAGGTGGACCAATTCCATGGCCTCCACGCTCTCCTGACCTCAACCCTCTTGACTTTCATTTATGGGGGCATTTGAAAGCTCTTGTCTACACAACCCCGGTACCAAATGTAGAGACTCTTTGTGCTCATATTGTGGACAGCTGTGATACAATACGCTATTCTCCAGCGCTGCATCGGCGCATCAAGGATTCCATGCGACGGAGGGTGGATGCATGTATCCTCGCTAACAGAGGACATTTTGAACATTTCCTGTAACAAAGTGTTTGAAGTCATGCTGGTACTTCTGTTCTGTTGCTGTGTGTTTCCATTCCATGATTAATGTGATTTGAAGAGAAGTAATAAAATGAGCTCCAACATGGAAAGTAAGCGTTTCCGGACACATGTCCACATGTCCAGATAACACATTTTCTTTCTTTGTGTGTGAGGAATGTTTCCTGAAAGTTTGGCCATACCTTTTTGTAACACCCTGTATGTAGAGCCCTAACATCATTGTTTGCTGTTTCTGGTTATTGCATTGGCCGCAGTCGAAGTACTGGCCTATATAATTTGTAGCCAGCGGTTATATGCAGCTTCACCATTGTCTGCATTTGGTTAACGGTGCCTTAATGTGGTGAAAGATGTCTCGAAAACATTTACTTCAAGTAGTAAAAAGGAAACGCCAATATAGCATGCCGACGTCAAGAATTTGCGTTGTGCTATCATTGTGGGTTACTGTAAGAAGTGGCTATGACAGGAATGTTGGTTGTGTAAGATTATTATTTGCAAAGGAGTGTTGTTCTGTGTACTTATCATAAAATGATGGAAACAACCATTACTGAGTTAATGGTCACCTCTCAAGAGTGTGGTACATGTCAGTTTTCTCTGTCTTGTTGCTGTTATCAAATTAATCAAAAAGCAAAGAACTGGTGGGCTGCCGCCTTGGTATGGATTCCAAAACAGTGAAACTTGAGTGTGGAACACTGATGGGTCCCTGTGGTGTGCTGTCACATGATCAGACTGTTCCTAACAGTGCATGGCATTGTGACATCAGTTGTCTTATTTGTCACTGGTATTGGTCGCACTGTCTTACTTGACTTGTTCTGCAAAGTGCCCTAGGATGATGATTACCCTTACTTGTGCAGCCACATCCAGTTCACAAAGTTTATTGACATCAGCAGCTAATTTTATGATTCTGTGGGCATACTGGGAAGCCTGTGTGGCAGTAACTTATTTTTATTTTAGCAAGGTAATTATGAGCCTGGTCAGTCTTAAGCAAGCATAGTAAGTTTTAGAAGTTTTGTTGCTAAAGCTTTAGTTCTACTTCTTCTGCCATTTAAGTTGTTTGTTTGATAAAATGAAGCCCTGGTATTTAAGTTGCCTGCCACCCTTGAGATCTGTGATACACAAACCCAAACAGTGTTCAGTTGCTGGGTTCGTGGCATTGGCATCACACACGAAAAGCCTTAAGGAGCATTTATCTGTTTACTGAACATTAAGCATTTATGTTTTAGTTAAAAGAATTTTATGTTTTGTTGTTGTCTTCATTGCTGGTGCCAGATATTTAGTCTATGCTAAGTCACTTGCAGGACAAAAGTAGTAATTGAGGTGGTAGTTTCTGGCGGTCTGTTGCAGTGTGTCGCCGTTTCGGCCAGGGTAAAGTCTCACCAGCCGGTACTGCAGAATGCCTCCCCAAGATTTGACCGAGATGTAGAATTTTGCCAGCAGGACATAGAGAGCGCCTTTTTTCTTCCCACCATCCAATGGGTGCCAACCATCCTGGAGAGCTTGATCCTTTTCTTATTTTGAACTGTTTAAAGAGGTAATGAGGTTTCATTCAATTAATACCCAGTCCTCCACTTCTATCAAAATTGGGTTCAACATTGTGCTCCAAAATTATGTTGGATTGAAGCAAATAGTAAATTAAAAAATGTGAAAGTAGGTAACAAAAATGTATATCTACTGAAACCTCATCTCAAAATGTAGAGCAGGGTATGATGAGGCAATTTAAAGAACAAATAAAATTAAATGATTTAGTAACAACTGAAACTGCACTAACTTTAGTGCTTCACAACCATAAACTTATATGGAAAACAGTAACTGCTTCAGTATAAGAATTAATCTCAATACTTGCGCAGTATTATTTGTACAATTAAGGGGAAATCGTATAGACTGCTGTCTTTCATGAGGAATATAATTTTGTGATGAGGTGAATATTATGGAGAAGTGGAGGAAAAACAAAGTTGGGGGGGGGGGGGGGGGGGTAAAATGACTCCACGTTCTACTGTCTTTACATCTGAAATATGCTGCCCACTTATTATAAATTTTATACATAATGGTGGAACGTACATGTTGTTCCTTCCTATGTGCTTCCACTAGTAGTATTTAGCTCATGAGGGACATTTTTCTTAAATAAAGCAGAGGTGCAGGAGAAGTTGATAATGCTGGCTGCCAAAAGCCACAGACAATGCCAGACACTGTAATAAAACAAAAATAAAAACACACACACTGAGCACTGAAATTTATCCATCCAGATTTTCATACAGCAAAAGCTTTTGACATAAATAAAAATGACACCAAGATATTAACTGAAACTTAAGTATGATGCTGAAGACTTGTAGCCATCACAGAATCAGAAGTAATTCAAAGTATTTTAAATGTGTAACCGGTGGTTATATTTATAAACTTTCCCTATTTAACACATCATATAACATGGAAACTAATTACCATATGAGGGCAAAACTTTGTAGCATTAATGTCAAGGACAAGGGGAAGAGAAATAATGCAGAATCAATTCAATTGAAACACTTTTAATGTACCGCTACGGTACATCATATCATTGCATAACAACACCATTACTGCCACAAAAGGGGCTCAATACGGTGCCCATCAGTGTCCAGAAGAGTCCGGAAGCCCAGGATTGCATTCTGCACAGCAGAACGAAACATGTTTGTAGGTATGCTGGCTACCACTCTGCACTTCAGATCAGCATATGTGAAAATTTTCCCCTGGTAAACCCTGCCCTTCAGGTAGCCCCACAACCAGAAATCACAGGGAGTGAGATCAGGTGACTATGCCGGCAAAGCATTTGGAAAGGATTGGCTGATAATTCGATGATTTCCAAAGGAGTTTCAGAGAACCAAGTGAACTTCACGAGCAATGTGCGGTGGGGCCCCATCTTGCATGAAAAATGTTGAGTTAATGCCTCTCGCTACTGCGGGGTGGGTATGAAATGCTGGCGAAGCACACTGCAGTAACACTGGCCAGTCACACTGCGTGTCTTTGGTCCTTGAGTGCCAACCTGTTCAAAAAAAGAATGGGCCAATGATGAAAATAGCTGTGAAGCCATGCCGTACAGTGATACGTTCACCATACAGAGGAACTTCACGCACAGTGACTTGAGGTGAAGAACCCCACACTCGGTAATTCTGTGTGTTTACTTCACCTGTCAGAGAAAAATGAGCTTTTTCTGTCCATAGGATGGTCCAAGGCCAGCCCTCGTCAACTTCAATCCTTGCGAGAAAGTAGAGAGCAAAGTGAACATGTTGTTGTTAGTCCTGTTGTAATACCACAACCCCTTTTGGGATCCTGTATCCTCTTCCAGCCTCATCCCCACTCTCCCGAAGAGGGCATAGCGTAATATCAGTATTTACACCAATTTAAACTGCTGCTTTGACTTTGTCTTTTCTGGTTATCTGGATATGAATACACCAAAGATATTTTGTGCAGAAAATTAGTAATTTGCACTAATTTAAGCTACTGTTTTGACAATGTTTACATTGGGCCTCACCAGTATGTAGAATGAAGGAAAACTACAGGCACATGGTAGGAATAAAATTGCTATTGTAACTATGGAGTAATTAACGATTAAAGTTCCGATATTTCTAGTCAGTAAGAGACGACTATTTTTATGCTTTGTTAAACCAAAAAGCTAATTGTATCCCTAATAGAAATACGACACGATGATTTTTCAGTCATAATTAAGCATACTAATGTCTTAATTGGTGTTAGTTAACAGAACTGCAATTATGACTATATAGGAATGTAAAGTTTTACTCGAACAAAATTTAATCAATTGAATCTAGGCCTTTCATTTAATAAAACTAAACCCTCTGTTCACCTGAAAATGATAGGATGATTATCTTTTAAGTAAGTAAAATAATAATTGCAAATCAACAAAATATATTGTTGCAATAATAACACATGTAATTTACCGTCTTAATAGAAACACATTATTTCCTGTCTTATTTACTTTTAGTTCATGTAAATTTCTATGTAATTTCGGAAGACGTATGTAAAAATTTTAATTGTATAAATCAAAAAATTTAATATGTAACAATGACAGTGATTGTTTAAAACAATATAAATGGAGGTAATCTGTACACCGCCAGAGGTCAGTCTTACATCAGTCAAGAGGCAGTCTTAAGTCATTTTTATGCATGTAGTTAACAGCTGAACATCTAGCGTGCGAAATAAAATTCTTTTTGAACAAGAAATACTGGAACTTATTTCTAACATTGCACGATCCCCATGTAGTGATGCAGTAACATCAAGATGAACCTACAGCAGCATTAAGAAGCAGCACCGGATTCTGGATTACATGAGATACGTGTTATTTATTTGGTGGAGAATATCCATAATATGACATGGTATATTGTTTTTCTTGTGTTAAACAATGATACACATCCCAAACTTCACCAACAAAAACGTTTTTGCCATGTTATATTACAATGTGGCGCAAGCTGCTGTAAAATATGGATCTTGTATGAATACCATTTGAGAACGGTTTGAAGCACCTTCGGTACAGTGGACCATGGGATGTTCAACTGTCGTGACACAGCACATGCACTGCCTGACGATCAGGAATTGCACGCAGTGCTATCTGCCGTAGCAACAGCGATTTCAACAACCACCTTTGGTGCAACCAGTCGTCGGCCTCTTCCTGGAGCGACGCCCAATTTTCTAATTGATTCGAACTATTTCATCATACTCCACATAGCAGTTGGAGAAAGAGGACCCTTCTGTTATCCTTTCAACTGGTGATATTCTTGAAGAGCAGCTGCAGCATTACTGTTGTTTTGATAATAGAGCTTCACCAATAATGCCCTGCTCCTTTTGTCAAAGCTCATGTTGACACACCAACAAGTGCATTGCGATTGGTCAGGTGTGTGACACTATGAATCACGATTACTGATCATGGCGTCTGGTGGCCATAGTTGGAACTGGACAGTGGCATTGTGACACATGGAAATCATGCATTCCATACTCTGTACATTAATGCTACCAAGTTTGGTAGTCATACTATAATTAGTTCCATGTTATGACGTGTTAAATAGGGAAAGTTTAAACATAATCACCCAGTATTTTATGCTTTGTGAATTAGCAGCATAGGAGAGGGACGGTTAACTTTTGACTCTGGAAATATCACCTAAACTAGCAAATTTTTTCTGAAAGGGTCTGTCACAACGTTTCCTGTAACAGTGCTGAATATGAAGAAAATGAGATTAAACAGTTTCAAAATCACTAACCACCCACATCCACTTTTAAGAGTCCCTGTAAAGCAACTGAAAAGAAAGAACATAGGTTCCCTGTTCAATTGATGAAGAAGTCATTATTGGGAGAGGACAGCAATTAGTAACTTCATAAATGTACAGAGGAAGCATTAGTGTGGTTGAGGTGAAGGGGGAAGATAAATATAACACACCATGGGTAGCATATACTGTGAAGACTAAGAATGTTTTCCCAAGTTAACAACAAAGTGTACAAATTCCCCAATCACCTAGAGAGGCAATTTCTCATTCAGACTGACTAAAAACCAAACTAACTTAACTCCGTGTGAACAGGCCTTGGAAGGCCCAGCAGTACTGACTGGCCGCCGTGTCATCCTCAGTCCACAGGTGTCAGTGGATGCAGATATGGAAGGGCATCTGGTCAGCACGCCGCTCTCCCAGCCATATTTCAGTTTACGAGAGCAGAGCTGCTACTTCTCTCCTTAGTTTGCCTCACAAGGGCTGAGTGCACCCAGCTTGCCAACAGTGCTCGGCAGACCAGATGGTCACCCATCCAAGTGCTAGCCCAGCCCGACAACACTTAACTTTAGTGACCTGACAGGAACCGGTGTTACCACTGCAGCAAAGTCATTGGCATTCTGACAGACTGGCATATTATAAATTTCTGAGGATTTTAGAAAACGGAGTAAAAAGAGAGATACGACAATAGTTCGTAACAGCTGAGGCAGCACCTTTTTTGCAAATGGGTTTTACAAAAGCATACTTCATCCTGTCAGGGAAGAAAACTGTTTGAGAGAGGCTTTAAATATATGAGCTAGGACTTTACTGAACTAATTACAGCAGGCTTTTAGAAGTTTGCTGGAAATATTGTTGATACCAGGTGAATTTTTACTTTTTAAAGAAATTTTTGTTTTTCTTGCTTCCAGTACTGTTACAGGGGCTACACCTATCTGCTTTAACGAATTTGGGAAATGATCTTTCAGTATTTTTATAGCCTTTTCTGGGGAGCCATTGCATTCAGTTTTCCTATCAACACTTAAAAAGCAATCACTAAAAAGTTTTGATACAGTCTCTTGATTCCGTACTTGTACAGCAATTTGTCCAAGTATCATTCTTTATCACTTCGCGTCCAGTTTTGATTTTGTTACTAAATTTATTAATTTTGGAGCATAGATATAAACTTTTTGACTTTTGAATAACTTGACTTACTATTTAACAATATTTTTTATAGTGATTTAACTAGTTGGGGTTGTCTGAAGTGTTTGAGGCAATGCACAGCTCATTTCCTTTTGCTTGAAATCTTAATATTAGTGTTTATCAGGACTTTCTGGTGAGTTTCTTGGTTTGGGTCTTATGTATCAATTTTGGGAAGGTACCTGCAAATATCAGTGCCATTTCATTACTGAAAAGATTGCACCTGGAATTAGTACTATCTAAATTTTACACATATCTTTATTCTACATCTTGGAGATGTGATTTAAAAGCCTGGATAGTTTCTTCATTAATTTTTCTAGCTATTTTCCAGTGGGGCCACTTTCATTCTCACAGATAATAGTGAGTCTTTATCCATCATGGCCCGAGAGACCATTCAGGACATGCCTGGTGGTTGTATCACATATTTTAGTCTGGTCTCTAAATACATTATCAATTAGTGTGCTTGTACTTGAAGTTACTGTAGTAAGAAAACCCACTGCAGAAACAGGATTATATGTGGACCTCAAATTCTGGGTCTGGTTTATCTCTGGAATTTGTTACAAAGTTTACATTCAAGCCCCCGAGTACCATCTCACCTTTTCTGTGTTTCAATGTGTACACTATTCAAACATCTAACTACTTCACTTCAGAGAGAGATTTAAGTTCCCTGAAGATGTTCTGTATATTGTTACTACTAAAATATGATAATTATTTCAAATACATTCCCTGAAGATGCTCTGTACATTGTTGCTACTGATGTATGATAATTATTTAAAAGACAATTCTATGGCACACACTTTCAAATGTCATTCTAAGCAATAATTCTGCATGTCAGTTGCTCTCGATGCAACATTAATTTTCTTGCACTCTTTCGTCAGATATTATTGTCCTGAGTTCACACTGTTCCTTGCATTTGCAAGCATATCACAAGTTATTGTGGCTACATGATTTTTCCCATGCCAGTCGAGGTGAGGGCCATTAGTGGTGTAAAGTTCTCTATCAAATTTGTAAACTTCAATCCAATGAATATTTGCAAAACTGTTGCAGGCATATTTCTTTATAATGTCTATTTGAAGCTATTACTGCCTTTTTTACACACAAGGTGATTGTATTAAGTCATGCCTCTGTGGAATATCAAGTACAATACTGTTAGAATGCTTCAGGCAGTTTACAACTGTTCTTAAGACATTAGCAGCATGCAAACCTTCATTGTGTGCAATGTTATTTGTACCGCCGCAGATCGCAATGTAGTCATCTTTCACTATCTTTTGAGAAATATCGGTTACTGTTGACAGTACCTGGTCAGTGTGAGCACCTAGTATGATATATCCTAAGGGACTCAACCCATTGTCAGCATCTTTTTATTCCATGGGCACCACTTCTAACGTGACTATTACCCCGTAAAAATAAATTGTTTCTTCCAGCAGCACCTGTTGTGTTAGTTACATTTTCTGTCTTCTTGAGTGTTGGAATCATGTTGCTTTTATTTCTGAGTGATGACTTCAGCTGGCGCAGACACAGTCTGCATGATTTTTGTGTCCTTTTTCTCCTGGCATATAATTCGATCATTTGTTGATAAAGTTCTTTGATGAACACGAGAATTTTTTACTATAGATGACATAGTATATATGCTACGATTTGTGTAGGAAGCAGCACGCCTTGAGAGTACTGCTATTAGAAAAGTTATCTTCAGCCACTACAGACACTTCCTCTATGTTACATATGTCTCTGGCCTGCTTGGCGGTCTTTAGTTTATTACGTTCGCTTTTAGTGTTTCTGAGCCTATCAGCTAGCACATTGTTTTTCTCCACTGATCTGCACACAATTTCTTGCAGTGAGTTAATAGTTTCAATGAGCTTCGATTTTTCAGGGTGCACCCAACACGTTACACATTTAAAGTTTTTTTTTTTAAGAACGAGACTTGGAACTTTGCGGAGCATTGTTTCTATATTTCTTTTTACCTTTACAGTATTATACTTAGCTTTGTTAATGGAAATTATTTTCACATGAGTAACAAATGATGTCCACCATAACCGTTTATTATGCTTCACCTGGAGGTACTTCTTATATTGTATTACCAATGATTCATTCATTTTGTCACTGAAGAAACAGTACCACACAACCGTCTTCGTAAATTTGCCACATAAATGCAAAATCAGCCACAACCAAAGCATATTATTTCTCACTGTGTATGAAATCAGAGATTTGTTTTTGAGAGTGATTAGCAACTTATGGCCAATACTCCAACTGTCTTATCTTCAGCAGGTGTTCCTGCATTTCATTACAGTGTCCTGGCATCACAACCTCCCTACAGACAACACAGTTGTCCATGAAGTGCCTCATGGAGTTTCCGGCACTTCACATGCAAGTTGTTTGATTATCTTGCAGTTAAATGGAATTTTCATTTTCCTTCTACCTTCTTTGACTTGCACATTATTCTTTCACATTCATTTTCATTACAAAGAACTCAAAATTCTTGATTCACTTGGTAAAAAGCAGGTACAGTGACTTAATTATGACCGGGCTTACCATTTTTTTTATATATATATATTTTTTAAATTACTTAAAAGTCTTAAAACAGTTTACTGAAACATTAAACTTTCTTCAGTTGTACTTCTGACTAGACATAACAATAATTGTCTTTGTTTTGGTTCTAACAGACAAAATTTTGGATCCTAAAACTTTTTAACTATTTGAGATGTGCAGTACGATGTCTTGAAACTGAGTCTGTCTGCAGCAGTATGGTATGAAAATGTAATCTCTTTAGCAGCATACTTCAAGATAACTGTCATTCCAAACTTCGAGTTAAAAATATCTGCGTTTGGTGAAGCAGCAGCATTAATAGGACTCCTATGTTTAGCTGTTTTCACATGGTCTTTAGTGTCGCCCTTTCCTTCATGTGCAACAGAAAATTCTCCAGCACATACTGCGCAATAAATAAACTCATTGTTACAGGTGTGACACAATTTCTTTTGCCCACCTCTAAATGATAAAAAAATGAATAGAGAAAAACTGATCCAAAACATATAGCAAGTTACTTCACACACACACACACACACACACACACACACACACACACACACACACACACATTGCCCGTGTAATGTTACCAAATGACTAAAAGTACGTGAGAAATTGTGGCAGAACTGGCAGACACGCCTCCCCATTGATGTCAGCGCTTACTCTAGTATTGGCTGAGAGAGGCACAGATATAAGACAAAATTTAAAAATGCAATGTTTAATAAACAGATATCTCAAAATTTTAAAAAAGTTCTCGCCAGTGATAAAATTCTCAAACACCGGACAAGTTTGCAACCACAGTACTGTCCAGGCTAATCCCTGACGTATGGTAAGCCTAAGTATGCCGAATGAGATCAAAATCTAGGAAAGTCAGTTACACAGTATTGTTTCTTCAACTATCACACATTGACACATATTCACGCCTTTAAGGTGGAGTATGTAATGTAATGACACACAGTATCACATCAGCTCGTTCAAAGGCCTATGTGGCCACATATTCTTCTTGCTTATGCCCAAGTATTCTAACAATTGGTTGGTAGCAATCCGTATGGTACCTTGCTTTCTTGATAGTGTAGCAACAGAGTGTTATCCTGGAAGTCCTCGACACTAACAAAATACTCTGAAGGGGATTGTCAGAATCTGAGTAAATGAGAAAGTTGCTATCTATCACTTCTTGTTCATGCTACTAACTTAAAGTGTGTATCTGAATCAGCGACTATAAATTGATTCTGCAGGCAGACCTTTAACAAACAGCCAGGAAAAATGGCTATCTATATCTATATTATACATCTACATCTACATCTACATCTACATTGATACTCCGCAAGCCACCCAACGGTGTGTGGCGGAGGGCACTTTACGTGCCACTGTCATTACCTCCCTTTCCTGTTCCAGTCGCGTATGGTTCGCGGGAAGAACGACTGTCTGAAAGCCTCCGTGCGCGCTCTAATCTCTCTAATTTTACATTCGTGATCTCCTCGGGAAGTATAAGTAGGGGGAAGCAATATATTCGATACCTCATCCAGAAACGCACCCTCTCGAAACCTGGCGAGCAAGCTACACCGCGATGCAGAGCGCCTCTCTTGCAGAGTCTGCCACTTGAGTTTATTAAACATCTCCGTAACGCTATCACGGTTACCAAATAACCCAGTGACGAAACGCGCCGCTCTTCTTTGGATCTTCTCTATCTCCTCCGTCAACCCGACCTGGTACGGATCCCACACTGATGAGCAATACTCAAGTATAGGTCGAACGAGTGTTTTGTAAGCCACCTCCTTTGTTGATGGACTACATTTTCTAAGCACTCTCCCAATGAATCTCAACCTGGTACCCGCCTTACCAACAATTAGTTTTATATGATCATTCCACTTCAAATCGTTCCGTACGCATACTCCCAGATATTTTACAGAAGTAACTGCTACCAGTGTTTGTTCCGCTATCATATAATCATACAATAAAGGATCCTTCTTTCTATGTATTCGAAATACATTACATTTGTCTATGTTAAGGGTCAGTTGCCACTCCCTGCACCAAGTGCCTATCCGCTGCAGATCTTCCTGTATTTCGCTACAATTTTCTAATGCAGCAACTTCTCTGTATACTACAGCATCATCCGCGAAAAGCCGCATGGAACTTCCGACACTATCTACTAAGTCATTTATATATATTGTGAAAAGCAATGGTCCCATAACACTCCCCTGTGGCACGCCAGAGGTTACTTTAACGTCTGTAGACGTCTCTCCATTGATAACAACATGCTGTGTTCTGTTTGCTAAAAACTCTTCAATCCAGCCACACAGCTGGTCTGATATTCCGTAGGCTCTTACTTTGTTTATCAGGCGACAGTGCGGAACTGTATCGAACGCCTTCCGGAAGTCAAGAAAAATAGCATCTACCTGGGAGCCTGTATCTAATATTTTCTGGGTCTCATGAACAAACAAGGCGAGTTGGGTCTCACACGATCGCTGTTTCCGGAATCCATGTTGATTCCTACATAGTAGATTCTGGGTTTCCAGAAATGACATGATACGCGAGCAAAAAACATGTTCTAAAATTCTACAAGAGATCGACGTAAGAGATATAGGTCTATAGTTTTCCGCATCTGCTCGACGACCCTTCTTGAAGACTGGGACTATCTGTGCTCTTTTCCAATCATTTGGAACCCTCCGTTCCTCTAGAGACTTGCGGTACACGGCTGTTAGAAGGGGGGCTAGTTCTTTCGCGTACTCTGTGTAGAATCGAATTGGTATCCCGTCAGGTCCAGTGGACTTTCCTCTATTGAGTGATTCCAGTTGCTTTTCTATTCCTTGGACACTTATTTCGATGTCAGCCATTTTTTCGTTTGTGCGAGGATTTAGAGAAGGAACTGCAGTGCGGTCTTCCTCTGTGAAACAGCTTTGGAAAAAGGTGTTTAGTATTTCAGCTTTACGCGAGTCATCCTCTGTTTCAATGCCATCATCATCCCGTAGTGTCTGGATATGCTGTTTCGAGCCTCTTACTGATTTAACGTAAGACCAGAACTTCCTAGGATTTTCTGTCAAGTCGGTACATAGAATTTTACTTTCGAATTCAATGAACGCTTCACGCATAGCCCTCCTTACGCTAACTTTGACATCGTTTAGCTTCTGTTTGTCTGAGAGGTTTTGGCTGCGTTTAAACTTGGAGTGGAGCTCTCTTTGCTTTCGCAGTAGTTTCCTAACTTTGTTGTTGTACCACGGTGGGTTTTTCCCGTCCAAGTCACAGACTTGTAGCTATACTTCAATGACCCTAAAATTCTATGTTCATGCAAATACTTTTCTAAAAACATAATCTGGAATGCAATACTTCTTTTACTGTCACAAATTCCTGAACAACTTGAGCCTCACTAATAGCTACGTTGGACATTTATTACAATCCTGGCTTAGGAAACTTGACATCTGTTACACTAAATCATTTGTCGAGGTCCTTTGCCCAGATGCTAGCGTGTGACTGCTCTGTGACTTTGGAACACACATTTGGATGCTCTTCCAAGCAACAAGATTAAACGCTGGGGACTGGAAGAATGACCTGTCCCTACATTTCACAACACAAAAAAATTTTGCTGGATGGAAAACAAAATTGGACCTACAATGGGAGGATGATGGTTAAAACTACAGCCATCTCATTTAGATTTTCCATGGTTTCCCTAAATTGCCCCTGAAAACATTTGGACGGCTATTTTGAAAGGGCACACCGATTCCTTTCCCAAACTACGAAACATTTCGAGCTTGTACTCCATCACATCAACAGAAAACCCTAATCATCTTTCCTTCTTCTTTGCATGGAAAGCAATGCCATATCTTGCTTTAAAGCAAATGCTGTCACAGCATTTGTTGCTATTCTAACAACACTGTCTTTTCTTAAATATGAAAGTATGGCTGATTCATGGATATTACAGCCAATTAAGTGAAAATCAAACAGGGCCTTTCTAAACTGGTAAGAGGAATAACTTGTCTGCACCCAAAGACCTGCTGCTGAGGCATTTTAGAAAGTTTACTTACTTTCATGTTCCATATACGGTGTGGCACAGATCAGTTTGCAGAATACATATACACAATTAGTTTCACTATATAGTTACATGTTGGGCATTTACAAGTTTCATTTTACAAACACTGGCCTAAATTTTACATTACTTAACATATGATATTTTCAGCCACTTTGTTGTTCGGCAAATGATCAAAAACTTTTGTTGATGTGCATTAAACTCCTTTCTGAGCCACTGACAGCTTTAATAATGAGTAATAAAGGTTTTTTTTTTCTTCTGGTGTTGTAGGCATGGAATTGTTATTTTTTTCAAATCACGATGGATTTATTTGTTACAAATTTCATTAGTGAATATACGGTGTCCCAAGAGGAATGGTCAATATTCAGGGATATTACAGGAACAATAATAATAAAAAAAAATAAAAAATAAAAAAAAAAAAACTCTACTAAAAATGGGCTTTAAAATGTATACCTTAAGAGCTATGAGCTCGTATTCATCTCTGACAACTGAAAATGAACATCTTCTACTGCAAGCTCTTTGCTTTCCACATTTTGACGGCGGTACTATGGGCCACAACAAGGAAAAAATGCCCAGTAAATACAGGCTCTAACATGCATATCTTATGAGCTATGAGCACCTGTTATCTTCGCTACTGTGGACCACATCTCTTCTTCTGAACTAGAGGTACCTATGAGGTGACAGAGGGTGAACAAGACGTATTATCCAGAATGAGATTTTCACTCTGCAGCGGAGCGTGCGCTGATATGAAACTTCCTGGCAGATTAAAACTGTGTGCCCGACCGAGACTCGAACTCGGGACCTTTGCCTTTCGCGGGCAAGTGCTCTACCATCTGAGCTACCGAAGCACGACTCACGTCCGGTATTCACAGCTTTGGAAGGTAGGAGACGAGGTACTGGCAGGAGTAAAGCTGTGAATACCGGACGTGAGTCGTGCTTCGGTAGCTCAGATGGTAGAGCACTTGCCCGCGAAAGGCAAAGGTCCCGAGTTCGAGTCTCGGTCGGGCACACAGTTTTAATCTGCCAGGAAGTTTCAAGACGTATTATACTTACAGCTCACTTTTGTGCAATAATACGTTCTTTCCAAGCAATGAGTTATCCAAGAAAATTACTCAGTAAGACATTATGGAGTGGAAATATGAAATGATGTTGGTGGTTTGATTGGTTCATTTCCAAGACTAGTAATTGTATGAGGAGCACAAGCAGAAGAGTAACTTAATTGTTATTGCAGCTCAGTAATTTGTTTCTCTCATCTCATGTTTTCATCAACATGTAGACTCAAAATCTGGAACATTCTACCCTCTCAACTAACTCCTGTTCATAAACTACATCATTTGTTTCTATGACTATTTGTTGTGCATAACTGAATAGACATCTTCAGAGAACTACTTAAATGTCATCTGTCACTTTCTCTCTACCAAGATTGATTATAACACTTGTATAGTCTGCAAAAAATATCAACTTTGCTTGATCTTAATCTCAGAGTATCACTTGCATTCTATGTTCTAAATTATTTGTTGGACATATTCAATTTCTGCTTTCCCCTGCCATTTTTACCTTCTACATCTTCCTCTAGTGCCATGGAATTTACTTCTTGATGTTGTAACATATGTCCCATCTCCTTGTCAGTGTTTTCCTCTCTTCACTGATTCTGCAGAGAACCATCTCATTTAGTATCTTATCTGTCCACCTAATTTTCAACAATTCTCTACAGCACCACATCTCAAGCACTTACAGGCTCTTCTTTTCCACTTTTCCCACATTCTATGATTCACTATACAAGGCTGTGCTCAAAACACACATTCTCAGAAATTTCCTCCTCACATAAAGGCCGGTGTTTGACTCTAGGGGACTTCTTCCAGGAGGAATGCCCTCCTTACTTGTGCTAATCTACTTTTTATGTACTTCTTGCTTCAACTGTCAAGTGTTATTTGTTTCCAAGATAGCAGAATTCCTGCACTTCGTCTACTGCACGGTTCCCCATTCTGATGTTGTGTTTATCACTAATCTCACTGCTGCTACTCCTAATTACTTTCTTCAGTTTACTCTCAATCCATAGTGTATGCTCATTACATTGTTCATGCCATTCAACATGTTCTGCAATTCTTCCTCACTTTCAATGAAGATAGCACCGTCATCAGTGAATTGTTAATATTGTCTCACCCTGAATTTTAATCCTACCACTGAAACTTACTTTTATTTCAATCATTGCTTTTATGACATAGAGACTGAACAGTAAAGGTGAAAGAGTACATCTCCGTCCTATTCTGAGCACTTCAATACTGGTCTTTCATTCCTATTTTTCTCTCTTGGTTCTTACACATATTTTATATCATCAGTATTATCAAATTCTTCATTGTTTTCCTGCAGCCATTTCCCTTTCGCTTATCTGCACTTCCGTTTATTTCATTCCAAAGTGACTTGCATTGCTGTATTCCTACCTTTCCCTTCACATCTTTGTAGTACCCCCTTTTGTTGATCAGTTGAAGTATTCGTTCTATTACCGAAGGTTTCTCCCTTCTTTGTACCAAAGTTTGTCTGTAAAACTACTAGGACTACCCTTTTTAGAAATGCCCATTCCCCTTCAACTGGACTGATAAGTGTGGTATTCAGCATCGCAATACCTACAGACTTAGAGAACTTCAAAAGACTCTCAACATTCCTCTCAGTATTTCAGCACCCCATTTCTTCCCATATTGGTTCTTCCAGATGATCCTTTTATACTTCAGTCTACACTCCATTGTTACTAAATTGTGATCAGGGTCTGTATCTGTTCCTACCAATGCCTTGTAATCTAATATCTGATATAATCCAGTTGGAATCATTCCACATCTCTGTGCCTTTTCCAAGTGTATCTCCAGCTATTGTGACTTTTTACTGGTACTCCGCTACTACTAACTGAAATTTATTGCAGCACTCAATTTGTCTTTCCCCTCTCTCATTCCTACTACCAAGCCTTCATTCTCCTGCAACTCTGTCTTCTATTCCTTCTGCTACTACCACATTCCAATCCCCCACAAATATTATATTTTCATCTCCTTTTACATACTGAATTATCCATTCAATATCCTCATACACTTTCTCTGTCTCTTCATTATCTGAAGATCATGTGATGTCAGCTTTTATACTTTAACAATTGTTGTTGGTGTTAGTTTGCTGTTGATTTTGATGGGAACAACATTGTCACTGAATTGTACACAGTAAATCAGCTTCTGCCCTACTTTCCTAGTCATAACAAATCCTACTCCTCTGCTGCTGTTGATATTACCCTACATTCATATGACCAGGAATACTTATCTTCTTCTCATTTCCCTTTTTAGATTTTCTAGATTCCTTACAATGTTCAGACTTCTGGACATTCCATGCTCTGACATGTAGAATGTTACCTATTCATTGGTCATTCACATATATAGGGAATAATAGTCAACCCAAAACTAAAATGTAATAGATCCTCCTCCCCCCCCCCCCCCCCACCCCAATTAATTTTTTTTCTCCTGCCAACATTGTTTGAATTAAACAGTGCAAATTTTTGCATACTGTTTGTTAAGTACGACTCAAACCAGTCGTTTTTATAGCCATCAAGTCCATAAAACGTAAGTTTACCTAAGAGAGTTACTTTATCTACAGCATCAAACTTCTTAGAAAAGAGGGAGAAAATTTACATCTGGGAATATTTTTTTACTTAAGGCTTGAAATATTTGTTGTATGAATGTATAAACAGAATTCTCAGTCAAGCAATCCTTCTGGAAGCCAAACTGTAACGTGCAAAATAAATTGACTCTACTTAAATATGAGACTATTCTTGAGTGCATTACTTCTTTGAATACTTTGGGGAAAAGGAGCATCTGTAAGAAAATTGGACAATAACTACTTAAGTCTTGTCATCTTTCTTATAAAGATGTCTAACATCGGCATACTTCAATGTCTGGAAAAATTCCTTGTGTTTGTAACATTTAAAGCCCTTGATTTAAGATCTTTTAGGTGCAGTGATCAGTTAATTTTTCAAGAAATATGAGACTTAGTTCTCTTCCTGATTCTTTACAACTGAGAATGATATCACTAAGTTTCAGTTCCAAATTAGTTTAAAAACATCACATGCATAGTTAAAATTAACCTGTGTCCTCTGCAAAATTCTTATTTCATCTGTGTTATTTTCATTTGACAAGCAATGGTAAAAAAAAACAGTATCCAAGTTAGAAAATCTGAGATACTGTCCACAAATAAACAAGAATGTATAAGACTTCTTACAGCTGGTAGCATGTTATTATTATACATATGATAAAAAGTGTGATGTTTACCGCATTCCTCTGAGGAACAATGTTTTCAGGTGACCACTGGTCCGAAATACATTACCAACTCAATACTGGAAGTACTGACCATCCAGGAAATTTTGCAATAGAATTACAAGGCAATCATGATATTCAACATCATTTGCAAGTTGATATACTGCCACAGACTTTCATAATATTAAAAAGATACCATTATGAACTTTTGCCTGCATACAGTGCCATTTGTACTGCCACCTACAATACGTTCAGGTTCTAATGAATCATCCTGAATCCACACTGGATGTGGATTAGTACATTCAAAGACCCACACCGACTGGCAGTTTATCATATGCTCAATTACATGTAGAAAATTCTTTTGGTTTCAAGAGACAGATGATGATTCAAGAGACGGATGATGACTCTCCCCTCCCTTAATGAGCTGCAAGGGGCAAATTTGATTCAAAAGATTGAGGTGGTGGTCTTTGGAGGTCCTGGTTTTTTCCTATCATTTCATTATATACTTCATCTGGACTCATGCTGTAGTTTGGGACTCAGACAATGCATGTTCAAATTTCCACATAGTGACAAGTGGTTGTACTCCTCAGAATTTGTTGAACTTAAATTAAGGCTTGAGGTCCACATCTGATTTTAGTTTGTGAAAGTGAAGTCATTTTCAAAACAAGCCCTTTTAATTAGCTATTATAGAAACAGGAAGGGATATTACAATTTTGTCATATAGCTCTGGTGTTATTTTTCTTTAACTTTTAATTTTAACTGAATTACAACCATATTTAATTTAAAACCAATTACTGTATTACTCGGGTTGTTTGGGGGTGGAGATCAAATAGCAAGGTCATCGATCTCATCGGATTAGGGAAGGATGGGAAGGGAAGTGGGTCGTGCCCTGTCAAAAGAACCATCCCAGCATTTACCTGCAGCAATTTAGAGAAATGACGGAAAATCTAAATCAGGATGGCCAGACGCAGGATTGAACCGTCGTCCTCCTGAATACTGTATTACTAAAATTAACACTTCTTACCTCCAGAGTGTTCTGGTATCAGATGTGTATGTTCAGAGTAATCTTAACTGAACTGCTCTGTTTGCATGTACTGCCTGTCACTGGTTCTCTTACACACCAACAACATCTATTTAAACATTTTCTCAAGCAGTAATTTCATCCCATAATCAGCTATTTACATCTTACTAACAAGTTTCATACTGTATTTATCTATTAACCTTGCCTACTGATCGTAGGGTTCTGGTATTAATGCAAGAAACCTGTGAACATGGGGCAGCCTCACAGGGACACTACATTCTCTACATCCCCTAATGCGCTGCTCTCTCAGTGTGGTACTTTATCTGTACCTATTCAAATTTCTCTCTCAAAGCAATAATAACAAATTACAGAACTTTTGATAATTAAATTAATTAACTTCTTGGGGCACACAAGAAGAGTTGGACCACAGTAACATTCAGGTCACAACAATTCCCCCCCCCCCCCCCCCCCCAATATCCCTGACATGCCTGAATAGATCCCTGCTGAACTTGAAAAATGTCTGACAATTGAAAATCTTAAGGGCAGCCAGAACAATGAAAATGACAAAATTAATGTTTTTTGTTCTTCAGTATAAAATTATTTGGAGTTTTCTGAATAAAATAAATTAAGTTTCACCCTTCTAAGTGAATTCTAAGTGTGTTTTTTATCGCTGCAAAGTTGACGCGCTGTAGAGACTTGGTGTGTCACTTCTGACGGTGCCGCTCGCTGGCTGCAAGCAGGGTATCTTTGCAGAATTAGACAGGGTTTTGTTTTCCAACATTGTATGGCTTTATCTCTGTGACAAGTGACTGTTCATATCAGTAAACATAAATGCTATAACATGCGTGTTTACTTGTGGAGTTTGCTTTGCGTAGTTTAGCTGTTAAATTTTGCGCATTTGACTAATTTTGCTTGTGCCTGTTTTACGTATTTGGTTTGTGGATATCAATATGCCCCGTTTCAGCAATCGAGTGTTTAAGAAAAGGCACAATGAGTGGAAGAAGAAATCTTTTGTTGTTTCGAAGGGAGATGCTGCTTAGACTGCTTTACCAACTGCTCCAAATGAACGTGATAGAACTTCTTCCAGCAAGAACCTTTGTGACAGCAAAGAAAAATTTTAAAACTATGAAAGTGACAGTAATGATGTGAATTAAATAAAGAACATTTCCTTGCTTTCTAATATTTTGAAACATAACATATTATGCCCAGTTTGCAAAGAAAGAGGATTGGAATTGAAAATACCTTCACACATTGGTTTGGCATGTAAAATGTTATTGAAGTGTAACAAATGTGCTGCAGAAGTTTCATTTTCTAATTCTAACAGTATTCCTCGTAGTGGTAACAGTGGAAAGAAGGTGTATGATATAAATGTTAGGCTAGTGTATAGCTTGCGTTGCATTGGCAAAGGCAGTGCTGCAGGGACAATGTCATGTGGAATTATGAGCTTGTCAAAACCACCAACCAAGTTTGGATTTTATAATGACTTGTTGCGATCTTCTGCTGAAGATATTGCTCAAGCAACAATGAAGAACGCAGTTGAAGCAGCTGTGACAGATAATGGGAATTGTAGAGATTTAACTGTTGCTTTAGATGGATCATGGCAATGTAGAGGTCATAAATCTCTAAACAGAGTTGTGACAGCTACCAGTGGAGACAGTTGCAAAGTAATTGATGTTGCCATTCTCTCAAAACATTGTAGATGCAAGGGCAATACCAAGGATGAACATAGTGAAAGTTGTGAAGCAAATTTTCACAGCACAAGTGGAGTGGTGGAAGTAGAGGGAGTGAAAGCAATTTTTTCCAGATCACAGGAGTGGTATAATGTACAATACACTAACCATCTAGGAGACGGTGATTCTAAGGGATATAAATCTGTAGAGGAACTCAAACCTTATGGCAATGAAATTCACATTAAAAAACAGGAGTGCATTGGACATGTGCAGAAGAGCATAGGGGCTCGCTTGTGCAAACTAAAGCAGACATTAGGATCCCAGAAGCTTAGTGATGGTAAGACCCTTGGAGGAAGAGGAAGATTGACAAATGAAGCAATTGATAGATTGCAGAGGTATTATGGGTGTGCAATTAGGCAAAATACAAGAAGCATTGAGAAGAGCAATATGGGAATTTTTTTATACTGCATCAACAAATGAGCACCCACAACATCCACTGTGCCTCACAGGTGATGACTCATGGTATAAGTAGCACTCAGGAAAGGAATATGCCCATAAAAACAGTTTGCCAAATGCTGTAATTGATGTAATTAAGCCCATATTCAGATATTTATCACAGCCAAGTTTACTGGAAAAGTGTTTACATGAGAAAACACAAAATCCCAATGAAAGTGTAAATAATTTAATTTGGATTAGGATTCCCAAAAGAGTGTTTGTACAGATAAAAACATTGCATTTTGGAGTGTATGATGTAGTAGCAACACACAATGAAGGAAACATCATCAAATGTGATGTGCTGAAACATTTAGGTTTCCAACCAGGATACATCACCATTTCCATAATGCACCTAATTGATGATGAAAGACTAAGAGATGCAGGAAGAAGAGACAAAAACCTACAACATGCAGCAAAAGGGAAGACAAGACTAGTGAAAAGGAAACTAACAGGGGAAAAAGAAGAGGATGCTGATAATCCATCATATGGGGCAGGAATATATTAAAAAACTTTGATAGCCATTGCCTGTAACTTTAAAATTTTCATCTTTGAGAAACATTTTCTCAAAAACTGCTAACAGTATATCAATGAAATTTATACACAATATTGTTTACTTCTTTTCCTTCATTTTTATAACAAATTGTAAAAAAAAGTTGTATAACTTAAGAGTTATAGAAGAAAAAGTGAAAAATTTTAAAGAAAAAAATTAGTATCTGTTTAAAAAAAAAGTAAAACAAAAACCAATACATATTTCTTAACATGGCATTATAACTTTGTAGAGAAATATTAACTGAACACATAGTCCAAATTTCAGAGCAATATGTTTAATGGTTTTAGAAAAAATGTTCCTTCTATTTGCTAAAATTAACATGGAGGAGATAGATCGTTCTGGTTCCCCTTAAGGCCATTTGTGATTATTTTTTAATGTCCTGTTTATCTGTCAATATCTACTCTCAGAGAACATCATGTTTCTTTTTCTGTTCTTTTCCTACAACCTACTTATCAGTCACCATTTTCTTTCCTTTTTTCTGTTTTAGTGTAATGTTATCTGTAATCCACCTCTCACACTACTACATCCTCCTAACAACCACAATTCCAACTCTACTGTATTGCATACATTCTAGTTCAACATACACTGTTCATCCTCCACCGTACATACGCATGCATACCATATAACATGATTATAAGTGCTGACTATGCCAGTGGCCCAAAGTCACATCACCACCTTCCTTAACTCTGCTGAAGGTGAGAAACAGTTCATTTTTAATTTTGTTTCATTCTTTCTTGACTAGAATCTTATTCCTGCCACTCAAGGTCTGAAAGGTCCTCATCTGTTGGACTGAGCTGGAATCTGCGCAGAGCAGTTTTGCCCACTTCTGATTGATGAGGGGCACTCCTGATCATTTCACGAGGCTCTGCCTGGAAAACTTCCCTGATGACTTCAAAATGGATTCTTCAACAGTAAAATGATCCACCTTCTACACAAAATCCATTAATTATTGTTGACTTTTGTTAACAAAATAATTTGTAAGAGACAATGATGTGTAAGTAGAGACCAGAATCTGGAAGTTATTTTTTAGCAACGTCTTCAAATGAATTTTTTTTCACTTATTGAGCACCTAAGTTTATTAAGGCTGTTTCAATTAGTAGTAAAAGTCATTATACAACTGTTGAAGTAAACTTTACAGCAATTCAAGTATGTTGGAAGTATTTGAGGTAAAATTCAAATATTTCATATAACAGTTTCTTAGAAAAATTACTCATCAATTTCTTCAGAATCTACTTCACACTTGGAACATATAACAGTTTTCTTGTTGTGATTACTGCATATATCTTTCATGCAACTGTTACATATTACCGTTGTTTTGCTCACTTTGCTGTAGTTTTCTGCTTCTGATCGGCTTCCACTAGTACACAAATGACATCAACCTTTACCTCTATGAGCTTTCTTTGCACTTAAGTTCTGCTTGATTTTTCATCTGAAACTATCTTCCTCACTGTTTAGACCAGGGGCGTTCAACATTTTATCTTACCTGGGCCACACTGGAAGAACACGAGTATTCTTGGGCCGCACATAATATACTTAACACTAACAATAACCACTAGAATAAAAGATGGACACTCGGAGGTATACAGGTAACACATTTATGTAATTTAGAATTTATTAATTTATGATTCTTTATTCTATAAAAGCAAGATGGAATCAATTTGAAACTGTATATATATGAAGTAGCTGCAACATAGCAGACCAGCACATTTGACAGACTGGCCAGTTCTAACAACAAGACTCTGCGGATTCAAGTGTAGCACAGGTGGCAATATTAAGAACAGGATGGAACAATGAGAGAATATCACCATGACAGACACACACACACACACACACACACACACACACACACACACACACACACACACACACCTATCATATGAAAGATGCTCACTTCATGGGCTGCATTCATACCTGTTGCAGATTGGACACTTCTTGTTTAAACCACTGTTGCTACGCACACAGAAATTTGACGTGTAGATGGCTTATATTACCACAATCATATTACTTGTTGAATAAGACATTCACTGTCAAAAGAGACATCTACTATCGCAGATGGGAGGGAGTGACTGAAGCATCACCTCAATTATACTTAAATTTTAACTGAAAAATTTAAAACAATTATAGAACTGGGAAGCAAAATTTGTTAAAAACAATAGACATTCTTTTCAAAATTTTAAAACTAAGTAGACAACAAAATTACAGTGTTTACAAAAGGTGGGCATAAAGTAACTGCTTTACTTTCACAAGGACAACTGTACTTACTGGTGTCTCTGCCAAACAGTTCTAAAGGTGAAACACAGTCCTCTTTCAAAGGAGTGGGCAGATCAGAAGTGACCCCTCTTCCAATATGCTCAAGTCTTGTCAAGGCTTTCACAGGCTGATTACACTCCCCATTGCATTCAAAAACATATCTCCTTTGCTTCACCTCCGTGCATGCTAAACACCCCCTTGTCACACATTGTCTGACTGTACTCTGATTATTTCTTGTCACAATCTAAGATTATCTCCTCACTATACTTTCCATTCCTTACAGAAGTGGTAATACTTCACCCACCCAATCTACACCGTGTCCTTGTTTGGCACTATATCACTCATACTCACAAAACCATGCACCTGGATGAATGGTTACTACAAAATGGTGGTCAACAAGGGCATCCAGTTATAGAGCATGCTGTTGAAGGCCACAGTATTAACATCTATGCTGCCACATAACATGAACTCTCTCCTCCTCCGATACCACTAGCTTTTCATGATAGAGTGGACTGTAAATCTCACTGCGTTCCTGGAACTACCCTAGCCTCAATCTCAGGTAGTCCCCATCCTTAACCCACCTCTATCCTGTTCCTGCTCTCATCTCATTCTGCCCTTTTTCCACGACACCTCTATCTCACTCTCCATTACTTTTACATACCACCAAAGCTCACCCATGTTTTCCTTTCCCCTCCCAAAGCCTCTGGATACCTTTGGTACACAAGCCTGCCCCCCCCCCCCCCCCCCGATGTATACATGTGGCTTTCACAAACCTTTTCTAAATGCCTAACCTGCTGCTTCATACAACTATACTCTTTTGTGGTTATCTATCGCTGTATACACTAATACATTCAATCCTGGATTTTCACAGATTGATTTTGTGATTTCATCCCTGTTCAATCATATCAACTGATGTTTTTCCTTTGTTGTTATATCTACTCAGTCTTTATTTTCATAGTCCATACATTTTCCTTCATTACATTTTTCTCTTCCAGTGTTTTCTGTCTCCTTGATTACAAATATCCTTTCCACATGTGCACCATATCTCCTGAGATTTAACTTCTTTGGCAACTTACCATGCAACTAGAAAATGCTTAGCTTTAGTTTCCATTCTCTACACTATCTCTCTCCATTCTCTACACTATCTCTCGGCTTTTTCTGCATTTTTTGCATATTCCGGGCCCTAACAATTACCACATGAACACTTCACAAATATTAGTTATCCACTTCCAATCTCCCACCCCTTGAGGCTCATTCATACTTGATAAACTGTAAATTCAGTGACAGACTTAGTTGGCTAAGATTTTTTTATTATTTTTGCACCTGCACCTCATGATAATATGACTTTAAATTACATTCCAATCACCATTTTCAATCTTTCTATTCCTTTCTGAATCATTTTTTTCTATTTTATTTGATACTGATGAATATTTTTATTTTGTTACTCTTATTACTTCCAGGCCCCACCCAGCTCCCATGGATTCTTGCTCCATTTATATAAATCAAAATAGGAAAGTTTCCTTATTACATTAATAGTTGTTCCACAGATCGCGAATATGACATTTTGTAACAATGTGGAACATGTCAGTTTAACATGAGTTTTCTTTATACCATTTTTCTTCTAGTTACTGTTTCATATCTAAAAATTCATCTATGGAGTAGAAGGAGTTGTCATTCAGAATTTTTTTAAATGTGTTTTTAAATGTCGGTTGGCTATTTATCAGACTTTTAATGCTATTTGCCAGATGACCAAAGATTTTTGTGGCAGCATAATTCACCCCATTTTGTGCCAAAGTCAAATTTAACCCAGAATAGTGTTGCAGCTATGCAATTTGCTATTATTGGGATGTCTTATTAATATTAAATTTCATAACTGAATATATGTATTGTAAAGATATTGTGAATATTCCAAGTTCTTTAAATAAATGTCTGCAAGGTGGTCTTGAGGGTCTGCAGCTATTATTCTGGTTACACACTTTTGTGCAATGAATACCTTTTCTCTTAATGATGAAATACCCCAAAATATGATGTCATATGAAAACAGGCATAGTAAGCTAATTTACTTATATGTATATCACCAAAACTTGTAAATAACTCTAACAGCATAAGTAGCTGAACCCAACCGTTTCAGCAGATCATCAAGGTGTTTCTTCCAATTCAATTTCTCATCACTGCACACACCCAGAAATTTTGAATATTCTGCCTCAGCAACAGACTTCTGTTCGAAGTCTATATTTATCAATGGTGTTATCCCATTTACTGGACATAACTGTATATACTTTGTTTTCTCAAAATTAAGAGAGAGTCCATTTGCATAGAACCACTTAATTTTCTGAAAGACATTATTTACAATTTGCTCAGCAAATTCTTATTTGCTGGGCGTGATTACTATGCTTGCATCATCAGTAAAAAGAACTAGCTTTGCATCTCAATAAATATAGAGTGGCAAGTCACTAATACATATTGAGGACAATAAGGGACCCACCATTCTCGATAGCTCCCCAGTTAGAGGACTCTGCCAATTTTTTCAGACTATCTGCACTGTAATTTCAACCTTTTGCATTCTTCCAGTTAAATATGAATTAAACCATTTATGCAATGTCCCATTCATACCATAATACTTAAGCTTATTTGGAAGAATTTCATGATTCACAGAGTCAAAAGCCTTTGAAAGATCACAAAATACCCCAATTTGTCATGTTCACTCATTCTATTTGATCAGTAAAAGCATATATAGCATTTCTGTTGACAAGTCTTTCTGAAAACCAAACTGAATTTTTGTTAGGAGTTTATTTTTACAAATATGTGAAGCTACTTTTGAATATATTACTTTTTCAAGAATTTTGGATAAAGTTGTCAGAAGTGAGATTGTATGGTAGTTATTAACATAGCATATTTCAGTCTACCCAGAAAAATTCCCTGTTTCAACGAGCTACTACATATGTGGATGAGAAACCTACGTATCTGTTGGCAACAAGGTTTAGTACTCTGATGAAAATGCTATTAATTCCATGCAAGCTTTTACTTTTGTGTGTATCAACTATTTTCATAATTTCAGTAGAATAGGTGGGTTGAATTTCAATTTTATAAAATTGCATGGGTAGGTATAGCCTCTTCCATAAACAGCCTTGTATTTTCTAATAACTAGCTGGATCCTATTTTCTCTACAACACTTAAAAATGATTATTAAAAGTATTTTCTATTTCTGACTTTTTCGTTAATGAACTTGTCATTGAGTTTGAGAGAAATACAGTGTTCTTGTGCTCTCAGTTGCCCTGTTTCCCTTTCAACAACCTGCCAAATTGTTTCAATTTTATTATCAGAGGTACTAAACTCTAACATGCTTCTGGAGTTTTTAATAACTTTCCTTAATACAGTGCAGAAGTCTTTATAAAGTTTGACTGTTTCTGGATCATTACTCCTTTTATTTCTAGTCTTGTCGCAGATACTTTTGACATGTTGCTGACCAGCCCCTGGAATACCCCTCAACAGCATACCATTAAAATTTCAATGTCCAGTTCTTTCACAAAGACCTGATCTATTCACGTCTATTCAGTTCATAACATTCACTAGAGCTGCAAACAAAAATCACTCTAGCAGACATCCACAAACTCTCTCTTCTCCCTCCATTAAATACTCCTACACTTAATTACCTAATTGCTACAATCAATCTACTAGCCTAATTCATATCTTTCCTCTCCAAAAAATGCATGCACATTGTCGCTATGTAAACTACTAATTTCATATTTCTGCCTTGGAATATTACTATATATCATGATCACATCTGTTTCCATCAAACTTCTGGATAAACATTTCACAGCTGTGAAACCCTGCCTTGTTGACCTACTAACATCCACTGTTCAGCTCCACCCTCCTCCTCTTAACTAAAATCCCAACAACCTAACAGAACACAAAATCTAGACAGACTCTTAACACAGCCATCAACTTGTATCAAACATCCCAAAATTTGTGTTAACTCCTCTGCGAATTTATCTGTAATGTCATGTAGTTGTGGACTAGGACACAGATGATCTTTCATATGCTAACTGCATGCAGGGTTACAGGGTCAGTAGTATTTGTTGGCTGGACACTGAGCACCGGTCAACGTGTGTTTTCCTGGTTGGTTGAGGAATCATGCCCAGGGAAATTACAGTAGACTCGCTTTGTGAGGTTCCCACTCTTATGTGTTGTTGCCAATGGAACAGTGTCACTCGCTGAGCTTGATGTTTGATCCTCTATAGTTATCTGCAAACATTTTGTATGGTCAGCTGTACTTATCAATTTGTTTGGCAGAAATCAAACAATGGAAAATCCAGGATGGAATGTAACAATACCAGAGAAGGAAAGTTGCTACTCACCATATAGCAGAGATGCTGAGTTACGATAGGCACAACAAAAACCCGTAACCCTCCTGACCTCAACCTTCGTTAGTCACTGTCCTCACCCATCCATCCCCCTCCCTGTTCCCATTCCAGCACTACACAGTCGTAATTTCACCGCCACACCCAGTCTTTTACTTTCTCCCCCTTCCGCTACTTACCCCCCCCCCCCCTCCACACCTTTTCTCCTGCCCTCCATCTAAACTGCAACACTTGACTGTCTGCCACTCCCACCATACTATCCCTCCCTCTCCCCGCCCCAGGCTCCTCCTTACCCCCACCCAGTCGCCACTCCCATCATGCACTGGTGCTGCTGTTCGCAGTGTGGTTTCAGCTCTCTGAGACTGCAGATGTGTGTGCAAGTTGTGTGTGTGTGTGTGTGTGTGTGTGTGTGTGTGTGTGTGTGTGTGTGTGTGTCTACTGCTGACAAAGGCCTTAATGGCCGAAAGCTTTAACTGTGTGAATGTTTGTATTATGCCTATTGGGACTCAGCATCTCCGTATACGGTGAGTAGCAACTTTCCTTCTCTGGTATTGTTATCGATTTGTTTGTTTACACAATCTTTGGGTAATAGAGTACTGCTTTCTGCAGCAAAGATTACATGTTAGTTCTGCCAGCTTAGTGATGTGCTATGAAGTCTGCACTGAGTTAGCTGTCATGCTGTGTGCTTCTGGAAGCAGACGTGTCCATATTCTGAACTGTTTTCTCGTATCTCACAGAGGTTGCTAACTTACGTATAGGCGCTTATTGAGGGCCATGTCTGAGAAAGAGTTAAATTCTGCTGGCTGTGTGGCATTAAGATGTCTCTCTTGTTGACTGTCAGTTTATTTGTCAAATGTGTGTGCACCTAGTTATGTTGTCATTTAGTGCTGTTCTGTGTGGCCATTGGTACTTGCCTTTTGATACGGCTTGTGTATTGAACACATGGCTGCGCGGTTATTTGAAATTATCGCTGTGTGTTGATCAGCTTGATTTTAATTTGATGTTTGTTGGTTGACAGTACAATGTCCATATGTCTGCCATTATGTAAACTTTTGTAAGTGCTGATGGTTCTTTTACTGTGCAAAGAGACCTGTATTTTATTGTGTTTTTCCCTTGTGGAGTGTACAGAACAGCACATGTGCATTAGTTGTCGAGGTTGGTGGTTGTCATAAGCTATTATTCTGAGCTCACACCAAAATCATACTGCGTCAGGAATTTTAATTCTGGTAGTGGTGGACTAGCTTAGGAAGCTGAATAGTAAAGCTATGGTTATGCTTATGGTATAATGACCGTGGTCAGGTCAGTGCCTGTTTAATGGTAGGTGGTTTACTCCCTCCTATAATCTGGATAATTAGATTAAGTTATGGCTAGTGCCATTTAATATAAGAGAGGATTACCACCACACAGTTCTCTGTTATAAAATAGCTGCCTACTGGCATAATTTAAGTCATGTTAAGTTACCAGTCGGCATTCTAGTTAAGTAACTGAGGTTTGGTGTACCGTTTATTAATACGCGGTAAATGTTGGTACTGACTTCAAACGTCAAGTCTCTGCTATGTGTGTGAATACGAGGGCAGTTCAATAAGTAATGCAACACATTTTTTTTCTCGGCCAATTTTGGTTGAAAAAACCGTAAATTTCTTGTGGAATATTTTCAAACATTCCCGCTTCGTCTCGTATAGTTTCATTGACTTCCGACAGGTGGCAGCGCTGTACGGAGCTGTTAAAATGGCATCTGTAACGGATGTGCGTTGCAAACAACGGGCAGTGATCGAGTTTCTTTTGGCGGAAAACCAGGGCATCTCAGATATTCGTAGGCGCTTGCAGAATGTCTACGGTGATCTGGCAGTGGACAAAAGCACGGTGAGTCGTTGGGCAAAGCGTGTGTCATCATCGCCGCAAGGTCAAGCAAGACTGTCTGATCTCCCGCGTGCGGACCGGCCGTGCACAGCTGTGACTCCTGCAATGGTGGAGCGTGCGAACACACTCGTTCGAGATGACCGACGGATCACCATCAAACAACTCAGTGCTCAACTTGACGTCTCTGTTGGTAGTGCTGTCACAATTGTTCACCAGTTGGAATATTGAAAGGTTTGTTCCCGCTGGGTCCCTCGTTGTCTAACCGAACACCATAAAGAGCAAAGGAGAACCATCTGTGCGGAATTGCTTGCTCGTCATGTGGCTGAGGGTGACAATTTCTTGTCAAAGATTGTTACAGGCGATGAAACATGGGTTCATCACTTCGAACCTGAAACAAAACGGCAATCAATGGAGTGGCGCCACACCCACTTCCCTACCAAGAAAAAGTTTAAAGCCATACCCTCAGCCAGTAAAGTCATGGTTACAGTCTTCTGGGACGCTGAAGGGGTTATTCTGTTCGATGTCCTTCCCCATGGTCAAACGATCAACTCTGAAGTGTATTGTGCTACTCTTCAGAAATTGAAGAAACGACTTCAGCGTGTTCGTAGGCACAAAAATCTGAACGAACTTCTCCTTCATGACAACGCAAGACCTCACACAAGTCTTTGCACCCGAGAGGAGCTCACAAAACTTCAGTGGACTGTTCTTCCTCATGCACCCTACAGCCCAGATCTCGCACCGTCGGATTTCCATATGTTTGGCCCAATGAAGGACGCAATCCGTGGGAGGCACTACGCGGATAATGAAGAAGTTATTGATGCAGTACGACGTTGGCTCCGACATCGACCAGTGGAATGGTACCGTTCAGGCATACAGGCCCTCATTTCAAGGTGGCGTAAGGCCGTAGCATTGAATGGAGATTACGTTGAAAAACAGTGTTGTGTAGCTAAAAGATTGGGGAATAACCTGGTGTATTTCAATGCTGAATAAAACAACCCCTGTTTCAGAAAAAAAATGTGTTGCATTACTTATTGAACTGCCCTCGTATGTTGGGGTCAATATGGTTTCATAATGGTAGTGCCTTTCCTGTTTTATATTTTATGAGGTCGGGAACCTTGAATTCAAGATTAAATGAATCAGTGCTTTTGCTCAAGATTTATTTGTTTGAGCAGATTTTGTATGCCGTGATATTAAACGTTCTCAGTCAGTGATGTTACGTGGTGTAGGACCACTTAAAAATATAGACACCTGTTCCAGTGCATCCGTTTCCCAGGGCTCTGCACACACAGCTCTTGAGATGCGCATGCCGGCGTTGCTACTGACATTGCACTGGTAGAGATGGTTGGGTCTTCTTATCTGGCTCCTGGCTCACAATAACTACGTCAAGTGGCTCAGATTGGCACAGGATCGCAAGACTTGTTAATGAAGTTCAAGTCAAATCGAGAAGAATTAATAAAGAAAGAAGAAACTTGAAAAATAACTGTCTCAATCGAACCACTCCCAGCTGCAGACATCCCAAGCGCTCCACTCCCTAGCCACGTTACCCTGATGCAGTATGAAACTGTGTTTGAAAATTTAAAAAAATTATTAACAACTAGTCCTGTGTTAATATGTCCAGATTATGAAAAGGAATTCATTTTATCACGTGGTTTTAGCACCCACGCAGTGGGTTGTGTTTAAGTCAGGAAGTGTAAGATAAACATTCCATATCTTACGCATCACGGCAGTTTAACAAAGCCGAATAAGGTTATTCTATTGCCGAACAAGAGATGTTAAGTTTAATACAAGGGTATTAATAAGGAAAAACGTTTAAGTTGCTAACAGATCATGCAGCATTAAAATGGTTGTTGGCATTGAAGGATCCAAATATGGCTGTGGGGACTGAAGGGTCCATGAAGTAGGTTTATACTATGGGCATTAGAACTGAGTGATTTTGGCTTTGAAGTAATTCAAAAATCGCATAAGAAACATGGTAATGCTGATGTACTTAGCAGCAAAATTAGTGTAGTGGAGCCTTAGCCTTGTGGAGCGGCAGAGAGGGCAAGCTGCTGACAGAGTACAAGAAACTTGGGCTTCACTTCCTAGTCCCTGCCGAGCTGCAAGAAGCAGCCCATAATCATATATTATCTTGTCACAGAAGGCGTAGTACCACTGATTGAAGAGTAGCAGAGCTTTACTGTTGTAGAACACGTAAAGATGGTGCAGAACAGTGTGTAAGAAATTGTGTGCCTCGAGCGCAACATGCAGATTTAAGACAACAACATATAACTCTACAGGGATTGCCACGGGGTACTATATCTTTTGAAATGCTCGGAATGGATGTTTTAGGACATCTTAGCCAGTCACTGGCAGAAAACCACTACATTCTGATTATTATAGACCATTACTCTCTCTATGTTGCAGTGATCGTTATTCTGAAGCAACAGGCTAATATGGTAGCACACACAACAGTAAATAATTGGTTACTAAAGTTTGGTGCTCTGCAGATGGTGATCATGAATAAAGGCACCAATTTCATGTCAGAACTGATGAAGCAACTATTTCACTTGTTACACATTCGCAAAGTAAGAATAAGCCTATTACACCAACAGGCTCAGTAGGTACACAGACTGATAGGTAGTACAGTAAGCTACAATGTGAATAGCCATCATACCAACTGGGGTACTTTCTTGCAATATGTAGTAGCAGCTTATAAAGACCCATGAGAGCATAGGTCTATCACCATGTAAGGTGGTGTATGGTCAGAGAATGCCTTCAACAGTTGAGATAATGAAACCACAGATAAGGAAAAAACGATAAACTCATACTAAATTTCACATGAACATGGAAGGAAGTGTGGAAATGGGTGCAAAAAGCCAATACCAAGGCATTAGAACAGCAAGAAATATTGGAACAATACAATTCTAAGTTACCAGAGTATCATGAAGGTCAGTGGCCAATATACCCTCCAAGGACAAAAGGAAAAAAATTCATCCCTGGTACCAAGGTACACATCAGGCCACGCAGATGACTTTGCCAGCAAATGTCAAACTGTAATTACCAATGCATACTTAAAAAAAAAAAAAAACAGATACATTCGCATAAACTGCACACACAATTCCATACATGTTGATATCGTAAAAGGAGTAGTAGTATACAGAAATGTTTTATTTTTGTAATGGTGAAGTTGGCAATAATACACCTCCAGCTAGGTTCCTTCAGGAGCTGATCAAACAAGAAAAGCAGAATGAACGAAGTCGGCACTGCCCAACAGCATCACCCTGCTGCTACAGCCCATTGTCTCTTCTTTGGTGTGGGGTAGGGAGGTACTGCCTTGTTGGAGAAGTACTGGCCAGCAGACTCCTCCCCTCCGTAGATGTTCTCAGCTGCCTGCCAATGTTCTCTGTACGACTGCATCAAGCTGTGTATCTGATGCTGACCACCACTGTCTCCACCAGCTATTGATTTCAGGATGGAGACCACGGCCGCGCCAGGTGAAGCGTCCAGTCACCTATGAAGGACTCCTGCCTCCAATAGCAGCTGGCAACCTCCTGATCTGGGGACTGTGTACAGATGGTTTGACACACACACACACACACACACACACACACACACACACACACACACCACTGAGTCACCTACCACGTGATTACGTCCTGCTGGGACTACCTGAAACATGGTCACGTCTTCGAGTCTCGGCTGGCGGTGGTCCATTTCCCTGTTGTTGTAAGCTGGCTCCTCAAGGGTTCTGACGCTGCTGATCACGATCCAGTGGGGACATATGCCTTTGATTTCAGCTACGTTTGATGTTGTAGTTTGAATAACATCTATCCTGATATGGTACACGGTGACCATGAGTTATTCAGGCTGCTACGAGCTGCCTCTGACACTTCAGGTGCAGATTCATTGTTGCCACTGCCCGTCACTGCAGGCACTTGCTGTGCTGGCATTTAAGCCGGCAATTGCTGACTGTGGTGTTCAGTGTGCCGGCAGCCACTGACGTTATTGAGAGGCAACAACCTCCCACCTGCTGTCACACTATCTCTGTACTAAAAATAATGAAGGGCTACTGTAAACAGAGATGTTTCACTACCGGTTCACCATTCAGTTCCAGCCATTACCACCTCTACAGCCAACATCCTAGTGAAGAAATAGCACCTTCTCCTGACCTTCAAATGGCCAAGTTCTTTACTGCCATGGAGTAACAGCCCAACCGGAACAGTATGTTTGAGGGATATAGCCACCAGTGTATGCTAAGTGAGAAATGAAGTAGGGAGGCTGAAAGAAGCATTCTCAGAACTGCACCTTGATGCTGAGAGGAAGGGAGTATAGAATGAGATACAGGGAAAGTACTGAGGGCTACATCTCTCTTACAAACATCTATGATATCAAATATGGGAAGCTAGGGACTTGGTGTCATATACATTGCGACGACGTAATGGACTTCTGAAAATAATACTCAAGACCGCAAATACGGATGACGTATGGAAGCTCAAATACTGAGTGAATGAGTCACCATTAGCAAGTAGTTATTGCTTAAGCATACACCCAACGAATGTTGTAGTTAAAGTTGAATTAGTGTATGTGAAAGCTGAATGGAATGTACATAAACGCAAAAAGTGAGGTGTGTTATCACATCATTTTCGCAGATCTTGCTAGTCTGCAGTCTGGTGGAACAGATTTTCCAATGAGGGTAGGCATGTTGCGCCATTCCTCCTTTACATGGCAGATGAAACCAGTGGGGGAATTAACAGAAGGTGTCACCACTGACTGGTGTAAAAAGCCTAAGAAGGGCGAAGCAGGCAGAAGCCGGCAAGGCAGTCTTTCACAACTCGGCAAGGCATTCTTTCACAAGAAGTTACAGGTAGGCTATGCTGACACAGCATGAATCACCGCCGGGGCCTAACATTAAAACACTTTACAACATATTCAGCCTCAATGTTGTTGCCAGGGCTGCCACATCATTGCCACAACAAAATTAAGGAAGCCAGACTGTAGCATTGATGAGCGGGATTACCACACATTTTGGTCTGCAATCAGGCCACTTCCTTGGTCTGTGACGAACTGTGATGGTCTGGCAGAACAGTAGTGCATCGAGCCACCATAAATACTGCACATTTCAGATGTGTAGGTCTGTCACGGCCTACAGCAAGCTTTCAATATGTACCCCATGAGTTTTGTCAATCTGTAATGTTTCATCTAGCTACTAGTATCAGACGCTACCTCTATTAACTGCAGAACTATGAGCTGTGCCTAGGTCTGATGCCACTGAGAGCTGAACTGAACTGATGCCTTCCAGCTGGGGATCTATCTACTGACCAGCTTTTATCACTGCTGTCAACAGTGCACTCCTGGGCTAATTATTGAACCACCGTCCGCCCTGTGCAGTCATACTCTACTACTGGTTCATCTATGTACACTTGGCTAGTTCCCGTGTTGAGCCATGCATCTGCACCAGCCGGCATGACTGACTTCCACAGAGATTGTCATAGCTGTGTGCCAGTCACTTGCCTGGGGCTTAATGCTACACTACTTCACTCACCAGAGTGCTGACAGCGTAACTCTGCTCTACTGCCACCTGCTTGGCAGGGGGAGGGGTTGACACTGTGAACTAACTATCTTCAAAAGCAACATACAGAGTTCACCATCTTCTCCACGTCCTAGGTCAGAATACACCCCCATGTCGCTGACCACAACACAACAACAATACAGCCATTGTATGTTACACACTAAGTAAATGGCCTACTGTGTACCGTTTCTACAATTTGTCAGCAGACATCTACCTGGCTCCATGAACCTGCTACCCCGATAATCAACTTGCCGCACCATCACAACCTGTAACTCTGCACCTAATTATACCTGCCTTCCTAACCCACAATAGTTTTGTACAGTTTTCCTCAGAACAGAAAAGTGTCCCCCATCCTGGCATGTGAGTGATCTGCCCTTCCTTTTTAAGATTCCCCAAACTACCCCTCTCTCCTCCAAAAGGAAGACACTAATAGTTACAAAAGCTAGGATAGTGTTAGGATTTATAGTTTGAAGTTTGTCTATAAGCAGTACTTCAACATTAGGTATTAGTCATTATGTTTGTCTCATGAATTAGCCTTTCCAAAGTCAAATTGAAATTTTACTCCACTCGGTTATATACAACTGACATTAATTTACGGTTATATACAACTGACATTAATTTACAGATTGCTGCAAACTAGTCTCTCTCCTGTTGGTAATGAAAAACTGAGACTTTGAACAGGATATCAAGATTCCTTTCCTCCCATCTTGTTTCAGGCATCCACACATGATAGCTTGAACTATTTCTGTTCAAGAATTCTTGTATGGTGCCACAAAAATCTAAACATTAAAATCTGTATATCACTTTGTGTCACTTTTTGAATTTAATTTTTCTCGCTGTTTTATTACAAAAATTTCCTTATACGGTTAACAGTCAGAATCCTTGAGAAAAGTAATTTATCCAGGAAAGAAATAGCTATTAACCAGTTCCTGGCTATTTCTCCACAGTGAAGCCTTTACAATGTATGACTAACAGATGAGACAAGGATGTTCCAAAGAAAAGCAGCATGTTCCATCACGATTTCATTTACTAAGACCGAGAGCATTACAGCAAACACTACAAGAAAAGCATTATGCATCACAAAAAGGTTCAACGTAAGAAACAACTGGCAGTTTAGTACTTCCACACACAAACATCTTGCAAAATGGCCAGGACTATCTACACAAATTGGTGCTCATTTGGAAGCTTATCAACAGTCTTTCTTTCACACACAATTTTCAGATAGAATAGTGAGGTATTTATCAGGTAACACAAAATACTCTACAAAGGATAGATAACTAAGTAAATGTAAAGATACGCTCCAGAAAATATTTCTGAATCATCATAATTTTCTATTAACATTATGGATGTTTACAAGATATATTTGGTGACTCTCCTAAATACCACTATTAATGCTGAAGCATTTCGTATGACTTTCTGTACTTCATCATCGTAAAAGCTCCTAAGATCATAGGCAGAGCTAAAAATAATCACTTCGCAAACAGCATGAAGCCACAACAAATTCCTCTCCGATCTTGCTGCAGGGTAAAGTTAACATGATATGCAGAATAGAAAATTAGAACAACAATTTTGTTGAATCGATTAATGACAGCCCATTAGCATTCAATAATATTTAGGGATTGGGCTAAGCAATGCTACAAACTTCTCCAGACTCCACAAAAGGAATCTTGTAAAATATGCAACAGGAAGCAAAGCTGAAACAAGCTTGTAAAACAACTAAAAAAGGCAATGATAAAAGAAACTAGTAACATGTTACTTTCCATAAAGAAAACAAATTCAGAATATCAGGTAATGACAATTGCACAATTCTAAGCTTAAATGGTTGGAAAATCATCAAAAATGTTATGTTTTGGGACCACAGAAACACTTTTATGAATAAATGCTGTCGGCATGCCTTAATGTTACAAATGCAACATGTAAGACATATTTCAAAGAATGGCTGAGCCATGCTGTTATCTTTCAATAAAATATGATACAGTTCTGGAGACAATAATGCAGCATATTGTATGCAATAGTAGTTAATGTGTATTTTGAAGATTTATTCATTCTCAAACTAGCATAATAACATGAGTGTATAATTAAATACACTGCAGCACTTTGGAACTCTCAAGACAAGTTTTGTCTTCACAAACTGAAGTGTGAACTCTGGCAGATTACATGAGTCCAATGGAGAAATCAGACTATGCACACAGGAAATATTAAGAACAGCCATGCTTTTAACCGCAAGTGTTACAATTTCCTGTATCCTTGCATTATTTCTGATAACCTATCACAAACTTTTTTTTAAATTTATAATCTATTTCATCATCATATTACAACAGACTACACATACAATGGAAACAACCCTTTGATAAACAATTATCTACAATTTAGTTACATATATGCAAGAGACAGCATTGCAACGAGAGAATGGATTCATGCATGAATTATTTTGAGCATCAAATATAACAACAGCATCCAGATGTGAGTGAAACCATGCATTTCCAATTAGATTTTTATAATTATTGTCTTGCTTTTTTATGTATTGTGGAAGATTTTGTGTTGTTGTTTGCAGATGTATATTAAAGATGCATCATAATTGCATTCCTCTGACTACTCTGTTCTTCCATTAACTGGTTGCATTCTAATTACAGCCACCCTAGAATGTTACTGCCATATAAATCAGGTATCTAATTGATCTTAAACATTACATAAGCTGTCACACAGCTTTGCTCATTCTCATAAATTACAATTTATTCTCTTATGACTATTTGAGCTACCCTTAAATTTACTTACACAGTAAGGGAAAAAAACACCCCCCCCCCCCCCCCCCCAAACACAGAGCCGGAGCCAAACACAAACAAACAACACAAAAAGTGGGAAAATGAAGTCTCATCTGAATTCTGCAAATATTAATTTGTGCCAGTACAAAAATTAAGAAGAAAGGCCAAGTGGAGAAAATAAGATGTGGATTTTTGTTAAGCTGCCACACTCCGAAAAGGTCTTTAGTTATGTAATTTGAGGACAGCCCCACAGAGTATACAAATATATTAATTACTCAAGAATTTATCCCAAAGCTACATTTTAATTAAAATAATTTTACACTTGCCTGTTTTGATCCATGTCTGCTGAGACAATATCCATGAATGTTGCAAGTTTAGGTGTAGCCAATCTAGTCAGAAGGAAATAACACTAAGTTGCAATTAATAACGCATATGTTACACACATGGGGCTATCCATAAATGACATAACAAAATTTCTCTCTATAAGTGTACTACAATATAAAAGAACTCTTTGTCTGACACATTTTAGAAGCATTTAATCATGCCAGTTACTTCACATGCAAAATTCTATAACAAATTATCAAATTCTTCATCAATTGAATAATATCCACATTAATTATTACAAATAAAATTGTTTGGCACAAAAAATTCAATACTACAACCTGATCTGAAGGTGACTTTTTGTGTTATGATATTATACATTATGGATCGTCAGGCCTATAACCCAGAGAACAAATATCTTTTGTATTTCTAAAGAAAGTATGCCATATAATCATTCAACATATTTCAGGGAAAGCAACTGGATTACTCATTCTTAATCTAATCATACATTAGTCTTAAAATTATGATCAGTGTACACTGTAATGGTTGCCGATGTGACAAGCTTTCATCAATAAGAATTGATAGTTCATAATGTATCAATGTAGGTAAACTAACTATTTAAATGAAACTAACTGCTTCTATTGCCTCATTTATACCATCATTATTAAACAAGCATCTTCTCTTCTATCACGTAAGTTAACATGCAACTCAGAGATAGAGTATGAATATTGCAAAAAAGTTGATAATCCATGAATATTTGGGTTCTATGTAAGAACAATGAGATAATTAAAAGGATCAGTTACTTGGAATCTACAATGGCAGCATCTAAGATCTTAGAAGATTAACTCAAAAGTTGTACTGACAGGCCACAAGATTCAGAATTTACAATCTGTTCCCAACACTTGCCACTTCTTAATAGTTCATTGAGGTTCATACAAGATGATCAACAAACAATAAGTTAAAACTGCTTCCGTGGCCACTTGCTGACAAATTGCCTGTTGGCGTCTGTCACGTGTCCTTCAGCTGACGTTCGTCTGGTGTTTGGAGGGTGAAACATTGACAATGCCAGCCACTCGTGCTGGCAAAACAACAGAAAAGTCATCAGCCGAACATCAGCCGAAGAACCTGAGACAGAAGCCAAAAGACAGTTTGTCAAAAAATAAGTTTTTATTGTTTTCCTATAATCAATTCAGATGAATTTAAGTTGAGCCTACATGCTACAATTTACATTAACGATTGCGTGTGTTAGAAAGCCACTTTTCTTTGAAACTATGTCAAGTGCTTTTTGAAGCATAAAATTTCAGCATTGTGTTGGAAATGTTAACAGAACCATACAGTACTCCCATTGAGGAAATGCATTATTTTATGAATTATAAAAAACATAAAGTGCGAAATTTTAAAGCACAAAAAGCTTTGTGTATATTGCCTTTGTGATGTTTTCTACACTGTGTTTAATAAATGGCTATCGAAAGTTGTACTATGACTAAATTTATAATATTTTAACTCATTTTAAAGTACATTCTCTCAGCACATTTTAGTAGTTCTAATATAATAGTTGTTTCTGGGTTTATGCTATTATATAAATTTCCATATCCTATTTGCAGGATATTACAATCCCATCAGTAATCCATAAAATCTTATGAAATTCATTGGTATCCCTCCAAACCACCATCCCTGAAAGTTTACTTCAGATACAGGCACAAAGGTAATGATAAACACACCAAACTTTGGATCTTATTTCTCATAGAACTAACCAGATTCCAATTTATTTAAATATTTTCTACGATATTTTGCTGTATTATTCTTCTTTCTTCATTATGCCAAGTTAATGACTGTATCTGAACTTCTTAGCTGAGCCTGACAGCTCCTTTTCTTCTTCTCTTCTCAAAATCTCTTCGCGAAATCACTGTGTTGTTTCCTGTGTTCCTCTGTACACTGTTTTCCAGTTATCATCTTAGCTTTCTCTGCAATTGCGTGTTGTGTACCTAGGATTCCAAAGGCTTTGTCCTTTGATGGTAAGTTCTGCGTCTTCTCGTAAGACCTGCTTAATGTCTTCAAACCAAGTGATTTTTACCTTTTTTTGAAGGTATTATATTAAGCAGCTTTTAGTTAATAAAGTGTTGCCCATTCTGCAGATGTAAGCATAGAACTTCAAACAACATCTAAATATTGCATCAGTGAACTTTTCTATTACTTCGTATAGGCTGCAGTTTTTTTATACAAACGGTATGTATATTTTAATGGAATTATAAATTTTTCTGATAACTTTTTGCTCTTCCTTTCTGATTTCACCAATCTCTGAATGGCCTCCTAGAGATATAGTTTCTGAGGGATCTAATGTTTCAGGAAAAACAACAGTCTTGTGTCAAAGTTTTGCATTTCAATACATCACTCATTTATTACTGTAATGATTCCCTGTTATTCTGTATGCTTTCTCGAGTTTGGCAGGTCTTCATATATAAAGTTTTACTGCCTAGCATAGACTGTACTATGATTTCTCTGATATTTAAAAAAAGACACACATGAAATTGTCCAATATTTCATTTGTAATTAAGATCTTCTGATAGTTTGATCTATATTTTCTGTAAAATGAGTTTTCTCATACTTCATTTGGATGGTATCTTGTGTAACTTCCCTAAGGCATACCTGGTTTCTTCACAGGTCTTAATGAAGAAAGCAAGATCATAAGCAAAAGCTAGGCGCTTCATTTATTCTCTGCCCTGCTGTCCATACTCAATTTATTTTCCCCAGTCTCTGATAACTTGGTGTAACATTAAGTTAAACTGAAGTGGGGAGAACCCACTCCTGTACATCCTTCGAAAGATTCAGATATTTCACCAAGAAACTTCACCCGAGGTGTGTTTGTGAGAGAGAGACAGATTTTCCTATATTACTGAATTTCATTTTCTGTGACTGTGTATCATTGTTATATGAAGTGATGTTACTTGCTGTAATTGACAGATAGCAGGCATGCGCATAACTGACTGGATAACAGGCATGCAATCCATTTGAAATGGAATAAATGGTCACGAAATCAATTTCTAAACTGTTTTATTAACACTTTGCCAGTCAAGGTGCCACTCTTCTCTATAACACAAGAGTGGTATAATCAATTGATGAAAATAAAAAAGGATGATGAAGGAGAAGGAAGTATGAAGAATAACCGACACCTAATAATTTTTCCTCTTTGAGTTTTATGTATCTCAATTAAGAATCAAGTACTATCGTTAATATAAAGCACGCACTCTTCCAATTTAGTAATTTGGGGTTCCAATGATGATTTATCATAGGATTTTTCTGCAACTGATTCGATGTTCACATATGGCAATAGAGTGTACACATGAAAAATTAATGAAGATGTACTGTAGTGTAGATTACACACTAAACTGTAATTCTCCCTATAACTGGTTGGTTGAGCCCATTCTAAAGCCTCAAGAAAATAAAGTAATGTCAAATGAAATATCACCATGACTATGATTTGACTAAAATGACTTTTCAGTGGCCACTTCACTTCTTGGGATGAAATTCTTCCACTTCTTCCAAAAAAAAAAAAGCTTTCCATGTTGTGTGTTCTCCCTACTATCACAAAAGTTCACTAACTCTGTTTCAGAGTAGTGCATAGTCACTAGCACACACCAAATAAAAGACTTAATAATGGAAAGCAGAGCTCTGTCCCCACTCTGTTTGAGAATAGTCAACTGCAATGGGCAACAATGCATTCTGTAAATGGGCGCAGCACATTATCTGTTTGACTGAGCCTTAACTCAAGAACTGATAATTTATGTGACAATATTATAGTCATAAACTCAAACAATGGAAAGTCCTAGATGGAATAACAACAATATTATGAACAGGGAAGATTGCTATTCACCATATAGAAGAGAAGTTGGGTCACAGGCAGGTGGAATGAAACAAGACTGATCTACATTAAGCTTTTGGCCCAAAGATCATCTTCTGAAGTAGAAAACACACACACACACACACACACACACACACACACACACATGGGCACTATCACTGCCCGTGGCGCACAGACTGTGGACTGCAATGGCGCCTGATGGAAGAAGCAATCTGGTAGGGACCTGTTCTTTCATTATTGCTTCAATTAACATAGTGATAAATGGTGCTGTCACATTTCCAAGTGAGCAGCAATAATATAAAATAAACAATGAGATAGGGAAGAAACTAATTTGCAATCCGTGCAGAAAAATGGCCCAGATACTGAGCTAGCAGCACAATCCCACAATGAGACAGATGTGTACAAAATAATTAGCAATTGAATAAGTGATTGGCTGTGATCTGATACAATTAAGCTGTTTAAGTCTTATTTTAATATTGGTTAATTAAACAGTGATTTAGCTCTTATAATGTAAGTTTATTTTATTGTTGTTAAAATAAATGAACATAAAACTGTGATTTTTGTCATACATAGATAACATGAAGCCAGCTGGTCTTTTCAAATGTACAAAGTACGCCGTGTGCCCACTTGTGTGATAAAAAACGGCGCACCCACTGGAGGGTTAAAATAGTCTGTTCAAATTATTTTTATCCCTACTAATCCAGTGCAAGAAACTGTTTTCATTCCTAACTTTATTCCAATGTGTTTTAGGAGACATGTACTTCCTCATCAGTTTTCAAGATGATCTGTATGAACACCAAACTTCATAAAAAAATGTTCACCCCTTTTCTCTACTGAACTCATCACCACCTGAAACTTCCATCTTACACATTTTAAGCCAACTTTCCTACCTGATTGACTGTCCACCTTGAATGGGGGGTGGGGAGGGGGAATGGGTGCTGGTGGGGGGCGGAGAGAATGGGAGAAGCTACACATTTGCATTAGCTACTGCTATACCTACTGTTAGCAGACCATCCTACACACCATACACTGGTCAGTCTTTGGCACGGCTATTACCAACATGTTTTGCTATTATTGAGGGTTTTGTTTTTTTACATGGAAGTACTACAATGGGGAGGCAATAAGTTCCAAAATACATTAAATACTTTATTTGTAACTGTCTTGATCACATTGGGTGGACTTCCAAGAGTGTAGTAGTTTTGATATAAAAAACAAACTGCAAAATTACTATTGGGGAGGGGGGGCAGCAACTGGCAGTAGGACTCTCACACTGAGGGTCCTTACTAACTTTATGTACATAGGTAGTTCATCCAGCCTGGAAATCGAGAATTTCAATTATTTTTGCCCATTATCGATATCAATACTGGCAAGATATCAAAGTATGTAACATAAGTGACAACGTACTTTGATTGCATTGATGTAGAAACTTAAATTTTTTACACCACAAAGGTGCCATAAATCTTAGAATGTGACATAAATTTCAACTTGATATGTCTACCTGTCCCTCCCCATGGACCATGGACCTTGCCATTGGTGTGTGTGTGTGTGTGTGTGTGTGTGTGTGTGTGTGTGTGTGTTTGGGGGGGGGGGGGGGGGTGCCCTTGCGTGCCTCAGTGATACAGATAGTCGTACCGTAGGTGCAACCACAATGGAGGGGTATCTGTTGAGAGGCCAGACGTGGTTCCTGAAGAGGGGCAGCAGCCTTTGCAATAGTTGCAGGAGTAACAGTCTGGATGATTGACTGATCTGGCCTTGTTACATTAACCAAAATGGCCTTGCTGTGCTGGTACTGCGAACGGCTGAAAGCAAGGGGAAACTACAGCCGTAATTTTTCCCGAGGACATGCAGCTTTACTGTATGATTAAATGATGATGGCGTCCTCTTGGGTAAAATATTCCGGAGGTAAAATAGTCCCCCCATTTGGATCTCCGAGCGGGGACTACTCAAGAGGACGTCGTTATCAGGAGAAAGAAAACTGGCATTCTACGGATCGGAGCGTGGAATGTCACATCCCTTAATCGGGCAGGTAGGTTAGAAAATTTAAAAAGGGAAATGGATAGGTTAAAGTTAGATATAGTGGGAATTAGTGAAGTTCGGTGGCAGGAGGAACAAGACTTCTGGTCAGGTGAATACAGGGTTATAAATACAAAATCAAATAGGGGTAGTGATACAGTACGTTTCATAATGAGTAAAAAAAAATACAAGTGTGGATTAGCTATTGTGAACAACATAGTGAAAGCATTATTCTAGTCAAAAGATAGACACAAAGCCCACACCTACCACAGTAGTACAAGTTTATACGCCAACTTGCTCCGCAGATGAAGAGACTGAAGAAATGTATGATGTGATAGAAGAAATTACTCAGACAGTTAATGGAGATGAAAATTTAAGTCATGAGGGACTGGAATTCAATAATAGGAAAAGAAAGAGAAGGAAAAGTAGTAGGTGAATATGGATTGGTGGCAAGGAATGAAAGAGGAAGCCACCTGGTAGAATTCTGCACAGAGCTTAACTTAATCATAGCTAACACTTCGCTTAAGAAGGCTGTATGCGTGGAAGACACCTGGAGACACTGGAAGGTTTCAGACAGAATCTAATGGTGAGACAGAGATTTAGGTACCAGGTTTTAAATTTAAAGACATTTCCAGGGGCAGATGTGGATTCTGACCACAATTTATTGGTTTCAAATTGCAGATTAAAACTGAAGAAACTACAAAAAGGTAGGGTTTTACGGAGATGAGACCTGGATAAACTGTAAGAACCAGAGGTTAAGGAGAGTTTCAGAGAGAGCATTAGAGAACGATAGACAAGTACAGGGGAAAGAAATACAGTAGAAGAAGAATGGGTAGCTTTGAGAGATGAAATAGTGAAGCTAGCTGAGAATCAAGTAGGTAGAAAGAGAAGGGCTAGCAGAAATCCTTGGATAACATATGAGATATTGAATTTAATTGATGAAAGGAGAAAATACAAAAATGCAGTAAATGAAGCAGGCAAAAAGGAATACAAACGTCTCAAACACGAGATCGACAGAAAGTGCAAATTGGCGAAGCAAGGATGGCTAGAGGGAAAAGGTAAGGATGTAGAGTCATATATCACTAGGGGTAAGATAGATACTGCCTACAGGAAAGTTAAAGAGACCTTTGGAGACAAGAGAATCACCTGTATGAATATCAAGAGCTCACATGGAAACCACTCCTAAGCAAAGAAGAGAAAGCAGAAAGGTGGAAGGAGTATACAGAGGGTCTACGCAAGGACAATGTACTTGAGGGCAATATTATGAAAATGGAAGAGGACGCAGATGAAGATGAAATGGGAGATATGATACTGTGTGAAGAACTTGACAGAGCACTCAAAGACCTAATTCGAAACAAGGCCTCGGGAGTAGGTAACATTCCATTAAAACTACTGATAGCCTTGGGAGAGCCAACCAAAACTCTATCATCTGGCGAGCAAGATGTACGAGAGAGGTGAAATACCCTCACACTTCAAGAAGAATATAATAATTCCAATCCCAAACAAAGCAAGTGCTGAAACATGTGAAAATTACCAAACTATTAGTTTCGCAAGTCATGGTTGCAGACTACTAACCCAAATTCTTTACAGACGAATGGAAAAACAGGTAGAAGCTGACCTTTAGGAAGATCAGTTTGGATTCCGTAGAAATGTTGGAACATGTGAGGCAATACTGACCCTACGACTTACCTCAGAAGGTACATTAAGGAAAGGCAAACCTACGTTTCTAGAATTTGTAGTCTTAGAGAAAGCTTTTGACAAAGTTGATGGAATACTCTTTCAAATTCTGAAGGTGGCAGGTGTAAAATATAGGGATCAAAAGGCTATTTACAATTTGTACAGAAACCAGATGGCAGTTATACGAGCTGATGGGCATGAAAAGGAAGCAGTGGTTGGGAAGCGAGTGAGACACGGTTGTAGCCTATCCCTGATGTTATTCCATCTGCATATTGAGCAAGCAGTAAAGGAAAGAAAGAAAAAAAAATGGAGTAGGAATTAAAATTGATGGAGAAGAAACAAAAGCTTTGAGGTTTGTGACCAGTCATCACCGTTTATGGTGAATAGGAACTATTCTTTTCATAAGAATGTAAGCAGTAATGCACAAAATACGACATTTATGTACAGATAGTTTTGTATGTGATTATTGCATTAGAAATGAAATTGTCGATCCCGGCAACATCAGAGAATTCATATTGCACATTATGCTGGATTACATCACAGTAAGCATGCCAGTTGATGTCAAGATGGCTATAAAGTGACAGTTCGAAATGTTACTTTTGTAACTAGATACTGGATGTTTTGTTTTCTCTTTATCTTTAATGTTTTACATTTTTAGGTTTCTGTACCTCAGTCAGTGGAAACAGAACCCTTTTATGATCATTTTGTTGTCTGCCCATCTATCTGTCTGTTGGAATTGCTAAGAAACATTTTTTTCAGGAATGGGGTGTGCTCGCCATCTGAACCAGATGAGGTATTTGGGATTCTGGGTGTTTAGAAAGGATTCCTCTAGATGGCCCATGAACAGGTTGGCACAGGACGATGCTATGCAAGAGCCCATAGCCGTGCCTCAGATTTGTTTGTTTGTATGTAATGCCTTCAAAGGAGAAGTACTGAGGGTCTCATTGAGGCCTTTAAAGATCACAATTACCCTTCCAACCTTGTACAAAAACAGATCTCCCATGCCTTCTCTCACCAGTTACCCAAAACCTCCCAAAGTCCCACCATTCGACCACAGACTAGCATTCCCCTCATGATTCAGTACCACCCAGGACTGGAGCAACTGAATTACATTCTGCAACATCAGGGTTTTGACTACCTCTTGTCGTGCCATGAAATGAGAAATGTCGTGCCCACTATTCTTCCCACCCCTGCCATAGTGTTATTCTGCCACCCACCAAACCAACACAATATACTTGTCCATCCCTACACAACCCTTGCTCCCAACCCCTTACCTCATGGCTCATATACCTGTAATAGACCTAGATGCAGGACCTGTCTCATACAGCCTCCCACATCACCTACTTCTGTACACTCACAAACATCACCTACCCCATCCAAGGCAGAGCTACCTGTGAAACCAGTCATGTTTTCTACAAGCTAACCTACAACCACTGTGCTGTACTCTATGTGGGCATGTCTGTCCACATGAATGACCAATGACAAACTGTGGCCAAGAAACAACTGGACCATCCTGCTGCTGAGCACACCACCCAACATGACATTCATCATTTCAATAACTGCTTCACAGCCTTTACCATCTGGATCCTTCCCATCAACACCAGCTTTTCTGAATTACACAGGTGGGAACTTTCCCTGCAATATATCCTATGTTCCCGTGACCCTTCTGACCTCAACCTTCATTAATCATTGTCGTTACCGATCTAGACTCTTCCTTGTTCCCATCCCAGCACTACACAGCTCTCTATTCCACCAACACACCGCTTCATTTTACGTCTCTCCTTTTCTGCTACCCCCCCACCACTCTCCCAGGCCTCCCGACTGCACCTAGCTGCCCTACTTTCCACCTTGCCCCTGCACACTCCCAGCAGCACTTTACTGTCTCCACACCTCCCCTGCTATACCTCCCCCTCCCTGCCCAAGCCACCTCCTTACCATGACCCGGTTGCCTCCCCAATAACGTGCTGCTGCTCAGTCGTGTGTGTGTGTGTGTGTGTGTGTGTGTGTGTGTGTGTGTGTGTGTGTGTTTAGTGTTGTACGTTTTCGACAAAAGCCTTGTTGGCCAAAAGCTCTTTTTACAACAGTCTTTTTCTTGTGCCTTCCTGTGACTTCTTATCTCCATTATATGTTGAGCAGCAACTATAGTTTTCATTATATTGTTACATTCCATCCTGGATTTTCCAGTGTTTCACTGCTTACATTCTCATGTGACAGGAAACACAAATGTAGATTAATAAAGTTATTTATATTTTCAATGAATTTTGTTAATCTTTATGTAAAGAATAAAGTTGATTTAAGTACAATATTTGCCAGCATAGTACATAATGAAAACACAGAAATTATAACTGTGAACATTTATTATTTCGTAGTTTGGGATTCAACGAACTGTTACAATTCTGAAAATTTTTAGATTTCGTCATACAAGAAAATCTGGAAACAGCAAGCACACTCCAAAAATGACGCCAGATATAAAAACTATTTAATGTCAACATGCTGACATTTAAAAATTCCTCAAATTCGCATACATCTGTAGTTAGATTTTTCAATGGTGGTTGGGCATTTTGCTGAAAGTGGTTTATTGTATTCTCATGTGTCATAAAATTAAAACGTACTGTATGTTAAAAAATTTAAAAAGAGAAGTTTAATGGGCTTAAAGTATCGTGGTGGCATGATAAGGATAGAGTAAGAGAATAGGACTTTGGATAAGCTACTATACACAGCATAGTGGAAACAATACTGAAGCCAAGATAGATACAATAATAATACCCATAATAGTGGTACAAGATGATATGCTTATTAGCTCTACAGAAGAAGAGACTGAAAGAACATATGATTAAAAAACAAATTAGATTGTTAAAGGAGACAAACCTGCAATTGTTATGGGGAACTGTTATTTGATGGAAGTAAAAGGCCAACGTGGACTTGGAGAGAGGAATGGAAGGGGAAGCTGCGGAGAAGAATTTAATCATTGATAACACTTTGTCTAAGAATCACGAAAGAGGGTAATATACACAGAAGAAACCTTGGGACACCAGAATGTTTCAGATACATTACATAATGAAACTTCCTGGCAGATTAAAACTGTGTGCTGGACTAAGACTTAAAAACGGGACCATCGCCTTTCAGTAAAGCTGTGACGAATTGTGAGACGTATTTCGGTAGCTCAGTTGGTGGAGCACTTGTGCACAAAAGGCAAAGGTCCCAAGATTGAGTCGCAGACTGGCACAGAGTTTACATTTGCTAGGAAGTTTCGTAACAGCACAAATTCTGCTGTAGAATGAAAAGTTCATTCTGAAAACATTACATAACGGTAAGACATCGACTTAAAAACTGAATTTAAACTGCAAAACATTTCCAAGATCAGGTGTAGACTCTGACCATAATTTACTGGTTATGAACTTCAGAAGTGTACGAAATAAAGGAGGTGGGACCTTGGTAAACTGAAAGACCAGGAGGCTGTTGAGAGTATCAAAGAGGGCATTAGGTAATGACTGACTGATAAAGGGAAAGGAACACAACAAAAGAACAGGAAACACTGAGCAATGAAATAGTGAGGGCAGCAAAGGTTCAATTAAGTTAAAAGACAAAATCCATTAGAAGTCCTTGGATAACATACAAAGTACTGAATTTATGTGACAAAAGGAAAAAATATAAAAATGCAGCAAATAAAGCAGGAAGAGGGAAATACAGATGTCTAAAAAATGACAGACATTGTAAGTTCTGAATGGCAAAACAAGAATAGCTACAGGACAAATGCAAAGTTGTAGAAAAATGCGTGACTACGGGAAAGATAGAGGACACCAACAGGAAAACCAAAGAAACATTCTAAGAAAAGAGAAGCACCAGTGTGAATATTAGAAATTCAGTTGGTAAGTGAAGAAGGGAAAGCTGAAAAGTGGAAGCAATATATGGAAGGCCTATACAAGAGAAAACAGTATGAAAACAATATTAGAGAAAGACAAGAGAGTAAAGTAGAAGATGAGATGGCAGATATGATTCCATGATGATAATGTCTGAGAATGTCTAAGTCAAAACAAGGCACCTGGAGTACATTGCATTCCTTCAGAATTACTGACATCCTTGGAAGGACCAACCATGAAAAAACTATTCCACCCGGTACGCAAGATTTATGAGACAGTCAAAATAACATCACACTTCAACAAGTCTGTAGTAATTCCTGCTCCTAAAATGGCAAGTAGCTGACAGGTTTGAATACTACTGAACCTTCAGTTTAATAGGCCTGGGTTACAAAATACTGACACGAATTATGTTTGCAAAAGAAGTAAAAAACCGGTAGAGGCCAACCTCTAGGAAAATCAGTTTTGGTTCTGGAGAAATGTAGTAACATGTGGGGCAACAGTGACCCTATAAATTATTTTCAAAAATATATTAAAGAAAGACTTTTACATTTTTAGATTTAGAGAAAGCTTCTGACAATGTTGACCGAGAAACACTGCAAGCTGAAATGTTCCATGTGTCCTTGTTATACGCCTGTTAATAATATTTTGTCTTTTTAATTGTTATTTGATTCTGATTTTCTATGAGATGTATATATAGTGTAGACACAAACCTATCCAATTATTATTTAGGCTGGATTCCACTCATTTTCATTATTCCAATTAAAGTCTTGGGTTAGCTGGTTGTATGGATTAATTAGTGTTTTTTTAAAAAAAGTAGGATGTTTATTAAGGAGGATGTTTATTAAAAGTTATGTCTAGGTCGAAATTCTTCTACAGTAGGTAATGGAAAAAAGATTCTGAACTAATAGATAGATCTGATAATGATGACACCACTCACTAGAAACATCAACACAAAGACTCTATAGTAAAATAGTTTGATTTTATTAAAACTAATCAACTCAACAGATAATTAAAGTTCAAGTCCAAACACAGATTTTCCATTGCAAATTTAACCATTTTGAGTGTAAGATTCCAACTTTTAGCACTATACTCTTGTCACTTCAGATTTCCTGGCCCAAATGACACCCTTCACTAAGCAATTAAGCCTTTAATTTAGAATTATCTACAACTGGCATAAATGATTATACCTCTAAATACGACGCCTGTGTTTCTAAATGTGTTATTCCTAACATGGTTGCAAGGCCTCTTATATTTTCCTAAACCATTACATATTTTATAAACAAGATTACTATAATAATGTACGCACCATCCAAATTATAAAAATCTTTAACCTAGCTGTTTTCCAAACCAAAATTTAGTTTATGAAATACAATACGTTCATATGCCAGGCTTTACACAACCCCACCCCAAAATAGTCAGTCCTTGACTGGCAAGCAATCTAGTACCAACTGCGTAACATATTTGTGAGAGTCCCAGTTTGTAACACTGTACAAAAATCTGCATATTGCTCACTCAAGGAATAAGTATGACTCAATAAGTTAGCTTTGATAAAGCATATGATTTCGTACATACTGTTTTTCAACACGTGCACCGTTTCAAGGGTGTTTCTATGTTGGTCATTATTTGTATAAAAAGAAAAATGTTTGGACTTTTTCTGTTTCCAGTTCCAATGAAATGGTGTAATAAGCCACATATCAAGTAATTACCTTCAGTCTATGACTGGTCCTCATAAATCTCCATTCACATCAGGGTCACTAATAACTAATCATATTTTTACATTTTATTTTGCTTTGTTTTCATTTAACTCCAAATAAAAGACCACCAATTTCTGGACAGGTCCCAACTTACAACCCTCAGCCCGGTATGTCGATATTCTCATGATGGGTTCACAAACTGGACAGAAATGTTAAAAACTTTCACGAAAAAACTGTTGATGGATTATCTGCTTCTGTTCTCCTACCCTCAAGATTCTCTAAACTAATTCCAACAAGCAATAAAATTTCTTCCTTCATCACTCAGTCAGTCGCCAATGAACATTTTCCTGATTTAATCCCCCAAAACAATTTACATCCTACACACCACACTGGCTGTTCTCGAAAATGGCAAACTATTCTCCACTGAAACCATGTAACATCCTATCTTAGACACCCACTGAACTCTTCCTTACAATTCCTCCTTAGTTAAATTCTTTATCAATTTCACTGGTGCAAAGTGTACCCTCATATACCTGCCCACAGAATCTCATTCTGTCAAATTTTCAGTGTTCAGGAAACACCTGTGCCAATTTACTGAAATGGCTACATGCCCTTCTAAAACATTGTCATGGTCGCAAAACTGTGAATCAGAATAAATAACCACCAACAAAACAGTGGATAGTGTAGAGGTAGAAGTTTTTCCGATGCTTGATAAAGTAAGTGCTGAACCTGCCCCCAATCCCCAACTTAGTGGACATGATGCATGAACAGTTAAAATATCATGTGCCCGACTTGCATAGTGTTTTAATCTGTGAAGAAGCTTGAAAACAGCACACACTGTTACAAAGTGAAAAAATCAATCTGGAAGCAGCCCTCTACACTGTGGCTAAGGCATTTCTCCGTATTATCCTTTCTTCCAGGTGTGCTAGTCCAGGAAGATGTGCAGGAGACCTTTTGTGAAGTCTGGAAACAAACGAGAGGTACTGGCGTTAGTAAGCTGGGAGAGCGGGTCAGGAGTTGTGTCTACATATCTCACAGTTGGCAAGAAATGTTTTGCTCCTGGTTCTAGCCCTGGTCCAGCACACGGTTTTAATCTGCTAGACAGTTTCGAAACAGTGCACAAGTTGCTACAGGGTGAAATGCAGCAGCACACAGAACAAAATTTACACTACCCACTGACAGATGGCACCTTCCTCCCTTAGGTTAAATGATCATTGTGACAGTAGATGGGCTTGGGGCCAAAATTTTACAGTGAGTAAATGCCAAATCATTAAAATGCAGAGAGAGCAAGAAAACCCTTGACCATGGGACAAACACTGCTTCAGATAGAAGTTCAGTATACTGGTCATCATGCCACCTCCTATATTACACAGATGATGACAGATGCATTCAAACGCTTTTCAAACTTAAGATCTGCACCCCAGATATCAGCTGTGAAGCATATAACACTTTTAGAAGCACTGCCACCAGCAAAATCAAAACTGTAGTGTACTGTTGTGTACTCTCAATCAGCCCACCTTTCTCTCTTTGCGGAATACATAAAACAATCATATTAGCTGTCCATCTCTTGATAAATTTCCAAGTGCTACCCTGAAAGCACAAATGATTATCAGTTCAACATCTCTGTGCTACAAACTATTATGTATTTTAACACTATCAAGTGTCTTCGGTCGAATTATGAGAAATAAACAACCTAACTTTCCCATTCACTGACCCAGAGGAACAAACATTATTCTCCACCTATGTAAATTAGTAAATGAATGGACCGCTGATATCAGTTGAATGAACTGTTGGAAAATTATGTATCTACTTCTGCACACTGCTTTAAGTCAATGCAGCAAATGGAGGACACGCGATTCACATATAGGTTTTCCATTTGTGACATTAGGGGAGTTAGAATGGAAAAATTTTTTCACATTTTGGATTTTTATCTCATTATAAAATTTGCATTTTTCCAAATAAAATGATTATAATCACTTATAAACTCACATGAAGTATTTTTAATATAATCTACACTGGTTGAAAATGTTAAAATTTTTACGTGCATTACATCAAGATCTAATAAAATTGGTAATTTTTTATACAGAAGGCTGTGATTGCTGTGTTATATAAGTCATGTCCAGAAGAGGATGGGCACCAGGCTGAGGAAGTTGAAATAAAGTTTGACAGACAAGTAACTTTCTGACTGTAAAAACCTTAAGAGGCAGGCTGACAGACAAAATAATTGATGAACTACAGCAGTATTATTGGATGGCCATTAGAGATAATACTGAGGATTTGTTGAAAATGAAGCAGGCAGTATGGACTATCTTCTTCCACAGAATGTTAACTGATGAAAAACCAGTACACTACCTTTGCCCTCCTGGACCTGATTCATGGTGCAGTTACCGCAATGCCGAGCACTAAAAACAGTTCATACAGCCATAGACATTAAAGTCCAGCAGCAGTCATGAATATCATAAAACCAATTTACAGAGACGTTGCAAATCCTGAATTGCTGAAGAAGTGTCTGCATGGTCAGACTCAAAATCCCAATGAGCCATTCAATAATCTTATATCGACTCGCTTACCAAAAGATGTTTTTGCTGGAATGAAGACACTAAAGTGGGGGTCAGTGATGCTGTCATTGCTTTTAATGATGGCAAAATTGGTAGGGTGAAACTGCTACAGTATATGGGAATTAATCCTGGAGCAAACTGCATCAGCGAACTTAAACGGATGGACAAGTTGAACACTAAGGAGTCCAGAAAGAAGAAGAAAAAACTAGGAAAAAGATCAAGATGATGATAAACAGTATGGTACAGGCTTCTACTGAGTGACTAAAAATATAAAATTAAGCATGTATTTCGTGAGTTACAGTCTTTTGAAACTTTAGAAGCCATCTCTGGAAATTTACATTTTCTGTTGTATTTATCACAGAAACCACTTCGAGTAGAGTATTCAAATTTTCAGGGAGTAATAACATAATCTCTTGAGTCTATTGAACTAAAAGAAGAATACAATGTTATGTATAATTAAAATTATTTAGGATAATGTACAATAAAGTACACAAAAATTTTAACCATATAATTAAAAAATTGTATTTCCGAAAGCAGTGGCTGAAATGCAATTACTGTACTTCAGCAGACTCAGAACATACAGTTTAATGTCCAGTAAAAATTTCATGCCAGGAGCACGGCGGGGGTGGGGGCGCAGAGGGGGAGGGGGCGCGGTGGGGCAGGGGGGGCGGAGGGGGCGTGGTGAGAGGGGGAGGGGGGAAATGGGGAGAGGGGGGAGAGGGGGAGGGGGAAAGGGGTAGAGGAGGAAGGGGTGAGAGGGGGAGGGGTGAGAGGGGGAGGGGTGAGAGGGGGAGGGGTGAGAGGGGGAGGGGTGAGAGGGGGAGGGGTGAGAGGGGGAGGGGTGAGAGGGGGAGGGGTGAGAGGGGGAGGTGGGAGATGGAGAGAGAGAGAGAGAGAGAGAGAGAGAGAGAGAGAGAGAGTCCTCTGAGGATGAAAATTGTTCACAACCTTAGCAATGATTTATATATTATTTGCGTGCTTGTCAACCTCTCAACACCTTAACTATTGCATTACTTGTTTTCTGCACGTGAAATTCCAGTATCATACTGAATTAAGTCTAGTGAGTTACTGCAACATCTGCATTCAGCACGTGTAAAGGAACAGGCAAGAATTTACTAACAGTAAGAAAGATAAATGAAGATCAACTGGTATTATGCAGACCAGATAAGTTGTCCATAAGCTATCATCAGAGTTATTATGGTATGTGTCAGCAAGAAGTGTGAGGAAAGGGGATCCAATGGCCCCAGAAGGTGAGAGGGTGCAGAAGAATCAAGTATAATGTAAGTAAAGAAAGGTTTAGAAAAAAGTAAGCATGGGGCCAGTTTGACACCTTAGGGATTTGAACTACACTCCTGGAAATGGAAAAAAGAACACATTGACACCGGTGTGTCAGACCCACCATACTTGCTCCGGACACTGCGAGAGGGCTGTACAAGCAATGATCACACGCACGGCACAGCGGACACACCAGGAACCGCGGTGTTGGCCGTCGAATGGCGCTAGCTGCGCAGCATTTGTGCACCACCGCAGTCAGTGTCAGCCAGTTTGCCGTGGCATACGGAGCTCCATCGCAGTCTTTAACACTGGTAGCATGCCGCGACAGCGTGGACGTGAACCGTATGTGCAGTTGACGGACTTTGAGCGAGGGCGTATAGTGGGCATGCGGGAGGCCGGGTGGACGTACCGCCGAATTGCTCAACACGTGGGGCGTGAGGTCTCCACAGTACATCGATGTTGTCGCCAGTGGTCGGCGGAAGGTGCACGTGCCCGTCGACCTGGGACCGGACCGCAGCGACGCACGGATGCACGCCAAGACCGTAGGATCCTACGCAGTGCCGTAGGGGACCACACCGCCACTTCCCAGCAAATTAGGGACACTGTTGCTCCTGGGGTATCGGCGAGGACCATTCGCAACTGTCTCCATGAAGCTGGGCTACGGTCCCGCACACCGTTAGGCCGTCTTCCGCTCACGCCCCAACATCGTGCAGCCCGCCTCCAGTGGTGTCGCGACAGGCGTGAATGGAGGGACGAATGGAGACGTGTCGTCTTCAGCGATGAGAGTCGCTTCTGCCTTGGTGCCAATGATGGTCGTATGCGTGTTTGGCGCCGTGCAGGTGAGCGCCACAATCAGGACTGCATACGACCGAGGCACACAGGGCCAACACCCGGCATCATGGTGTGGGGAGCGGTCTCCTACACTGGCCGTACACCACTGGTGATCGTCGAGGGGACACTGAATAGTGCACGGTACATCCAAACCGTCATCGAACCCATCGTTCTACCATTCCTAGACCGGCAAGGGAACTTCCTGTTCCAACAGGACAATGCACGTCCGCATGTATCCCGTGTCACCCTACGTGCTCTAGAAGGTGTAAGTCAACTACCCTGGCCAGCAAGATCTCCGGATCTGTCCCCCATTGAGCATGTTAGGGACTGGATGAAGCGTCGCCTCACGCGGTCTGCACGTCCAGCACGAACGCTGGTCCAACTGAGGCGCCAGGTGGAAATGGCATGGCAAGCCGTTCCACAGGACTACATCCAGCATCTCTACGGTCGTCTCCATGGGAGAATAGCAGCCTGCATTGCTGCGAAAGGTGGATATACACTGCACTAGTGCCGACATTGTGCATGCTCTGTTGCCTGTGTCTATGTGCCTGTGGTTCTGTCAGTGTGATCATGTGATGTATCTGACCCCAGGAATGCGTCAATAAAGTTTCCCCTTCCTGGGACAATGAATTCACGGTGTTCTTATTTTGATTTCCAGGATTATAGTTTACTTGATACCATATACATAACTTTCTTGTTCTAAAAGAGGTTATTTTTCCGCATTTTGGCCTAATATCTTAATAATAGCAATCTTCGTTTACTTAGCACACAGTTTTGTGAACCGTTGATATGGCTGCAGCTTTTCAAATATCATTCTGGCTCCCCATTCCAGTGCATTTTAGGGACACTGTTCAGAATCACCGAGACCCACATTTCCCCTGTTAAGATTTTCAACCAGAACCATGTGAAACAATTCTGTAATAGATCTTGCTACCAATGTTCAGCTGATATACATTGAGTTTGAAACTAATGTCATTCCAGTCATGACTCCACATTGATTAGCTTGGAAACTTTGTCTAATACAAGAACACTCATCTTTTGCTATCTAAATGTTTGATACTTTAATTAATGCTATGTAAGTAAAGCCCTGAACATTATTTTAGATATCTACATGGACTCTTACAGTTCAAAGAATGTGGCCTAATATATATAGTTGCTAACATACAAGAAACTGGGTGATCTCTGAGCAATCTGTGTATTTAGTGAAACAAAATAGGATATAGTAAAAACTGCCATTTATTTTGGATACACGAATTAGTGAAGACGAGGTAACCAGCGTCAAGTTGTTCAGCACTGACCATGCCTCTGCAAGATGCTGCAGAGCTGCAGTTTGAACTACTTCACGTGCCTACCAAGAGCTAGAGCTGCTGCTGTTATTGCTCCAGATTCACGTTACATTAATTTTGTACAGTGGGTAAATTAATATGCAACACTTTAATAGGACCCAACAAAAGCCAAATGACACTAATGTTAAAAAACTATTAAACCAAGAAGGTAAACTATAACAGCCCTGAAACTTCCTGGTAGATTAAAACTGTGCGCCAGACCAAGACTCGAACTCGGGACCTTTGCCTTTCGCGGGCAAGTGCTGTACCATCTAAGCTACACAAGCATGACTCACGGGCCATCCTCACAGCTTCAATTCTGCCAGTACCTCGTCTCCTACCTTCCAAACTTCACAGAAGCTCTTCTGCAAACCTTGCAGAACTATCACTCCTGGAAAGAAGGATACTGCGGAGACATGGCTTAGCCACAGCCTGGGGGATGTTTCCAGAATGAGATTTTCACTCTGCAGTGGAGTGTGCGCTGGTATGAAACTTCCTGGCAGATTAAAACTGTGTGCTCGACCGAGACTCGAACTCGGGACCTTTGCCTTTCATTCTATATCAGCCCTATTTTTTCGTTAGTCTTCTATCTGGTTGGATGTGGTCTAATATGAATTCCTCTAATGTGCACACAATGTCCTCAGTTATTTCTTGGATATATTACAATCAGTCTTCCCCTATAGTTTTTACCCTAGCTATCACAAGCACAATGGAATTTATCCGTTGATATCATTAACACATGCACTGTCATCCTGTCCCTTCTTTTTGTCAATGTTTTCCATATCTTTCTCTCCTCACCGATTGTGCAGACAACCTTGTAAATTCATTTCTTGTGATTCCATCTAACTTTCAACATCCTTCTACAGCACTACAACTCAAACACTTTGATTCTCTTGCTTTCCACCTTTTGCACAGCTGTGATAAGCTGCTTTTATAATCCTCTTTGCTACATCCATGAGTGTTATTTTGCTCACAAGGCAACAGAATTATTTCACTTCATCTACTTGGCAGTCCTCAGTTTTTATGTAAAGTTTATCGTTACTCTCTTTTCTCAAACTCTCCATTACTTTCGTCTTCCTCTTAACCCATAGCTGTGCATATTACACTTTTCATTTCACTCAACAGCTCTTTTAATTCTTCCTTACATTCACTGAGAATAGCAGTGTCATTAGTGAATCTTATCAGTATATGCGTTCACTCTGAACTGTGACCCCGGTCCTGAAACTTTCTTTTATTTCCATCATTATTTCTCTGATATATAGGCTGAACAGTAAAGACGAAAGACTGCATCCCCGTTTTATACCCTTTCCAATCAAAATGCAATGTGGTTATAATTAAACTTTCACTACTTGAGCCAGTGTAGATGGGAAACTATTTACTGCATGGGTAACCAACTTTACAGAAGCGATGTTCAGACAGAGGGCTGCATGATTTGCGTTGTTAGTGGCATTAGTGCCTTGACTTGCTGTTTGGCATTGTAGGGTTGAAATAAGCATCAGTGTGCATTACAGCCGCAGTCAATCAACATGTGTCTGGACAAGGTGAGCAGAGCTTCACTCACGAAGATGTTTTATCATAACAGCAGCAACAGTGCTACTGTCCTTTGCAAGTATTAACACATTAAAGAAATATGGAGAGGTCCTTTATCTGGTCCAGCGTTGAAGAACATGATTCAGAAGTTAGAATCAACTGGCAATTTGGAAATTTCTTCTCAGGCAGGCAAACAGCAAATTGCACCACAAATTGTTGAAGAAGTTACTGTTGCCATGGCTGAGGATGCTGGATGCAATGTCTGATCTTTAAGTAGTGCACCAGCTACGTCACAACAGCTGAACATTCCATGGTTCTCCATCTGAAATGTGCTGCAAACAATTGTGAAATGGTATCTCCGACCTTGGGGAAGATCAGTTTGGATTCCGTAGAAATATTGGAACACGTGAGGCAATACTGACCCTACGACTTATCTTAGAAGCTAGATTAAGGAAAGGCAAACCTACGTTTCTAGGATTTGTAGACTTAGAGAAAGCTTTCGACAATGTTGACTGGAGTACTCTCTTTCAAATTCTGAAGGTGGCAGGGGTAAAATATAGGGAGCGAAAGGCTATTTACAATTTGTATAGAAACCAAATGGCAGTTATAAGAGTCGAGGGACATGAATGGGAAGCAGTGGTTGGGAAGGGAGTGAGACAGGGTTGTAGCCTCTCCCCGATGTTATTCAATCTGTATATTGAGCAAGCAGTGAAGGAAAGAAAAGAAAAATTCGGAGTAGGTATTAAAATCCATGGAGAAGAAATAAAAACTTTGAGGTTTGCCGATGACATTGTAATTCTGTCAGAGACAACAAAGGACTTGGAAGGGCAGATGAATGGAATGGGTGTGGTCTTGAAAGGAGAATATAACATGAACATCAACAAAAGCAAAACAAGGATAATGGAATGTAGTCGAATTAACTGTTGAGGGTATTAGATTAGGAAATGAGACACTTAAAGTAGCAAAGGAGTTTTGCTATTTGGGGAGCAAAAAACTGATGATGGTCGAAGTAGAGAGGATATAAAATGTAGACTGGCAATGGCAAGGAAAGCGTTTCTGAAGAAGAGAAATTTGTTAACATCGAGTATTGATTTAAGTGTTAGGAAGTCGTTTCTGAAAGTATTTGTATGGAGTGTAGCCATGTATGGAAGTGAAACATGGACGATAAATAGTTTAGACAAGAAGAGAATAGAAGCTTTCGAAATGTGGTGCTACAGAAGAATGCTGAAGATTACATGGGTAGATCACATAACTAATGAGGTGGTGTTGAATAGGATTGGGGAGAAGAGAAGCTTGTGGCACAACTTGACTAGAAGAAGGGATCGGTTGGTAGGACATGTTCTGAGGCATCAAGGGCTCACCAATTTAGTATTGGAGGGCAGCATGGAGGGTAAAAATCGTAGAGGGAGACCAAGAGATGAGTACACCAAG